>NC_090265.1:1480481061-1481111061 GCF_040414725.1 Anabrus simplex | reverse complement strand
GAATTCATAAGCAATTCCACTAACAACAACTCCCTTTCCCCCTCTTCTTTTTTAAATGTCTAATATTTCAACCGTAGTTACTGGATCGTCTAGTACAGGCAGAGTGTGCCCTACATCTCCAAGTATACCAGTCATTTTCATTCATTGTCCATGTATCTATAACCCCTAATAATCCCTTGAAATATACTAAGCATTCCTCATTGATTATATTTGCTTGTTTACTTCTTTCATAATCTTTGCAGATTAAGCTTATTCTGTTCCATACTTTCTTAGTTTCGTTTCCTTTACAACACGTAATTAGTAATTGTACCTATTGAGCCTGCTAGTTGATAAAATCTTTGTATTCCTTCGTCTTTCTGCAGAAAAATAAACAGGTCCTGAGGTCCCTCATTTCTGTACACTTCAAATTTCTTTCATGGAATTATATATTCCATAAAAGAAATATTTATACTCGTCATTATACCGTAAGATTTGTTTATTTCCACTTCTCTTTTTTAAAACTAATTTTGGCCAGCTATTGCTATTGATCTTTCAACCATTCTTATTGCTTCATTTATTTTATTATTTTATATCATTTTCTCATTAACTAACTACAAAATTTCAAAAATTCCCCCTCCCTCACAATAACCCCTAAATTATTTCTATGTTTCTTACTCTGTCTATACTTTACCAGTTGTTTCTGAACACAGTTAACATGTTATTTTTCTTCTGCTATTCCTTCATCTCTCAGTATTCAAATAACAACCGAGAAATGATGCGAAGCTGCCCAGTTCTTTACTTGTATGAGTTAGTGCCCCCCTGAGATACTGTCGCTAAATCTATTGCGTCTCACCAACTACTTCCTTATGGTTGCCGGAGACTCCGAGGTGCCGGAATGTAGTCCTGAAGAATTTCTTTTACGACACTATCGACACTGCTAACGTACTTGTGCACTTTCAAATACCACCGGACTGAGCCAGAATCGAACCTGCCAAGTTGTGTTCGGAAGGCCAGCTCCTCAACTGTTAAAGTCACTCAGCCCGGCGAATTCTTTCTTAGTCGCTGTTTTTGATCCATTCGAGATACTCGCACTATCCAATATTTTTCGGGCATTCAAGCTCGAACCATACACACTTTAATCATTCTTCTTCCCATATTTTTCCCTATTCTAAATGCACTGTCAATGTCACTGTCATTATAACCAAATTTCAGTTTCTCCCTTGCTAAGGAAGTAACTTTGTCCAACATTTGATTAAAAAATCTTTATCTGAATCTAAGAACCCATAGATTTTCCTCATATCTGCCTATTCTCGCATGCATTACTTGAGCTAAACCTTCTCTATCCTTTCTTCTAAATCCAAGACTTTATTCTCCATTTCATCCAACTCAAGCTAATCCTGTACCAGGCTCTCTTTGATGTCACTGCGTTCTGTTTTTAAGAAGATCCTCTAATTCTTTAATTCCTTATTTTGATCCATTGCCATTTCTCGAGTCTTGTCCACTTGACCTACTTCTTTCACAATCGGATTTAACTCAATGCCACCGATCACCACTGATGTCAACACCATTTGTATCACTAAATATTATATTATATTATATTATATTATATTATATTATATTATATTATATTATATTATATTATATTATATTATATTATATTATATTATATTATATTATATTATATTATATTATATTATATTCTTCTTCTTCGCGTTTAGGCCATCTGTGGACCACGGTGCTTGTGTTCTAGCTGTGTTTTTGTCGTCGTCTGCCCCTTTTAGCGTACTGGATTGTGTTCTTAGTGGCCTCTTGAGCCTTCCTGTTGGCCCAGTATTCCTTCATTTTCTCGCTGAATTCTTTCCTGCGCTCCTCTGACCAATTCCCGGCTCCTTTGTGGCTAGCTGATGTAAGGGATGTTAGGAAAGGTTTAGTTTTGACCATTAAACGGTATGCATTTCTGTCAGTAATGGCGGCTTGATTAATATTAAGCTCTGCAAGATCTTTGTCCACTTGTTTGGTCCACGGGAATCCAGTAGCTTTGCCTTTGTTAGCAACCTTGAAGATCTTATGGGATAATCTATTAGGATCCATTCTGTATAGGTGACCATAGAAAGTCAGACGTTTTCTCCTGGTGGCATCTATTAGGTTTTCTTGATGCTGGTAGAGCTCATTGTTGGGTTTGTACCATCGCCTTCCATCTGGTAGGATACTTGGCCCTATTATTCTTCTCAGGAATTTCCGTTCTTGCACTTCCAGGGCTCTCAGTAGTTTTTTTTAAAGTTAGGGATAGGCATTCTGCTGCGTAGAGGACTGATGGTCTGACTACTGTATTATTGTGTCTCAGTTTTACATTCTTTGATAAATGCCTTGAGGCATACAGTTTTCTGCAGGCATGGTAGGCCTTGTCTAATTTGATTCTCCTTTGTTCAAGAGTCATCGTTTCACTTAGGTCCTCCGATATGCACTCTCCGAGTTACTTCGCATTTTTAGCTCTCTTGATGTGTTTTGTGTCACTGACTCCCATTGATGTAGGGGCATCTTTGATGTTGGTCATAAACTCGGTCTTTCCAATGTTGATCATGAGGCCTGCTTTAGCTGCTATAGAATGCAGTGTTTGAAGCTGCATAGTGGCCTCATGCATGTCGTTTGCTAATAAAGTAAGGTCATCAGCAAAGGCCAGGCATGGAATCCTCAGGTTGTCTGATTTAAACCCCATTCTTAATCCGGTGTTCTCAGGTAATGACTTGGTCCATTCCCTTATGATCTTTTCCAGACAACAGTTAAATGATATGCATGAGATACCATCTCCTTGCCTCACCCCTGTTTTGATTGTGAAGCTCTCTGATAATTGACCTCTAAACTTAACTTTGGAAGTGGTGTTGTGCAGGGTGGCTTGCACCAACCTAGTTTTTTCGTTTAGTCCCAGTTCTCTTAAGGTGTTGAAGAGTGTGATCCTATCCACGGAGTCGTATGCCTTCTGGAAGTCAACAAAGATAGCTACCCACTGTCGGCATCTTTTCTTGCTATATTGAAGGATGGTCTTCAGGTTTTGTATCTGTTCAGCACGAGACCTTGCCGTTCTGAACCCTGCTTGATATTCTCCTAATTCTTTATCAAGTTGTCTTGTTATGTGCTGTTCCAGAAACTTGGAGAATATTTTATACGATACTGAAAGGAGTGATATTCCTCTGTAGTTGCTGGGATCTGTTATGCTTCCCTTCTTGTGGATTGGATGGATAACAGCCGATGTCCAATCATCTGGGAGCCTTTCCTTAGCCCATATGTCCAAGATTACTTTGTGTATGTGCCTGAATGTTTGCTCACCAGCTTGTTTCAACATTTCTGCCACTATTCCGTCTTCTCCAGGAGCTTTGTTGTTCTTGAGAAGTTGAATGGTCTCTCTTACTTCTTCATAGGTGGGAGGAGGGATGTCTTTGGTGTCCGGGTTAGCTGGTTCTCTAACTGGGAGGCGCTGCGCAGGTTCTTCAGCATTCAAAAGACATTGGAAATAATCAGCTAGGGTCTTGATGCAGTCATCATCATTGAGGCACAGTGATCCGTCTGTTCTCTGGAAGTGTAAAGTTTGGGGTGTGAACTGGGTCGTTTGTTGTTTTAGACCTTTGTATACGTCTCTGGAGATGTTTCTTCCAAAATCCTCCTCGGCTTGCTTAATCAGTTCTTTGTTGTTTTTTTCTTTTCGCCCCTCTTATGATGCTGGAGGTGTTCTTTCTTTGTGTAATAAAGGCTTGTAGGTCGGTTTCGTTTTTATGATGGTTCCATTTGAACCATGCTAGTCGCCTGGCTTCTATAGCCTCATCTCATTCGTTGGACCACCATGGGTGCTTGTTTCCTTTAGGTCTGTTGGGGATCGTCTTCTGAGCAGCGTCTGTTATAGCATCCCGAAGTGGGTCCCAATTTGTAGTGGTGTTAATCCTATTGATGTGTTGGTTCAGACTCTCTTGGTAACTTGCATTGTCTTCTTTAAGTTTGGTGATATCAAACCTAGGAATCTTCTTTTTCTTCATAAGCATAGCCTTGGTCTTATACAGTGGTTTCAGATTAATCTTAACCATGGACAGGTAATGATCGGAGTCTATGTTAGTTCCTCGTAAAACCTTCACGTTCATAATGTCGCAGTGGTGCTTCTTATCTATTGCTACGTGGTCAATTTGGAACTCGCCCATCATACTGTTTGGGCTGCGCCACGTCATGACCTTCATAGGTAGGCGTTTAAAAGTCGTAGACTTCAATAGTAATCCATACTTGGTTCACAGACTGATTAACCGTTCCCCATTATATTATATTATATTATATTATATTATATTATATTATATTATATTATATTATATTATATTATATTATATTATATTATATTATATTATATTATATTATATTATATTATATTATATTATACCAGAAGATCCTGCTGCCCCGCAGCATTCGTTATAAACACAGTGGTTTAGATATGCCTGCCATAGCCACATTGTTTTGTCTGCCCTTTTCAATGCTTTTATGAACATTTAAGAAGAAGCGTGTTATGGTGTGCCACAGTCTGTAGTCAGAATTCGTCCATTCTGACGTCATCATTCCGTCTGTCTGGTACAAATCTACCCGTATCCATATATTCACTTTTTCAATCCTGCAGTTCTTGATGTAAAGCTCGGTATTGTGTTGTAGAAGGCAATGGTATTTTTAACCGCAGTTCTTCTATATAGAATGGTTGTCTTGTGAGCTCATAGGTTAGGCTCGAAGGAGTCCATACACAGATATTTTTTAAGATACATGGCATTCACTCTTCGATAGGTGTTCCCATATTATGTCTAAGTCTATATCATGATGGGGTCTGTTTGCACGTAGACTTTTTTCTATCAGCAGTATGTAAGTTATTAGACACGCTCTGAAATCTGTTGAATATATTTGGAAGCTGGGAAAGGTTAGAGAGCCAGAAAATATCTAGCAGGGATCAGGGGAAGTGTATTCTCTCTGATTTGACAGGTAGTAATCAAAAATGGCTCCATGGAATGGCATTACTAAGGATGAAAGTCACATATATCAGAATATTAATGAAAGTGTTAGTCGCTTAGCAACATGCTAAGTAAAGAATGTATTGCGGGTTAGGGTAAGCCTTCGCCTGCAATTATTGGAGTGATCATTTAATGATTTGATTATATGATTACTCAAAGTTGGCTGAACGTAGAGACTTATCAATGTCTCATGATTCACCGGCAGGTAATTCCGGAAGGAATAAAATAAAAATGAAGCGAATCGGTCCAGTAGAACGAACGGATGGATTTGCCAAAGCTGTTTTTAGTAAACTCTTTTATTATATAGATAACAATTATTATTAACCGTTTGTATTAATTTCACTTTCAACGTGCCTATAGTGTACTGGTATTGCTCATTATAATCTCTCATTTTCATGTCCGTATTGACACTTGTATTCACAATCACTAAGAGTGGGTACCGTCCACCTAATCAATACTTTATTATGTCTTATTACTATGCAGTACCGGTTTCGACCCTCACAGGGTCATAAGATCCAAAGTTAACATACAAAAACATTACTAAATCTAATGAAGAAAGTCACATAATGTGAGTGATAATATTAAAATAAGTATCCAGTATTCGGGAGATAGTAGGTTCGAATCGCACTGTCGGCAGCCCTGAAAATTGTTTTCCATGGTTTTCCATTTTCACACCAGGCAAATGCTGGTGCTGCACCTTAATTAAGGCCACGGCCGCTTCCTTCCCACTCCTAGCCCTTTCCCGTCCCATCGTCGCCATAAGACCTATGTGTGTCGGTGCGACGTAAAGCAACTAGAAAAAAAAAATTTAAAATATACAATTATATTATGTGTCCTCTGGTTTAAAAAAACAAGCATCGATATTTTATGACATGCATATGTTATATAAAATTCTGGTGTACTGTTCGTGAGTAACAGATAATGTTTTAAAATACAATTTTTACACTTAAAATGTTTATAGCTTTCTTGAGGTACACTTTGGAGTTTAATTCATGTTGGTAAATCGTTGCATACGTTCATGGATATGTTTGTACCAAGCATTCTAGAATATTCCAAGATATTGATGCGATAAAAGCTAGTAACACATAGTTCAATAAAATACGATGTTCTATAACATAAAACGTTCACAGTATTCTTGCGGTACACTTTGGAGTTATATTACTGTTGGTAAAGCATTGTGTACATTCACAGATATGTTTGTACGAAGCATTCTAGAATGTTCAATGATGTGAATTGTTTATCGTGTGCGTTCATATAGTTGAGAATGTTGGATGATTTACATCGACATATTGTGGTGTGTTATTAGTTTGGTACTAATCTCGTTATAAAACATTGAATAGGTGCAGATGCTCTCTCCTTGTAGTTGTGTTGTTGGACGTGTTAGTAATATAGTACTGTTGACTGCTCGATGTGTACAGTTAGGTTTTCAATGTTTTACCCCCGTTTGTCACCCCTTAGGAGTAGAATATTTTGAAACCCTTTCTTAGTGAACACCTACACTGTTAGAGAAATAACTCTCCAAACTTTCATTTCTTCAGCTCCAATAGTTTTGGCTGGGTGTTGATTGACAATCAGTCAGGAAATTCCCTCTTATACATAGAGATAAATATACCGACCTCGATAGCTGCAGTCGCTTAAGTGCGGCCAGTATCCAGTATTCGGGAGATAGTAGGTTCGAACCCCACTGTCGGCAGCCCTGAAAATGGTTTTCCGTGATTTCCAATTTTCACACCATGCAAATGCTGGGGCTGTACCTTAATTAAATCCACGGCCGCTTCCTTTCCACTCCTAGCCCTTCCCTGTCCCATCGTCGCCATAAGGCCTATCTCTGCCGGTGCGACGTAAAGCAACTAGCATAGAGATAAATACTAAGAACTCAGGAAATTTGTAAGGAATGTGCGGGTATTCAGGAGAATTTTCGATGATACAGACAAGGCGGATCTGTAGTGAACTGAGTATCAATAGGCCTACGTCAGAGAAAGTGAAATCTGTCTGCTGACGAAAAAAAGAAAAAGAATATCCAGGATGAGGAAATTAGATGTAAACTTACATGGATATGTTTAGTGAGGACTTCCAAAGAACAGATAGTAAGCAGATTCGGGATATAGGAATAAAGTTCATAGCATACAGGAATGATGCAGTAGGAACAGTAGGGGAATGCCTAGGAACAATTGTGAGAAAAAGTGGGGAAAAAGATAACATCTTGTTGGAACGTGAATATAAGGCGTTTCAGCCCACATAAGGGATTGATTAAGATAGGGAACTATTTGTATATGAATTAAACAGAGTGAAACAAATCATTGCAGAATACAAGCAGCAGTCATGGGAAGATTCAGGTAATTACCTGGGAGTGCATGATCAAGCGGCAGGGAAACATATCTGGAGAGTAATAAACAATCTTGAAATAGGGAGGGTCAATTAGGTGGACTCATAGTAGATACCAGGGAATCACTGGACAGATGGAAGGAATATATTGTAGATTTTCTTAACATGAAAGGAAATATTTTTGAAGTCGCGAGTCAAGGACAACGATGGTATTGAAATTACACTTGAGGAAGAGGGAATGATGATAAATGAACTACATTATCATAAAGCTGCAGGAATAGATGAGATAAGACCTGAAAGAATAAAATGAAGTGAGAAGGCATTGAGGAATTATCTTCATAGATTAATAGGATTAGTATGGAATCTTAGTAACGTACCTTCTGATTGGACAAAGGCAGAAATTGCACCTATCTATAAGTAAGGCAGAAAGAAGGATTTCAGCAACTCCCGAGGTATTTCATTCATCAGTAAACAGACGAGGTGTTCACTGGTAATTTGGAATGGAGGGTGCAACCAATGGTTCACAGTAAGTTGAATGAAAACCGCGTGGTTTCAGACCAGGATCAGATCTTCAGTACGCGCCAGTTAACTGAAGAATGCTACGATAAGACATGTGGTTATGTTTATGTTTCGTAGATCAACAGAAGTGATATGACAGAGTACCGAAGGAAAATATGTCCTCCGTAGCGAGGGATTATGGGATTAAGGGCACATTATTACAAGCAATCAAAGACATTATTTTGCATAGATAGTTGGGCTGCAGTGAATGTAATATATATCGATGGCTTGGAACGAAGAGGTTACAATTCAAAATCCACGATTTTTCATTAGAAGAGTAAAGTTTTAGCAGTATACATCATTGTCCCTCAAAAATAAACTTCTTACACAATTTTTATGAAAAGTTATGATTACATAGTTCTTTTATCATTTATCACAATCTGGGGTAAAGTTACAACTCCAAATGTAACATTTCGAATTAAGTAGAGTGACTAATGTCTGAACACTGAAAATCGTTAGAAATGCTTCCTGGCATGATACATTCGATTTTTGTTGGGTTGTGTTGTGTTGTAACACATTTGGAGTTCGAAATAAGCTATACAACGTGGTAAAATCTCAAAAAATCATTCTTTGTAGTTGGAACTTTTTGTTTTTCAGCCATCGATATACTATATAGTATGTATAATACTGTATAATTAACATTTCCAACGAAAAAAGTGATATCAGTAGGTACGAAAACTAATAAAACTGTATGCCAGGTCAGGAACAGAAAACTGGAACAGGTAGATCATTTCAAGTATTTAGGATGTGACTTCTCCCGGGATGGCGGTATGGTAA
This sequence comes from Anabrus simplex, assembly GCF_040414725.1. Lineage (NCBI taxonomy): Eukaryota > Metazoa > Arthropoda > Insecta > Orthoptera > Tettigoniidae > Anabrus > Anabrus simplex. The sequence goes on along the minus strand of NC_090265.1, from coordinate 1,481,102,398 downwards.
ATGAGATCAAAGGTGCAGCAAGGCTAATCCAGTGAGTTCGCAGTTGCGATCTACTGTATTCTGTAAAAAAGAAGTCAGCTCCCGGATGAAACTTCATTTGCACCGGTTTCGGCTCAAAGAGCCCTGGGTTGGATTCCCGGCCGGGCGGAGGATTTGAACCGTGCATGTTTAATTCCTCTGGCCCGGGTTGTGTGTATTAGTCTCAATATACTTCTCTTCATTCATATACAACAGTCGATGCTCGCTACCAACCACCACGGAAGCAGACACGCAATAGTGAATACACCCCTCCACATTAGGTTGACGTCAGGAAGGGCATACAGCCGTAAAATTGTGCTATATCCAGCTCAAGTTCCGACCATAATAAATTAGAAAAGGGCAAGAATATGAAAAATTATTTTTCGTATTCTGAAATTATACCTCTTAAACAATAATAACCACCACCACCACTGAAGTTGTACTTAACAATTGCTTACGGTAATTATGACAACGGACGGTTACACTCATATGCTATACAGTTTTTGATAAGGCAACCGGGCGAGTTGACCGTGCGGTTAGGGATGCGCAGCTGTGAGCTTGCATTCGGGAGATAGTGCGTTTGAACCCCAATGTCGGCAGTCCTGAAAATGGTTTTCCGTGGTTTCCCAACTTCACACCAAGCAAATGCTGGGGGTGTACATCAATTAAGGCCACGGACGTTTCCTTCCCACTCCTAGCCCTTTTCTGTCCCATCGTTGCCATAAGACCTATATGCGCCCGTGAGACGTAAAGCAACTTGTAATAATAATAATAATAATAATAATAATAATAATAATAATAATAATAATAATAATAATAATAATAATAATAACTGGGGCGCGGGCCCTCAACCCCGACACGGCGCATCCCAATGGCTAATAGGGGAAGCCCCTGCAGATATGCAGGACAGGTGTGAATAAGACCTAGCCAAATTTGCACCCGCGGATCAACTGAAGGAATGCGAATATGGTCAACGGCCTCGACGGAAGAAGAGGATATATCCCAATGGCGGAGAGGGTGGATGAACTTACTGAACACAAACCATCTGGCAGCGTCTGTACCCCATGTTAGGGGCGGCTGTGAAAGGCGTCTGTACCCCATGTTAGGAGCGGCCTCATTAAAATCGTGGCAGTAGGTATAAAATGCAACACATCATTGTTGGAGGAAATGAATAATACAAATGAGCCTCGGAAAAGGACGCTACCCGAGGGTCGTCAGGGCACGCTTAGAGCTGGCGCTGAGCGTGACAGCAGGCAAGCCACCAGTGACATGATGCTCATCAGGCGGGCACATGTCAGGTCACCCGAAAATTCTACAGCCGACAATTCAGCTAGGAGAACTCAACAGCTACCTACTCCTCCTGCCGATGGTGTTTCAGAAGTTCAGCTGACCACCAAGGCAGGTAAACCGAGGCAGCGCTTGAAATGGACAGATGATATGAATACATTCATAATGCACTCCTACCTTATAACTACGAACTTAGAGAAAGATCTTACAACGTACAGGAAAGATATACACAGGTAGTTTGTGGACGAATTCCCCCAGTACTCCTTTGTCACAGAACAAAGAGTTGCAGACTAAAGACGTGCAATAGTAACCAACAACAGACTTCCTGCCGCAATAATTCAAAATCTTAAGGAAGAAGCAGGCCGAGCAGTGAAGGCAACTCCATCTCAATGTCTCAAATTCGGTAGGACGATCCTGGAAGAAAAGAACCACAGGAAGACAAATCTGTAGAAATAAGAGAAACTAGTGTTTTCTCAGATGCTGATCAAGCACGTCGTGCTGAAGACATGTTTAAAGAGGCAATGGCGAAGTTCGTGGATCTCAAAGTGAACTATAGACCAAAACTGCCCAAACTTCGAGGAACACCAATGAGCAAAAACCTTGTAAGTACTGTAAATAACATCCTACAGTAGTATATAGAAGAATCCAGTAGCATAGAGGAAACAAACGCCCTCGTTTATTGCGCATCAGTAACTATGGTTAGGCTGAACAACCAAAATCTAATACCCATCTCCAGAAGCTCTTGTAAGAACGCAGATTCAGAATACATTCCACCATGGCAACCTCGATTACAAAGTGATATCCAGGAGCTAAGATAAACCATTGGTCAACTTTCCGCATACCTCTGTAACAAAACTAAAATGAAAACTAACAGAAACTTGAGGAATGTGTTCAGCAAAATCAACACCCACACAAATGAACCCGACCACAGAGAAAGAGTCAAAGAATACATTGACACCCAGAAACAAAAGTTGTGTCCAAAAACAGCAAGGCTCAGGAGGTACAAAGAGTCTCGAGCTAGGAAAATGCAAAACAACCTTTTCTCCAAGAATGAGGGCCAATTCTACAGAACGCTCAAGCAAAGTCGGCAAACTAAGGCAAATGAACCTCCAAGTATGCAGGACACGGAAGACATTTGTAAACGTATTTGGTGTGCCAACACAGTCCACAATAAAAACAAAACATCGATTAAGGACGAGAAAAACAACAATGGTTATGCAAAAATGAGTTTTGATACCATAGAAGAAAGCCATGTGAGTAATGCTGCCAGGACAACTCAAAGTTGGAAAGCACCAGGTACAGACAAAATACAAAATTTTTGGTTTAAACATTTCACTTGCGTCCACAAGAAAATAGCCCAACAATTCACTTATCTCATGCATCATCCTGAAGAGTGTCCTGAATTTCTTACACCAGGAATTACATACCTCCTACCTAAAAACGGTAGAACTGCTAAAGATCTATCAGTTTACAGGCCAATCACTTGTCTATAAACGATCTACAAACCTTTTACATCTATACTCACAGAAGAAATATATAAATATGTCTGCAACCATAACATTCTCACTGAGGAGCAGAAAGGATGCAAAAAGTCATCACTAGGGTGCAAAGAACAGATAATCATAGACTCCGTTGTAACACAACAGGCAATGCACTCACAAAGGAACCTGTACACAGCGTATATAGATTCACAGAAAGCATTTGACTCAGTTCCCCACTCATGGTTAAAAGAAGTACTTCATTTGTACAAGATCAGTCCTGCCATAATTCATTTTCTTGAAGTTACTATGAACGATTGGAAGACAGTGCTCTGCACTAAGACAGAAAATAAATGTATCATGTCCGACACAATTAAAATTGAACCTGGTATATTTCAAGGAGATTCATTAAGTCCTCTGTGGTTTTGCCTTGCAATGAATCCCCTATCCAAACTTCTAAAAGCTACTGGTTTTGGATTTGATATTAAATATGACAATAGGCAACACATAATATCTCATGTTTTATATGGATGATCTGAAAGTGTATGCCCACAACGAAACACAAATGAACGCCCTCTTGAATATAATAGACTCTTACTCATTTCATGTGGGAATGACTTTGGGAGTAAAGAAATGCAAGCTGCTAACTATTGAACGTGGTCAGTACACAAACTCCCAACCATATGAACTCCATACCGGATCTTTAATTGAGGGAGTGACACAAACAAAGACATACAACTACCTTGGATTTGCTCAGAATGCAACTCTGGAGCACAAGCAAATCAAACAGAAACTCATTGATAAATATACATCGAGGTTGCATCAGATTTTGCGCAGCTACCTAAATGCCAAGAACAAAATTAAAGCAATAAACACGTACGCTGTTCCAACCCTTGTTTATTCATTTGGAATTATGAAATGGTCTGTTAAAGAAATAGACAGCATACAAAGAAAAACTAGAACTTTGCTCACCACCTATAGATTACATCATCCAAATTCATGCATGGAAATGGTCACTCTCTCACGAAAATCGGGAGGCCGAGGAGTACTGGATCTTCAAGTCATGCTCCTGAATCAGATAAAGAACCTACGGAGATACTTCCATATAAAGCAAGAAAATAGCCTTCTCCATAAAGCTGTAGTACTTGCTGACAAGTACACTGTTCTGTATCCATACAATGCCTCTGACCCACATACAAATCGCCAAGTATCCCTGCAGGAGAAAGAAAGTACACGGCAAGAAAAGACCCTCCACGGAAAATACTACAGCAATCTAAACCAACGGAGCACAGATAAGAATGCGTCATGTATGTGGTTACAAAGCGGGCGCTTATTTGGGGAGACAGAGGGATTTGCAGTTGCTATACAAGACCAAATAATAGCTACAAACAATTACAAAAAGTACATCATCAAAGACACCAGCGTACTCTCCGACAAATGCAGACGATGCTCCGTTCATCTCGAGACCATCGACCATATCACTGCGGGCTGTTCAGTACCTCCCCCCCACGAATACACGAGACGACACAGTCATGTCTCGGGAATCATAGACCAGGCACTTGCTCAGGAAAACCAATTAATTCAGGAGCGTATCTATTATTACAAGTACCATCCAACATCACTCCTGGAGAACGAGTCCATTGAGCTTTATTGGGACACTGCTGTAGTGACAGACAAAACAGTCAACCATAACAGACCAGACATCATACTGGTAAACAAGAAAACTGGGACAAATTTCATTATTGATATCGCTATCCCCAATGACACTAACATTGACAGGAAATACCATGAAAAAATCTACAAATACAAAGAACCTGCAGAAGAGATCAAGAGGATCTGGAAGATGAAACTGGTACGGATAGTCCCTGTGATTCTGTCAGTCAACGGCATCATTCCACACACACTTCACAGGAGTCTGCGAGAACTGGGTCTTCCACCGAACATCTACAAAATTAAGCAACATTCTGTCCTGTCAACATGCAACATTGTTCCTCTCGCAAGAATGAAAATCCCGTGATCAACAGTTTTGTTTATACAGTACCTGTACATCAATGTTTGTATTATAATGTGTACATACTTTAATCATTGTAAGGCACTTGGTGCATCCCGTGTCCCATTACTACCCATATTTCCTGTGGAGAAGTGTATGAATAATAATAATAATAATAATAATAATAATAATAATAATAATAATAATAATAATAATAATAATAATAATAGGATTTCTTTAGATATATTTAACTCAGGAGCAGCCACAGTTATGAAACACCTGCTAACTTTCTATTGGACCCTGACAGACTTTATTATGCGAAATCTTAATAAACACGAATAAAACAGGTAACGGCACTCCTCGTTCTAAGATTTACAAACCTGCACTGTCCCACTCAATGCATTCAAATAAACGTTACACTCTCGCTGTTAATTTGATCATTTGCATACTTCAACAGAATACGATATGTTCATTGAATAATCATCGCCCCAACTCGCACGAAGTCACTTGATGATGTGCTATAGCACATGAATTAGATCTGGGCGTACATTTTTCATTTGGTGCTTAATTGAGTGGAGGAGTAATGAAGTTGAATAAACGCTACATAAATTGAGTGGAGATCAGTCTCTGCCTTCAGATCGACGGGGACAGAATGCATTACCATATTCCGCTTCAAGGTGAGATGTTGATATATTCATTTAACATACAAAGTGACAATGTGGGTCGCGAGGTGATTATCACCGACAAAAGTACGATAATGAAGCGATTATTTCTTTCTATAATTTTCTAGAATAATTACTCTTGATTTAATTAGGTACACTAATTAGTAATATGGTAAACATCAAATGATAGCTATGTATAAGGTTCTGGGATTTTTCTTGGAACTAGAAGAACATATTGTCTCCCTGATGATTTTATTAAGAATATACATTGAATCATCGGCCTTAAGTGACGTCCATTGTAATGACTGTTCAGAAATAATTGTACCCCAGTCAATGAAGACAAACATGTTTGTTGGTGTAATTAAAGTGAGATTTTAATTGGAGAAAAATAATTAAAATATCCATTATTCTTTCCTGGTCTTTCCTCCCCCTTTATTGGTGGCATCACTTGATGTGAATTTGGCATAGTTTTATAGATGGCCTTCCTGACTACGTGAAGAGATGTATTCACTATTGCATGTTTCGCTTCTGGCTGGTAGTGTAATAATCATGATAATAATGAATATTCTGAATATTCTGGTACTCTATGTAACGATCACTGATCCTTCTAATAATTTACCTAGGTGAATATATTGGAACGCGCCGGGCTGAGTGGGTCAGACGATTCAGACGCTGGACTTATGGCTCATGCATGGCAGGTTCGATCCTGGCTCAGTATTTGAAGGTGCTGAAATACGTCAGCCTCCCGTCGATAGATTTACTGGCACGTAAATAAACTCCTGGGGGATAAAATTCCAGCACGTCAGCGTCTCCGAAGACCGTCCGAAATGAATGTGACGTAAAAACAATAGCATTATTATTGTACTGGAATTCTTTCACCATGCTTGGAGAATCGTTCTTCGCTTTTAAAATTGATCATGTTAGAATTATGATATCTTGGTATATGTTAATGTCCTTACTGTTCAAGGCCCTTCGCTCATATTACTTCCATAATTGGAGGATGAGAATTGTTCCCCTTTCGCCGGCGTCTCACATTCTTTTTCATCTTCTTCCTCTTCTTCTTATCCTTCTTTCACCACTTTCCCGACATATTTGCGAAGTTGTGTCGCAGATATGACTACACCCGAGCCTGCAGCGCGATGGCCTTCCTGACGCAAACCATATGTGGAAGAATTTATTCACTGTTGCGTGTTTCTGTAGTTGTTGGTATTGTGGTGTGCTGTGTGAAAGGCTAAATGAAGAGGTGTGTAGTACGACAAACACATTCACCCAGCAAGAGGTATTAACCAAACGCGATTAAATTATCCGAACCAGCCGTGAGTCAAAACCGGTCGTTTGAGACGAAGGCCGCGATACTGACCTTTCAACGAGGAAGTCGGACCTCCTGAGACTAATCAATCAATCAATCAATCAATCAATCAATCAATCAATCAATCAATCAATCAATCAATCAATCAATCAATCAATCAATCAATCAATCAATCAATCAATCAATCAATCAATCAATCAATCAATCAATCAATCAATCAATCAATCAATCAATCAATCAATCAATCAATCAATCAATCAATCAGTCAATCAATCAATGATCTGCATTCCGGGCTTTCACCTAGATGGCAGACTCTATAAATTGTTTACCTAAGCTTAAAGATGTTAGAAATTTATCCAACATCTCCTTTGGTAAATTAATCCAATACCTAATTCCTCTTCTTATAAACGAATATCTGCCCCAATTTGTCTACTAGGTCATTCCACGCCATTTCTCCGCTGACAGCTCGGAACATACCGCTTAGACGAGCAGCTTATCCCCTTATTCCAAAGACTTCCCAGCCCAAAGTCTGCAAACTGAAAACATTTTGTCGAAAATCATCCAAAAGAAATCGTTCCGTTTCGTTAATCTTTTCCGGTTTTCAAATAAAATAATCCTTGTGAGGTTCCCTTACACTGGAACCATACTGGAATTCGAGTCGTATCAGGAACCTATATGCCCTCTAATTTACATCCTTACTAAAACCTCAGAATGCCCTCAAAACCAAACGAAAATATTCTGTGACTTTTATTTGACTCCAGTGAAGATATATCCTTCCATTAATACCTAGTTATTTACAGCGACTGTGATCCCTGTGAGGTACTTTGCCCCAACGTCACAGCATAAAATCTGAGGGGATGTATCCTCTTGGTGAAACATGCAACCTGCACCTTATTTAACAAATTACCATTGTCTTCTGTCTATCTCACAACTTCGTCGAAGTCTTTTCGCAGTCTCTCACTTATTTTAATAAGGTATAATAACCGCATCTTTTGACTATTAACACAAGAATCACCATGATAACGGCTACCCCACGATACATTTCATGCCTAATTTTTAAGAACTAAAATCATAACACATTTTGTTCCGCTGAAATGTATCGCACAAACTGTAAGTTAAAGCGAAAATGATACGCTATGGTCTTTCTCAGTATTTCAGATAAACGGAGGTGGATTAAACATAAATATATCAGCAGTGTTGAAATATCAGCCAACATTTAATACAGTTATTTCATTTTCTTCTTAATCTGTTTACCCTCCAGGGTTGGTTTTTCCCTCGGAATCAGTGAGGGATCCCACCTCTACCGCCTCAACGGCAGTGTCCTGGAGCGTGAGACATTGGGTCGGGGGTACAACTGGGTAGAATGACCATTACATCACCCAGGCGGCCTCACCTGCTATGCTGAACAGGGGCCTTGGTGGGAAGAATGGAAGAGACAGGTAAGGGAGAGGGAAGGAAGCGGCCGTGGCCTTAACTTAGGTACCATCCCGGTATTTGCGTGGAGGAGAAGTGGGAAACCACGGAAAGCCACTTCAAGGATGGCTGAGGTGGGAATCGAACCCACCTCTACTCAGTTGACCTCCCGAGGCTGAGTGGACCCCGTTCCAGTCCTCGTACCACTTTTCAAATTTCGAGGCAAAGCCGGGAATCAAATCGGGGCCTCCGGGGGTGGCAGCTAATCACACTAACCACTACACCACAGAGGCGGACTAATTCATCTTCTTCAAGTGTTTTCCCAGAAATCTTCCTTTAGTTGTAGAATTGATATCCGCTGGATATTAGTTTGGAGAAAATGGATTCGATCACTTCTAAATAACCCGTGTGAATTGCCTTCCAGAAAACGTGGCCATTTTGCTCTAGTGAGAATTATTCGTCAGGATAATTTTGTTTCTGCTTTATTTTAACAGCCTATAATCACATGATTCGAAAACTGGCCTATACTGGCCTGTGATTGTATAATCAAGTTTTAGATAATCTACCGTTAGAATTCCTCAGCATCCAATAAATTATTCGTGATAGTAGAAAAGCGTATTTGCTGTATGTATTGATTTCATACTTTAAATTTCACACTCTGACTCGAAGTAGTAAACTAACATTTTACCAAATGAAACGGAGAAATTCAGTCTCTGCGGTGTGGTGGTTAGTGTGATTAGCTGACACCCCCGGAGAACCGGGTTCGATTCCCGGCTCTGCTACTAAATTTGGAAAGTGGTACGAGGGCTGGAACGGGGTCCACTCAGCCTCGGGAGGTCAAATGAGTAGAGGGGGCTTCGATTCCATCTTCAGCCGTCTTCGAAGTAGTTTTCCGCGGTTTCCCACTTCTCCTCCAGGCGAATGCCGGGTTGGTACCTAACTCAAGGCCACGGCCGCTTCCTTCCATCTTCCTCGTCTATTCCTTCCAATCTTCCAATCCTCCACCAAGGCCACTGTTCAGCATAGCAGGTGAGGCCGCCTGGGCTAGGTACTGGTCATTCTCCCCAGTTGTATCCCCCGACCCAAAGTCTCACGCTCCAAGAGACTGCCCTTGAGGCGGTGGAGATGGGGTCCCTCGCTGAGTCCGAAGGAAAAACCGAACCTGGAGAATGAAGAAATGAAGAAAGAAGAAACGGAGATCTTTTTTTTTAAGATTACACACAAAATTTACTCCGAATGATTCTGTTTCTTTAGATTGCACATTAAGGTTCGCGATACTCACCTGGTTGCACATTACCCAATATCAAATAATAAAGAATTATAGTTCTTGAACGATTCAAGTGATTAATAACTATAGATATTATTTCAATGGTTCATGGTAGTCCGGGTCCATGGCTAAATTGTTAGAGTGCTGGAATTTCACCCAAGGGAACTCATGTTCGATTCCCGGCATGCTCGGAGATTTTAACATTCATTGGTTCATTCCAGTGGCGCACGTCGCCAATACGGCGTCAAGTCCCAAGACCTACACCAGGCTTCTTCGGAGTCCACACGTCATTATTAGTGGTTAAAGGTCAATCTTTTTTATCAAGAACTACTAGTAGTAATAGTAAAAAGCAAAGCAAAGTCATCTCAGTACAGGCCATGAAGGCCCTTGGAGGGGTGGAAGGTAAAGGCATCCACTATTCGTAACCTCGGCACGTGTTTGAGTAGAGTGGTTAGCTCTACGCCCGACCGCCTTTGCCCCCACGAATTAACCTGGTACTCATTTTTGGTGTAGGCTAAGTGAACCTCAGGGCCATATGCATCTCCGGAAGTGGAAATCACGTTTCTTAAATTTTACGACTTCCTGACTGGGATTCGAACACATGTCCTTCCGTGCGAACGGAACACGCCTTTACCAACTCGACCAGGCAGCCCCTAGTAGCAGTAATAATAATAATAATAATAATAATAATAATAATAATAATAATAATAATAATAATAATACAAACTTGTGGCACATACAGAACATTAAGGCCCTTGTCCTACCAAGAAGACTGATGCCCATCCAGATTGCCTGCAGATATTGGTGTGTCACATGCACAGCTCCACGACTTATTTAGCCGTATTACTTGGCTTCCGCATCCGAATCCGCTGCCACTGGTATCAGATACCTCCTTAGTTGGCATCAAGAGGCCGAGTAAACGTCGTTTCTAGCCCTTTGTCCAGAATTGAATTCCGAGGCCTGGCCAAGAAACGAACGCGAAAGAAGAATCGAAGAAATGGTCTGAAGAGTGAAGAACCACATTCTCTATCAGAATTAAATTTGAGTAGTGCTGGAAATATCAAAAGTTTGACAAGTATTAGCCGTGATCTTAAGTGTCAGCAAATAAATATATATAAAATAATAATAATAATAATAATAATAATAATAATAATAATAATAATAATAATAATGTGAAGTTTCGTTTGATGAGCCAATTCCATTGTTTTATTTCAAATATATCTAGAATTATATTACAAAATTCTTGTGTAGAGATGAACAATAATCTTACGCAGAACAGCTTACTAACAGACCTCTTTGTGTTTTAAGATCTCCGCTGTCTTCTCAAACAAATCCTATTATTCAACCGAAAGATCAAGAGTTTGGCATATTGGCTTTTCGCGGTCGGCCAAGGTTCGGTTTCCGGCTGTGGTACGTTGAACCCGCTTAAGTGTCAGAGACGAGGCAAGCAATTTAACACTTTAGTACGTGAATGCAAAATTGGAATAAGCTAATCATGGGATGCGCATTCTTCAACAGGAAATGTAGCGTTGGTTGCGGTCTCCCAGTTGAAAAAGGAGTGACCTCTGCTGTAGTACTTATGCATTTATAACTCAGGTGCTTCCTAACCAATAACAACTCCAAAAATACACACACCAGTACAGTCACACAAGTTCTCAGATTCACACTAGCTGACCTTATTGGTACACTTGGTTAATCAATGACCTCATTTTTGTCACAATAGTGTGGTGGTGGTCATTATTGTTTAAAGGATTAGTAGGCCCTATTTATATCTTGGTCCTGTATTAACAATAATAATAGTAGAAAAGAGAAGAGGGTTGACCATTCAAAGATGAACAGGAAGAGCCACGGAAGGCGTGAAGGTGATCAGTTCTCTAGACGTTGTAAACTCAACACAGTAGCACGGGATTTGGAAGAAAGCAGAGTTTAACAAAGAGGCGTCGGATAGGAGAGTTAAAAGAGGGTGTTTAAAATGCCGTTTGCTGCCGTGGCCTTAATTAAGGTACAGCCCCAGCATTTGCCTGGTGTGAAAATTGAAAACCACGGAAAACCATCTTTAGGGCTGCCGACAGTGGGATTCGAACCCACTATCTCCCGAATACTGGATACTGACCGCGCTTAAGCGACTACAGCTATCGAGCTCGGTGGATCCTAATTTATCCCATGCTCTCAATATTTCACCGCCCGGAGACATGCAAAGGAAATCATATCGTCCTTTCTGCTCTGAGGTCTGAATTAAATATCAGAGTTGGAGATCCATTCATTTCCGGATCATAGCGGCCATAAAGCTGTGCGGCGCCTTCAGCTTCTCAATAAACGAAAAGTCCTCCACTATTCATTATTCCAGAGAAATTAGATTTATGGCAAGTACTTGGGTTACGAGTGACATTCATTAGCTCAGCGATGATATGAGACGGAAGAAGAGCTAGCGGCCTAGGTTCCAAGCAATTAACACGTACGGGCGCGGCGTGTGAAGCTGGTTTTATCGCTCCCGGGTAATACGAGCCCAGATCAACTCCAATCAACAAACAACGTTTGTTAACATTGTCCCCGCAGCGAATACAACTTAATGCTATTTCAAGAACGCATAGGTGCTAATTAAAATCCCGTATTCCTTTTTTATCTCTATATATAAAATTGGATGTTGGTATGTTTGAAGCCAATAGACTCAAAAACTCCTGGACCGATTTTCACAGTTTGTTCTTATTACATCTGAGAGGGATTATGAAGTGGTTTGAACTAAATCTGATTGGTAGTTCGGCACTAAGGGGTGAAAAATGAAATAGGGGAAGATGAGCAAACCGCAAGACAAGTCAAATCAGCGGGTTGCCTACCCAACTGTATGTAAAGATTATGATGTGTTCCTTAAAACTTATTTCTGCTTTTATCAAATAGTGTGGGGGCAGGACACCCCTCCCAGCAAAAGAGGAGAGGGTGAAATGTAAAAGTAATCGAAAACGACCGATATTAGTGTCGTATCCATAGTTTTCGGGATCGCTGAGATGAAATATGACATTCAAAATGCTGTTTAAGTCAAGTTCATCGTGGGGTGGGGTTGAAAGGGGGGTGAAATATTAGAATAGAATAGAATATTAGAATCCATAATTTTCGGGGTCGCTATATATGCTGAGGTAAATAAACGTACACAGGCAGGGCAACGTCTGTCGGGTTTTACTAGTTGTATATAAATTTAACGGCAGCATGGAGTTTTATATTTCGACGAGAAAGCCATTAGTACATTTATTTGAAATTAGCCTGTTTATTTATTTGTACTTTGTAGAGAAGAGAGCTTTTTATATACGGAATTCGAGTGTAAATGCATTACTTATTAGTAAAATATATTTTAAACATCATTAAAAGCATTCACTTCCTCGCGAGTATAGATTACATTCTGAGTTAATCAATGTTGATGATAGGGCCGGATTCTCATGTATTTACATATTTAAATATTAGTTTTATTGCAGCCAATGACCGATTACATATAAAGGGTTTAGTGACATAATGTACTATATAGATGTACAGATACATGTGCACATATTTGTTCTGTGCTTAGTTCAGTCAGAGAAAAATTCAATTCCAAATGTAATTACATATTCCATTCCTTTACTTGCAGACATATGAAAAAAAATATGTCGAAGAAATGTGGTTCTGATATGGTTATACTTTGGTTTCATTTTGCATATTTGTACAGATTCTTAATAACTTTACATATTATGAGAATAATGTAACATTTGTGTACATATAAACAATATTAACCTTACTTAGTAATATTTTAGTGTTCAAAACATTTCTTAACAGACAACGTAGGGATCCCTGTACTGCTAAAACGTAAAATTAAGCAATTTCCTCAATTGTGCCGAACGATGAATTGCTAAAAAGGGCTCGGAACGATTTCAAATTTTGAGTCTTGGATAGCTCTATCGAAACAAACAACAAATTTCGAAAATCACTTCCGGCCTAAATGCAGTCCTGGAGAAACAGCCAAAAATCGCTTGTTCCTTTACTGCTATTCTTTTCTATTCAAATCCTAGCCAAATTTACTTATTTGTATAATTCCTTCTGTAATATATCCCTTGGTTCAATACCATCAGGCGTTTTGGATTTTTGGCAAGATGTCCACACCGCATGCAGTTATAAGGGCTTTAGTGGAACTCTGCATTGACTCACATTAGCACTGGGCCGATGACCTTCAATGTTAGGTCCTTAAAACAACAAGCAAGCACATGAGTACTCGTAGTGGTGCTTAAGTGAAACTCTGCATCGACTCACATTACCATTCGTAGTGGTGCTTAAGTGAAACTGTACATTGACTCACATTAGCATTCGTAGTGTTGCTTAAGTGAAACTCTGAATTGACTCACATTAGCACTCGTAGTGGTGCTTAAGTGAAACTCTACATTGACTCACATTACCATTCGTAGTGGTGCTTAAGTGAAACTCTGAACTGGCTCATATTAGCACACCTAGTGGTGCTTAAGTGAAACTCTGAATTGACTCACATTAGCATTCGTAGTGGTGCTTAAGTGAAACTCTGAATTGACTCACATTACAATTCGTAGTGGTGCTTAAGTGAAACTCTGAACTGACTCACATTAGCACTTGTAGTAGTGCTTAAGTGAAACTCTGAAATGACTCACATTAGCACTCGTAGTGGTGCTTAAGTGAAACTCTAAATTGACTCACATTGGCACGCGTAGTGCTGCTTAAGTGAAACTCTGAATTGACTCACATTAGCACTCGCAGTGGTGCGTAAGTGAAACTCTGAATTGACTCACATTAGCATTCGTAGTGGTGATTAAGTGAAACTCTGAAATGACTCACTTTAAGACTCGTAGAGGTGCTTAAGTGAAACTCTAAATTGACTCACATTAGCACTCGTAGTGTTGCTTAAGTGAAACTCTAAATTGACTCACATTAGCACTCGTAGTGGTACTTAAGTGAAATTCTAAATTGACTCACATTAGCACTCGTAGTGTTGCTTAATTGAAACTCTGGATTGACTCACATTAGCACTCGTAGTGGTGCTTAAATGGAACTCTGAATTGATTCACATTAGCACTCGTAGTGGTGCTTAAGTGAAACTCTACATCGACTCACATTGGCATTCGTAGTGGTGCTTAAGTGAAACTCTGAACTGACCTACATTAGCATTCGTAGTGGTGCTTAAGTGAAACATTGAATTGACTCACATTAGCATTCGTAGTGGTGCTTAAGTGAAACTCTGAACTGACTCACATTAGCACTCTTACTGGTGCTTAAGTGAAACTCTGAATTGACCCACATTAGCACTCGTAGTGGTGCTTAAGTGAAACTCTGCATCGACTCACATTGCCATTCTTAGTGTTGCTTAAGTGAAACTCTACATTGACTCGCATTACCATTCGTAGTTGTGCTTAAGTGAAACTCTGAATTGACTCATATTACCATTCGTAGTGGTGCTTAATTGAAACTCTGAGCTGTCTCACATTAGCACTCGTAGTGGTGCTTAAGTGAAACTCTGCATTGACTCACATTAGCACCCGTAGTGGTGCTTAAGTGAAACTCTGCATCGACTCACATTAGCGTTCGTAGTGGTGCTTTAGTGAAACTCTGCATCAACTCACATTAGCACTGGTAGTGGTGCTTAAGTGAAACTCTGCATCGACTCACATTAGCGTTCGTAGTGGTGCTTTAGTGAAACTCTGCATCGACTCACATTAGCACTGGTAGTGGTGCTTAAGTGAAACTCTATATTGACTCACATTAGCACTCGTAGTGGTGCTTAAGTGAAACTCTTAATTGACTCACATTAGCACTCGTAGTGGTGCTTAAGTGAAACTGTGAATTGATTCACATTAGCATTCGTAGTGGTGCTTAAGTGAAACTCTGAAATGACTCACATTAGCACTCGTAGTGGTGCTTAAATGAAACTCTAAATTGACTCACATTAGCACTCGTAGTGGTGCATAAGTGAAACTATGAATTGACTCATATTACCATTCGTAGTGGTGCTTAAGTGAAACTCTGAACTGACTCAAATTAGCACTCGTAGTGGTGCTTAAGTGAAACTCTGCATCGACTTACATTAGCGTTCATAGTGGTGCTTAAGTGAAACTCTGAATTGACTCACATTAGCACTCGTAGTGGTGCTTAAGTGAAACTCTGAATTGACTCACATTAGCACTCGTAGTGGTGCTTAAGTGAAACTGTACATTGACTCACATTAGCACTCGTAGTGGTGTTTAAGTGAAACTGTACATTGACTCACATTAGCACTCGTAGTGGTGTTTAAGTGAAACTCTGCATTGACTCACATTAGCACTCGTTGTGGTGCTTAAGTGAAACTCTACATTGACTTACATTAGCACTCGTTGTGGTGCTTAAGTGAAACTGTACATTGACTCACATTAGCACTCGTAGTGGTGTTTAAGTGAAACTCTGCATTGACTCACATTAGCACTCGTTGTGGTGCTTAAGTGAAACTCTACATTGACTTACATTAGCACTCGTTGTGGTGCTTAAGTGAAACTGTACATTGACTCACATTAGCACTCGTAGTGGTGTTTAAGTGAAACTCTGCATTGACTCACATTAGCACTCGTTGTGGTGCTTAAGTGAAACTCTGCATTGACTCACATTAGCACTCGTTGTGGTGCTTAAGTGAAACTCTACATTGACTTACATTAGCACTCGTTGTGGTGCTTAAGTGAAACTCTACATTGACTTACATTAGCACTCGTTGTGGTGCTTAAGTGAAACTCTACATTGACTTACATTAGCACTCGTTGTGGTGCTTAAGTGAAACTCTACATTGACTTACATTAGCACTCGTAGTGGTGTTTAAGTGAATGCACTGACTTGCATTAGCGCTCCTAGTGGTGCTTATGCGAAACAATGCATTGACTCATATTAGAGCTCGTAGCGGTGCTAAAGTGAAACAATGGATTGACTCATATTAGAGCTCGTAGCGGTAGAAAAACGCAAACTCCTAATCTAATCGACCAGATAACGATGATTAAGAGGATTGCAACTTTTAGGACTAAATAATGAATATATTCTCATAATTTGTTATATTGTATTTACCAAAAATTCGTAGCTCATATCCCTAGGATATTTTCAACAGTGAATTGCTTTCCTGAAGAGCTAAAACTGTGAGTTTTTATTTTCAGAACACGAGGACAACAGGAAATTAGCTATAACAATAAACTGTGTAAAATACTCCGCTGTTTACTGTGCAGCCTGCCTGATGGCCATGATCATTAAGGCGTCAAGTTTGTACGGTTCGACACCGTGGTTAGCCGGTTCGAATTCCCTCCGCACTGTTCATATGGAGGGAGGGCATATGATTCATCCGTCGGATGGCAACGTCAAGCCTTGCGAAGACACCTTGATGCTATTTGTGACAGGAATAGACTGTGCACCGCGTTTCTACCCATCCCTTTCTACTATCATACATCGCGCCATTCATTTCTTCTCATTAACTCCTCTGATGAGCTTGACCTCAGGAAGGGCAAGCGGTCGTAAAACTCGCTGCGAAGATTCAACTCACATCATACTCAACCCCGTGGAGAAATGTGACAAGGGTTGAATATACACTCCGAGATTTACAGGGCATAACATTATTTTTATATTTGCGAGTTTGGTTTTGCCCTTAACTTGCTTATTTAGTAAATAACCATACATTCTGTTAAAATTAGGAATCAGTAGAGTACATAAATTGTCTAAGCGACAACGATAACTTTGACATAACATATCGTGGTTTTAAAACAATTGTATTGTCTCATATCTTAACCGTTAGTCATAATAAAACGAATACTAAAACCAAACCAAACCCCGTAGCACAACCGCAGCGAAGGGCCTTGGCCTACCAAGCGACCGCTGCTCAGCCCGAAGGCCCACAGATTACGAGCTGTCGTATGGTCAGCACGACCAAAACTCTCGACCGTTATTCTTGGGTTTCTAGACCGGGGCCGACATCCTATCGTCAGATAGCTCCTCAATTGTAATCACGCAGACTGACTGGACCTCGAACCAGCCCTCATAACCAGGTAGAAATCCCTGAACAAGCCGGGAATCGAACCCGGGGCCTCCGGCTAAGAGAGAAGCATGCTACCCATACACCGCGGGACCGGCATAATGAAGGGAATACACAAACATTTTTAAAAATTAATGCATTGATACTACAGTACTACACATTTTATGAATGTTACATTATTTAATTACACACAGTGTCAGAACAAAGATAGGTACCACCCCTTAAAAACAGTTTATTTTCTGCCGGTCTTACACATCCTTCTATTTTGCTTTCCTGTTAATTAGACAATAATCTACAATACAATGATTTTGGTACAAGGAGAAATACTCTAGCTGAAGCGGCTCAAAATTTTGTAATTGTTACGCATTTTTAAGAAATAACAAACAAATTCACATCTCTTTTTGAAATAAAAATAGTTTAAAATGGAATAAAATAAAACCATTATTTTTGTTTTTATAAGAGATCTTACAAAGGGTATTTCAATACAAGCAATGGAAAAATTAAAAGAAAATACTAACTTAATTTTTGGGGATTTAATATTTTTGAAATTATGACTATAAGGGGACAATGTTGGAATTTTCCTTTTAGAGCAATTCAAAATCCCTTGCCTTTCATTTAGATTGGCAAGGACCAAGGGGGATGTTTTCATTCCCCTTCCCCAAGGGAAGGGGCGGGCCACCTAGAAGGTTACGCCTTCTCTCTGGCCAGGAGATTTGGCGGGGTTTGGGGATTTGATGGGATTTGATGATAAAAGAAGGGTGTTTTAGTTTGGTGATGTGATGAAGGGGCCTCTTGGCTAAGGGTGTAGTTCTGCTCTTTTGCTTTTTATTGAATTTTGATTACAGATTTTATTACATTATGATTTACCATTGAGTTACAATACGGTTACAATACAGATATAATTAGTCACTCTTGGGAGGTTGAGAAAAGTAAGTTGAAGGTTTGCTGGTAAAGGGAAGAGAAGTTTAGTAAGGATATGAGGAGTACCTGGAGAAGGTAGGAGCGGTTTTGTAGGTTGGACGGGTGGGATTGCGGGTTGGGAAGCCGGGCACGGTTTCGCGGCGTGGTGGGGTGGGAGGAGGGTTGCGGGGGAGATCGAGATGGCTCTACTCGGTGGAGGCGGCCGAAGAGTTTTATCCCCTGCTGTATAAGTCGCTGGACTTCCTCTGTTGTTTGGAGCTGGAGTCGCAGCATGAAGGTGGGCCCGGTTTCGTTGTGGATTCTGGTTGCTCGTTTTAAGTGGAGTCCGGCGAGGCGCAGTTCCTGGCTGATGAGGTTTGTCGGGATTCCTGGATTTACGCCCCGCACGACGCAGCTGGGGTTGCATTCCGGTGGTGGTGATCTTCTATTGGATTCGAGCGGTGGTGGTGTTGCTGGTCTTGCTGTTTCAGATGCTTCCTTGGTGGGTGTGGGTGGCCGAGCTGCTGGGTTGGGTGAGCTGATTGGGGAGGTGGAGATGGGAGACATCATTATAGGGGAGGTATGTGTCGGGACTGTGGTGGTTATAGGGGTTTTGCAGGAGGTATGGGTTAGATAGGTAGCGGCAGTGGTGGTAATGGTTGTCGTCGGGTTTGTATACGTATAGGACGAGAGCTAGTGTGGCGGGATGTAGGGAGGTAGCTGGGTGCAAGGTTTCGGTGATGGTGGAGGAGTGTAAGCAGGCGGCCGGGTTCCCGGTTTCGGTTCAAATTCCTGTTCCAGATGTTTCGGGCATGGATCCGTGATGAACTGCCGTCCATGGATGTATATTCCATATATCAGCGCCTGATGGACGTCGTGTGGGGTGGCTAGTTTTACCAGGAATTTTTCAGTTGGCAGGTGGTTTTCCAGTATCCTGGAGACATTAGTGGCTGGAACGCCGCTGTTACGGGGGGAACGGAGAAGTGTTTCGTCCGTGTGGCTGAGATCAACGCCTTTGAGGATGATGTTTGGCATTATGGGGAGGCCGACCTCCTTTTGGTGTCTGGCCTAATTATGCTAGCTAGCACGGCAGGGTACAAAAGTTCCCCTGCCGTAATAAAAATAGGCGTGATCGTTTCCGAGTTCGGAGAGGCGTAAGATTGCCAACATGTGTCCCTTCTGATATTGTAAACTGTTTGTAAGTGAGTTGGCAGATCTGCTTCACTAATTTATCACCGTTTCGTAAATGCACTAAACAGAAAATGTCAACATTGCCCCTTTTTAGTCCTAATTAAAAAACTCATCAAACCCCAGCAAAAATAACTTGATATGTTTTAAAATTGTTTTCATTAGTTGAATTGAATTATCTTTTATAAGATGTCTCAGAAAAACAAAATCAATATTTTGTTTTATCCCATTTTTGAACTCCTAAGTTGATTTTGAGAAGATATATGCAATTTTATGTTTATTTTATATTAAAAACAATTTGAACTTTTGAGCCATTTCAGTTAGGGTATTTCGCCTTTTACCCAAACCATTTTATTGCAATGTATACTATTGTCTAATTAACATAAAAGTTAAATAGGAAGAGGTATAAGCCCGGCAGTAAATAAAATGACTTGAAGGGGTAGTTTTAAACATTTTTCTGACGCTGTGTCTCTCTGATATTTACTACATTTTAATCACTTTGATATTACATAAAATTCTTGGCCCTATTGATGATTATGGGACCTTAGATTGCTAAAGTGACCAACTCCAGAACGAAAAGTTATATCGTAATTTTCGTTCCTTCTTCTTGAATAATCTGGTGATCATTTCTCTCGGATTTTCTCGTTCTTCTACGATCTATTTTATCGGAATCATGTCTTGTTCGAAATATTGTAGTCTCTTGTGAATAATACATAATCACATCGCCCAATCAGACGCTACATCCTTCCTGTTGCAGATGTCGATTTTACACTTGTTCATATTACACGTTAGGACGTCCTTGTATCGTTTTAACTCACTTATTTTGGAAGGTGGACGTTAGGAATGCGGAATATGTGGTGAACCGACGAAGTTGATGTTTTACAACGCTTGTGTTTTGATCTATTTCAAGTGTTATACGATATGTGTAACTGACATACATTACACACCATTTTCTGCTTTACATGATATTAAAACATATAACGCAATTGACTGTAATTAAATTTACATTGAATAAACTCAAACCAAAAGAATGAAAACAAATCTAATTACATTATTGTTAATCACTCATAGATAGCTTACCTATTAAATAATTACGTATCCGTTAATTTACACATCACTACATATAATTAATTATCTGCACCACAATATGCTTTAATGCCTCTTTTCCATTTCCGTTGGGAGTGAGACTTTCTCCCAGGTCCTTAAATTTATGAACGCGATGGATGTCTCCAAATTGTGTTACAATTCTGTCCGTGTTATCTGCTTTAACTGAGTTTATGAATTCTGTTTTTCAGAGGAAGCTCTTAATCCTGTTTCGATCGCAACATTTTATCATTCTTACACTTGCTTCTTGGCTGTGTGTGGGTTGTCTGTTATCAGAAGGACGTCATGAACGAAGGGTAGACAGTCCAATATGTGTTCCATTACCAGTCATTCTCATTCTCCATTCCCTGATGACCTCTTCTAGGATGCAGTTAAAGAGGGGCGGTGAAAGGCTATATCTTTGCCTTACGCCTGTTTTTTTTTATCTCAAATGGATTAGAGACTTCACCCATACATTTAACTTTGAAAAAAGCGCCTGTGAGGGTTTGCCTAGATACAGGAGAGGTTTTTTCACGAGATCCAAACTTGTGGAGAAAGTTCATGAGCACTCCACGATCTACAGAATCTTACACGTTTTTGATATATGCAAAGGTTAAGATTGTCCTCTTATGGTTTCTCATTGGTCGCATTTCAAGTAATGATTTTAGGTTAGATATTTGATAATGATGCTTGTTGTTTAAAGGGGCCTATCATCCCAGGTCATCAGACTCTGATACATATTTGCTCAGGGCACGAACATACTTTCCTTAACCCTACTATCTGTTTGTCTAGATGAATATCAAGTATATGTTGCAAGGCTTCTAAGAGTATTTTGTATGCTGACGTTCGCTCAGTCTCCTTTTCTGTGCAAAGGGTAAATGAGAGCATTCTTCAAACCGCATGAGATTTCTTCTGTTTCGCAAATATGAGCAAATAGTTCCTCTAGTATAGTCACCATATTTTCACCAGGACATCTGAAGAACTCTGCAATAATCGAGTCCTTCCCGGAGCTTTGTTGCTTTTTAGTTCCATAATGGTACATTTAAATTTCTTCACAGTGATCAAGATGGCAGTGACTTACATGATGTTCGCGTGTAATATTGTCGCTTGGAACTATTGAATAATCGGTCATTCTAAGCTAAAATTTACCGTCTGAAGCACCAGAGTGAAGCTGCTAAGTACTTTTGTAGTGAGTGTGGTTTTAAATCTGCGTTGTGGAGATTAGTGTTCATTAAAGGATCACTCTCATACCTATAACCTCATCTTGTTAGCTAACCAATAATGGCCGCCTCTGTTGATGGAGGTCGGCAAGTTTTTTCTAACTCAATGAATCTAAATAATGAAAATCAGCAAGTCTCAAGTAACCTCACGAATGGACAGAATAAAGAAAGCATAATTCCCACCCGTACCGGTGAACCAGGTAACCTCATGACAACCTCTATTACTGTTCCTAACACACTTAATCAATCTCCTAACAACCCAAGGTTAAGTTACTCTGCAGCAATGCAATCCTACCCTACCAAAGATCAAGCTATTGTTATTGAATCTTGCGATGGTATTAGTATCCGAGATTATATACTAGCAATTGGAAAAGTCACTAGCCCTAGTAACATCCGATTTGTCTCACGGATATCTAATGGAAGAATATGTATCTTCCTTGCAAGTCAAAAGTGTGTTGAAGAATTAATTTCAAAACATCCTAAGATTCTCATAAATAATGTCTCCTTGGAAATAAGACCTCTCCTAACTAAAAACAAACGAGTTATTCTATCCAATGTTTGCCCTGCGATTCCCAATATTGCTATTGAAGAAGAATTTCTCAAACTCGCAATTAAACCAATGTCAAAGATATCACCTATTAGAGCAGGTTTAACAATCCCCGGATTTTCTCACATTCTCAGTTCTCGGAGACAGATTTATATTCAAAATGAAGACTTTAACAAACTTCCAGACTCACTCCAAATCGAATATGAGGGTACCAATTACTGGATTTATTTATCCTCTGACACACCCACCTGCTTTCTTTGTAAAACTGAGGGGCACTTAGCTAGAAACTGTCCTGATAATGATGAAATAATAAATGAAGGCTCCTCATTAAATCAAAACAGTCATTCTCGTGGCAAGATCAATCTAACAGAATTTCCCCAACTAGTAGAGGATACACAAAAAATTGAAACAAACTGTCAAGAAAATATTACCTGTACTCCCTCACAAACTACTGTTCAGACAACTGCTACATCTACATCTCTTCAGTGTTCTCAAAATCAAAACTGTGGGCCTTTACCCTCAGGCGAAACGACTCTAACCTCTCATTTGGAATGCCCTCAAAACCCCTCATATGTTCATCTTGCTGGATCAAAGAGACCAATATCACTATCTAGCAGTGAAACTACAGGCAGAAAAGACCTTGATTTTAAGGAACCTCCCCTAACAACTGAACCTAAGACAAGTGAACAGACAGGGAAACACAAGACAAAACAAACTTACAAGAAACCAAAGACAGAAAAAGAAAGCACAACTATTAGTGATATGCTTAAGCCAATTAAGCAAGTTCTAGAAGCCAACCCTCAGACCTTTCCCCTCAATTACTTACAACTCCAATCCTTTTTTGAAAAAAGTATTGGAGTTAATGACATTGCAGCAATAGCTTCCAATTACACCCAAGATCTAGAGGGTTTAGCCCAAGCCCTTCAAAAACTATATCCATACTACACTGAAAAATCTATTAAGAACAGGAGTACTCGAATAGTCAAGAAACTGCTTAAGGCTAGCAGTGAAAACCGAGGTGAAGCAATTAACAGTTTAGTTCCAGATTACTCCAGCGATGACTCTACTTCCCTCTCATAATAATGATAAAATTCCCTCTACACTTGTTTGTCATTCTTATGACTATATCATTACTTCAATGGAACCTCAACAGTTTTAGATCACAGCGAGAGTATTTACAACTTCTACTAAATAAACATCAGCCTTCAGTTGTCTGTCTACAAGAAACTAACTTTAGAGACAACTTTGTTTCCCATTTAAGACAGTTCAACGTACATTATAAAAACCGAATTAATCCAAATCATGCAAGTGGAGGCGTAGCCACCTATGTTAAAAATAATTTACACCATCAAGAGGTTCCTTTAACTACTGATTTAGAAGCAGTCGCAGTTTTATTATACCTTCCACAAGCTATATGTGTATGTAATGTTTATTTTCCTACGAATAGTACATCTCACGCTGATGATTTAAGAAACCTAATACACCAACTCCCCAAACCCTTCATCTTGATGGGTGATTTAATAGCCACAACAGTTTATGGGGTAGTCGCAATACTGATGCAAGGGGGAAAGAAATAGAGAAGATACTAGATGAATTTACTCTAGTATTATTGAACTCAACTGCTCCAACTCGTTTTGATATAGCACACGGAACATACAATAGCATAGATTTAACTATATGTACGCCAGACATAGTTGCACTATTTAACTGGTCCATTTATTCAACTCTACAAGGAAGTGACCACTTCCCCATCATAATTAATGATGATCAAAGTTCTTCAGACAGCACATCAAAACTCCAATTCTGTAAATGGAATTTAAATAAGGCAAATTGGCAATCATTTAGAAAGATTGTAAATAACTATTTAAACGATCTAACTCCAACAAATAAATTTCCTTCTAAGCACATCAATGATATTGTTCAAGACTTCACTGAAGTAATAATTAAATCTGCTGACCAGAACATCCCAAAAACAGCTCCTATACCCTTCAAGACAACGGTTCCCTGGTGGAATGACTCCTGTAAAGAGGCTATCAAAAATAAAAACCGTGCTTACTACCTATACAAAAGAAATCCTACGCCTGAAAATAAAATCAATTTTCAAAAACACCGAGCAATAGCACGAAATAAAATAAAATAAAGTAAGAAAACCTCCTGGTTAACATTCATCTCCTCCTTAACCTGCCAAACTTCACAAAAAGTTATGTGGAATAAAATCCAAAGAATAAGTGGCAAATACAATAAATTCTGTATTACCTCTCTAAGAGATCCAGTCGCTGGGTCAATTGTAAATGAACCTCAACAAATAGCTGATCAACTGGCTAAATCATTTTCAGAAATCTCTAGCGATAACAATTATGAACCTGAATTTCTTCGCATGAAAACAACTCGAGATCCAATAGACTTAAGTGAAACTGTACCTACACGGAACTATGCTTATAATGATACTTTACAGTTACAAGAAATGGTTACAGAACTCAACAAATGCGGCGGATCTAGTCCTGGCCCAGACACCATTCCATATGAATTTTTAAAACAGCTTCCACATAGTGCACTCAATTATCTACTTGCTATTTTCAACTACATATGGAGTTCCAAACTATTTCCAGATCAATGGCATTGTGCTATTGTAGTGCCTATACTCAAACCAGGAAAGGACATTTTGATCCCAGATAATTATCGTCCCATCGCCTTGACAAATACAATGTGTAAGCTACTGGAGAAAATTGTTAACAAGAGATTACGCTGGTATTTGGAACATATACACTTTTTTAGTGATGCACAAAATGGTTTTCGTCAAGCACGTTCAACAATAGATACTCTGATATGTTTAGAATCAGAAATCCGAGAAGCTTTCCTAAATAATCAGCACCTCATAGCTGTTAGTTTAGACATTGAGAAGGCATATGACATGGTGTGGAAAGACTATCTAATTGAAACACTGATGAAACATAATATTTCAGGAAACATGCTTCACTTCATTTATAATGTCCTTAAAGATCGCCGAATTCAAGTCAGGACAAATGGAACTCTTTCACATGAAGTAACCATTGACAATGGAGTTCCCCAAGGATCAGTCATCAGTGTCACATTATTCCTCGTTGCAATAAATGGCATTGTCTCCAACATTCAGCTACCAGTAAAGGCTTGCCTTTTTGCCGATGATTTGACTGTACTAAGTGCAGGAAGAAATAAATTAACTACTCAACAGTTACTTCAAGTATCAATTGATAATATCCAAAAATGGGCTAAAGTTACAGGGTTCAAGTTTTCCAAAACTAAAACCAAATGCATACTCTTCTCCAAATGTAAACATACTGTACAAGACCCTGAGCTGTACATGGACAATCACAAAATTGAAACAGTAACAACTATGAAAATCTTAGGAGTTTTATTTGACACTACGTTAAGTTGGATACCTCACCTGAAAAAGAAGATCCTGGCAGCAAAGAACTGGGGGGCAGACTACCAAGTGCTAATGAACACGTACAAAGCCATTATTAGGGCTAAATTAGACTATGGCAGCATTGTATACAATTCCGCAAGAATGTCTTCACTCAAAATCCTTGATTCCATCCAGTCCTCAGCTCTTCGAATTGCTCTAGGAGCCTTCCGTACCAGTCCAGTAGCCAGCATTCAAATAGAAGCAAATGAACCACCACTCACAATTAGACGTAGACAACTAAGTTTGACTTACGCGCTCAAGGTAGCAACTATGAGTGAATCAAGAATTAAGTTGTATGCTTTTCCTAACAAGCATCAAGGTACACTCATTAAATCAGGATCACAACCACAGCCTTTCAATGTCAGAATAAGCCAAGTTTCTTGAAGAACTAAATTTAAATATCCCTCCAATACTCCTCACAGACAACTCTCTTAATGTCCCACCATGGACTATTACCCTTCCAAAAATTAACTTTGAAATAAATTACAGTGTCAAAGATGAAACTGACAGATCTCACTACCATCAATTATTTCTTGAAATTTCTAATAAATACCCAAGGCACACTGCAATCTATACTGATGGATCAAAATGTGAGGAAAGAAATGGATGTGGGATTATATATCCCGAACGTACCATGCTATACCGATTGCCTGACTACTATACAGTATTCTCTAATGAGCTGTACGCAATAAAGCAGGCTATGCTATATATTTTGAAAACCAGCACCTGTAATAACACCATCATTTTTTCTGATTCAAAAAGTGCATTAAACGCAATAGAAAGTTCATCATCGAAACACATCCTTGTACAAGAAATACAACTGTTGTTTAACATCAACATGAAAGAAGGCAAACAAGTCATCTTTGTGTGGATACCCTCTCATAGAGGTATTCAAGGCAATGAATCTGCTGATCAAGCAGGTAAAGACGCTACTTACCTCCCGTTAGGCGATCTAACAATAGCTACCCCTCACACTGATATTATTGCCTATGCTAAAACAAAATTATACCAACAGTGGAAGATAAAATGGCTTCAAACTTCGAACAGCAAACTCCACGAAGTAACAACGGAATCTACAGTACAACACTATCTTCACAACCTTCACAGGCAAGATCAAGTCCTAATAACTAGAATACGGATTGGCCACTCCAAGATAAGTCACAGCTACCTCCTTGAGAAGAAACTGCCTCCCATCTGTACAACATGCAATAGTGTGCTGACTGTGAAGCACATCATAGCAGACTGTTCACTGTATGACAAATGGCGCCAGTACCACGGTATACCTAAGGATATTAAGGGGACACACTCATCTCCTTCACTGTGCAAACAAATTATCAAGTTTTTCAAAGACACTGGCCTGTATTAAAAAATTTAACTGTTCAGTTTAAAATACCACTTTTATATTTTTTTCCATTCTTCACCCTACTGTAATTTAATGTAAATTCTACAGTTAGAAGTCACGATAAGACCTTAGGGTTAAAGTGACTCTAAATTATCTTAATAAAAAAATTTTCTTCATTATTCGGTGTGAGAGAATCTTTAATTTAAAGTGGGGTTCTTCACGGAACAACCCCTTCGTAGAAGGTTCACACTTCCGAAGTATCTGAAAAATGTTCGCAGTTTTTTCCTGACACAAAGTATGAGTTTCCCCTGCTCATTTATAAAACACATTTGGGGGTGGGGTTGAATCCTTTGATTTTGTTCTAAAACATTCGGTAGAAATCTCTCATTTTGTTTCCCTTGAAATTTTCCGCTGTGTGGGGCAGCTGTTCTTACTCATACCTTCTCTTCGTATTCCTTAGTATTGTTGTTGTGAGTTGCCTTTGTTCCTTGAAGTTGTGCCATTTCACTGTCCCAACGTGACCTATGTGGAACGAAAATGGAGGATAAGTCGTCAAAACGTCAATAGGAAAATGTCAGACTACTATTATAAATCAAAAGAGTAATGTTTTCGTCGGGCGTTTGAAAAGAACGGAGCGTAGAAGGCAGTGGTAAAGAAAGAAGTAGGACGATTGGTAGGAGCTTATTCTATTATTGCAAATGAACATTCATTTCGTACTACAGGAGAACGTCACAGAAGTACTGAAGAGGAGAGAAAGTAACGTTTTAATAAAATATTATACGATAAATAGATCATAGTTTGTCCACGAACTATTCTACGAATTACCAGCGCTCAAGAATACTATACTCCACAAAATTAAATAGAACGCGCAGAATATTAAAAAAAATCCGCATCACTACGTCACGATTCTTACCTAAGGCGACGTGTTAGCCAATATAACCAACTCCAAGAGGCTGCCTACAAAGAATACCGACAGAACGGAAGATAAGAAAATATATATATTAATACAATTCGACTAGAATATTCACAGACGTGTTACAAATTTTAGAACAATTCTGAAATTAATTTCTAAAGAACAACATTCTTAGATTATATGCAAATTGAAGTAAAACATTCCCATAAGATGACGGCATTAACCCAGCTGACGTCTTGTTTTGTTCCAACGGCTCGAGACACCAACCGCATGATGAACTAAGAAAATGGAGGCGCAGCTACCTAGAGGAAGGCGGCGCGAGTTGACGATTCTAGACCATGAGGCCCGGTAACCAGTCGAGACAAGCCCAGATGTCTCTAACCAGCTGAGGGAGAATGCCGTGAGCCGAACCCGCATGTCCAAGCACCCGGACATGAAATGACAACGTGGGATCCAGAGCAGAGATAAGTTATTAGTATAAATGGTAATTTATTTTATTTTTGAAGTGCTGTCTTGATTGATACCGGTGAAAATAAATATATGAGAAGACAACTTCTACAGATAGGTTAAAGGTCGATAGGTAATCATCGAACCTGAATGTCAAATCCATGTGTAGGATGTTAATAACCAGTGATATTTAGCTATGCGTTCGTAATGCTGTCTATATTTAATGAACAGAGGTTAAGTTTTTCTCTAAGTGAATTATATATGAAGTTAAGGTAAACATTAGGTTTTACCGAGCTCGATAGCTGCAGTCGCTTAAGTACGGCCAGTATCCAATATTCGGGAGATAGTAGGTTCGAACCCCACTGTCGGCAGCCCTGAAAATGGTTTTCCGTGGTTTCCAATTTTCACACCAGGCAAATGCTGGGGCTGTACCTTAATTAAGGCCACGGCCGCTTCCTTCTCACTCCTAGCCCTTTCCTGTCCCATCGTCGCCGTAAGACCTATCTGTGTTGGTGCGACGTAAAACAACTAGCAAATAAAACATTAGGTTTTTGTAAGTGCTTTTAGCACCATATAACAGTGGAAATGAGATCGTAAGTAGGATTTTTTGTTGGCTAAATAGTATAATACGGTAATATTTCAAGTAAATATTGAAAGATTGAGATTACTACGGAATGATAAGGTAGAAGGTCAATGGTGACAGTATGATATGTGTCAATTTGGAATGAGTTAATGCGTGTATTATGTGGTGAGGGGTTGTATGAGATGAATTGTGAAGCGATGTTTATATATGTATAGTGGTATGAGGTTATGATAATTAATGTTGGTGATGATTATTAGTTCATCACAAGTGAAGTCACAGGTTATTTTTAGCGATGATAATACTTCAAGTTACGTGTTTATGAGATGATGGATGATGACAGTTTGTCTTCAATCGACTGTTATTCCTTGAATTAGCCTTGAGTAGCATATGATACGATCTCAGTAACGCCCGTATGTTGATGTTCAATTTGTGGATTACCAGATAATTCCTGATGAGAAAATAATATCAAATTAACCTACATCCACATGTTTCGTGTAATCTTAGGAATTCCCATACAGATTACGAAAGCTTAGGAGCTTATTCTGAAACTTTATCCGATATCACTGGTGACGTATCTTTACAATTGAGGATGGTTAACCGCGGTTAGAGTCTTCGTACAAGCTGGACCACCTGTATACGGTATGATTTGGTTACAGGATTGTCAGATGTGCGTGATAACACAATTTTATAACGAAGATATGCACTTAAATTAATTTATACTCACAAATAAGAGATCAATTCATATAAATTTTTGTTAAAGTATGGTATTTGATCGTATGATTCATGAAATATAATGACATAAAGAGGTTATCTTTGGCTCTGCAAGATTTACCAAGAACCATGAAAGTTTACTTGATGGTGTATTGAAAAACCTTGAAAAAAATTGAAAAACCACGAAAGTTTATTGGAAAGTTTACTAGAAAATTTACTTGAAAGCGTGATACATGTCTAGTGTTTTTAACATTTTCTGAGGGCTTATTCTCATGTTAATCCAGATATTCTATTCGAGTACGAATATGCTTCAATTAGCGAAGATATCTTATTATAATGAAATTAACGAATGTTAGGTGAAGACGAGATGAATGTTAGGAGGAATTTCACAAGGATTTATAAGATAAAGTTGTGATTCTAATTCAATTTTTTTATTGCGATGAAGTATGAAAACTGCGTCCAACATTTTGAAACTCTCAATCAATGATACTGTACATATTGTGATTAGATATAGTTTCTTTTGTCTAAGTAGATGCATCTAATGTTTACAATTTAATGCTTTCCAATTTAATGTTTTCATTTTAATGTGTTCCAATCTAACATTTTTCAATTTATTAATTTCAACGAAAGAACTTCAAGATATTTTAAGAACCTTTAAATACTTCTTATCTACATTCTCAAGGGAGAATTTATGACAACTTTAACTTCAGACGTACCCTTCTTTTTTTCTAAAATAAATACTACATGGTAAAAATTAACCATTCTTGCAATGACTTCTACTATACGTACTTATATTTAAGTGAAAGCTAGCGTATATTTTATGTACCGAAGGCGGAAACTAACTTGGGGTACGGGTAGGAGACGTCCAACGCGTAAGTTAGATTTATCCACTTGCCTGTCCGGGATCTTTTTCTCATGCAGGACCCATAGCCCATAAACCCTGAACAGCGAGAAGATGTGATCAATTTCGAGCTAGCCTGGATCACATGCGTCCCAACCTGGATGCGGGAACGGCGCAAAGTCTTCGTAATTTTTCTGGGTAGAACATATAGGACAGTTTCTGCAGGGTTATTTAAATTGTTTCTTCTTTTTGGCAAGCTGCTTCGTGAATTCTTCCGGCAATTCCATCTCAATTTGGAGACTGCAACACCTCAATCTCTCAACAATCTCCAGGTTCTTCCTTCAGTTCGCCTGTTCGGTATCTCTTAACTTTGGGTTGAGGTTTCTTGATGGACTTTGGAAAAGTATCTTGACTCCTCTCAGGTAACGGTCGGAATCTATATTAGCGACTCCTTGTACTTCAACATTCAAGGTATCCAACGGGCTTACGGCTACGTGATCTGTTTGAAATTTTCCCAACATGACATTTGGCGAATGCCACGACACTAACTTTTTCTTTCTATCTTCAATCGAGTGGATATCATCTTGAGATTGAATGCTTCACATACTTCAATAAGCCTTTGTCCATTTTTGTTGGTTTTCAAATGACCAGGGTTGCTGCCAACTACTTTCCTGTATTTTATTTCCCTCCGTTCCTGTGCATTGAAATCATCCATTATTATTTTAACCAAATAATCATGATTATTATTACTTTCAGAAGAATAAATATTGGACATTTTTATTTGGAAAGTGTATGTCTTTAAATAAAGTAGTCGTGTTGTGGTGAGGTGGTGCAGGTCTCTTTTTAGCCCCCCCCCCCCCCCCCCAATGGAGGCGAGCTGCATGTAACATGTCAACAACATTCCAGATTTGCTGCCATTCTTACATTTATGGCAGTACTGGGAATCGTACGAAGGCCCCCAAGGACGGCAGCTAATAACACCAGCCGTTACGCTACAGGCGAAGACTCGACGTTAAAATTACGTACATGCATACATACATATATAAACACACATGCAGTCGTACATACATCTTCACCAAGACTATTATGCCTTTCAGCATTCAGTCTTCAAGTCTATGTAGATTAACTGAACGCTCCCAAAATCCCCTATTACCAAATAGCTATGTGGTCTCATTTAGCTCCACACCTCCCATCATTAAATAATTAAAAATCGAGTCTAACCATTATCACAATTGCCACCATCTACTTATCTTACCCTCCACCACCAAGTCCATTAACCTCCCATATAATCTATCTTCATCCATTCGTCTCACATGATCACACCACCGAAACTGGTTTATATATGGACCTACAACTTCATCCATCGAGTTTACTCCTATACCTCCTATATCTCCTCATTCCACCTGTTCGTACCAACAATAATGTTCGATACTTTTATGCCTGTTACTTCCAACTTAGAGATATCCAAGTCTACCCAGCCTTCACTCCCGTACCGCTAAGCTGGTCTGAAAACGGAAAATTTTAAAGAGAGTTTCGTCCAGATTACTCACTTCTTTCTTAGTGAGTACCGTTGATCGCAACTGTGAGCTCACTGCGTTACGTAGCACTGCTGCACTTTGATTCAGTTTTACTTACTGCACTACCATCCTGTATTTGAAATGATCCACCTATTCCAGTTTTGTATTATCGGCTTGACATTCAATCCTCTTATGATTATTCCCTACTGACATCACTTTATTTTTTGCTAGGGGCTTTACGTCGCACCGACACAGATAGGTATTATGGCAACGATGGGATAGGAAAGGCCTAGGAGTTGGAGGAATCGGCCGTGGCCTTAATTAAGGTACAGCCCCAGCATTTCCCTGGTGTGAAAATGGGAAACCACGGAAAACCATCTTCAGGGCTGCCGATATTGGGATTCGAACCTACTATCTCCCGGATGCAAGCTCACAGCCGCACACAGTCTTGGAAATGGTAATTTTCATTTCGAAATCGCTGCACCTTTAGTCAAGGTGCAGGCTTTCAACACAGCCCGTCATTAACACGAAATCATCAGCATAGGCTAACTGAATTCCTCCCTGCCAGTTTATAACTTTAAGCAAATGACGCACGTGTACTATGAAGAACAAAGCTGCAACGCTACAGACTTGTCCAACTGATGTAACTGTTTTGAACCAAGAACTCATTCTACTGTCAGTTTTGAATGTGGCCCGATTGCCAACATAAATGCACTAGATTACCGGTAATAACCTACCCCTAACCGCATAATCTCTCACTGTGACGAACATCTTTCCGATTGGTTCTCTGGCATGGTCCTCCTCTAGAGCTACAAAACACAAACATATTTGTCTATTCATCTCATAACATTTTCAATTAACTGGCGCATACTGAAAATACATACTGAAAATCTGGTCCTGAGAATCTCGCTGTGGTCTGAAACCACACTAGTCTTCATTCAACTTCTTCTCTATTATTGACCACACTCACCTTTCCAAAATGCCTGGTATGCCGATCAATGCTTTCAATTATTTCTGCTACCTTGCTTATAAATAAGTATAGTTACTATTTTCGTCCAATCAGAAGACACCATAATATCATTCCATGATAATCATATTATTCTATGAAGCCATTTTATCCCTGCCTTCCTGCTGTATTTCACCATACCAGGTCTAATTTCAACTATGCCTGTTGATTTATGATAATGCAGTTTATTTACCATCCTTTCCACTTTGTATATCGTAATTTCACGGTCTTAGTTGTTTCCCTCCCCACGAACTCTTCTAAGAGAAAATATTTCATTCCTAGAGAGAAGATTTCGGAATATTTCCTCCATCTATCCAGTAATTTCCAAGGATCTACAATGACTTATGTCTTCCTAACCTAACTCACTGATTCGTTAATATTTTACTACAAGTTGCTTTACATCACTCAGATATAGATAGATCTTATGGCGACGATTAGATAGGAAAGTGCTAGGAGTGTAAAGGAAGCGGCCGTGGCCTTAATTAAGCATTTGCCTCGTGTTAAAATGGGAAACCACCGAAAGCCATTTTAACGGCTGCCGACAGTGGGGTTTGGACCCACTATATCACTCATGGAAGCCCACAACTGCGCGTCCCTAACCCCAATGACCAACTCGCTCGGTGACTCATTTTAAATTAATATATAATCATTATTCGAATGGTTCTATTTATTTTTGTTATCGGTTACTTTAAGTTTTGTTAGTTACATATATTTTAGTTAATTTATATTAATTCTAGGCTGAGTGGCTTTCTCCTCCAACCTAGTGGGTTAGATTCCGGCTCAGTTCTGTGGTATTTGAAGGTGCTCAAATACACCAGCCTGCTTTATGTACTGTAGATTTACCATTACGTAAAAGAACTTCAGCCTCCATGGTGTCCAAGAAAACCAAAAACGTAGCTAGTTGGATGTAAAATCAATAACATCATTAATTATTTTGGTACTATACACGGTCTTGTAAGCATATTTTCTAAATATATGAGCTACAGCTCTATATCTTTGTCTTGCTGTTGATGGTAAATATATACTGTATTATTAATTTCACAAATATTTCTGTTAATAGATTTATATCATTTACATTGCATCACGTAGGCTTACGTAAACACATATTTATATTTAATTTTAAATAACTTGTTGCAAGTAGTCTATCAACCGATTTAGATGTAAGAGATGGCAACCCAGCCTTATACTTGTCAGTATATTAATCAGTCAATCAATAGATCATGTCAACTCGTATTGATTTTGGACGACAACTCGGAAGGCAGCGACCGAGGTCTTATTTAAGATTCAGTCTCTTCCTCGTGTAAAAATGTGAAGTGGCATAAAACCATATTCAGAGATGCTGGCAGCGAGTTTTGAACCTACCACCTTCTGAATGTAGGCTTACAGACACACGACGATAACGTGTAGTCAACTCGCTCTCTACGAAAGTACTTCATGACCCTAGAATTCTTCCCTGAGGTTACAAATAAAGAAGTATGAGTTTATGCAGAGTGTATTAACTCTCCCATCATATTTACTGAGTGAGGACTGACACATGCACCTATAATATGAAAACATATATTATTGGTATATATTCGTCTAATTGGAATATGAAATCATGATTTCTTTTGAAGATAAATCCTATCAAGGTCAGCCCAACAAACAGAAAAGTGAAGTTGGATCAGTATATGATATTTATATTCCAAGATTTCAAATGGTACTGGCATTAGTCGTAAGTAACGATCAATATGGTTTAAATCAAGATGACTATGGTTTATGCTCAATAAGTTTCCGACATTAACTTACTGCCATCATTACAAATAACCATCTTATTGAATATTCAAACCCAGCTCTATCGTAAATATCTAGCAGTGATGCAAATAAGCCAGGTTACGTCATACTTTATGAAGACATTATTATCCAGTCTGGGAGGAGAGGCCGGTTGTTTAATGAAGTCGATTTATGAGGGCCAGTGGAACTCAGACTCTCCCTGATTGCTAGGTGCGTGCGACGAGGTACAGCTGTATGGGCTGCCGCATTTACGTACGCACTAGAGACAGCAGCACGGTTATGCCAAATTTGTATGCACACTTCGAGATTTACCGTAGGAGCTGGTTGTCTGACAGTGCCTCGAAGTGACCCGAAATAAGTTTGTCGAGTTAAATTCTCTAGAGCACGTGCCTTGGATCATTTCACACTTGGGGAGCATCTGCTGTATGTGAATAAAATAATGATTTTACTCGAGAACACGTGCTGCAATCGCAGCATTCGTTATAAATAGGTCAGATGACTCGCCTCGATATGCCTGTCGCAGTCATATCGTTTTGCCTGCCCTTTTCAATACTTTTGTGAACATTTAACACCGGTACATAATAACTGGTTCATTCATACGTAATGTAGTTTATAACCCTTGTTTCTTTCTTAATCTGTTTACCCTACAGGGTTGGTTTTTCCCTCGGATTCAGCGAGGGATCCCACCTCTACTACCTCAAGGGCAGTGTCCTGGAGCATCAGACTCTGTATTGGGGATACATCTGGGAAGGATGCCCAGTGCTTCGCCCATGCGGCCTCACCTCCTATACTGAACAGGGACCTTGCGGGGGGATGAGGAGATTGGAAGGGATCCCGTTCCAGCCCTCGTACCACTTTTCAAATTTCGTGGCAGAGCCGGGAATCGAACCCGGGCCTCCGTGAGTGGCAGCTAATAGCACTAACCACTACACCACAGAGGCGGCACACTTGTTTCTATGATACGAAATTCACTGTGCTTCGACCAATCGGGTCTTCTTAATATTTTGAAACGATCTTGCCCAAGATAGTGCAACATACAACTGGTCGTGACTGAGTACTGGTTCGGGTGAGTGAACACCCACCTTTTCAAGAGTTTGTTCCTGCGCTGTGGTCATACAGACTAGTTCACTTGATACCTTCCTGCCTGTGCATACGTCGACTATTTTCTGTTAGCAGCATGTAAGTTATCAGGAACGTTCTGCCATCTGCTGAATATGTTTAGAAGCTCGGTAAGGCAAGAGAATCAAAGAGTATCTAGCAGAGAATAGAAGTGTATACACTTGACAGGCAGTAATCAAACATGGCTGCATAAAATCACATTACTAAAGATGAAAATTTCATATATCAAAAGTACTAGTCGCTAAGCACAGAATGTATTGCGGGCTGGGCTCCTTCGCCTGCAATTATTGGAGAGGTCATTTAAAGATTTTGTTTTAGGATTAATCAAAATTCGCTGAACTTTGAGACCTGACAGTGTCTCATGATTTACCACAGGTAATTCCAGAGAGGATAAAAAAAGAATGATGCAAATCGGTCGAGTAGAACGGCCGGATGGACCGGATAAAGCTGCTAGTAAACTCTCTTCTTATATAGATTTATAGGTACACTTCCAACATGTTCCCTGATACTCAGTTTCCATCTCGGATTAGGTATATAAAAGTCGAAAGTAGGTTCAGTTCAATTCTTAAAAGTTTGTTGTTTTGTATCTTTGTTTGTTTGATTGTTTGTTTGTTAAAACACAGGAAAACGGTTAAATAGAATTCATCGAAGCTTAATATTTAAGATCAGGGATAGCCGAGTTGTGCACAGATTACTTGATAATCATAGGCCAAACACGTCAAGGTTTAAGAAATTTTGTGTTGAAGAATTAGACATATGTTGTTCACCCAGGCGATTCGACATGGCGGCTGATTGTGTGTGCCGGGTAGTCTCCTACAGGTTTTCTCTATCTTTTCTCCATACCTATCTAGGCATTGGAGTTCCCGACCGTAACCTTCACGTGATGTTATGATATTTTGGAGGTTGTGTCTGCAAGGGTTTTTCAAAAAATCGTTTATTACCTTTACAGGACTTTTCCTGTTATCTTTATTAATTGGGACGTGTGTGTTAAAAATTTATAAACTTTATTTTCAGATCTAAGGGGGAAAAGTGAGATTATGTCTGTTGGTGAGGTGAAATTGATGATGGACTCAGTAATGTCCCTGTTAAGAATGAAGGCTGTGCTAGAAGAGTTACACGGGAGTTGTTTTTCGTCGCACGTTTTCCCTTGTAAATTCCGAACCCCTCTGATTCCAAGGTATATTGGTTAAGATATATTGTCTCCTATGGTGGCAGTATGCAGATGTTCCTTTCTTTCGAAATGTTAGTCATTGTGTTCATGTTCAAAGTTCCAAGCAGATATTTTTACTTAGTACGTATCTTCTGGGCTGAGGTTCTGGGAGGCTCTGGCTCTTCCCTGCATGACGTTTCAGGCTCTTCAGAATAC
This sequence comes from Anabrus simplex, assembly GCF_040414725.1. NCBI lineage: Eukaryota > Metazoa > Arthropoda > Insecta > Orthoptera > Tettigoniidae > Anabrus > Anabrus simplex. The sequence goes on along the minus strand of NC_090265.1, from coordinate 1,481,064,962 downwards.
GAAGGTCTGATTGCACCGCCCTTGGCGATGGGGGATTGCCGTTTCCTGCTGCCCTCTGGTGATAGTCGTTTCTGGAGCGGTTTCCATCATGACCTACGTAGAAAATAGTCTGGAGGGCAGGCGAAGCCTTTCCCTCGGAGTTAAAACTGAGGTTGTAAGCCCCAGAGTTTTTTACGGTTCTTCCACTCTCCAGGTCGTCCAAAAGCTTCCCCTCCCTCGTTTTAGACTGTTGACCGTTTTCCATTTCACTTCAATTGATTTGCGGGTGCTTATTTGGCCAATGGGACGCGCCGTGCCGTGGTTGAGGCCCCCAACCCCAGTGCCTCATACCTACGGCAGGTGTGTGAGGGTTTAATCAACCAATCAGTCACTACTGATCTGCATTTAGGGCAGTCGCCCAGGTGGCAAATTCCCTATCTGTTGTTTCCTACCCTTTTCTTAAATGATAGCAAAGAAATCGGAACTTTATGGACATCTCCCTTGATAAGTTATTTAAATCCCTAACTGCCCTTCCTATAAACGGATGTTTGTCCCAATTTTTCACCTTGAATTCCAGCTTTTATCTTCACATTGTGTTCTCCATGCGGAATAACCGATAAATTGGGCAATCACCCATTTTTGAAACATAAATCCCTGCGATGGGTTAAATGTCGAGAAACATTCCTAGTCACTTGGCAGTCATCACGAGCAAACTACTGCAGCCATCATAAACACAAATACCATAAGGTAAGTACGCACATATCAAATAGACAATTTTTATTGTAATGTGATAGAGTTGTGTGTTAATTTAGCGCGAATGCTACATATATCTGCAAATGCCTTTATAGGTGACTTCACGATTACTCTACGGGGCGATTGATGCTTACTCCTTTGCGATAGATAGATAGATAGATAGATAGATAGATAGATAGATAGATAGATAGATAGATAGATAGATAGATAGGTGCCAAGCACGGCTTAACAGGGTCAAGATTCTATTAAGAGCTACAAACGTTACCTATATCATTTTGATATAACTGTAAATAATTTAGGCAGCATATTTACAACAACGTAACGAAAAACAGAAATATATTAAAGCAGTACCCGGGCATCTAAAAGTTCAATTCTGTGTAAATGGTGGGCAAGAATGTAATCATGCACATGGAGAGTGATTGTCTCATCAACAACGGGTACAACAGTTAGCGGGCTTGTATAAAAGAAGATAAACCAAAAATGGTGACTTTTTATGTAACGCTGAATTACTTTGATGCTACAGTTATGTGCTTGGTATCATTATTTTCCAAGTTTAATATCGGCCTACTCTGGTTCCAGTTTCAACTTCCAACGGCGTCTTAAAATTATATACTAAGGGTATAACGGAAGTCGTAAATTTTAATTTCTGTTCTCCCAGACTTTTGAGTAGCTTTGGCGGTTTTATCGCTCTCGAAGTTGCCCTATAAGAAATCTGAGATCAGTTACGAAATTCAACCTACTAATGAATATTTTTGGTGTAAAAACTTCTACATAGGCTGAAGAACTTTCACCGCGCTCGTCAAAGCACAGACTATCAATACGCCACCTATTGCCTTTATATCAATAAACTTGTGTCATTCCTATGGTCACGTAACAATGGTGCCTGGTTGCGATTTTTCGCAAACACTTTCAAATAATCAAACAATATTTTAATTTCTTCGTTTTGAAATAAAACGTAGTCATATGGACGTTCGTACAAAATTTAATTAAATTCAACCCAGCGGTTTAGACGTGATGTCGTTTCGGAGTACACGAAGATATCATTTTATTTTTATGTAGAGAAATTTATGTATATGGCCTGTCTAGCCAGGGTAGACTGTTCACTGATGACATGGTGCTCTGTGCAGAGATGAATACTGAAGCTGAGAAATGGTTGGAATAGTGGAGAAAAAGCACTGAAAAGTGGATGAATGAGGACAAGCAGAATCGAGACAGAGATGAGCCTGGGAGAGAAGGAAACAGGTGTAAAGATGAATGGAATTGAAATCATAACAGCTAGCTAATTTAGATTCCGATACCTTAGTTGGACCATCCGACAAGACAGCGGATTTGAGGAAGAAATAAAGAGCACAGGATATAACCCGCATAGTGGAACTGGTAAAAAGATATCCTGTGTGTTACGTGACAGAAACGTGCTAGACAAATTGAAAGGGAAGATCCACGACAGTAGTCAGAACAGCTATGACATTACGGAGTGGAAACCTGGCCGATGACAAGAAAATGGACTGACAAACTCTCTGAGGGAGTGCTGAGCTTTTAAGACAGATATACAAGAAGAACATTAGGTAAGAAATGAAGTAACTAGAGGAATTAATGTATCTGAAAGTCAGGGAAGCTGAACTCAGGTGGTCCAGGTACGTCAAAAGAAAAGACCAGGAATGTTTAGGAAGAAGGATGGTAGAAATACACCTAGTAGGAAATAGGAATAGACGGCGTCCCAGAAGACGATGGATAGACAGCATTCAAGAAAGCAAGAGCCTAAAGCTTGAACCTGCGTAGACATGTGGAGGGGATGGCACAAGATAGGTCCTTTTAAAGGAATAAACTGCATCGGCGACACCAATTAGTGGGACCATTTATGCTGAAAAAGACTATTATTTATACTGCCTGCCTAGATCCATCCTGGTGATGTAAAGTACTACGTACTACTTCATAAAGTTTGGGATTTACTGGAACAGGGTAGTTATTTTAAGCGATCTGTCTGAGTCTCACCTTTGAATGTAATGATGTGAAAGTGATTTCAGGCGTCAATGATGCCAGTAACATTAATTCTTGTGCATTCATCCGAAGTTATGAGTGGTGGAAGGTCCTATCCAGTTAGTATTACGTCACCTGCCCAATTAACGACCAAATCATGATCCTTCATGTCTTCACATATAAAATCGTAGTAAAAAGGGAGAGACTGGAAGAGCCTCGGCATGACGCTAAGGTGAAAGAGAGAGAGAGAGAGAGAGAGGGAGAGAGGAAGACATTAGTTTGGTTCTGTGACTACTACTACTACTAAAAGTTTTATTCCGTACCCTAATAGGACACGATGGGTCTCCTTAGAGCAGGGCCTCTCAAACGCCCAAAATCTCACGCGTGCAGATCGAGGCGCAAGAGCTCCGTGCATTGTGCATCGGTGCCGCTCGGAATGGCTCGGATCAACGCTTCGTCTCTGGGCTACTCGGCTAAGCTCGGCTCTACTCGGGCATACTCGGCTCAACTCAACCCGGATTTGGAGCGCTATGGCGCAAGTGGGGCAGAGGGAATAGGCGGAGCGAGCGAGACAGGCGTGAGGAAAGAGAGAGTAGGCGCTATTGCTCCAAATCGAGGAGTGGGGGGTCTGCACTCTGGTCAACCAAGCCAAGTCGTCTTTTGCTCCGTGCACAGTGCATGCACCCTGAGAGGCCCTGCCTTAGAGGTTGACGCCTCTCCCGCGGTGATACAAGGTGCGGAGAATGTGAGAGAGGAGCGACCGTAACTTATGAAAGGAACTCTCACGGCATTCGACTAAGTGATGAGAATGAGAAAAACGGAAACAATTCTCAGGACAGCCGTTGGTGGGACCAGCCATCCACCTCCCGAATGCAGGGCTGTAAAAACACGGTAAGCTCTTGACCACGCTTAGCCGAAGCCACTCTGATCGGTCAAAAAGCTAACTTCAAAAGTGTTCATGTCGTACCCTGATGGAGTACAGCGGGACTATCATAGGGTAACGCCCTCTCTCAGAGCAGGGGAATTTATTGCACAGAAAAGGTGAGGGAGTGCTAGCCGTGGTCTATAAAAGGATCTGTCCCGGTTTTCGCCTTAGTGGTAAGGCAAGGGTGTATTCTGCCCAAAGGCAGGTCCGAACCTCCGCAGAGGTGTGCCTGAGCCAAAGTTTACGTGCGGTACGGTAGCCAGTTCCTTTCCGCTTCTCCTTTCCTTTACCACCCATCGACAGCGCCTGGCAACCCATCCAAATCTTGACCACACCCAATGTTGCTTAATTTCGGAGATCTCACGGGATCCGGTGTTCCAACACGGCTACGGCCGTTGGCCGCCTTAGTGGAGGAGAACAGAAAATAACAGAAAAAATATATTCTCAGGGCGACCGATGGTGGGAACCCGTCCCCCCTGCTGTCCGGAACGTGGAGCTGTATCGCTAGCCAAAAATTAGCCGCTGTTAAGCCGAAGCCTACTTTACTCGGTCAAAACAAAAAATATTACTAACATTACTGAAAGGTTATATTCGTTCCCTGAAGGGGGAGATGTGTATGGTGATTTGGAGAAGTTTGAGGTGGATGCGGCCGTGGCCAATGCTAGGAACTGTCCCGGCATTCGCCTTAGGACAGGGGAATGGAAAACCAAGGGAAATCATTCTCAGGACATCCGACGGTGGAGACCAGGCGTTCTCTGTCACCCGAATGCAGAAGTGATAGAGCCACGGTACAGCCGTAGCCACTGGTTCTCTATTCAGTTGGTTGGTCATGTGCGAGTGCGAGATACATTTTCTAGTCTCTTTTCCCTTAATAATAATTTCGTATGAAGGTTAAAATCCCCGACCCGGCCGGGAATCGAACCCGGGACCCTCTGAACCGAAGGCCAGTACGCTGACCATTCAGCGGACTCTTTTCCCTTTAAGCGAGTATATAGACTATATGTGTTTTGTACTCGTACAAGTCGGGGGCATGAGCCCCTGCCATCACGGCCTTTCACAGGTCCTTTTACCAACGATAATAGTTTGAAATGTATGCACGCCACAGCTAGTCAAAAGTGCTACGATGCTGATTAACCGAGGTCGCATTTGATGTCAAGTTAATCCGAGATAACATGAAAGCGATGTTATAGTCTGAGTCGTATTGGGCGACCAATGTTCTACATCGACGGTTTAATCGAATAAAAACGATAATCCGACAGTTATTGCACCCGATGGCCTACTGTGAACTTATTCAAGTACCATTATAGTATATCATGCAGTTGTATTTAAACACGACTGTCATTCCCAATTTTACGTATTCATGAGTCCGCCTCTGTGGTGTAGTGGTTAGTATGATTATCTGCCATCCCCAGAGCCCGGATTCGATTCCCGACTCTGCCACGAAATTTTAAAAGTGGTACGAGGTCTGGAACGAGGTCCACTCAGCCTAGGAAGGTCAACTGATTAGAGGGGGTTCGATTCCCTCCTCAGCCATCCTGGAAGTGGTTTTTCGTGGTTTCCCACTCTCCTCAAGGCAAATGCCGGGATGGTACCTAACTTAAGGCCACGGCCGCTTCCTTCCCTCTTCCTTGTCTATCCCTTCCAAACTTCCCATCCCCCACAAGGCCCCTATTCAGTATAGCAGGTGAGGCCGCCTGGGCGAGGTACTTGTCATCCTGCCCAGTTGTATCCCTAGACCCAGAGTCTGACGCTCCAGTACACTGACCTTGAGGCGGTAGAGGTGGGATCCCTCGCTGATTCCGAGGGAAGAACCGACCCTGGAGGGAAAACAGATTACGAACGAACGAACGAACGCATTCATGATATGCGAAATATATTGTATACTGATGGATGAAATAATAGTATAGACCTACATGATAAAATTAGGCAGTGCTCTGGTGATTAAAATTCAGTTCTACCAAACCTACTAATAAAATCTCCATTCCACATTCATATAATTTGTATAGCTCTTAAAGTACGGTCTGCTCGGCCTGTGTATTTGTGATGCTTCGTCTTGGTCTCTCTGAGTCCTTGTGTGGAACTCTGCACACTATTCAAGATTAACCACTAAAACATTTTGAAATTTAATCATTCTGTAAGCTTTCAATTTAAATACAAGGTGTGTATTTTTACGAATGTTGAGCATTTTCATGAACGCCCTTTGTGACTTCAAAATTCGTCTTCTTGGGCTGACTCATCTTGGTATTAGTCAAGGTAAACCTACATGTTTTATGTCAAACGCATTTTGGAGTTCTGTGCATTTTTTCAAGCGTGAACAGATTCAATATATTCCAGTCATACTTATTTAGTTAATTATTATTTTTAAGATTTCTTATTGTTAACGTTGAAAAATGCCTTGTTTTCTTATTCTTCTCTTTTACACTGACCGTGAATTTTATATTCAGCATTATTCAAAGTCTGTTTTTAACGTATGTAAAAATTCATATTATGATGATTCATTGCAATATATTCCAAGACTATAATTAGTTTCTATTTGGTTTCCTTACATCTATTCTTGTGTCTGGATGTCCACCGAATTTATTAGCTTCTATACCTGTACCTCAGCGCGTGGTATTTTCAGCAATTCAATATTTTTAAAAAAGGATTATATTTTCCTTTTACTTCGCACTCTTAGATCCACGGATTACCTCCTCATTTCGTCCAGTCCCTGCGTACCTGTGCTATGCCTTTGGCCAATGGTCCAATATCACCATCGCCCTATTGATTGTATGTTTAAGGAAATTTGTATCAGTGGAACCCCTTCCATATGGTTAGAGGATAATAATTTACGAACGTGTAAAACCCTCTTGCCAGAAATTATACTAAATATGCAAAAGACTCATCTCGCTTTCTGCTTGGCTGGATGTTACGCTGGTGAGAGTGTTAAGGCTATTTTCTGCCTGTCCGACTAAGGATATTCTTGTGCTCCTAATCTTACGTTGAATTATATATAAGGGGTACACAGGAGGAAAGGTGGGAGATTGTCGAATTGTTCACGTATAGAGGTAATCCCGTGTTAACGGGACCCAGAATGGAGATTTAGAGACATCAATTTTCCTACTTTTAGTCTAAAATTAACTACAGAATCCTGGTTTTAAATCGATATGTAAATCACTCTTGAATGCTAAGTGGAAGTATTTAAAAATATTTAAATTAGTTCATGCATGAAAAGTAGTCAGCCGTTAACCAGCATTCCCGACGGAGTTATCCCTAAGGTTTCTATGAGAGTATTATAATGCAGCACTTCTGTAATGTAGTGATGGGAATAATGAAGACAGTTTTATTGGACTTAACACACCCTGATCTGCTAAAAAAACATCTGCACAGACGGACAGAAAATCCAAACGGGTGTTAAACCAATGTCATTTATAATCTGATTCCCAAGATATTGTTTGTGGGTATCTATACCCTACACTTCGGAGTATTTGTTTCATTGGCAAGATTCATTGAAGGAAGTGTAGCAAGATGTAAAGTTTTGTAAAAGCTAGGATTGGGTGTCGGGTATCGAACTGTTGACACCATCTTATGATGCGACAACTAATGACTCCGAAATGCTGACTGAAACTTCCAGAGATTGACCAAGGAAGCCAGGAAACGACAGAGCTGTCAATAGAAAACTCCTGGATCAGTTTGAAGTGGGGAAGGATGACCCCAGTTATGGGGCAGGCTTATTTTTACATTGTAATTTTGAAGGCTGTTTTCCCATAAGTATTTTTTCTACTTAATGTACCTTTTCTCAGCTTTTACTGCATGTAGTCCGGCTCTATGGCTAAATAGTTAGCGTGCTGGCCTTTGGTCACACGGGTCCCGGGTTCGATTCCCGACAGGATCAGGAATTTTAACCATAATTTGTTGATTTCCCTGACACGGAGGCTGGGTGTATGTGTTGTCTTCATCATCATTTCATCCTCATCACGACGCGCAGGTCACCTACAGGAGTCAAATCACAAGCCCTGCACCTGGCGAGCCGAACCCGTTCTGGGGTCTCCCGGCACTAAAAGCCATACGCCATGTTTTTACTGCATGTAAGAGCTTGAAAATTTCACACTTTGTTTATTCAAGTACTCTACATGTACTAAATGACTCTAATTGTTTGATTTCAAATGTTTAGTCACCTTAATGAAAATAATGTTCTGAAAACTGTATATCTTTGACACTTTAAAATATGTATATTAAGTCTGAGGCACATCTGTAATTGCATTTGTAGTTGTATAATTCATACGTCTCTCATGAATAGTTTTCGAGAAAGGGTACATCAAAATTTGATAATTTAGCATTGTAGGGATAGGGCATCCCGGGTCCCCTTAAAGTGTACACCTTTAATAACTTGTAAAGTACTAAATATACAAGAATGTCTGTATATGTGTTGGAATTGTTTCTAAATAATGCGGAGGAGCAGAACAATTCTGGTTAGTGGAAAGAAAACTGTAAAGTAATATAACTACACGCCTGCCACGAACATAACGGAGAATGTCAGTGATATCTGACAATCAAAGCACTTCCCATCACGCTTCAACAATCCATCAAGCTTATACCGATGTTTTGAGTGTTGATCTTAAGTGACGTTTAATATAAGTTATAAGTTATAATATAAGTTATAAAATTCATTCCTTCTGTGAAGCAAGCCTTTCAAGGCATTTATGGATATAAAGCACGTGTATTATCAGCACCAATTTGCTTCAATTTTCATGCGAGTGCACAATAAGAATTAAATGCCCCTAATTTCTTATTTTAAGTTTGATCACATGTAATTTACGCATCCCAACGAAGATATTCATAACTTAATTTAAACTCCTTCCATAACATAATTATGTAGCGTTCATACAACATCAAAATATTGGAATGCTTTTACACCTACATAACATACATCCTCTTAACAGTTAGACTGTGTAGTGATAATGTAAGTGAATCGTGGAGGGTGTCGTAGCGTGTCTATCTTTAAAATACTATATACGATGTTCAGTAGACCCAACGGTTAATACTAAATGGTTTCTGGGCAAACGTTTGCTACCACACTCTGAATGTAACTTAACAAAATACCAAAATGTGTACATTCTGCAACACACATATGTTGACATTCCCTTCTTTTCTGATGTACAACGTTGATATTTCCGGTTCTTAATGTGTGCATGTTTTTTAATTTGCTCTCTATCTACGTAACCCTTCCACTTTCTGTGTTGGACAATTTCTCCAATGACTCTTCCTACCTTTGTATATATACCATCCAGAGAGGATGATTACCTAGGTGTACTTCCTCCTAAAACAAAGAACACTACCATCACCACCGCCATCACAACTATACACCAACCAAACCACCTAATTTGCCCAACTCCCAGCCCTACTATAGCGCAGTAAAAATTTCTGTGTGACAATACGTAGATATACGTTTATTCCGGAGCCTCCATCATCTCTCCTAATATTGCAACGTGCATAGCTCACAATAATTTGTTAGAGTGACACCTCCTGCAACGGGAAGCTAACGGCAAGGGAGGGAACACATTGCGCTTCTCGAAGAAGTTTACAGCTTCACATTTACGGCAGTGTTCCAAGAGATGGAGGCAGTAAGGCTCTGGTGAACAGCTAGCTAGAGTTATGTATACGTTACCTCTCTCGGCGAACAAACACTAGCCACTCATTACCGGCAGTCTGTGATGCCCTTATAATTAAATACATGGCCTAATGAAAACCGATTTGTCTTCTGCTTGGCAGAGCGGTTCTATTTGGGCAAGCAAATGTTGAAATTAGCTCGGGCATGGCATAGGTCTAATGAATAATAAACGTTAGCCTTTGTAAAATACTCACCGGTATAAACATTAATTATATTTAATTAACAAACATGCCCCATATTTTACTCTTTCCACCAACCACTGTTGAGACAAAGAAATTTAATTGTGAACTTTTGAATACGGGATGAAATTAAATTCTTTTCTTGTCATATGCTATAAATGCAACCCGCTCGTTTTGTGATTCGTAATTTTACTGTGCTATTCCACGAACGCGTAATGTCTGATCTGCACCCCACAGTGTAATCGTCCGTGTTCGAAATGTGAAGTAAAGCAACATTTAAAACGAGCTTCTACTATGTATTCAACCGAATAAGTCTTATCGAGTTACAGCGTAATCGTTTGCATATTAAAACATTCACATATATATGGATTTTGGACGAAAATCCTAAATCATAATTTTTCAGACGAGAGTGTTATACATTGAAATACTTCCATAAATCAGAGAATCTGCAGTGTGGAGATACTTGGCACAAATATATGAATAGAAATAGATATACAACAGTGATACCTGAAGGAACATAACATTTTCATTAGGTATCTTCTATGAGATATAACAGGGGTTTCCAATTTGTAAATTCTCGAGGGCCATATTGGAAACCCTAGCCATGTTCGCGGGCCGCACTTAAATAATAGGCCAATTTTCGTAAAATTCTGCAAATAGTAGGCCTACCGAAACACTACTATGAAAAAATAATACGCATAATTCAATTGAAATAAAGGTTTTATAATTTTAATTACTTAGGCAAAACATTATTTTACTATTGCATAAAGGAGTGAAATTTGGAGCCGGGCTGAGTGGCTCAGACGGTTGAGGCGCTGGCCTTCTGAAACCAGCTTGGCAGGTTCGATGTTAGATCATTCCGAAGGTGCTCAAATACGTCAGCCTCATGTCAACTGATTTACTGCCATGTTAAAGAACTCCTGCGCAACAAACTTCTGGCACTTCGGCGTCTCCGAAAAACATCAAAAGTAGTTAGTGGGACGTAGAAATCAATCATTATTATTTGAAATTTGGATTTAAAATTTTTAAAAATTAAAATGATCCATTCAGATCAAGTGAAATTTAAAAAGAGGAAATAATATTAAAGAATAAACTAGTTCGGTCTTGGGTCTATAACGAATATGAAAATTAATACATTTTTGAACGACCTATAAAATATTATTTTGTAACTATTCTTCACAGTATTTATTAAAATGCTCTCGCGGGCCGCATTATATGGCTTCGTGGGCCACATGCGACACGCGGGCCGCCATTTGGGAACCCCTGAGGTATAACACTTACGCACTTTTCATAAAAAATCGCACATAAATAGTTTTTATTTACTTCATTATTGTTTTGCTACAGCAGAGAAGTAGCAATCCCGAACTTGTGTAGATTTACCGAAGCAAAATTTAAAATGATATACATAATTTTGTTTGAGAATACACAAAACACAACTTGATAACACCTACTAATAGGAAAATATTCCAAATATAGAGTACAAGGCTTTCAGTAATACATAAACAGATTGATGTGAATGCTGGTCCTAACTTAGTAACATACAGTAAATGGGCATGCGTGTTTCCTCAATAAAAATTTTGTCATACTAATGTAAAAATAAGTAAAATTAAACCACTACACTTGTAACCGAATGTCACCGATATACTGCACCTTTAAATTGATGACGTGATTAGGGAAGTGGCCAAGCGACCACCACTTTTCACAGAAAACCAAGCCTCGAATTCTCGGGGCGGAATTGTCATCCGAATAATGGCATTGAAGAAAATTAATTTTTTTCATTGATTGCTTAATATTCTGGGAGATTAATCCTCTTCAGACCTTAGGTACACGAACTTGCTCTTCTAATTTTTTTGTCAGTGGCCGTTTCTGTTATGTTATTAAGACTATAAGTACATAATTTGCAAACCTGCGAATTCGTGAAATCTACACTAGTGGCAGTTTTCAGTCGAGTTTAACAATACTGGAGGGGAACATCCATTATTATGAAGACAGAGGACAGACACATGATGCTTTTGGTTAAAGCTAGTGTACATTTTAACCCTGCAGTGATCGCACAATATTCCGTCATAGAAGGCTGCGTGGCATCCAAGAGACGCCATTCCCTTTCTGAGGCAATTATGCTATCCCAAGTTTCGAATAAGAATGTACGTTCATTTCAAGACACTTTGAAAAGATGAATTAAATTACTGAATCTAATTTATAGAGTAGGAGTCTGAAACGTCTTTCTGACATAACAAAGCGATACGAATTTACACTCGTATTGTTGCTAGCCTTGGTATTTGTGTGGGTACATTTCCTTGCAGCACACAAGTACAGTATGCCAACTACGCCCTTTATTTCACACATGTCGGTAGGTCGAGCATCCCTTTCTCTGCTGTTGTTCATTTGAATCTTTTCAATTTTCCCATTTGTGCACTTCACTATAGAAAACAACATTGTGTCATCAAAGAATAGTTCCCAGCATTATCTAAGAGTTTTAGCAAGCTTCGCAGCACCTTTCCCACCAGGTGTATGTGTGAAGAAATGTTGTCGCCGGGTTTGAACCTTGCTGGCAGAGGTTTACGCCACTAGGAAATAATCACAGTAATTTTCTCTTGGTTCATCACTACTGTATGCATCTTCTTCAGTGTCTATACTTTCGCTTATGATTCCTAGAACATCTTCCTCCACATCACTACACAATTCAGCTTCTTCATCATCGTCATCATCTTCCTCAAGTAATTCTGCACAATACTTCTATCGTCAAGGCGATCAAGGTTATATCTCCTAACCCTTGCACTCATTTTCATCCCTAAAAATGAAAAATTTAGTTTTAGCAAGAAATCACGCAATCTGAGATATTATGAAGAATAATTGCTGCAACAATATTCAAGATAATAACTTCAAAATGTTAACTTACTTTGTAGCGGTGAAGTTCGCGTGGCGTCCATCGGATGACGATGACACTCATGAAAGAATTACTTACCACCAAACCAGTTCGACTAACCATGGCGCATCGATACTTTATTATGTTAGTTGCAAATAACTTGAAAGGTAGTTGGCATTTGCCGTCAGTGACCTTGGTAGTGTCTTTGCAATGACAGAAGTAAATGTGGTATCTCTCAGATGCCGCGCGACCAAGGTATTTCTTTTATCGAGCAAGTGACTGCGCGGTTTGGACCTTGTAGCTGTCTGTTTGCATTCGGGAGATAATGGGTTCCAACCTCACTGTCGGCAGCCCTGAAAATGGTTTTCCTTTGTTTCCTATTGCCACACCAGGCTAATTATGGAGCAGTACATTAATTAAGGCCACGGTCGCTTCCTTGCCGCTCATAGATCTTTCCTATCCCATCATCGTCATAAGATCAATCTGTGACGGTGCGACGTAAAGCAACTTGAAAAAAAAAACCTTTTTTCGTGCCAATGGTCATACTACTCTCAGTACAATGGTTCTCTTCTAGTCACGTAAATTAAGCATCATTGGGCTTGGGTGCTACTTGGGTGTGAGTGATTGCGTTTTAGTTGTGATGACTTTCAAGTAATTTTACTCACACTTGTCTCCTTGGTGGTAACATTCAAAGCAAGCAAGCTGGTAGTTTTACTTGACTGTTACATCGTGACCATAGCCAAAATACTTCTTGTTTTAAACGGAGTCCTAACCACAGGGACGTGACATTTCAGTTGAAAACCCTACATGCAATGGTGGTGATTCGAACCAAGGTCGACTTGGTGAAAAGCTAGTAACTATTACACTAGGCTATCACGCCCCTTGGATACGTCAGTTAAACAGCTAAACGTAAATTCGTGTCCTAGACCCGAGGTAGCACATTTCCGAAGGAGGTGAGCTCCGTGTACCATACCAGCCATCCTGCCAATCTTAAATTTCTGGCAGTACCGGGACCCTAAGAAAGCACAACCAAAGGTCATGTGGTTATATATAAACTACAAAAACCGACAATGGTGACATAATGAAACCTACAAAGCATAATTAGGAGTGAGGTAGTTTACCGTTACTTTCCTCACTGGGCCAGAAGGTCTATTGCAACAAGATCGGCCCCATGGCTAGCACCTATCGTAACATCCTGACGCATAGTCGTGCAGCAAGATCGGCCCCATGGCTAGCACCTATCGTAACATCCTGACGCATAGTCTGCAGCAAGATCGGCCCCATGGCTAGCACCTATCGTAACATCCTGACGCATAGTCGTGCAGCAAGATCGGCCCCGTGGGTAGCACCTACCGTAACATCCTGACGCATAGTCGTGCAGCAAGGTCAGCCCCATGGGTAGCACCTACCGTAACATCCTGACGTATAGTCGTGCAGCAAGATCGGCCCCATGGCTAGCACCTATCGTAACATCCTGACGCACAGTCGTGCATCAAGATCGGCCCCATAGGTAGCACCTATCGTAACATCCTGACGCATAGTCGTGCTCCGAACGTCATTACTCAGCAGCAATCGTACATCAGCAGCTTTCATACTGTCAGCCATAAATGAAACTGAAACTTCCGTGAAAGCTATATTGTTCTTTAGTTTGTGCCAAGAGACAATACGAAAATATTGCATCCATCAAGGAATAGCAACAGTTGGATCCTAATGTTAAGCCTAAGTTGTTTAGACCAATACCAAGAATGCAAAAGAAAGTTTGCTCCCCTTTATGCGGTCTTGAGTCTGATGTAGTTAACAAAACGTATAATTTATTGCACATGGTGGTCTTTCGGGCTTATGCCGTGTGACAAGAGATCGACTGTAGTAGAACTTGAAGTTATACAGAGACCTTATTCAGCTTCTCAACTAGGAAAGCGACCAAGAACAAAACCGAACCAGGGTGGCTGAGACAAACGAAGATCTTATTTCAATCTCCAGCAAAATTATACAAATATTAACATTTATATTAGCCGCGCGCTCTTGTTGGTGAGGGTAAGGGAATGGAGGAGCGGAAAGGAAATGGCCAGTCTACGTACGTAAACTCCCGCTCAGGCACACCTCTGCGGAGGTTCGGACCTGCCTTGGGGCAGATTACACCCTTAACTTTAACATTTATATTAGCCAATATTGAAAAAGGTCGTTATTCATATGAGCCACATTACTCTCGTAATGATTCTTGAAATTCCTGATGGGTGACATTTCGAAAACCTCTCCAGTTCAGTGGCAGTAACTTCAATCCACAAGTACGAAAATGAAATGAGAGATATTAAGAGAATGAGAGAGAGGAAGAGAGAGAGAGTACTGGCGTGTTTCATAGCAACTCGCAACAGGTAGTAACAGTAACCAGTATCCCATGTTTCCGCCTCACGTTCAAGGTGTGTAAAGCATTACTTACAGCATATGGGTCTGGTAACACATGGTGGGGAAATGATACAGTAATTGTAGCATTTCCAATATATTCTATTCTGCTTTAATTATTTCCTTGTATGTCTCGTGTCCTCCTCTGCGAACCATATGATCTTGCTGCGATGGGGAGGCTTGCTCGTACCAATGAAGCAGATAGCCGAACCGCAGGTGCAACCATATCGGATGGGTATCTCTTGAGAGACCAGACTAACGAATGGTTCATCCGAAGGGGAGTAGCAACCTGTCAGAAGTTGCAAGGGCGGCAGTCTAGATGATTGACTGATATGGTCTTGTAATAATACTCAACATGGCTTAGCTGTGTTGATACTGCTACACGGCTGAAAGCAACGGGAAACTACAGCCGTAACCACCTCCCGAGGACATGCAATGCTCTATGTATGAATGATATACTGATGATGGTTTCCTGCCGGGTAAAATATTCCGGAGGTAAACTACTTTCCCATTCGGATCTCCGGGTGGGGACTAGACAAGAGGCGGCGAACATCAGGAAGATGGATACTGACATTCTGCGAGTGGGAACGTGGAATGTAAGAAGTTTGAATCGTTGTGGTAGGTTAGAGAATCTGAAAGGGGAGATGGACAGACTAAAGTTAGATGTAGTTGGTATAAGTGAAGTACGTTGGCAGGAAGGACAAGATTTTTGGTCAGGTGACTACAGAATTATCAACACAAAATCAAACAGGGGAAATGCAGGAGTTGGTTTAATAATGGAAAAGAAAATAAGGCTGCGGGTAAGCTACTACGACCAACATAGTGAAAGAATTATTGTTGTCAAGATAGACACCAATCCAATGCTCACCACAATAGTGCAGGTCTATATGCCTACTAGTTCAGCGGATGCTAAGGAAATCGAAAGAATATATGAAGTGATAGAAGATTTTTTAGGCCTACAATATGTAAAATGTGACGAAAATCTAATTGTGATGGTGGACTGTAATGCAGTGGTAGGCCAAGGAAGACATGGTAATACAGTAGGAGAATTCGTATTTGACAAAGGACTGAAAGAGGAAGTCGGCTAGTTGAATTTTGCACTGGTCATAACTTATTCCGTGCTAATACGTGGTTCAAACACCACAAATGGCGGCTGTATACGTGTATGAGACCTGGAGATACTGGAAGGTATCAAATACTGTAGACTTCATTGTGATTAGGCAGAGATTGAGAAACCAGGAGTTGGATTGCAAAACTTTCCCAGGAGCAGACGTGGACTCAGACCACAACTTGTTGGTCATAAAATGCCATCTGAAGTTGAAGAAATTGAAGAAAGGAATGCAAGGAGATGATATCTATACAAGTTGAAACAAAAGAGTGTGAGGGTTTGTTTCAAGGAACAATTTGCACAAGGCTAAAGGAAACACAATAGCTGAAGAATGGATAGTCGTGAAAAGTGAGGTCAGTAGGGCTGCTGAAGGAATGTTATAAAGGAAGAAAAGATTAACTAAGAATCAGTGGATAACTCAGAGTATACTAGACCTGATTGATGAACGACAAGTGAATACAAGTGTGCCGCCTTGCTACCGAAATACGGCGGACAAAAATAACAGACACCCTCGGAACAACACAAACTAAAACCATAAAATGAAAACGTTAAAAAGAACAGGTCACTTACCTTAAGAAGGCCAGGGTGACTTGAATAAAAAGGAATCAGGTGGATGCAAAATTACTTCCGAGTACGAAGAAATCACCAAAATGGTTTGAAATAATTACCACCGTTGGAAATTAAGGGAATTTATTTAATATGAGTGGAATAAAACAAATCATAAATTCAAATTTACATATCGTCGCGTCTTGAAATATCAGGAAAATGATAATTGTAACCCACTAAAAATAGAAAATATGATAAAAACCTTAGAGTTTAAAATCCTAACTTGAACGCGGTCGGCCGACGCAGGAAAGTAAAATGATAGTAAAACAATAAAACTGACAGAGTAATTACCCCAAAATATTCATTAATAATACATCCACGTTTTTCCTATTAAACAAAATGGTTCACAGAAAAGTGCCAGTGACAATTTAGTGCCTTTCAAGTTTTATGGTGCCAAACACATTCCGCCGAGCTTCCGCGATAATCATTTCATCGTCACCCCAAAGATAAAATGTGCAATGAGGTACATTTAGTACACGAATAACCGTAGAGAATATCAGTACATAGAGATGTGAAGGGAAAATACTCAAACATATCGCGGAAGGAAATGTACCAACATGGGATGCCCCAAAAATACAGAGATCTCACGTAGAATGCAACCAGACCCACTTGTTACATCAATTATTATAATCATCGCCATGGCACCCCCAAAAGAAACAAAGTAATCCCAAATTCCGGAACAATACACAACAATGTGGAAAACTCCACATACTAAAACAACAGACAATCTAGCAGATCCCATTTCACGAGAATAATCACAAGGTTAATTAAAATAAGATGAAAAGGGGCAACATAATAATACATAATTAAATGGGATCCGGTTTTTTTTTAAATGCACTTCTCAGCACCGGCTTTCTTGGGAATATGTATAACAACACTCTGCGGAAAATCGGATGTCACTTCTCCAGTCTTATACATCTTACACACTAGATGGAATAACCTTGCCATGCTGGTTTGTCCTAAGTCAGTTAGTAATTCAGAGGGTATTTCATTAATTCCAGGTGCCGTGCTCTTATTGGCCGGATACAAATCAGAAGTTTGTCTCGCTACCGACAAGCGGCAGCACCTGACGGGAAGCAGCGCTCAAAAGCACAGAGGAGATAGTAAATTCAGAAATAAAAGTGACAGAAAGTCACAGAGAAAGTACATGAAGGAAGAATAAAGAAAAAATAATTCCCAGGGGACACGAATTTCAAAGGCTGAACGCCATATCAAAAATATTAATAGAAGGAGGGTAGAATAAAAGAAGAATGCAAGGAGTGAAGAGGGCAGAAAAGAATGCAGGCGATTAAAGAATGAAGTGTATAGAAAGTGCAACATAGCTAAGGAAGAATGGCTGAAGGAGAAGTGCAAGGATGTTGAAGGTTGTATGATCCTAGAAAGGTAGATGCTGCATACAGGAAAATCAAGGGAACCTTTGGAGAAAAGAATTATAGGTGTATGAATATTAAGAGTTCAGATGCAAAGCCACTTCTAGGAAAATAAAACAAAGCAGAAAGATGGCAGGAACATATCCAGCAGTTGTATCAAGGTAAAGACGTAGATGATTAGGTTCTGGAACAAGAAGAGTCTATTGCTTCTGATTAAATAGGAGACAAATTTTGAGGTCAGAGTTTGACAGAGCTGTGTGAGACCTAAGTAGGAACAAGGCACCTGGAATTGATGAAATACCCTCTGAATTATTGACTGCCTTAGGATAAACCAGCATGGCAAGGTTATTACATCTAGTGTGTAAAATGTATGAGTCTGGAGAAGTGCCATCCGATTTTCGTCAGAATGTTGTTATACATATTCCCAAGAAAGCCGGTGCTGACAAGTGCGAAAACTAGCGCGTATTATTTACAGAAGAATGGAAGGACAAGTTGAAGCTCAGTTGGGAGAAGATCAATTTGGCTTCAGGGAAATGTAAGAACTCGTGAAGGAATCCTGACATTACGTCTGATCTCAGAGGATCGAATTAAGAAGGACAAGTCCACGTACATAACGTTCGTAGATCTAGAAAAGGCATTCGATAATGTTGATTGGCCCAAGCTATATGAGATTCTGAAGGTGATTGGGATCAGATACCGGGAACGAAGAAGTATCTACAATCTGTATATCAGTCTGCAGTGATAAGAATTGAAAGCTTTGAAAAAGAAGCAGCAATCCAGAAATGAGTGAGGCAAGGCTGAAGTTTCTCCCCCCTCCTTTTCAATGTTTACACAGAACAGGCAGTAAAGGAAAACAAAGAGGAATTTGTTAAGGGAATCACAATCCAAGAAGAGTAAATTAAAACCTTGAGATTTGCCGATGATATTGTTATTTTATCTGAGACTGCAGAAGATCTCGAGAAGTTGCTGAATGGATTGGACAAAGTCTTGGGTAAGGAGTACAAGACGAAAATAAATAATCCCAAAACAAACGTAACGGAGTGCAGTCGAATGATGGCAGGTGATGCAAGTAATATTAGATTAGGAAATTAAGTCTTAAAGGAAGTAGATGAATATGGTTTGTTACTTGGTTAGTAAAATAACTAACGATGGCAAAAGTAAGGAGGACGTCAAATGCGACTAGCGCAAGCAAGGAAGAGTTTTCTTAAGGAAAGAAATTTGCTCACTTCGACCATTGATACAGTAATTAGAAAGATGTTTGTGAAGACTTTCGTGTGGAGCGTGGCATTATATTGAAGTGAAACATGGGCAATAACTAGCTCAGAAAGAAAGAGAGTAGAAGGTTTTTTGAAATGTGGTGTTACAGAAGAATGCTGAAGGTGACATGGATAGATCGAATCACTGATGAAGAGATACTGAATCAAATTGGTGAGAGGAGATCGGTTTGGCTAAATGTGACTAGAAGAAGAGGTAGAATGATAGGACACATCTTAAGACACCCAGGACTTGTTCAGTTGGTTTTTGAAGGAAGTGTGGGTGGTAAGAACGATAGGGGTAGAGCAAGGTATGAATATGACAAACAGATTAGAGCAGATGTAGGATGCAATAGTTACGTACAAATGAAAATGTTAGTACAGAACAGTGTGCCATGGATTGCTGCATCAAACAAGTCAATGGACTGATGACTCAAACAGCAACAACAACAACAACATGTCTCTTATGTCAGTTTGTTACAGAAAACTTTGTTAATACAGAACTTGATGCCAATTTTTTTTAAATATTATGAGTAGGGAATCGTTCAGAAACCCTTAACATTTACAAGAAAGCATTAAACATGTCATATTAACAAACATGTACTCACAAATATTTTATGATTGAATATTTTTACTAATCGAATAACCTCCATCCGATTATTAATTGAATAAATAATCGAATGAAATAATTGAATGAGTTCAAATATTATTCTGTTCAGTGGTGGAATAACCGAATGCCAGTACTTTTAATAATCGAATGACCTCCTTCACGTGATTTAAATAATCGAATAAAATAATCAAATGACTTTCAAATATCATTACGTTTGATGATGAATAATCGAATAATTTTAGCAATCGAATAACTTTCATCCGATGGTTTAAATAGTCGAATAAAATAATCGAATGACTTTCAAATATTATTACGTTTAGTGATGGAATAATAGAATAATTTTAATAATCGAGTGACCTCCTTCCCACGATTTAAATAGTCGAATAAATAATCGAATGAGTTTCAAATATCATTCGGTTTTATCCCATGAATAAAGTTATCGGTTTTAGCATGTCGAATAGACGGATGGATAATCGATTGAAATAAGCGAATAGATTAGCTGTTACAATAGATAGAAATACTCCTTTTACTCAAAGGAATCTCCAAATGTTGAAACTAAATGAGTGAATGAAATGTCTTAATCCTTAATGTCTGCAAAATAAAGTTCTTTATTTAAGTAAATGCCGTCTTCTTAGCGCATCATGGAAGTAAGCCTCATTACTATTAGTTGGCAATTTCTTTTAACTAGCAGGAGACAATATACCTACTTTAATATCAATGGAAAACATTAATTATATAGCTTTATGGCCACATCAAAGTATTATTATTATTATTATTATTATTATTATTATTATTATTATTATTATTATTATTATTATTATAGTTGTTGTTGTTGTTGTTGTTGTTGTTACGGGGATACCCGTGGAGCAGAAAGAGGTTAAAGAAGGTGCCGGGGTGAATGGGTCTATCTATAATATCAAAATTAATTTAAAACTTGAACTGAAGGTTATATTTATTTAGAATTTTAAAAATCAACAAGTATCAACGTAACAGGTACAAGTAGCAGTCTTGAAACAAGACTAGGAAAATCCAGGATTAGTGATTTTTACAGTTCCTGGGCTTCAAGCCCCTAGTGTTACAATTCCAGAGATACCGGATCCAGTTCACAACTTCAATTCAAACAAGGAATCATTTCCTCAAGGGCAGAAATCCCCTAATTCAAGAGCACTGGCTCCCAAAATACAATATTTAGCCTTCCAGAGGCACTCATTACTCTTACAAAATTTTGGAAAAAGAGCTAATGGGCTCTCAGTTTTTTACGGCCCACTGAAGGCAACATTACATCAAAATTTACAATCTCTGGCCTCTCAAGGCACAACTTACAAATTGAAAATAATTTTATAGAGAGGTATCTAGTACCCAACCTACAGGGCCTTTGCAAAAGGAACAGGTTAAATAAACGGCCCGAACCAAAACTGAATGGAGGCGTACACTGCTCTCCGAGATAATGAAGCAATCAAAATCCTACATGGTTCTCGGCCGATGAAACAGGGGCTATTCCCAAACTACTGAGGTGGCTCGCATGGAAATTACTTTAACACATTACAGGAGAACACAGTTACAAAAACGTAGTCACCTCAAACCAAGATGAAGGGGAGCTCGAGAGGGTAACTCACTCTCTATCCCCGATTTACAGTTAAAGATTTTATGAATTTTTTTACATTAACCGAAATAAAAGTTACATTTTAGAAAAGTATTGTTACATAATTAAAGATTCGGACCTTCCTCTCAGATAAGGTAGCGGAGACAGCAAGAAAGATACAATTTTATGTGGCCATTAGCTTATAGATGTTCAGCTGGCCAAAAAAAGAGGAGGCCCCTCCTCCTGCCTTAATACACAAACAGAAACACGATGATCAATTGGCCAGGAAACACGAAAAGCCGCAACTTATATACCCTCAGGGATGATTCGAGAGAATGCAGGACTGATCCGGACCCGCCCTCTCAAATTTTATTGGTGAATTCAAAGTGAACAAGAAATGCAGGATTGGTTGGAAATTAATTACAAAAATTTCTGATTGGCTAGATTCAAACCTGGCGGAAAGAAAAAGACGTGTTGCCAACCCAAAAATAAATGAACATAGAGACTGTTATGGACAACCTAGAAATACAAAACTTCATTAAGTTATAAGTTCTTTCACTTTGCACTGGAGTGCATGATCAGAGCTTTTTGGTAGCGTCATCTGTGGAAAAATGTCCAAACTTCTTGATATATAGCAGAACAAAACAAGGAGAAATTCAATGTTGAGGAAACTACACAGTAACAAAATCACTTACTATTTCAGTAGTGACATCTTCTGATTAAAGTTCTAAGTTCATGTTGTATCAGTTTCCACTCTTGTACGATAGAGGAGTTTCTTAAGGCGCTGAGTTTGATTGAGCGGAGTAGGGGTTTCCCTTCCGGTACAGTTATTATTATTATTATTATTATTATTATTATTATTATTATTATTATTATTATTATTATTACAGAGCTTTGTTTAAATCACCCACCATTATTTTTCCTATAGGTTGGGGCTGTTTAATATCATCCATGGCACCCCCTGCCTGTTATATGAGGGGACTAAACGGGGCCCCAAGGGCTCTTAAATTATTTAAGAAAAGACTAGGTAAACAACTGATAGGAAATCTGCCATCTGGGTGACTGCCCTAAATGCATATCATATTGATCGATTGATTGGTTGAGTGAGTGAGCAAGCGAGTAAGTGGGTGGGGGGTTGGCGACCACGGGGCCCTTAGCTGAATCCAGAAATCATCATCACCATCATCATCATCACTACCACCATTTTTCCTTAATTTTTCAACCCTTATTGATTTGCATTTTACTGGTGGTTCAGGCATTTGTCATAATTTGATCTACTATGGGAATATTACAATTTTATACTGGAATATATTTTCATTGCCCACAGTTTGTTCTCTGTGTTTAAATATTCACTCCGCACAATAGCAGCAATGGGAGACTGCTGTCTCCATGTATATTAAGAAAGTTATATTCTGTAACAAAAGGGAGTATTGGTAAAACTTAACGGTAAAAGCCTTTATAGTTAAGGAGCTTATGTCTTGGGGGATTGGCAAGGCAGATAAACTGACATTAAAGGAAAGCCACACGACAAATTATCGGTACCCGGTAAATGAGACGGAAACTCCAACTCTACTCACCCCATTTGGTATTTCTGGAATACTGAGAATGAAGGTAAATGCCCGTTTCGAGCCTTCGGGCCTGTTCCGCGAAGTTGGTCAGCCAAAAGGAGGGAAATATTCAAACGCCTGTCCACTCCAAGAACCAGTACCACCGAGCTCGATAGCTGCAGTCGCTTAATTGCGGCCAGTGTCCAGTAATCGGGAGATCGTGGGTTCGAGCCCCACTGTCGGCAGCCCTGAAGATGGTTTTCCGTGGTTTCCCATTTTCACACCAGGCAAATGCCGGGGCTGTACCTTAATTAAGGCCACGGCCGCATCCTTCCACTTCCTAGGCATTTCCCATCCCATCGCCGCCATAAGACCTATCTGTGTCGGTGCGACGTAAAGCAAATACCAAAAAAAAAAAAAGAACCAGTACCATAATTCTATTTGTATGCAGAGCTTGTTAGTGTAATACTGCCTTAGATTCTACGAGAGAATAATCCTGAAAACGTCACGGAGTCATGGCTATTGGAATTCTCGGATTTTATCGCCAGGAAAGTCAGCAATAACTTTAATAATTCAACGTACAAATTTCTTAGAATTAACCCCAGCTAACTACTGATTGGTTAAATGCAAATGACGCAATGGAAGGTGCCAAAATAACCGCGAAATGGCGAGGACATGAATTTGATTATCACTTCTGATCCAGTAATCGGCTTTGAATCAAACCTCGTATATCTAATCAAAATCACGTCTCATTCGAGTAGGCCACGCTTCGACACCCTGCTCAGTCTGCAAACGTCGATATGGGAGAGCTGTAGACTCTCTCTCTCTCTCTCTCTCTCTCTCTCTCTCTGTCGTACCTCGAGTGAATCCCGAAGTACCGGTACTGAAAATATATTATAAAGGTGGACCTCCCGTCCAACAAGTTACTTCTTCTGAACAGTCATTCAGTGGGTGCTTGTCGACGGACCACTATTCGCGCCACAATTAATTACTAAAGTATTCGGAGTGACAGTAAACATTTCGGTATAGGGCAGTATTATCATTTCATCTATTGGCGGACGCCAGGCGCGTAAATAACACAGACAATGTACGTGAATACAGATAGGGACCCCGACCTGCATTCGTCCATCATAATTACGTCCAACATTTGCACACTGTGATAGGGATAGGTATACGCTCCCTCATGGGACTGCACGTTGGGGAGGACCTAGGATCACCGTGAAATTAATTCACACCATAGACCGTGATTAGACAGGCGGATAATCAATTTCAGCAAGTAGTATAAGTGGACTGTTCGGCGGCACCCGGTACCGGTGGCCCTCTGGACGAGACCTGAACCGGCGAGTGTCGTCACAGCGCGGTGCGGGCTCATAGCTAAGAACATGCTCGTAACCTGATAGGACCTTACGCTGGCAACGTGTACAGGCTTAACCTTACAGACCACGGGTTCGACTCCATGCCTAAGGGCATTAACCGTACAGATGCTAGTTCGAAGCGTAAGAGTATTAGCTTAACCTTAGAGACTCAAAGTTCAAAACACGAGCTAACCGCATAAGAGTGCTAGCTTAACCTAATATATTTCAAGTTCGATACCCGAGCTAACTGCAGGCCTAACGTTACGCTTACCAGTTGTTCACCTAACTTAACCTCCCAGGACTTGGAGCTGAACTTGGAACAAGATGGCAGCTATGAGGCTTAATACGTATGCTTTGTTGATAGGGGCGTAACATTGGAAAGGGACTTAAGGGAGCTTGGAGCTGGACTTGGAATAAGATGGCGGCTATGAGTCTTAAAACATATGCTTTATTCATACGAGCGTAATATCGTAAGGTGACTTCAGGGGCACAGAGATGAACTAGGAACAAGATGGTGGCTATAAAGCTCAACACGTATGTTTTATTCATACGGGCGTAATATCTCAAGGTGACTTCTGAGGCTCAGAGATGAACTAGGAACAAGATGGTGGCTATAAAGCTCAATACTTTTGCTTTATTCATACGAGCGTTATGTCGTAAGGTGACTTCAGGGGCTCAGAGATGAACTAGGAACAAGATGGTGGCTATAAAGCTCAATACGTATGCTTTATTCATACAGGCGTAATATCGCAAGGTGACTTCAGGGGCTCAGAGATGGACTAGGAACAAGATGGTGGCTGTAAAGCTCAATACGTATGCTTTATTCATACGGGCGTAATATCGCAAGGTGACTTCAGGGGCTCAGAGATGAACTAGGAACAAGATGGTGGCTGCACATGGAACTAGGGAGATGGTATAATGCTGAATACATGTACTTTATTCATGGGGGACGCAATATTTAGGAAGCATCTTTGGGGTTCGAAGCTTAATCTAACCTCCCAGGCTAACCGCAAAAAGAATGTAAGCTTAACAGAATTTATGTTTGATACCCGGACTAACCGCATAAAATGTGCAGGCTTAACCTTACGCTGACCAAGCGTAAACCTAACCGGTTGTTCTTCACTACTCCCTGCCTAATTGTGCAGGCTTAATCTTACGCTGACCAGGCATTAACCTAACTGGAAGCCTTTCGCTACACGAGCTTAGACGCTATACACTGAAATAATAGGACTAGGGAGATGATGTAAGACTTAGTACATACTGTATGCTTTATTCATAGGGGCGTAATTTTGAAAGACGCCCTCAGGGGCTCGGAGCTGAACTTGGAATAAGATGGTGACACGGGATTAGGGAGCTAGGCTTAATATATATACTTTACTCATAGCCGCGTAACGTTTGAAAGCGACTTAAGGGAGTTTGGATATGAACTTTGAACAAGATAGCGGCTATACGGCTTAATACTAAACACATAGCGGGGGTGTAACTTGTGGGAAGCATCCTTGGGGCTAGAAGCTGATCCTAACCTCGAAGGCTAACTGCAAAAATAGTGTAAGCTTAACTTAACGGAATTTAACGGATTAACCACATAAAAGTGCTGGCTTAACCTAACTGGGCTGAGCATGTAACATCATGAGGCCACACTGTTTTTGACACGCTGTGCACACGTGGTTATGGATATGCATGCTTAGTATTGTTAGCTATCAGTCTCTCTTTCTTGTATAGTCAAGTCTTTGTGTATATGGTTGAGTGGACTTTGTTTTACTCAGTGGGTAAAATACTATAACAGAGAGTAGATCGCTTTATAGTTCTTCATGACAACGACATTGATATTTGATGTTCGAGGCTTTAAAGTGAACGGAAACAAATGTGTGTTCTAAGAGGTAGTTTTGTTGGACTGCACAGTATTGTAGGCACCAAAAGTCGTGAGTTTAGTATTTAGCCCACATTTTCCTTACCGCTTGCAAACGGATAAATATAAAAGGCAGACGCGATGGCTGAAATAACATGAAGGACTTCGTTGGGAAGGAAAAATAATTCCATATCGCTTCCTAGCTATTATCATGAACGCTCATTTCTCAAGAGCAGATTTAGTGTTTGTAAAGGGTTGTGAAAAGAAGGAATGGCTGCCAGAGTATCTACAATAACATGTGAAGTTTTCGATCTGCATGAATTACGATGCCCATCATTAAAATCTCTTCTGAAGGAGCATAGCGCGGAAACGCGAAAAAGTCTTTACGTCATGTTTGTATGCTATTTGATTGGTTGTGTGGCAATGCATGCCGGGAAGTGAGCCACATATGTAAAGTGCAGTGTTCAAATGTCGACAGTGAGAAAGAATCATTTGTAGAGTAAAGACAGCATGCCATTTCTATCTGATACTAAGTGAAACGCAGTTGAAAAGGCAATCGTAAAGTTCTATGCTTGCAAAAAGAAACTAAACACTTTTACTGAAGAAGAGTTGAATGCATTACCAAAGGCATTTTTGGTCAATGCAGCCGCGAATGCTGTAAAGAAGATCTGGGATAAGGTGCCTCGTGAGTAGACACAAGATCATATTTTGTCAGAGCTTCAAATGTGTAGTTTACATCATGAACAAGCGAGTTTAGCTAAGACACCTTCAATGAGACCGTGCCGTACATGTCCACTCATTATACTGTATCACGGACCTGAAACTAACGAGTTGACTTAGCTTACACTTACCATGGTTGCGAAAGGAATAAGCAAGCTGTCCCAAAAAAAGGTGAAGAAACGTACTGAAGGGAACGTGACGAAGCATGCTGGGCATGGACTCATCAATAAGGAAATTGATCTTCATCGTTTTGAGCTTCATCTTCCTAGTTACAAATACTGTGGCCTTGGAACTCGACTTGACGTCCGCTTGGCACGCGGTGATCCTGGTATTAATATGTTAGATGCTGCCTGCAAAGAGAATGACATTGTTTATCGTCAAAACTATTTTGAACTAAGACGTGTTGCTGATGAAAATCTGCTTCATAAAGCTATGCAGCGTGTGTCGTCACCTAATGCTACAGTTGCTGAGAAGATAGCAGCACTTGTCGTTACTGGTGCAATGAAAGATAAACTGTTGCTGGGTGGAGGTTTTAAAAAAACCAGAACAGAAATATCTAAGGAATAAACAGATTTACTTTGGTGAAAGAAGGAATTGTACACATACGCTGAAATAAATATGATTTGTAAAACATAGTCCAGTTGTTGCTTGATTACTTTTTTAACTTGTCTCTTGTTCTACACTGTTCCAAATCCTAACTTAACTAGCAGTAGTGATATTGACTAGCGAGTTTATGCTATCTTAACTAGTGGTAGTAATGTTGACTAACAGGTGTATGCAATAGTAGACAGGAGAGG
Source organism: Anabrus simplex (assembly GCF_040414725.1). NCBI lineage: Eukaryota > Metazoa > Arthropoda > Insecta > Orthoptera > Tettigoniidae > Anabrus > Anabrus simplex. Next base: position 1,481,037,439 of record NC_090265.1, on the reverse strand, counting down.
TAGAGGTCCTAAAGCAAAAAAATAATATTAAACAAAAGTTTTAAATTGCATCCTCTTTATTCATCCAGGAATTGAAGGTGTTATTGAAACGATGCCATTTTACATACAGTTTATTACCAAGACAACGAATAACAGGTTCTGTTATTATTCTGATTAAGATGTTTTGTTTTCTACAGCTCTTCGACGTAGAATTCTCCTTCGATAGGTTGTCCTGAAAGATCGTGAAGATAATAGGTAACTGGATTAATAAGCTTAACTCTGCTGATTTGAAAAATGTCTGTGCTCCAGTTAGGGGTGTATCCTTTTTGCGAAGACAGACTTATGTTTGCTGATGCAAACAAAGTCACCTTTTTGCAAGCGATGGTGACATGGATTAGCTGTTTTTATTATGTGATAAATAGCGTCTAAGCGTAGTGTATTCTTGGTAACAAGACGTGACTTTGTGCCGTTAGTGCGATGAGGTGTATCGTTGTAGGCAGACACAAGTCTAGGTAGGAGATCATTCCAGCAATAAGAGCCTTCAGCTGTAAATTCTCGCCATATATACTTTTGAGCGTACGATTAAAGCGTTCCACAACGTTAGCTTTGAGATTGATGCACGTAGAATAGTGATGAATGCCGACTTACTTGAGATAAGTATAAAAAGTTGTTGTAATACTCTTTACCTTGATCAGTTTGAAGAAGCCGTGGGCAGGGTTTTGATTGTTGTACAATACGTTGGAAAGCGTCTTTGACATGAGCTGCTGTCTTAGAACGCACTGGATGTGCAAAAGAGAACTTAGAGTGAGCATCAATGACAGTAAGTAGATACTTATACTGTTTATTACTAGAGGCATACGGCATCATTTTTTGTAAGTTGGCTTGCTATAGTTCGTCCTTTACACTTGTAAAGACACATATGCGACGGTAGGTGCGACAAGCTGGTTTATGTAACTCGTGTGCGATGCTTAGCTTTACAGGCGAGGTCTTGCTTTAAGGAGCCGTTACTCAATAATACAAGCATGACGTAATTCCTGTTCTCTTTCAAGAATCTCTCATTCATGACCTGTCTGAGTGGCATCTTGAGAAGCTCATAGAAGTTGCAAACGTTGTACGAGTAAGTTAGGGTCGTTCCAGTAACTTAAATCTACAAAGGGTAACAGAGGCTTGTACACAGCATTAAGACCACGTGCAGACAGATGATGCGAAAGAAACAGATTAAAATCGCAGTACTTGCGACTCTTATTTGCATTTACGGCTTCCGTTCTCTTGTAATTACTTTGAGTAGCGTCAGTAGCAAGAAGTATTGCTCTATGTTTTTTAAGATCAATTTGCGAAATTATATCTTTGCCAGGAATCCGAGAAAAAAGGAGTTCTACGATACCTTTAGTAGGTTTATAAGTTACTCCTTTTACGATGAGACTGTTAGCATCAACCTTTACATTTGCATTACCGATCCGAAAACAGCCGTCTTCGTAGCGAATACCGTAGTTTGTGTCGGTTTGCCCTATAAGGAGCTTTTCTATGTAAGGTGGAAACAGTGACCCGTAGGTGTTTTTAATAAAAGTCTTTAACTGATTACGATACTCCGGTATGATTAGAAACTCAGACAAGGAAGGTAAATCATGTTTTGATGGATTAGGTGTATCAGCAACAACGTCTGTAGTTAGAAACTTAACTCGCTTGGATGGTAAAGAGACGTTAATATCTTCTTCCTTGTCCTCTTCTTCCTCATCCTTACCCTGATTCTCCTCTTCTTCATCTTCTTCTTCCTCTTCTTCTCCTTCAGGCTCCTCCTCTTACTTCACATTGTTTTTAGATGTTTACATAGTACCAGAAGTTGCAGTAGACTCAGACGATGACGTTAAATTACGAACCTCGTTTTGTGGTGCACCGAGTTGCGTTTTTAAGAAGAAATCAGTATCTGCTTGAATACGTTTAAGCTCTTTAAATTTACGTCGAGTATTGTTTCGGGAACGGATAATACGTTGTGTAATCTCTTTACTTGATGTCTGTTTTAGATCAAATGCAGTCTGTACCCACTGTGTTGATGCTTATGGAATGATCAAAGCCCATGCGATACCGTCCGCGAAGAACATTACTCTCTTTATCAACAACTAAGAAGCCGTAACGGTGTGATGACCAACATGTAGCACACAGTCGTTTGATTGAATGTCATATCAGTGTTTACATGATCGTCATACACATGTTGTGTTCATCTTGTCTGAGAAACACAATGATATTAGCGTTGCCATGTATCAACTGCTTACGCACACGAGAATAGTTTTGACATAAATAAAAACAATCTGCATATTTATAACGTCCCATACCAAAGTATGCACGAATAACATCTTGCTGTTCTGTAACGACATTGTCAAAGATCATAAGAGAATTGTGAAGCACATCATCTGGTGGCAATTCTTGCTCACGCGCATTAAATTGAAAATATCTCAAACTAGCTTTTAGGAGACCATACATAATTTGTAGAATAGTATACAGCGGTTGAAAGAGTGACTTTGCGAATGTGTAAATGCTTTGGAAGCGTATGCCATGTAAAGAGGTAATAAGTGTAAGTAAAAGATTTGTATTGCCGCATCCTTATGGCCCTGTTATGATACGTCGAACTGTAAAAGGAAACAATGCTCCATGACGATTTTGCGTAGTTGTAGCAGAACTCATTAGGAGATGTCACACTATTTCACTGACAGGTAGTGCTGCTTTATAATCTTCATGCTGACTGATTAAGGAAGTGGCACATCACAAGAATATATAACGAATGACGTAACAACAAGTAACTATCAGTTCGTATATCGTTGTTGGCAAGAGAAGTCGTGTCCAGAATGGTGAAACGACGGTATCGTGACATTATGATTGAAGAAAACTAAGACTGTTGGATGGAAAGAAGTTGTAAAGGCTGCGCGAAAAAATACAATCCACGATTAGCTATTACTGGAGCACTACGCGCAGCTAGAGCGAGAATTCCTCCTAAGAGTAATGCAATGTTTAGCAATCGTTCTCGAATTATTCCTGTACTGAAACGAGGCGGATTCCTTCCAGCGCTGTCTCCAGGACTATTGGCTTTAGGATCTCTTCTAGTCGGTGCCAGTGCTGTAGCAAGAACTATTAAGGATGTAGAAGAGGCGAATCAGCAAGCGAAAGACGGTGAGCGTCATAATAAGACGATGGAAGCAATTGAATTGCGAGGTAAATGTGTGCACATGAAGCTAGCACCGTACAAAAAAGGGCTTGGTATCTACATATCGCGAAGAAACGTTTACTGAATGCACTGCCATATCGAGTTCCAACCCATGAAGAAGTTGCTACGTATGCTAAATAACTAGAAATTCACGATTTTCGCGGTGTGTTGAAGCGAGATCAGCTACCAGCATGCCCACGGATCTCTGTAATCAACTCAGACGCCAGTCGTGGTCTTGGAACTCATTACATTGCCTACGTAAAAACGTAACTCTAAAGTATGGTATTTCGTTAGTGATGGAGACTTACCCCTCCATCTGAGCTCATACAATATTTTTTAAACAGTGCAGACATTGTTTACAATAAGAGCCGTGTGCAGAAATTCAATACACGCATGTGTGGACGATTATGTCTAATGTTCTTATATCCAACCCAGATTGAAGACAAAATGCATGAGCGTTGAAAGAAGGTTTACTGTACGTGGAGAAGGAGCTGAATCAACTATCTAGTTTAATCCACGTATCGAACTCAATCGTCGGCTACATAGTCTTGGGCTAGTATCATTTGAAAGCTACAATAAAATCTATAACGTGCGAGATGGCAGAAACAAGTTCTATTACGATGAGTATGTCCTAACCCTGCCGTCAGGCATTATTCTGTAGACGATGTTCATGAATACATTGAAAGTGTGTTGATTGAACTGTTTGGTGATGAGAGTTTTAGTAACAATAATTACAAGTTCTCCCTTTCAGTAAGCAGGATTACACATAAATTGACTTTAAATCACAACCTCATTCGATTAGACCGTTGCTCGGATTTTCATCAAGAGAACTAACACCGAACGTACGTTACGAGTTTGATCAACCTATAACACATTTCGATGACCATCACGTAAGCATTACTTGTAATATTATTACAGACTTGTGTAGTAATCAACAACCTTCGAATGTCCTGCACGACTTTATCATTACAGAAGAATGTCGTTACAGTATTAATGAGAAACCGTCAGTTCTGCTTTATCATCTAGTGACTATAAAACACGTCAGTAGTATTACTCTTAGACTTGTGATTGAACATAATCAGCACATTAAATTTCATCGTACCGGACGAGTTGGCCGAGCGGTTAGGACCACACAGCTGTGAGCTTGCATCCGGGAGATAGTGGGTTCGAACCCCACTGCCGGTAACCCTGAAGATGGTTTTCTGTGGTGTCCCATTTTCACACCAGGCAAATGCTGGAGCTGTACCTTAATTAAGGCCACGGCCACCTCCTTCCAACTCCCAGGTCTTTTCTCTCCCATCGTTGCCATAAGACCTGTCTGTGTCAGTGTGACGTAAAGCCAATTGTAAAAAAAAAAAATCTTTGTCACACGTAGTTAGCTTACAAACTTCAGCTTAAGTTAATATGAAACAAATCTATATAACACGGTGTACATCGAGGACTCATGCCACATGTTTGCGAAGAGTTATCGAGTTAACAGATGTGCATAGGCAGATTCTTCAAGACTTAGGTTATACGCTACTACAGCAACAATATGGAAGAGATGCTAGATATCATGAGTACAGTAGAAACTCGGAAAGGAGTAATACGAAGTGAGTTCCATTCTTATCTACCTTTTGCATTTGGACTTAATAACAATGATGAAATTCGCATAATTATCAATCAGCAAGATGTATACACCCCACCGCATTAAATCTACCTCTATATCGAAGGAGGAATAGATAAGACTGTTGGAAGTGGGCCTAGCACATCTCATCTGAACAACCTTGATCTTGCTTTTCTCTTTTCGAAGGCGTGTTATGAAGTAAATAGTGTTGAAATAGATAGATCGAAGAATGTTGGCATTAAAAGTGCAACGAAACTCCTCCCTTCTTTTAGTGTTGAAGAAAGTGATATTTTGCGGATGGCAGGATGGTGACCAAAAGCTTCCAACAACTGGATGATTAATGAGGACGGTACTTTTACAGGTATGTTATCACTGAAACATATTCTTGGCTTAGCTGAATACTATAGATGTATCATTTGCAGCTATAAAACTTCTATACATTTCAGACAAGCAGAGGAACAAGTGAAATAAAATACTGTACACTTCAAAGTGAGTGCGAACATAAAGTACTGATGATCACTGTTGATCTAAGTGATATCACGGCGTTCATAGTACATTAAAGCTGCATATTTAAACGAACTATAAAGGTAAACATATATATATTTTTATATAGGCCAAGTCTAGCAAAACTGAATAATATCATAAAATTACAATTCATTACTCCAAATAGGAGCTAATGATTACCCGGAAACTTTGAGAGATGTGTGTGTGACATATTCAGTGTAACAATTGCATACGTTCATATTGCTCTAAACCACAATAGGTAAGTTGCTATGTTTATGCTCTATTTCAAGTTTACGGAGCTGTCTTCTCACAGCAACTCTGCTATATACTCAAGTCTTCTGCCACCCTCGTCGTTTACTGGCAACTTCCTGCTATCCTGACACTTTCCATCAGTTGGTACCTTCTCCGTTCTTTTCCTTTCCTTCCATTGATCTTTCCCTCAAGGGTTTCCATCAGCATACGCTCTCTTTGCAGCCATCGCTTAAGTTAGTTTTTCTTCTATGATTAGATAGCATTTAATAGCTTCCTCTTTTCTCCAACTCTCTCCAATACCTCCTTATTTCGTACTCGTTCCATCCAGGATATACTTTCTATTCTTCCTCCTTAACCACATCTCAACACCCCGGCTCCGCACAGCACTACACTCCAACAACAAGTAAGAAGAAAAATATTTCGCCCACCTCGTCCTTAACCCTATTCCCTAACAAGTGAAAAATCGCCGAAACCGTAATGAGTGCATGAACTTAATAGGTTACATTCAATGGATACACCCTGAGGGTTTCAATATTATTTGAACGCACCCACAAATTTTTACTATACGCTGGCAAGAATTGATCTTGTCCTTCTGACCTATGCGATAAAAATACAGTTAGTGTAACTAAATATTAATAATGTAGCATTTCTATAAACTGTGAACACTACCTCTGCGTAAATTGGTAGTGTCACATAAAATTTGATGCCACAGTACACTTCCCCATTTATACATGGAAAGCCATCATTAATTACAAGACTTGTGTGACTAACATTTCGCTGCTTCAAAAACGAGTTAATTTAAAATGACTAGTGCGCACTTCCATCACATTAAATTGACATGGACGTTTTCATTAAAACCAATCCAATGTGTATTCTATAAACCAAATCCTTTGTGTCACATTCCAATTTTAGTTTCAATCGTCCTGAAGTTAATCAACTTTGTGTTAAAATCTCGAACGTCAGCCACATTGATTTGAACATAGACTAGTATATTTCCCTTATGACAGGTAGCTTTTATATTAAGTTAATCACGTCCACAACTTCATTCACTGTCAGTTTCGTTCCAATAGCATAAACTAGGAGCTAGTAAAAATGCCATCACAGAAAGGAAAGCCGTATATTTTGTTCATCATAGATATTCTTGTGATTTTAAGGGGGACAGATTTTTTGTAGTTAGACACTCGTACATATATACATCTTATTATAGACTACTATGCTTTTTATCTTTTAGTCTTCAAGCCCCTGGGAATGAATTAAGCCCCTCTACAATCCTCTAACGGCAACTAGATGTGTGGCCTCGTTTAGTTCAACACCTCTTATCATCAAATCATTGAAAACCGAGTCTAACTAGCATCGGTTTTGTATTCTTCTGGTTCTCTTACCTTCCGTGGCCGACTCTATTAGTCTTCTCCATTGACCCCACCTGCGAGACTGGTTTATGTGTACAGCTTCATTCCATCGAGCTCGTCCCTAACTTAGCCTTTATCTCCTCACTCCAAATACCCTCTTGTCATTAATCCGACCTGACCGTACCAACAATTTCTCACTACTTTCGTATCTATTACTTTTAACTTATACATCATATAACTGGAAACTACCCAATTTTGACTCCCGTACAGAAAATTCGGTCTAAACTTCCCGCGAGAATTGATTTCTATCTTACAGAATGCCTTTGATCTGATCGCAGCAGCCAGCTCACTGGATTAGCATCGCCGCACATGGATTCAATTTCACCTAGAATTCTACCGTCCTGGGAGAATACATAATATGATCGACCTGTGCCAGTTTTGTATTTCCGACCTGGCATTCAATTAATTTGTGCCATTAATTAAACGTTAACATTTGGAAATATTAATTTTAATGTTAATGTATTTTACATGTGGTCAGCTAGGAACCTTAACATCATAAAAACCAACACAGTGCACTAGCATGACATATTTTCATTACAACCCACATGACTACCACCGAGGATGGTTTTTACGAGTTCACGGGAGCGGTCCTGATTCCACTGCAAATGAGATCTGGTTTTTCTTCCTTTATCCAATATACACAGGAAAGTAAACACTGAAAATAGCAGTTTTCTTACAGACGACTACCGCTCTGTATAGCAGTTATCACCCCATATCCGTCCAGGTGATGACTTTTGACTCTTGGTGCACCTGCTGCTGGCCTTCGCTTAAATCAAGGTCTCCCGCCCCTTCGCCAAACCCAGCGGTAGAGGGAATCATTATTATTTTAAAGGGAAGTACAACCAGATAACATTCTCCTCGTAACGTTAATCAAAGGATAAAGTAGAAGAGAAAATATATTTCGTATAATGAGAGTCTCAAAAAAGTAAAGAAAAGTAAAAGAAGGGCCTTTAACAGCGTAAAAATAACAGAATCTCCCTGGATAAAACCTAACACCTTCGGGTTCGAAAGAGAGCATGGAGCTGACCCAAAAAGATCAGAGTGGAAAGGTCAAATGTGGTGAGCCGGGATGAGTGGCTCAGGCGGTTGAGGCGCTGCCTTCTTACGCCAACTTGGCAGATTCGATCCTGGCTCAGACCGGTGGTATTTGAAGGTTTGCAAATACGTCACCCTCGTGTGGCTTAGATTCGTTGTTGTTTAGTCATCATCCCGAAGGCTGGTTGGATCCTCAACAGCTCCGCCATCAGCTGTCGTAGATGGCCTAGGCATCACTGAAGAGGCGTACAAGCGAAATGAGGAGTGAGGTAGTTTCCCGTTGCTTTCCTCACTGAGCCAGAAGTTGCAGTTACATATCAGTCTGCCAAGCCCACTGAAATGCATGCACCAACCGACCCTATGAGCAACAGTTTCACACCACTCATAACCGATATTGGCTGCGTAAGGAATGGCATTACTAGCATCGCTCATACCTCAGTCACTTTCATATTGTCAAAGCCAAGTATAAGACAGATACAGATCAATGAAAGTAACAAAATTGCTCTAGCCTATACCAGAAGACATAGTGCGCTGTAAACACTAGGTCCCGCCAACAAATACTGGCACGTAAAAGGAGTCTTGCGGCATTACCTCAGCGTCTCCGAAAATCGTCAAAATAAGTTAGTGGGACGTAAAAAAATTAATATTATATTTACTATAGAAAAGTGGTGATGTGATGTGATGTGATGTGATGTGATGTGATGTGATGTGATGTGATGTGATGTGATGTGATGTGATGTGATGTGATGTGATGTGATGTGATGTGATGTGATGTGATGTGATGTGATGTGATGTGATGTGATGTGATGTGATGTGGCCTCCGGAGAGACCTGCTGCAGCTCTTCCCAGTTCATGCCCATGGGTGGCCTGCGCGTCTGGGTGTGTATATGGAAATAATGGCAATGAGGTAGGCGAAGTGTGGAACCTGGTGTCGGTACATAGCCTATTTCTATCGAATAATACCAATGCGTCGCCAATATCTCCATCCGACAGACGAATCACCATCAACAGAGTCTTATGCCTTCACTCCATATGCACACTGCGGAGGGTTCTTTAATTGAATCCAGGCTTTTGACACACAGTCTAGTGATTAGAAATTGTATACCACCACCTCTCTCACACTGCCTGCCAACATTATGCCGGTGAATATTTATTCCACCTACGGGACTCCACTCAACTAACGATGATGTCAGACCGTACAGATTTGATGTCTTAACGATCATGACCACCATGTGAGTAACGTGAAAAGTTGGAGACCTGATACAGGAAATGGAAACAATGCCTTCCTCACCTAGGTGTCTCTAGTGTGAAAAGGGGAAATCTCGGTAAAGCATCTTCAGCATTGGTCACAGTAGGTTTGAAGCCCACCATCTGCCGAATGAAAGTCTCAGCTTCACGGCCAGAACCTTGCAACCAATTCAACCGGTCTCATGTTTGGAGTTCAGAGAGGATGATCGATTTTTTTCAAAAAATCATCTTTACAGTTGTAAGTCTACCGCTTAGTCTCGTTTCCTGATACGGGGTCGGTAATGAGAGGAGATGAAACTATACATGTTTTAAAGCCGGATGCCCTTCCTGACACCAACCTAATTTGATGAGCTAATGAGAATGAAATGCACGATGGTGAATGGAATTGGGTGAGGGATGGAAGGAATCGGCTGTTTCCTATGAATAGGAACTCTCCCGGCATTTGCCTGGAAGTGAAAATGGGAATCCACAGAAAACCATTCTCAGGATATCCGACGGTAGGGATCGAACCCACTCATCTCCCATTTGCTCCATAGCCATACCGTGTTGAACACACGTGGCCACTCCCTTCGATAATCATATTTACAGTGAGATTTAATGAAATTCTCACCAATGCTTGAAAGTTCTGTTCAGATTTGTCTCCGGTGGGATACAGTGCACAGAGTGTTCCGTGTCTCCTGCCATGAGGTAGATCAAGTATATTGCTTTCATTTATCAGCCTCAGTCTCATCCTTGGCTTTGACAATACGAAAGTGATTACGGTATGACCAATGCTAGTTACTATTTTCAGTGGTGTGTAAGTGTCGCTCAGAGGATCGGTTGGTGTACGCAATTCAGTGGGCATGGTAGACTGATACGACAGCACCTTCTGGCCTTGCGAGGAAAACAACTGGAAACTACCTTAATACTCATTTCCCTATTACACATCTTGAGTAACACCTAAGCTACCTAAGATAGCTTATTTTGAATATATTGCAGATGCAAGCAGCTTGAAGGTAATAAATATTTTTAAAAGATCATGCATGTTTTACTAAATCGCATAAGAATGTATGTGGGCCTACGTTATTGTATTTTGCACATAATTTTTTTTACTAGTTCCAATTATGTGTATGTGTTTTCCTCTTTCGCTTAATTGTTTAGGATACCATATTATGTGATTTTTTAATGAATAGATAAATATATAGATAGAAGGAAGGGGGTGGGGAATTGTGTGTGTGTGTGTGTGTGTGTGAGAGAGAGAGAGAGAGAGAGAAGAATAATTGGTCATATAGTAACAAAGATAACCACTTACAGCAGTCATCAATGTTGTTTTTAAAAGTCTTCAGTAAAAAGGAGGAGGTTCTCAATTCCGGGTGTATGTATTTCTTAAAATTTGTGTACACCGATTACTCTGAGATTCCGCGACTGATTTGCGTGATTCTTTTTTGTTTCTAATTGAAAGCGGATATTTTCAAATTGGTACCATTAACATTTCATGAAAATTGGTTCAGTATTTTTATTCATTAAGCAATAATATCTCTATAGTTTCCTCTCCCATGGACCGATAGGATCTGATTTTCTGTTTCCAGACTGACTGGGACATTATCATTTGAATATTTGAGGTTTTCAAAAATGTCTAACCATGAAGACGTTTGTTTTGTGATTGTTCGTCACAGTTTTTATCACAAGGAATCCCCTATCCTACAAGGCTTTGATCACCTCCTGAAATAAGGTGTGAAGGCTACAGATGCGAAAGTAATCTGAGGATATTAAACTACATCCTTTATTAGGACCTTGTCTGGATATAGCCGACAGCTACTTTTCTATTAATTCCCTTCTAGACAGTATATTATGGAATCGTATCCGTTGTAGCTGCGAAATACTTTGAAGAAAATTTTAAAAAGGTACGCTACAGTTCAATATTTCGCGGGAAAAATCTGAATTTCTGTCCTACAATAAAGCATAACTTGTACAAATGGGATAAAAACAAGTACACTTTAAAAAATCTTTAAAAATATCTATAAGCATAACATGATTAATTCATTTCATGGTTATATACAACATATCAATTGTACAGATGGAAGTAAATAGGCACATTTACTCATTTTAAGAAATAACTCAGATTTCGTACACATACATGCAACAACAACACAATGTAACACTCACACTGACCCCAAGAGGTTGTGCGTCTAAGACTGCACTCTTACGGAGACTTGAAGAAATATTAGTATTCGCACCTCCTATGTTAAACTAGTGGCATAAAACAGGCAGTATAAGACGGCGGTGGTTCTTCGGGTTGCATTATTACTTCTCTTGCTCAATGAATAAGCAAAATATCAAGCAATTCTTTGCACTCATGAAGATTCCTTGAAAGTGGGGTTAAATACCCATGGTTTCATTACTTCAACTGTTACCTGTTTGAGTATTCCAGATAAGGAAATTTTCTGGTTTTCTGTGTTAATTTTGAGTGAAATGGCAAAGGAAACCAATAATACAAAAAACAAAAAGGACTTCAAATGAATCCTACGAAAAATCTATTGCGAAAGCCATTGCAAAGTAAAAAATAATATTTCTGAAACGATAAAAGCTATCATTAGATTGTAATAATTACACTAGTCAGTTATTTCATAGGTTTAGTATTGTATTATTATCACCAATGCCTATAATTTATTAAGCTTTTTTATGAACAGATATATTTTGAAGTCAGCGCCAATCTTTTGTGTAGAAGTGCCTAAGAAATCTACCTAATATAGTAAAATGAAATTAGCAATTAAAATTGTAGCATAAGTATGTTAACAATATATTAAGACAGGTTATTATATCTGGGAAATACTGAGAATTAACTGCAATTCCAAAAAAATGTTTTCGACGACCGCTTTCAACGACATGAGTCAGTTCGGGTTTCTCACACTCTAACATTGACTTTGGCAACTTTCGGTTACACTCGAAAGGGTTCGGTTGAGTGGGCGAGTGGAACAACTCGCTAGATCTTTAAACAGTTCATGTTTAGTACGTAATATTTGGTCTATATTAAGTTATTAGGCAGAGCAAAACCTGCGTGGAGTTCAAAAAACAATTGTTCGTAAAGAAACCATTATAAACTATAGGTGTTGATGATTATAATACGATATTAGACGTACGAAGTAACTTAATAGTATAATTATAAAAATCTATTGAAAGCTACTAGCGTTTCAGATTTTTTGTTTTAATTTGTAGTGGATACATTTGAAGCCAGTTTTGTCTTTTTATCTCAAGATGTCTAAGAATTCTTACAGTTGTTCCTAGGCAACAATGGAAGGTAGAGTTTCATGCCACTTCAGTGAGGCTGGGGTTAACGACATTTCCAAAAATATTTCTCCTAATGTGCATTCTCCAATTAATTATTATCGCCAAACGATGCGAATCGTCTTTTGTGATTTTATGTTGTAGGTTGATCATTTCCTCGATCCATGATGTTAGAATCGTTCGTGTCCACTCGCTTTTAAGGTTAGTCTATTAGCAGTAATTCGTGAGAGATGCAGGCCATTAATATCGTCCTAAAGATATAAAGGACATGGCAGGAATGGAACCAGTGCCTATTCGACTTATTGTCCCAGCATGTGTAAGACAGGTGAGGGAGAAAGCAGGGAGGTTTTATGAGCTACTAAATAATACATTCTGAACTGAGGTAGCTCACTTTGAAGGAGCTATAATGCAGTCGTAATAAGTTCTTGAAAGAGACGTCATTTAAGTACGTGAGATATAATATTGAGCTGTTCTTACAAGCCTTACTGTGCTTCAACGCTGTCGCTAATAAAAATTCAAAATGACAAATACATGCAGTAAAAACTGTGCTATTGTATGAATGTATTCACACGCTTGGTGAACTCTAGACGTTCATCGCGCGCTGTATCACATAACTCATTCATTTTATTTCGCTGTTACTGAAGATTTTTACTGCTTGTCGTAAATCAGCCTTGTGCAGGTGTCCATGTTCGCAATTATGTGTCGTACTGTGGGACAGCCGCTTTAATATTACTCTTCAAAGGTGTGAAATTAATTTTTAAAAATTACTAAACACTAAGAGACTGAAGGAAAATTAATTCCTTTTTGGATGATGATATATTAGTTTAAACTCAGACCGTCAAGAGTTTTTGGGCATTGTGCAGTAATCTTGGGAGGCATTATAATTTGTGGTTGACAGTTATCTATTAAAGCAATAGAACGAGAAATCGTAGACAAATTATTTGTTTAAATGTGTGCATGAGATTGTCATCTAAGGGTTTTTCTTTATTTAACAATTTGCTTCACGTCGCACCGACACAGGTTTTATGGCGACGATGGGGTAGGAAAGGCCTAGGAGTGGGAAGGAAGCTGCCTTAATTAAGTTACAGCCCCAGCCTTTCGTTCACTCCATGTGAGATTTGTGCCGGACAAAGCGGAGGCGGGACAGGTTTTCCTTCGGATACTCCGGTTTTCCCTGTCACATTCCATTCCAACAACACTCTCCAATATCATTTCATTTCGTCGGTCATTCATTAATGACTGCTCCGGAGGAGTGCGACAGGCTTCGTCAGCCGGCACAATTCCTATTCTCACCGCCTTAACTTTGATACACTTGCGATAAGCTTCTTGACGCTCGATATTAGTTGAATCAATTGAATTAATTTTAGATCATTTTGAAGCCATTCATTGACCATTCCCAGTGACATTTTATGAAACAATATTTTCACATTCTTTTGCATCACACATTTCTCAAACTTTTGCTCTTTGACTACTTTCTTTCCCATATACGTGTAGAACCCACCGCGACAATTACGACTCCCAAACCATAAACGTATTTCATGTCTAAAGCTGTCTCTGTGGATCACTGGTAAAGTGTCGGCCCCCTGATCCCAAGATAGTGGTTTCAAACCCGGCAGAGGTAGTCGGATTTTTGAAGGGCGGAAAAAAATCTATTCAAAACTCCATGTCGTACGATGTCGGCATGTAAAAGTTCTCTGGTGACACATTTGGTGTTTACAAAATTAATTAAATCTCAGCCACAGACGCCCAAGAGAGTTTCGGTCTACTCGGTCTGCCATCTAGTAGTTCAATAGTCGAAAATGACGAGAAGACAACCAGATGGCGTCAAATCGGAATGTCTGCACACGGTAGCTGAGACCGAACCCTTGAACTTACCGTTCCACCGTTGGTGGGCCACAGCTGCTGCAATAGAGCAATATCGAACTCTTAAATCTTGGTCGTAGCGGGGATATTTCGGTCACGATCTTGACCAAACGATGGGGTTCAGAAGAGAGCCTAAATACTTGAAATAAGGAGCAAATATGTGCTCACTAAATTTTATTAAATTATGAAATGCCAAAAGAAAAGTTTATAAGATCATTCATCAGAAATTTTTAAAATTATTTAACATTTAAACGCAGTCACGTTGCATTGCGTGAATGTTATCTTTTTACATTTATCGAAGAGCTTTCTTCAGAGGAAAGTAGAAAATATCACAAATTAGTGGACAGCGAATACTAGAAAAACGAAAATAAAACCTGAAATCGGGCACCTTTTGATCCAAACGATAACTAAGAATTAATCCACACAATCCGTGGAAAAATCTGACCTTCAACAAGTATAATTCCAGATTTACATTTAAGTAAAGTTATCCACCAGTCTAATACCCTGTCGGATATGGGAACACCCGCCGAATGGACCCTTAATCGAACCAAATTGACTATCAGTTGCTATGGATAGGTTGCGAAATATTACTGGAAAGCATGGTGTTCACTACAAGTTAACAACAACAGCCATAATTAAATATAAAATTCCACCATGTATTGTCATCTCGTGACACCCTTAAGTTATGGAATAATCCCGATGTTGAAACATGCACCACCCAAACAGCTGTTCAGAAGGAACCAACAACAACTCTATCCGAGAGGATCTTACGTTACGTCGTTCTGAAGGAACAAAACTGCGAAATGCAGGAAACACTTATTCATCATGCATTTAGAAGAAATGCTAAACACTGAAGTTAAAGAAAAAGTGGTAAATCACTTGAAAATATTCTTACAAAACCAACTTTTAGGTTATAAACGGTTATGTTGAATTTAATTAACTCACAAGTCCACACGATAAAATAAAATACAAAAATACCAAAGGAAATCACAGAGGAAATCTTTCCGTTCCCACCTTATGACTACCATTACAAATCCGTCTACCTATGTTTGTCCCAATAAACTAACTACAAGTTATTAATAGACCAAAGTCTCACCTATTATCAAATGAAAGAACGAAAATTGAAAATAAAATTATTCACAGCTGACGAATCGAAACCGCATTCGTAGCACAAGTCCTACCTAAATCAGCTACGTGTCAATGCGCACACTATCAAAGCATATCGGGCATCTGAACGATAAAATAATTAAGTCAAGAAATAACATTAAGAATACTAAAGTTCAATGAACTCGAACGTGCGTGGCAAACAGCGGTAATAATCAATCTCCGTTAGCTCAGTATCCATGCTGGAAAACCCTCACGTTTATGCCACTAGTGGTTCCATGCTCTTATGTAAACTCCTTCTAGCTGGTAAGCATTGTGCCGAAACATGACCTCAATATTACTTTGCTAACACTCTTCGCATTACATACGCTACTGCAGACACTACCATCGTTCAAGTCACTTCGCAAAACACCTAACCTAAGACTTGACTATATACAGACGACACCCTAATCCTGTCGTCGAGCCTACATAATGTCTACACACCCTAAAAATAACATCTATATACATACGCAGCATCGTAAATCTATCGTTGAGCGTAAACGGGGATGTCTACTCATCCGTATACTCCTATGATACGCGCGACATCTTAAATCTATCGTCGAGCGGAAACTGGGATGCCTACCCATCCTCTACAATATCAGGCGAAATCGTAACTTCAAATACACTCGCTAATATTTAACTTTGAACCTGGTCGAAACTCGAACACAATGAAACAAAGCTTGCCACAGAATGAACGCAAGTCTGGAAATACAACTAAGTTCATTCTTGTCAATAAAACGTGAAATGAAAATTTAATAACGCGCGGCTACTCAATCTACGACTCAAACACGATCTCAACACACGCAGTGAAATTTGGAAAAATAATAATAAATTCAGCGCTTGTTTAACTTTACGTGAATGTCGCCAAAACAGTACTCATCACCATCACAAGAAATTTACAATATAATTCTAGTGTGAGGCCCCAAATTGCCTACCATCTCACTGTTCCAAACATCTCTATCCACGAACTATCCAGTGAAGCAAAATCCATTGCATCTACACTGCCAAACTATCACTTTAATAACGTCCAATATGTTATCCCACAATGTTGCCGATTTAATGATCATTTCGTCTCGCAATATAAAAAATATACTGAATGGAAATTTGTTACAACAATTAAATATCACCAACCGTGTTTCAGAACGCCCTTCTGTTCGTGAGGTCGCTTACTATAACAAACACTATGCTGATTTTACATAAATCGTCATTTGGACTTAACTGCCAAGCTCTACAATCTTCTACAGAAATTGTTTATCACGGGGAGTTCTTGACTTGAAATCACAATAGGCGTTACAACGCACTCACTTCGAATCTGACCATCATTAAATCAGTCAGCTGTTCCGGATCGCTAACGTAACCTCATATACAGCCTGTCTCAGAAATAACACATTTAATATACAGCCTGTCTCAAAAATTCTTCACCATCGACAAATATAACCTGTCTCAAAAATTCTTCTACATCGCCTGTCATCACGGCGGCATTACTCATGAAATAGGCTTCCTATGCCCTCAACGTCTTCACAACTATTCTTTCAACATATCATTCCGACACAATCCATTTCTTCCTGGCCCAAAAACCTTTCAAACCTCGATCCTCCCATGACGAACAATTTCATAAGAATCATTTCATTCACTTCATGACATCTTTCGGACCTCAAGGACAAAATAACATACCGCGATTTCTAATATCACAAAATACACGGTGTCACAAAAATAAACACCCACGAATAAATACTTCTATCAGACTTCACTGGATTTCGAAACGAACGCAAATCTTACTTGCCATTACTGTTAAATACATGTTTTAATATAGAAAAATGTTATCCTGCTGTAAATATGATTATTGTTATTATTATTATTATTATTATTATTATTAGTATTATTATTTCGATTAATGTTTTTCTGAACTCGTAGGATATTCGAATTTATCATGTTCACCGTGACTATATGATCGTTATAACATTCCTAACTTTAATCAGTTTGAACAATATCTCAAAGAATTTTAACACATTATTTAAACTTCGCATTTTACAGTTTCTCAACGTGATCTTTATCGCCCTGAAGAGTTACACACACCGACAATAAATATAAACACTTCGCCTGATCATTTTTACATACTAATTCGATACACGCACTTGAAAATTTTATTGGGACAAAAAAATTATATCTACAATATTAATACAAAATATAGACAGACCTGTAATGTAGTCATCTTGGAGTTCTGGCTACATTTTAGCCAGCTGACCTCAGATTCAGCCGCACATGACTGTAGAATACATCATCTTCTTACAGATTACTTAAAAATACACTGATTTTACACTCGCTATTAATTAACAACAACACAAATGACGCACTCTCCGCGCTGTTTATCATGCGAACGTACTTCTCTCCCTAATGACGACTGCGAACTGTCTCTGGGAGCTCTGTTCCCGTCCACCCTATTAGGCCAGGTGTTTAAAAAGATAACAAAATCATTCCTGTCTCTGACAAGCTTCCAAACCTCCTCTGACAGTTTCAAACACACAATGTAATAAATGAAATCAGCTACGTATTTTAAGTTCACGGTTTTCGTCGGCGGAAGCTCAGGAAATTTTCTATCACCTTCAATTAAATACTCTGCTTGAACCATCGACATGAATATATAATATAAGTTATTTTTTAAGAACCAAATCCCGCACTTTCTTGTAGACGAGCGACGTGGGTTCCTCCTATGACAATTTCAGATAGAATGTCTAAATGTGAGTGGAGGGGATTCCTTTTATAAGACAAGAGGTGATGATGCTACCCTGATCATGAAGCCTAGTGGTGCAATCCTCTAATTTCATACCCGCTGGACCAATCTTCCTGACATTTATTCAAAAAATTCCACTAAAATTACAATTCACAATGGTGATGTTTTTATATTTTTCCCATACTTGTAACGGGCGTAATAAATTTATTTCTGACATGTAACTTGGCGCGCCTTCACACGTGTCACAAATCCGTCAGTACGCACGCCACCTTCTCCCCAGACTTAATTACATTTAAATTCACCCTGTGAATTCTGTCTTCATTTAAGGTTTATTAATAATTTCAGTCCTTTATTCCTGGATTAACCATGTCGCCAAATCTCTCGTTGAGAAGGTTTTCCCTAAATTGTTAAATTAGTCAGTACTGGAAATCAGCCGAAGCGTTCCGGCATTTCACGAGAGGATGGCTCGCTCGCCGGGATGAGTTCTGTTCCCACTGAGGGAAAGAGACTCTCGAAATAAAACATGGCTACTCTCAAAAAAGTTATTTGTTTCTGAAATAAATATCTGCAATTATTTATCATCGTAGAATTATGGGTTCAAGGCCATACGATTATTATTATTATTATTATTTCTAAAGCAAGGAGCACTACTAAGAAATGTAGGCCGCACAGAAGGTTCCGTCTACTCCCAGGCGAGGAAGATTAGAACCATTGAAGATGATGTATGGAGAAGGTGAGGGGTTGGTGGCCGTAACCTGGGCTAGTAACTGTCATTCACCTTAGTGCAGGAGAATGGAAAGCCATGAAAACAATTCTCAGGACAGCCAACGGTGAGAACCAGCTCCTATCAGTCTCCCGAAATCAGAGCTGTAGAGCCACGGTAAATCCGTGGCCACAGTTTCGACCGAAATCGACTCTGCTCATGATTATTATTAAATCTGAAACGGACGACTGTAGAGAGAAAATGCGCCAGAGATATCTGCCCTAGAACTAGGGATACACCGCCGCTATAGTAGTAGGGAAAACCTTATGAGAATGATATTCCATTATCTATTCATTCATCAGTTTATCCATCATTTTACCATTTAATATACATCATTTTTGGTTACAGCATCGAATTGAAAGTAGTGTACTTACTGCAATTCCAATTTTCGCACTATTTATCTTAGGATAAAACGTTTTAATTTATAAATTCCCCTGTTTTCCCGAAGAGTAATTATTTATTTTTCTTGGTATATACCGCATAGATATTGATTTACTATTGACAATGAATTAACTAAAACATCTAAATAAATATCTTTTAAAAACGAAACGAGAATACCAAAACGAAGGTAGAAATTAACCGATAATTTTGTGACAGATCCTCGTGCACCGAAGTGCAAACTCCCAGAGACTGGCGGGTGTGTGATACTTTTCTTCAAAGTACTTAAAACAGGGTTCTTTTCATAATCAACGTTTTTGGTCTGTGAGCAGTGATTCTCAAACCTTATTGTTGGATCAGTAACAACGCTAATGTTTATTTTCCTGCCAATCGCGATGATGCCTGCACGTTTACTGGAGCCATCGGTAGACACAGAGTCCACTTCTTCAAAGACTTCAAATTTTCATGATTTTTGAGAAGTTCTACTATACTACTCCTGACCCTATGGTGCCTATTAATTCTCAACAGGTCGGTGTGACGTAAGGCCACTAGCAAAAAATCACACTAGTTCCGCTTTCGGGCTGAAACCAAGAACATGAGTGCGAGTTTCAATCTATCTGCTGTGAAGGCAACGGGTTCCTTGGCTTCTACCGGGAACTTTTCGGACTGTTATCACATTGCAGTTCATTTTAATGGCATTATTACATTGGGAAATTGAAATATAATTTTGTGACAGATCCTCGCGCACCGAAGAGAAACCTCCTAGCAACTAGCGGATATGTGATAATCCAGATTTTTTATTGTTTCCATTCTGGAAAAACGCCGGACACCTCCACGGTGTGATAGTTTTTTTCCACGTTTCAATCTGCTGATTTCTCAGTTTCATCTCAAGAGTCTGTATCTTAAGTTGTTCATCAGGTGCGAAGCCAAGGCTTCTCGGACTGCCCTTTATTTCTTTCTTAAAATGTCTTGTTTGTACCAGAAGAGTGTCAACAACGCAGTCCATCCTGTTACAGATGTTAATGTGTTGAAGGAAAGCTTCCCATAACGATCTCGTAATGCCCAAGCCACGTAATATGTTTGAGCTATAGTTCATCAAAATAATCAAAGTACAGACGCGCGGTCGTTACGACTTTATTTATATAGATTACAAGCAAGGGAAATTAAAAGAGCAGATATCGATAAAATAATGGTATTCGAATGCATTGTCTAAACAGGCAGATTAGCCAGCATTCAAGAACTTTTTATTCCACATTATGATCGACTATAATATTTCAACTGGCCACTTTGAGTGAATATATTCCCTAAAAGTGTTCTTAAATATATGAAATTTTGTTCAACATAGGCGACAAGACGCGTTAACAAAGCCACATAATCTATAGAATGTGCCCATGTTCTAGTAAGTCTCTAAATACAGTTACCTTCATGAGGATAAACGGTGTTCAAGCATTGAAGTCTTGATAAAAATGACATCACATGTTTAGGGTTTTAGTTCGAGATGGTTCATGGTGTGGGTTTCTGTAGTCACGTCCTAGTTCGTGAACTATGGTCAACGGCTGAGTGGCCAAGTAAGTTGTCCTGAGAGTAGCGATATCAGTTGCTATGGAATGGGAGTGGGCATCTCGGACATATTCTGAGTCATGGCCCTCCTTGTGCTCAGACGGCTAGGACTATATAATCCACCGGTAGTCCATAACACGTTAGAGGAGAGATCCTCACCTGGACTATGTGGAAGTAGGGTAGAATCCTGCTTCATGAATTAACCGAAATCAGAACATTTTAAGCAAACCTCGGACCTATGGGAGTAACGGAGTCCCACTCACATTTGACAAGCGACGGACTCCTTTGAAACAACTTGGCGAACGAAATGGAATTCGATGGGGAGCTATCAATATTAATGGGGCTTATGAAAAAAAGAAAGTAGAACTAGCTGAGTCAGCAAATAGGATACGTTTGGATATGCTAGGAGTAAGTGATATTCGGGTAAAGGGAGATAAAGAGGAAGAGATTGGAGATTGTAAAGTGTACTTGACGGGTGTTGGAAGGGCAGAATATGGGGTAGGGCTCTTTATCAGGAATACCATCGCACGCAACATAGTTTCTGTTAGGCACGTAAATGAGCGAATGATATGGGTAGATTTGGCAGTTGCAGGAATAGGACTAGAATTGTGTCCGTGTATTCACCATGTGAGGGTGAAGATGAGGATGAAGTTGACAAGTTTTATGAAGCATTGAGTGACATCGTGGTCGGGGTCAACAGCAAGGATAGGATAGTGCTAATGGGCGATTTCAAAGCAAGAGTTGGAAATAGAACTGAAGGACACGAAAGGGTGATTGGTAAATGTGGGGAAGATATGGAAGCTAATGAGAATGGGAAGCGTTTGCTGGACTTCTGTGCTAGTATGGGTTTGGCAGTTACGAATACATTCTTCAAGCATAAGGCTATTCACTGCTACACATGGGAGGCTAGGGGTACCAGATCCATAATAGACTATATCTTAACTGACTTCGAATTCAGGAAATCTGTTAGGAATGTACGAGTTTTCCAGGGATTTTTCGATGATACAGACCACTATCTGATCTGTAGTGAAGTAAGTTTCTCTAGGCCTAGGATAGAGAAAGTGAAATATGCCTGCAAACAAATAAGGGTAGAAAATCTCCAGGACAGGGAAATTAGACAGAAGTACATGGATATGATTAATGAGAAGTTTCGAACAGTAGACAGTAAGCGGGTTCAGGATATAGAAAGTGAATGGGTGGCATACAGGGATTCTGTAATAGAAACAGCAAGGGAATGCCTAGGAACAACTGTGTGTAAAGATGGGAAAAGGCGAACATCTTGGTGGAATGATGAAGTGAGAGCAGCCTGTAAACGTAAAAGGAAGGCTTATCAGAAATTGCTCCAAACAAGGGCCAAGGCAGACAGGGATTGGTACGTAGATGAAAGAAACAGAGCGAAACAAATAGTTGTTGAATCCAAAAAGAAGTCATGGGAAGATTTTGGTAATAACCTGGAAAGGTTAGGTCAAGCAGCAGGGAAACCTTTCTGGACAGTAATAAAACTTAGGAAGGGAGGGAAAAAGGAAATGAACAGTGTTTTGAGTAATTCAGGTGAACTCATAATAGATCCCAGGGAATCACTGGAGAGGTGGAGGGAATATTTTGAACATCTTCTGAATGTAAAAGGAAATCATCATGGTGGTGTTGCAAACAGCCAAGCTCATGAGGAGGAGGAAAAGGATGTTCGTGAAATTATGCTTGAGGAAGTGGAAAGGATAGTAAATAAAATCCATTGTCATAAGGCAGCAGGAATAGATGAAATTAGACCTGAAATGGTGAAGTACAGTGGGAAGGCAGGGATGAAATGGCTTCATAGAGTAGTAAAATTAGCGTGGAGTGTTGGTAAGGTACCTTCAGATTGGACAAAAACAGTAATTGCACCTATCTATAAGCAAGGGAACAGGAAGGATTGCAACAACTCTCGAGGTATCTCATTGATTAGTATACCAGGCAAAGTATTCACTGGCATCCTGGAAGGGAGGGTGCGATCAGTCCTTGAGACGAAGTTGGATGAAAACCAGTGTGGTTTCAGACCACAGAGAGGCTGTCAGGATCAGATTTTCAGTATGGGCCAGGTAATTGAAAAATGCTACGAGAGGAATAGGCAGTTGTGTTTATGTTTCGTAGATCTAGAGAAAGCATATGACAGGGTACTGAGGGAAAAAATGTTCGCCATACTGGGGGACTATGGAATTAAAGGTAGATTATTAAAATCAATCAAAGGCGTTTATGTTGACAATTGGGCTTCAGTGAGAATTGATGGTAGATTGAGTTCTTGGTTCGGGGTACTTGCAGGGGTTAGACAAGGCTGTAATCTTTCACCTTTGCTGTTTGTAGTTTACATGGATCATCTGCTGAAAGGTATAAAATGATAGGGAGGGATTCAGTTAGGTGGAAATGTAGTAAGCAGTCTGGCCTATGCTGACGACTTGGTCTTAATGACAGATTGTGCCGAAAGGCTGCAGTCTAATATCTTGGAACTTGAAAATATGTGCAATGAGTATGGTATGAAAATTAGTCTCTCGAAGACTAAATTGATGTCAGTAGGTAAGAAATTCAACAGAATTGAATGTCAGATTGGTGATACAAAGCTAGAACAGGTAGATAATTTCAGGTATTTAGGTTGTGTGTTCTCCCAGGATGGTAATATAGTAAGTGAGATTGAATCAAGGTGTAGTAAAGCTAATGCAGTGAGGTCGCAGTTGCAATCAGCGGTATTCTGTAAGAACGAAGTGAGCTCCCAGACGAAACTGTCTTTACATCGGTCTGTTTTCAGACCAACTTTGCTTTACGGGAGTAAAAGCTGGGTCGACTCAGGATATCTTATTCGTAATTCAGAAATAACAGACATGAAAGTAGCAAGAATGATTGCTGGTACAAGCAATTGGGAACAATGGCGGGAGGGTACTCGGAATGAGGAAATAAAGGCTAATTTAGGAACGAACTGGATGGATGAAGCTGTACGCATAAACCGGCTTCAGTGGTGGGGTCATGTGAGGCGAATGGAGGAGGATATGTTACCTAGGAGAATAATGGACTCGGTTATGGAGGGTAAGAGAAGCAGAGGGAGACCGAGACGACGATGGTTAGACTCAATTTGTAATGATTTAAAGATAAGAGGTATAAAACTAAATGAGGCCACAACACTGGTTGCAAATCGAGGATTGTGGCGACGTTTAGTAAATTCACAGAAGCTTGCAGACTGAACGCTGAAAGGCATAACGGTCTATAATGATGGTGTATATATGTATGTCCAGAAGGCGTCCTTGTTCTCGGTCATTTTTCGTCGCGAATTTCCCCACCCTTAAAGCCTTGTCATATGTTTTAACTCCAGTAAGTCCTCAAAAGGGCTATTAAACGGCTGAAGGATGGCGACCTCTTCCGGTATTTAAAGTGAGAGATCACTTCGACACACACATGTTGTAGTGTAATCAACTACATAACATCTTAATGAATACGCCGTTCAATTGAAATAGTTACATGTTATCACTCCGTAAGTAAAGTCTGGCAGTAAATTGATATATTACAGCCCTGTATAAAACGAAGGGTAAAAATGTAGCCCGGCTGTCATGTTATTTGTAATGTTATATTAAATGGGAAATAATTAAATCTTACTTGGAGAGCATCTCAGAGGAGCGATGTGATCATTGCGAAGTCCAGGAACCCACCATCCCGCCTGAAGAAGTATATTTAATTTTATAACCTAATGAAGAGTGTTACACGCCATTATCAGTTCTGAAGTAGCTATTTGCATCCCTATTGGCTAATGTGAAGTGCAACGTGATGTCGTTTCAGTCAATTATGTTAATCATAATCGTTACCAACCCCAGCACAATAAAAGCACAAGAAAATGTCTTGTCCAGATCTTATTCTTAACCGTCCGCACTGCAAGAACTTTATTGAGGTCCAGGGCTGGCACAGACGTATAGGAGTGCTATGTCTGTGAATTCTTATTATCTTTGTGAATATGACTAGCGCGGGCAGTTAAAACAGCAAAATAGCATGATCCCTGGACCAATAAATATATTGCTTTTGAGGTCCAGGGCTAGCACTGACGAATAGGAGTGCTTATGTCTGTGAATTCTTATTATCTTTGTGAATATGTCTAGCGCGGGCAGTTAAAACAGCAAAATAGCATGATCCCTGGACCAATAAATATTTTGCTTTTGAGGTCCAGGGCTAGCACTGACGAATAGGAGTGCTTATGCCTGTGAATTCTTATTATCTTTGTGAATATGACTAGCGCGGGCAGTTAAAACAGCAAAATAGCATGATCCCTGGACCAAGAAATATATTGCTTTTGAGGTCTAGGGCTAGCACTGACGAATAGGAGTGCTTATGTCTGCGAATTCTTATTATCTTTGTGAATATGTCTAGCGCGGGCAGTTAAAACAGCAAAATAGCATGATCCCTGGACCAATAAATATATTGCTTTTGAGCGACTATATGACTAGTTCCTAAGTACAGAGGTTGTCAGCACTGAGCACCATTTGACAACATCCTTCCCTAGAAGGCCACGAGCGTGTAAACAAACGACAATCTTTACGTGGGTGTGAAAATCTTGACAGCCGGGCTAATGTATTAATAAACGAAGACGTTCAATGACATTTAAACCTCTAAGCATAATTCTCAGACTCCTCGTGTTGTCACGCTTATACTATGAGCATCAGGTTCCGAATTGTTCGACCTCCGACTTTCATTTTAAATGCAATTTGCTTGCAGCTTCCGCTCCACTCAGCACGCGCAACTTAGACCCTGCCTCAATAAATTTCTGGAGACTTGCATTTCCGCCGGAGCAATCCGACAATCTGTTCTATTCATACAGAACTGTCACGGCTACGGGCGGCTGCGAGCTTGACTCTCTCCTCTGTGTTCGTATTTGATTACCGGTACTTTCTGTGCCTTTGTTACACACAGGTGCTCTAATTCATAATATTAGCATTTCAAAAAGGGGTAATTTAAAAACCTACTTGTGATTCTTCCTGTGATTTCTGTCTGCACCATCTTAACGTATGAACCTCTGATATGTACTGTAACTTAATTTCTCATTTATTCACACCCCCCTCGCAGTTGATAACTAAAATAAAAACAACCAAAATGTACGGATATTGGGGCGCCAGTGTTAATCAAGAATGGATCCTCAATTTTAATTTGATATAGCATGAAAATAATTTTTCTCTCTCGTGGCATGTGCATGAGGCTCTTCTGGTGCACTTGGCTCGGGCCTAGCTTAATTTCTTGGAAATGTGTGGAATTGAGGGAACCGCACGATCAGCGTTGGGACCTTTGGATCAGAGAGTCGGGTTCGATTCCAGACCTGGTCAGTAATTTCAGTCACATCTGGTTAAATCGTCAGATTCGGGGAATGGGTATCTGTGTCATTCCCTACACTCTCCTCATCATACACCCACAACACAACACATCACAACACAACACAACACAACACAACACAACACAACACAACACAACACAACACAACACAACACAACACAACACAACACAACACAACACAACACAACACAACACAACACAACACACAACCAGCCACCACAGAAACACTAAATCGTGAATGAATTCCTGCACATAGGGTAGGCGTCAGAAATAGCATCCGCTATGAAAGACCAAGTTGACAATTATGACACAGTTCACACTCACGACCCCATTAAGGTGTAGGAAAAGCAGTAAAAGAAAGAATTAGAATAAGAAATGAACAAATTTAAATAAACTATGGTATCTATATTCTACATTACCGTATATCAGCTTCTAGAAAATTAATATGTCTTTGAGTAACTAAATGTGACTGAGTGCTATTTTATTGATTTTTATCACCGAGCATAGTGGCTCAGACGGTTAAGGCGCTGGCCTTCTAACCCCAACTTAGCAGGTTCGATCCTGGCTCAGTCCGGTGGTATTTGAAGGTGCTCAAATACAACAGTCTCGTCTCGTTAGATTTACTGGCACGTAAAAGAACCCATGCGGGACTAAATTCCGGCACCTCGGCGTCTCCGAAGACCATAAAAGTAGTCAGTGGGACGTAAAGCAAATAACATTATTATTATTATTATTATTATTATTATTATTATTATTATTATTATTATTATTATTATTATTAATATTATTATTATTATTATTGACTTTTATCACGGAAAATGGCAGAATGGTGACACTGAAAATTAATTACGTACCGACAGTTACATCAAATTTCATTTATTTGTGCAGTATTAAAATGCTATATTTGAAAGAGATTGAAGAAACGAAAATGTATGAAAACAGTTGGTGTTCTTTCTTAAGTTTATATCATTAAAGTATTCAATCCGTACAAGAATTAAATCGTAGCCGCAAGTGACGAGAATGAGTTAAGAGAAATAGCTACACAGAAATATTTGAAGGACGGTTGTAGTCCACCTCCTTCTTTTTTCATGCTTTATATCGAACATGTGGTAAGAGAAAATGAAGTGGCAATTCAAAGGGAGAACCAGAAACCGTCTTTTATGCTGTCAAGTGCTTGAACTAGAAAAAACTTAGAGTAATTTGTATGAATACAGAACGTAAACGAGTTTAAAATAAAGGCGATGGAATATATTTGACTGCAGTCAGGTCAAGAAAACATTACCGAGTACGGAAATATTAACTTGTTACTTCGGCAGTAAAACTTGTATGATCGAAGCAATAGGATTCAAAGTGCAGATTACCATAAGCTGGGGAAGTTTCCGAAGAAGATAAATGTCCTCACCTGCAGCACAGAATGTTGTTCCATAAGGTGTCAATATTCTTTATAAGTAAATTGAAAGGTACATGATGAATAATGCAGAAATAATGTTTAGGACAAAAGAAGCCTTTGCAATTTAGTAAAGCAGAGGAATGATATGGACAATATGGATTAATAGCAACATAGATAATTATGGAATGAACTCGGAGAAGATAAAAGAAATTATGAATAAAGAAGAACACTTCGTAGAAAAGTGGCGTAAAGGGATCAATTTAGTACAAAAGGGATCCAAATGTTTGGAAGGTAACAATTGAGAGAAAAGACATTAATTCTGATAAAACAAAGGAACAATTTAACAAAACTTGACTAGAAAATAGAAGTTGTGTGTGTTTGGGTCATCAGGCCATAGACTCGTTTGATGCAGCCATCCATGCCACCCTATAGTGTGCTAACATTTTCATTTCTATGTAACTATTACATCCTGTTTGTCATGCTCATACCTTGGTTCATTCCTACCGCTCTCACCAACTTCACTTCCCGTCAAAAACTAACTGACAAGTCCAGAGTGCCTTAAGATAAGCCCTATCATTTTATATTTTATTCTGGTCAAATTTAGGCAAATTGTTCTCTCCCACGAATTCGATTCAGTACCTCTTATTCTTGATTCGATCTACCCATCTCACCTTCATCATTTTTCAGTAACACCACATTTCCAAAGCTACTATTTTCTTTCTTTCCGAGCTAGTTAACGTCCATGTTTCACTTCCATACAATGCCACGCTCCATATGAAAGTCTTCGAAAACATCTTTCTAATTCGTATAACAATGTTGTACGTGAGCAAATTGCTTTCCATAAGAAAGGCTTTCCTAACTTGTGCTGGTCCATATTTTATGCCCTTCTTACTTCTGCCGCCAGCCCCGCGTATAGGGCTAGCGTCCCGAAGGCCCCGGATTCGATTGCCGGCCAGTTCAGGGATTTTTAACTGCATCTGAGGGCTAGTTTGAGGTCCACTCAGCCTACATGATTACAACTGAGGCGCTATCTGACGGTGAGATGGCGGTCCCGGTCTAGAAAACCAAGAATAATGGCCCGAGAGGATCCGTCGTGCTGACCACACAACACCTCGTAATCTGCAGGCCTTCGGGCTGAGCAGCGGTCGCTTGGTAGGCCATGGCCCTTCGGGGCTGTTGGACCATGTGTTTTTTCTTACTTCTGCCATTGTTAGATATTCAATTGCACAAAAGTAACAATACTATTTACTTTAAGATTTAACTTCCTAATCTAGTATTTCCTGCATCAGTTGACATCGTTCGACTGCACTCCATTACTTTTATTCTGGAGTGTATCCATAGAATTCAGCAATTTCTCCAAATCTTCTGCAGGCTCAGATAACATAATAATATCATGAGCATATCTCAGACTTTTGATTTCCTCTCCTTGGATTATGATTCCCTCTCCAATTCTTTGATTTCCTTTATCGCCTAATTTACATTAACATTGAAAAGGAGAGTGGACAAATTACAACCTTGCCTTACTCCTTGCTGGATTACTGCTTCCTGTTCATATTCCCCGATTCTTATCACTGCAGACTGACTTTTGTATAGATTGTAGATACATCTTCTTTTCTCGTTATCGAATGCCTTTTCTAGGTCTAAAGGTGCCATGCACTTAGACTTACCCCTAATACTTTTCTTTGATACAATTGTTCAATATATTCCTGACATCTTTCTACCTTGTCTTCTTTATCTAGTGGTGATTTATCTAGAAGTGTCTGAGCTCAAGGTTGTTTTACGTGTTCTTGCATTTCTTCTGATGCCAAACTGATCTCCTCACAACTCTGCTTCAGTTTCTACTTCTATTCTTCTGTAAGAAATACATATTACAATTTTGTAACCCAGAGATACTGAACTTACGGTGCGGCTAGTTCTCACGCATGTCAGGACCTGTTTTCTTTGGAATAGGTATAACAATATTCTCTCTAAAGTCGGATGGTATTGATCCCCTAACATACATCTTAAACACTAAATAGAATAACCTCGCTATGCCGGTTTCCCCTAAGACAGTCAGTAATTCTGAAGATATGTCATAATTTCCAGATGCCTAGTTCCTCTAGGTCTCTCAAAGCTCTGTCGAATTCTCACCTAGAAATTGGGTCTCCCATTTCGTTCTGCCTCTTCTTGTTTCAGTACCTTAAAATCTAATTATTTCCTTTGATACAATTTTTCAATATGTTTCTGGTATCTTTCTGCCTTGTATTCTTTCTCTAGAGGTGGGTTTCTGTCTGAGCTCTTAACATTCGTACACCTTGTTTTCCCCTCCCCAAATATTTCTTTGATTTTCCAATAAGCAGCATCTACCTTTCCTAAGAAGGTATATCTTGATCCATTTCAGCCATTTACAGTGAGAGGGAAGTTTATGGCGATTAATAGTAGTAGGGGAAGAAGGGAGCAAGACTTGTATATGGCTCAATAGACTTAGATAGATCCTGCTGTGGATCAATGGTAGAGTGTCGGCTTCTTGGTCCCAAGAATGCTTTCTAAAACCTGTCAAAGGTAGTCAATTGTCAAAGGTTGTATGAATTTTGTGTGTTAAATCCTTGTTTTAAGTGAGCCGACCATCCAACGTACTAAAATTCCACGAGGAAGACGAAAGGAGTAAACAAAGGCAAGAGTGGCAAAGATGAAATATGCAGTTACTACAAACTATTCGAGCTAAAAAGATGCGTTTGGAGAAAGATGAATTAAGTAAAGATAAGTCACTGGAAAGACAGAAAATTGACACTAAATTATTAGGAGTAACATGAGAATGGAAGAAGATGGGGAGTAAATGGGACAGGTTGAGTTAATCATAGGGACGAGGCAACCATGGCTCCCCTTTACTCTCTTCAGCAGTAGACCAGCTACTTATAATGAACAACAAATCACCCTTTGATAGAAAAGTGATCTTGCTTGGTGCAAGCTTCAGAGAGTGCCTGGCGGTAATTCCTCGCTGTTACGGATTTGGTCTCATCAAATCCTAATATATCTAGGGTACTCCGTATGTGGCATATTTGCTATATTTTCTCAAAGGTTTTAATATGTCTTCAAACTCCATTATTAAACACACGCTTAGTAGGGATTTGCTCTCATCAAATACTAACTCAATTGAAATGAAGATTAGATAACTAGAAGAATTGCATAGCAGAGTGAGAAGTTAATTACAGCCGAGAAAAGAAACAGTTGCTCCGTACACCACTAGAAAGGCATATCTTTTCCCAATATCACGGCTTGTAACTCAGTAAATGTAGGGTTGAAATTCATATAGGAGGTGTGCGGTAGGAAGCGCTGTCACCAGCCCGAAGGTCACAATATGCAGCAACCGAGCGATATGGCTGAGAAAATGAAATATCACTCTCGCCTTTGCCTTGTACAAGAGACAGCTTTACTTTATCATTCACCTCCTCTTCCCCACTTCCTCTAGCTTCTTTTTTCATTTCGTAGCATTATCATTTAAATCCTTTGATTCAGTAATTCCACTTCTGTTTCGCTGGGAGGGGAGTTTCAAGTTTCTCAATATCATGTAATAAAACGTAAGGAGTATATAAAATCCATCACACACACACACACACACACACACACACACACACACACACACACACACACACACACACACACACACACACACACACACACACACACACACACACACACACACACACAAGCTGTTTCTAAAATATCTACGCGATGCAGATATAACATTGATCAATGAACTCGTATTAGCATGCGTTTCACATTTCTGATCATGTCTGATGTTAAGTGAATTAATCATATTCAAATTAGGAAATTTAAAGAGGAGAGCACCACTAAAATTTAATAGGGTAGATCTTGAGAGACTACCGACGAAAATGAGAGCTTTTTGACTAGACAAAAGATTGATTGAATAGGTAGCTAAATTTTTATTAAACAGAACTCAGAAATTTAGAGTAGGTGAAGCAGTATCTTCGACACCTCGTAATCTGCAGGCCTTCGGGCTGAGCACCGGTCGCTTGGTAGGCCAAGGCCCTTCAAGGGCTGTAGTGCCATGGGGTTTGGTTTGGTTTTGAAGCAGTATCTTGTCCTGTAGATACTTGGGTAGGAGGGTTAGTAAGGCATTACTATTGGATAACCATGTGTTCTTATATATATATACTAGCTGATGTACCCGTGCTTCGCTACGGGATTCTCAGAAAGAATGACTTGGTGGTTTTCCTAAATGAATTCAACATAGGTCATTACAAAAACGTCAGTAGGAATGCAGCGATTGAAAGCAATGTTATCATATAAAATACTCGATCAAATGAAAAACCGCACATTTTCTCACTTTCAACGAACAGTACTACGGTGCCGATCTAAGAGTCCAAAGTTCCAGAGATGGAATAACCAGGTCGCAGACTGCCGTGAACCCTCCTCTGTCATTATTCCGTTAAATATCCACACTACTCATTCCAATCAGTGCCTCAGTGTAGGGATAGAATAGCTCGAATACTATGATGAACCAGTGTGTTACGTACCAAATATATCAGGAAATGTATGAACCAGAGGAATGGCATGCTAAAGAAGAAAGTTATCTAACTCCCCAGCTACTTCCCGCCAATATACAGGCAGGCTATTACAGTCGGTACGACCAGGCGAGTTGCCCGTGTGGTTAGGGGCTCACAGCTGTGAGCTTGCATCCGGGAGATAGTGGATTCGAACCCCACTGCCGGCAACCCTGAAGATGGTATTCCGTGGTTTCCCATTTTCACACCAGGCTGTACCTTAAAGCCAAGGCCGCTTCCTGCACACCACTATTCATTTCCTATCCCATCGCCGCCATAACACCTAGCTGTGACGGTGCGACGTCAAACAAATTTTAAAAACCTCGGTACGCTTCAGTAATCCTATATATCGGGGATGAGAGGAAACAGAAGACAAAAAGCACATCACAGCAAACAATGGTCAATGTAATGTTATTGTTGATAAAGTTTATGAGTTTTCTATATTGCTGGCCTTCACATTAGTTTTCTTTCGATTCTGTGATATTAGGGTGTCCTACAAAATTATTTATATCGTAGCCTGTAGTTCCTTATTCTCAGACTTTACATACCGATTTTCACTAAATTCTGTTTACTCATTTTCTCGTGGCTCGGCGCTGATATGCACTTAGTAACAAAAATCCAAATTCATTAATATCTCTGATTATATACGGTACGATAACAATGTATAAGACATAAGTGATCGGAAATTTAATAACTTCTTACATAACTACTACTAACTTACGACATAACTAAAGTTATGTTAGTTATGTAGTATTTATCGATAAGACCACTAATAACATAAATAAATTATTTGAGAATTACATTTCAGGCCTTCCCCTAAACTACCATTTCACTCAACGTGAATAAAATAATTTGTAGCCTAGATTGCAGTGGTTCATCACCCGACATTACATACCGATTTTCATTAAATTCTATTCAGCCGTTTTCTATTGATGCGTGTACATACAGACAGACAGACAGACAGACAGACAGACAGACAGACAGACAGACAGACAGACAGACAGACAGACAGACAGACAGACAGACAGACAGACAGACAGACAGACAGACAGACAGACAGACAGACAGAAATTACGGAAAAGTAAAAAATGCATTTTCTTGTTACTGTGGACATGATCGATACAGAAATACCATTCTTTTCAAATTCTGAGCAATGTACAGACAAAACTCTTATTATATATATATAGATTACATTTCAGGCCTTCCCCTAAACTACCATTTCACTCAATGCGAATAACATTATTGATAGCCTAGATTATAGCGACTTATACCCCGACTTTGCATATCAATTTTCGTGAAGATATGACCACTAATAAAATAAATATTTGACATAAATTTTAGGCCTTCCCCTAAACTACCATTTTTCTCAGCGTGTATAGCTTATATTTTAGCGAATTATTTCCCATCTTTGTCTAGCGATTTTCATTAAGACACGACCACTAATAACATAAATATTTGAGAATTAAATTTCAGGCCTTCCCCTAAACTACCATTTCACTCAGCGTGATTAAAATAATTTATAGCCTAGATTGTAGCGGTTCATCACCCGACTTTACATTCCGATTTTCATTAAATTCTCTTCAGCCGTTTTCTCGTGCTGCGTGTACATACATACAGACAGACAGACAGACAGATAGACAGACAGACAGACAGAAATTACGGAAAAGTAAGAAATGCATTTTCTTGTTACTGTGGACATGACCGATACACAAATACCATTCTTTTCAAATTCTGAGCAATGTACAGACAAAACTCTTATTTTATATAGATAGATATATACCTAATATAGACATTATACGAGTAAAAATAGCTACTGGAAACACAGATAGGATACTTCTTGGATGATATTACAATGTAATGTAATGCAGATCAGTGGTGAATGGTTAACAGATTGATTATAAAATTATTTACTTCACTCAAATCACGATATGTGTGGAATTACGGGATTGTGAACGACTGCTAAATGATCTCGATAAAGTTATGAGATGGACAGCAAACAGTGGTGTGATTGTAAACATAGTGAGAAGTGAGGTTGTAAGTTTCGCCAAGAGCAAAAGTCCTGACAGTTTTAATTACTGTGTTGATGGGGTGGTAGTACTTCATGGGATCACTGTAAGAACATATGTACATATAAGGTAAGATTTGTTTCGGGATAATTACATCGTCCAGGTTTTAAATAATGATTACAGGACTCGAAACGTAGTTATGAGAATACTTAGGGATTGTCGTAACGATGTAACGATGTAAGCAAAGTCACTGGATGAAACCTAATAAGAGTTGGCCTATGGTTTCAGTGAGGATTACCAGGATTACTTGATTCGAGAATGGAAAAGATCCAATGAAAAGCAGCACGATTTGTTCTGGGTGATTTCCGAAAAAACAGTAGCGTTACGAAAACGTTACAGGCTTTGAGCTGTTAGACTTGGAAGTAAGGACACGAGCTTCTCCACTAAGTGGTATGTTCCGAGCTGTCAGTGAAGAAATGGCGTCGAATGACATTAGTAGGCGAGTAAGCTTGAATAAAGGGTTTTTTTTTTGCTAGGGGCTAAACGTCGCACCGACACAGATAGGTCTTATGGCGACGATGGGATAGGAAAGGCCTAGGAGTTGGAAGGAAGCGGCCGTGGCCTTAATTAAGGCACAGTCCCAGCATTTGCCTGGTGTGAAAATGGAAAACCACGGAAAACCATCTTCAGGGCTGCCGATAGTGGGACTCGAACCTACTATCTCCCGGATGCAAGCTCACAGCCGCGCGCCTCTACGAGCA
The DNA here is from genome assembly GCF_040414725.1 of Anabrus simplex. Classification (NCBI taxonomy): domain Eukaryota; kingdom Metazoa; phylum Arthropoda; class Insecta; order Orthoptera; family Tettigoniidae; genus Anabrus; species Anabrus simplex. The sequence goes on along the minus strand of NC_090265.1, from coordinate 1,481,002,476 downwards.
CGGCCAACTCGCCCGGTTATACTGTTTGTAAAAGTAGGAATGATCATAGTATGAATTTTGAATTTGAAGAGGGATAAATATTCGTTTATAGGAAAAAGGAATTGGGGAATGGAATGAGCTACCTAGACAGATGTTCGATACATTTCCAACTTCTTTGAAATTACTTAAGACATGACTACGTAAACAATTGACAGAGAATCTTCCATCCGGATGACAGCCTTAAATGCAGATCAGTGGTGAATGGTTAACAGATTGATTATAAAATTATTTACTTCACTCAAATCACGATATGTGTGGAGATTGATTCTATACTACCACTGCTAATACTACTACTACTATTAATATTAATAATAATAATAATAATAATAATAATAATGTGCCGTTTCACAGTTCTTTATAAGAGCTGTAGTAACAAAGATGGAGTCTCTGCCATCAAAATGTCAAATAAAATGCATTTAACGTCAGTACGGGCCGAAATGTAAGTCTTTTCGTCGGTCGGTTACGGAAATAACCGCGTATAGAAGGCGCAGGAAAAAATGACAAATGGACATTATTTAAAACCATTATTCAAAAAAAAAATGCTCATCACTTATTATATAATCTGACTTCGATGTGTTAAGAAGACGCAAGACTAGATTTGACAGGGATTATCCAGCGGAGCTAAATACTATAAATTGGAAACGAAAGATAATTCGCGACTACACGCCAATCTGCTGATATCAAGATTTAAACGCCGCGCGGGAGATTAAATACGTAAAAAGAAGAGATAAATAGACTACAGTAGAACTACGTCACGGAGTGGCGCAGGGCCTCAATAAAATTTTCCCGATTCTGTTTAATGTTGAAGGACACCTACTGATCAGTTGTTGAGTGCATTTACGCCAATAAAAAGATAGCGGAAAGAGATTTATTTTCAAATTGGAATATATACAGAACATCTATCTTAGTCGATTTGGAACTAGTTTGTTGGATCAACTGTACCCTAACGAAATCTATACCACTTGAGCAACACAAGAGATATATTAATTGAAAGATGTCAGCAATGAATCAAATATTTTATTATTGTTCTGTTTCATACGCTCGAGTTTCAACCATGAGTCGGTAAAGAAGCAAGGCAACGCTACTTGGATCCTGATGAGGCGATACGATGTTGGCTGTCCCGGATGACCCGTAATCAGTGTTGAGGAGCTACGATGTACCCGACCACTTGTGGAGGAACCAGATGACGAGATCCTAATCTCAGATGACCGGAGATGAGGAAACACCGAGACCATCTTGAGCAAAGCTAAGTCCATTATCCAAGTCGTTTTCGTAAGTAAGAGTATATTATTTCCTTTATTGTATGTTGATGTTTGTTGATGTTGATGTTTTGTGCGAAGACAGTGCGTAGATAAAAGTCTAGCTGAGATGATTGGAAGCAAGTACTCATCCAAAGGAAATGTCAATTCCATTTGTAGGCGTGGTCACCAAGTGATTTTCCGATCGTAATGTTTTCCAGTGATATGTGAGGAGAGATAGCTAGAGTTATTATTATTATCAGTGAAGAGTAAAGAGTGAAGTTGGCATTAATACCTGTGTGTCCTAATTTAATCAATGTCAATCAGTTCGAGATCGTATATTGGAAGTGTTTTATGAAGGAATAAGGCAGTAGACTACTCCGAGTTCATGTTAAGTCTAGCACTATGACAGTAGTAAGTAATGTAGGCATTTTATGAATGTCACGGCACGTTGATGTGCAAGTTAAGGGAGTGATTTACATATGATGAAGTGAAAGAGTTGTTATATATGAAATGTGAGTATATTTAACGCGTTATAGATATGATGTAAGGTTGTTAATGATTTATGATGGTTGTATTTATTGTTTTCTTCGAGAGAGAAATAGTCATAGTTGTGCGAAGTGAGATCTCGTGATTGCAAATGATGTTTCTGAGAGTGTCACTGAATTCTCGCCAATTCCTTGTAATAGTTCTGGATCCTACGCATTTTACTTAGCTCAGGATATGATCCCGAGACGTATAGTGCAATGTTTTTGTCCATGTTAGGATTACCTAGAGAATCATATATGTACGCAAGATGAGATTTGAGCCTTCACTGATTTATTTAGGATGATCTTGAAAACTCTCACTGTGTATAACATTATTCTGGACAAAATTCAACCTACTAGGCTAATCACTGGTGACAGATTTTCAAAAGAGAATTATTTTTTTTAGTCGGAGATAGTGTCATCTGATCAAGTAGATTTTCCATTGGTAGTATGTGTTATGATAACTATGTATGATATGTGTGGTGACGTTTCTTGCAACCTTATACGCACGTGGTCTAATATCAATAAGCTAAGGCCACATTACCTTAAGTTCATAAATTAAATCTTACAATAACGTTACTTGAAGGGTGATTACGACTTACAATGGACGTAGCTTAGCTTATGGTGTGTGACACAGGGAAATATGAGCAACTAAGAGGCAACTAAGTATGCGGAAGTGAATATCTTAAACTGTAAAACATACAAGAGAGTACTTGTCAGATCAAAGGAAGAAGAACTTTGTGATAGCTTTTATTGAGAATTTTTAAACCTGCATCCAGACAAACAGTCAGTGAAAATTAATTAATGCGGCAGTTTAAAGAGTAAGGAATAGGTGGTAACTAACAGAATCTAATAGGCCTACTTATTCCAAGAATAATTGATTCAGACAACTTGAACTCCAATCCTGAACTGAACATTAACTCGGCAATTCTACAAGCGTTTCTTTATTTTCTCAAGAGAGTATCGCTAGGAATATTGTAAATAGTAACTAATACAATTTTTTATTTTTCTTCTTTGAGGATGCATCCTATATTCTTGGTATACTTGATTTTAATGTTTATTTTCTTGCCAGTACGGCACATGTAAATACAATTAACTGCATTCACATTAATTTATTTTATTGTCGCCCAACTTCGTGAGTTGTATGCGAAGGAAAACATGTCTTTTTCAAAAGTTTCCCAGATGTTACATAGTATTTATTCTAATAATTTATAATTTTGAGATCAATGGACTTATGAAAGGAAATAGTGTAATCCGAGAAGACATTTATTTAGGATGAATTCGGAAGATGTAATTTTTCTGAAATGTTGTTGACGGATATAGACTATAGGGATGACAGTGAGTCACTCACTTCAAAAAATTTTATTGGCAAAGTTTGAGATAATTTTCTTGAATGTTTGAGTTAATATAAAAAAAATAAATATGGAATGGTGAAACCTAAACATTCTTTCTCTGTGTTCTTAGAATAAGAATTAGTGGTAAGACTGTAGTTGTTTCAATCGACGGCAATTTCTCTAAGAGCTAATAAGAGTATGGTATCTAACTAGTTACGAGTTAGAGACGTCTTTCTGCGTTAGTTAGAAACTACCATTACCTGGACGTTTTTCCATTACGGAACTCACACTCGTAAAACTTGGTCACCGGATTATTTGAATTTAGAGCTAGTCAGGATCTCTTGTGTCCACGCCTGGATGCGGGAACGGCGCAAGTAGAAAATGGCGCCTCAACGTGATGCGAATGGAGGAAAACGCCACGGGAACCGTTGGTCGTAAACCAAGTAGAATTTTTGGGATACTCATGCATGTGGAAATTCAAGAGAAAGTCTTCGTGGGAATTCCAAGAGAAAGAATACGACACAGAACTGTGAAGTGGTTGATTCCCATATGTAACAGTAAGAATGAGGAAAACATCGGGAAAACTGTTAAGAAGATGACAGAGATGATAGTCGAATGACGGATCTTTGGTGCAATATTCGAGTAAAATGGGAGAATTTACTCAAAAGAAGTGGGTAAGATAAAGGAGATATTTTAGGAATTAATGGATGAGGAGTTATTGATTGTAACAGCAAGATGATTGCATGGAGATGGAGATGTCGTACGGTAATTTCTTTACTAGACTGTTATGCATTATTATTTTATGGGATCGAAATGGACACAGCAAGATATTAGACTGTGAGAACGAGTAGATGCCCAGTATAGATAATGGAATAGGAGAAAGAAGAAATGGATGATTGCTCTGAAGAGAATAGCAGAAAAGGGCTGATGGCAGTCAGAACTTGGAAAGAAGGATAGATTACCGCTAATATGTTGATTTATTTAGATGTAACTTAGATATAAGAGATAGATTGTAAGAGGTTATTTGAGTTATTTTCAGTTAAGAATTGGAGTCATAAGTACATGAACAAGTTCCTCATATTTCCTAGTAGTGAAGCCTGCCTGTTTATTTACTGAATATATATATTGTTGATTGAGGTAGTGGTAGAGACATTGCTGGAGAACTTGAGTTGTGGAGAACTTAGGGAAAATATAAAGTTTATCAGGATTTTTAGAATTTAGAATACTAATTGAATATCGATATGACGACGTTAAGCCATTTGAAAGCTCAATTTGAGGAATATCAAAGGGAACAACGAGAAGAACAAGAACAGTATCGGAAAGGCCAAGAAGAGAAACAAGAGAAATATCAAAAAGGACAGGAAGAGAAAGAAAGAAGACAGAAAGAAGAGCAACGGGGACTGTTGCAGGCTATAAAAGAAATGATGGAAGAAGCTAAAAAGGAGAGATTGGAAGAGAATAAAAAGCGCGATGAAGAAGCTAGAAAGCGTGATGAAGAAGCTAGAAAGGAGAGGTTGGAAGAGAACAGAAAGCGTAATGAAGAAGCTAGAATGCGTGATGAAAAACGGAAGGAAGAAGCTAGAAGACGCGACGAGGAAGCTAAGAAAGAGAGGCAGGAAGAAATGAGAAAGCAGGAAGAGACGTTGAAGAAGATGATGGAAGAAATGAATAAGAAACAGGTGGAAGAAATGGCTAAGAAGCAGGAGGAAGAGAAGAATAAAGAGAGACAAGAAGGAGAGGAGCAGGAGAAGAGGCAGGAAGAAGAGAGGAAGAGAGAGAAGCAAGAACAAGAGGAACGATATCAGAGATTCATGGAAGATTTGGAGAGAAAAATGGGGGAGATACAGGAAGTAAAACATAGAGAAATGATGGAGGAAATAAGGAGAGGTCAGCAAGAACAAAGGGAAGAAATGAATAAATATCAGGAGAAGATGGAAGAAGTGACTAGGGAACAAGAAGAAAGACATAAGATAATGATGGAGGAGATGAAAGAAGAGATCAAGAAGAATATAGATTAATGGAAAGCTGAAATTAGTGGAAGTATAGAGGAGAAGAACCGAGAGATACGAGAAGAAATAAACGAAATCAGGAAAGAAATGACAGGGAACAATAACTATCTCCAGTCTTTAAAGGAGAATGTAATAAAGGATTTATCAGACAACATGGAAAAGTTAAGCCTAGATTCCCAAGAAAAATGGAGATTATGTGAAGAAAGTATAGGAAAACTAGGTGAGGACGTGCAAACCACGAGTACAAGTCTGGAAAAGAAGTACGACCAGGCTGCAAACCAAATTGGGAGCAGAATAACGGAGATAAGGGACGAAATAGAACAACATAAGGATGAGTTAAACCAAAGAATATCGAAATCTGAAGAAGGGCTTAGACAAATGCAAGCTCAGTTACGAGAAATTCGGGAGGAAGGACCAGGAAAGACTGTTATGATGTCTGGTAGCGAGCGGAACAGAGGAGTTGAGTTTCAAATAAATGAAAGAGAAGTGACACCCATACCAGTCACACGTTCTAACCACAGTATGGGGGAGACAAATGTGGATAACGGAAGCAGTGGTTATCCTACGATTATTAACGTCATAAAAACTTTCGATGATAGACCGAAGCACTTTAATAATTCAACCAGTATTTCGCCCAAACGTTTCCTTAGGGAAATGGAGGATTACTTTAAGGAACATGGCATCGCTGAGGAGAAGAAATTGAAAATAGTGGAAAAGCATTTAGATGCTAATCCAAGCTTATGGTTCCAAGCATTTAAGTATACTTTCCATGAGTATAGCGACTTTAAAACGGCGTTCTTACAAAAATTTTGGAGTCCAGAAGTGCAGCAGAGTTTACGTCTAGAGTTGTATTCTCGCAAGTATGCTACTAATGGTCAAACAGGGTTTAGTGATTACTTCGCTTACCAGTTTCACCGTTTTCAAGATCTTGATTCGCCACCCAGTGAACTTGAAGCGATCAAGACGATACAACGACAACTTCCCTCAGACGTACAACGACTGCTGGCTACTGCTAACCCAACTACGGCAGTACAAATGGAAACGACACTTAGACAGATCGATATGACTACAGCACCACACCCTCAAAGAATGGTTAGGAATACTTACGGTGAAGAAACGGTTAATGTGCTCACACAGGAAAACATCGATAGGAATACCCCTGAAGAAAGAGGAAAAATGAACAGGAAGAGACAATGGGGAAACCAGGAGAGTGGAAGGAGAGATGAAGAAAAATGCTATAGCAGGAAAGGGTCCTACAACCAAGAAGCATATATGGGAAATAGAGCATATAGACCCAACATGCGATACAGGAACCCGTATAGAGAAAACAGAGGAAGAAGTAATTTCAGAGGAAGATATGGTTACGGAAAAAGAAATGTGAGAGACAACCAAGGAAGGGAAACTTATAATCGGAGACCTATACGCGAAGTAAATGAGGACCGAAACGAGAAAGTCAAGTGGGAGAAAGCAATTAGAGAACAAGACGTCAACGCTGATGTAGAGGGAGCGGAGAGTCTTGAGTTACAGAGATACAAAAAGAGGAAACAGGAAGAACAAATCCTCGATCCAAATTCGAGAGAATTCGAATGTAGAAGAGAAAATGAGAAGGTAACAAGCAAAAAAAAACGCCGATTTTGAACTAGAAGGTGAGGTTGAGAATATAAAGAACGCATTGGATTCCAAATTTCACAGTTATTTCATAACGCAGGTTGATTCATGGGAAATCGATTCGGAAGAACTGATAAAGGATTTGACAGTACATCACATGAAAAGAAAATATGAATTGCCTATTATCGTAGCAAGAGTTGGAGAGCTGAAGGTACGTTGCCTAGTTGATTCTGGGGCTAGCATCAGTGTGCTTTCAAAGGAATTATTCCAAGATATGAGTAGAAGAATGAAATTATTAACCATCCCAGTTTCGAAAATTAAAATAAGAGGTATAATTCCGGATAAAACGGTAGAATGCAATATACAAACACATTTGGAAATCAATATTGGAAACAGGCATTTTGAACATCCATTCATTGTCATGAACAAAATCAAATATAATATTATACTAGGAATAGACTTCATGACGGTAACTGGAATGACGATCGATATGGAGAAACAAGAAATAAGATTCCCTATATCTGACGAATACACCAGGGAAAACCAAGAACGGATTAAGATCAATGACGACATTATGATCATAGATAACAAGGAGGTACCGGAAGAAGAAAACTTACCATCGGAAGAGCATCCAAACTTTCAATCAGAGGAAGGAGAGATATCTCTGGCAGATGAAAACATTGTTGAAAGCATAGAAAAAGTAATGGCTATGGAGGAGGAAGAAGACATGCCGAACATTGCAGAAGCAGTGGCGAATGCTAAGATTTCCTCGGTCGAAAGGTCAAAACTTCATGGAATCTTACAGGAATACTCGGATTTATTTAAGAATAAACCAGGACAGATTCCAAATTTTAAATATAAACTAATAGTGAACGATTGGACACCCTATAAAGGCAAACTCTATGGAATTCCGGAGAAACACTTCCCAGAAGTGAAAAAGATCATAAAGGAAATGGAAGACGATGGCATTATAAGGAAGACATCTAGTCCTTATTTGAATCCCTTAGTAATTGTGGTGAAAAGCAACGGGAAACTCCGTCTGTGCCTTGACGCGCGTTTTTTGAACGGTCGGTTGATTCCAGAGTATAATCAAACTCCAAAGATAAAGGATATTATTCAGAAATTCCGTGACATGAGGTATTTTTCAACCATGGATTTTACGTCCTCATACCATCACATCGTTCTGGAGGAAAAATCCCGATTGTTAACCGGATTTATGTTTGATAATCAGACATATATCTATTGTCGTATCCCATTCGGTTTGAGGAATAGTTGTGCAGTTTTGGTGAGAGCTTTAGACAGAAATTTAACACCGGAAGTAAAGGAGTTTTTAACTTACTACGTGGACGATCTAATTCTGGCAACTAAAACATTTACAGAACATTGTGACAAGCTTGAAAAGTTGTTTCGAAACCTAAGAGCCACTGGATTTAAGATCAACCTTACAAAATCAAAATTCTGTCAAGAAGAGGTCCTATTCGTCGGTCACATGATAGACGGTACAGGTGTACGGCCAAACCCAGTTAAGATCCAGGCCATATGCGATTTTCCCCGACCGAAGCGTATAAAGCACGTCAGACAATTTCTTGGTATGACGCAGTTTTTCTCTAACCATTGTCAAGGATATACCCAGACCGCTGCACCTTTACAGGATTTGTTAAAGATCAACAACAGGTGGAAATGGGATGAAAAGGCAGAGAGAGCATTCCAAGAATTAAAGACCTTGTTAACCAAAAGCATCAAATTAGGCTATCCGAACTATGAAAAAGAATTTATAATACAGTCAGACGCATCAAATGTTGGCATCGGAGCTTGTTTGTACCAAGAAGAAGAAGGAACACCTCCCAAAAGAATATATCTAGCATTCACTAGCCGAAAATTGAGGAGCCACGAGGTTAACTATACCACGACAGAACAGGAGCTGTTAGCAATCATTTACGCCTTACAGCAACGGAGAAAAATTATTTACGGATACCCAATAACGGTCAGATCAGACCATAAGGCATTAACGTTTGGATTGAAAGCTGCAATGACTAATGAGCGGATAACAAGGTGGATGTTGTTCACGCAGCAATTCCAGATAAAAATCGAGTATTGTAAGGGAAAGGAAAACATCCTTGCTGACGCCTTAAGTCGTAACCCTGTGGAGAAAGAGGAAGTAATTCATAAAATAGAATTGGTCCCGGAAGATGAAGAAACATTAGAGAAACTACTGAACCAAGTACACTTGCAGCGTCAAGACGAAAGGTTGAAACAAATTATAGATAAATTGGAAGACGGAAACCGTGAAAGTGAAACAAGGTCGAGGATTGCGAAAATCTACATTTTAGAGCAAGGAATACTAATGGCTAGAACAGGTAAAGGTCATAAAAGGATACGTATAGTACTACCTTCGATGTTGTACAAGGAAGTAATCTGGCACCTACATAGGATTACAGGTCACGGTGGCGTAGAAAAGGTAACCCAAGTCATACTCGAGAAATTTACTTGGAAAGGCATTCGAAGGACTGTGAGGAATACAGTAAGAACATGCGACATATGCCAGAAGGTCAAACATGGCAGTGGTACAGTAAGACACGAACCCAGAGCTATACTACCGCAGAAAGCTCGAGAATTATATGCTATAGATATCTTTGGCAGACTCCCAACTGCCAGAAAGGGACATAAGTACATAGTCGTAGTGATGGATGTGTTCTCTAAATATGTGTCGTTACAACCAATTCAACGCGCCAACACAAAACAGGTATTACAACTTTTAATCAAAAACACCTTACCTAGTATGGGAAAGCCTGAGAAATTACTGTCAGACAGAGGGACGCAATTTACGTCGCTTAAATTCAGAGAAACCATGGAAGAGTTAGGAATTAAACACATTCTTTGCTCGGTGAGACATCCAGCGTCCAACCCTGTTGAAAGATGCATGAAAGAAATAGCGAAGTTCTGTCGAATCTATTGTCCGAACCAACACTGGAGGTGGTTAGAGGTAATTGGAATAATAGAAGACAGCATGAATAACACAATACATGAATCCAGCGGACAAATACCTAAAATTATTCACCATAGTATTAAACCTGAGAGACCTTGGGACACAGTTATTCACCTACCTGCTGAACCTAACTTAGATATCAACGAAATTAACAAACTGGTTCGAGAGAGAATGTACAGACAAGCACAGAGAAGGTTAAGGAGAGTACAGCATAAGAAATTCCAACCTGAGTTGAAGAAAGGCGACCTTGTATTAATAAAGAAACCCGCAATCTCCAGTGTAACGAACAAAATCTTCGCGAAATTCTTGCATTTATTCGAAGGACCATTTATGATAAACCGTTCATTCAGAAATAATGCATACGAAATTCACGACTTAAATGGAAACAGTAAAAGAGTACGTAACAGTTCAAACATCAAGTTATATTTCAAGGAATAGAGAAGTGGCAGACCATCTCAGGTGATGACGAAGCAAAGAAGTATGCATTGAAGCCACTTACATCATGAATGAACAGATTATCCCGAAGAAAGGAGTAATGATATAAATAAGAACTTATAAAGAACAGTGAAAAGTCCCATTATAAGAAGGAAGGCGAATATAATAAATATATAGCAAGCCATATATTTCTTTCAACGTAGGGGAAGTTAATGTGCCGTTTCACAGTTCTTTATAAGAGCTGTAGTAACAAAGATGGAGTCTCTGCCATCAAAATGTCAAATAAAATGCATTTAACGTCAGTACGGGCCGAAATGTAAGTCTTTTCGTCGGTCGGTTACGGAAATAACCGCGTATAGAAGGCGCAGGAAAAAATGACAAATGGACATTATTTAAAACCATTATTCAAAAAAAAAATGCTCATTACTTATTATATAATCTGACTTCGATGTGTTAAGAAGACGCAAGACTAGATTTGAAAGGGATTATCCAGCGGAGCTAAATACTATAAATTGGAAACGAAAGATAATTCGCGACTACACGCCAATCTGCTGATATCAAGATTTAAACGCCGCGCGGGAGATTAAATACGTAAAAAGAAGAGATAAATAGACTACAGTAGAACTACGTCACGGAGTGGCGCAGGGCCTCAATAAAATTTTCCCGATTCTGTTTAATGTTGAAGGACACCTACTGATCAGTTGTTGAGTGCATTTACGCCAATAAAAAGATAGCGGAAAGAGATTTATTTTCAAATTGGAATATATACAGAACATCTATCTTAGTCGATTTGGAACTAGTTTGTTGGATCAACTGTACCCTAACGAAATCTATACCACTTGAGCAACACAAGAGATATATTAATTGAAAGATGTCAGCAATGAATCAAATATTTTATTATTGTTCTGTTTCATACGCTCGAGTTTCAACCATGAGTCGGTAAAGAAGCAAGGCAACGCTACTTGGATCCTGATGAGGCGATACGATGTTGGCTGTCCCGGATGACCCGTAATCAGTGTTGAGGAGCTACGATGTACCCGACCACTTGTGGAGGAACCAGATGACGAGGTCCTAATCTCAGATGACCGGAGATGAGGAAACACCGAGACCATCTTGAGCAAAGCTAAGTCCATTATCCAAGTCGTTTTCGTAAGTAAGAGTATATTATTTCCTTTATTGTATGTTGATGTTTGTTGATGTTGATGTTTTGTGCGAAGACAGTGCGTAGATAAACGTCTAGCTGAGATGATTGGAAGTAAGTACTCATCCAAAGGAAATGTCAATTCCATTTGTAGGCGTGGTCACCAAGTGATTTTCCGATCGTAATGTTTTCCAGTGATATGTGAGGAGAGATAGCTAGAGTTATTATTATTATCAGTGAAGAGTAAAGAGTGAAGTTGGCATTAATACCTGTGTGTCCTAATTTAATCAATGTCAATCAGTTCGAGATCGTATATTGGAAGTGTTTTATGAAGGAATAAGGCAGTAGACTACTCCGAGTTCATGTTAAGTCTAGCACTATGACAGTAGTAAGTAATGTAGGCATTTTATGAATGTCACGGCACGTTGATGTGCAAGTTAAGGGAGTGATTTACATATGATGAAGTGAAAGAGTTGTTATATATGAAATGTGAGTATATTTAACGCGTTATAGATATGATGTAAGGTTGTTAATGATTTATGATGGTTGTATTTATTGTTTTCTTCGAGAGAGAAATAGTCATAGTTGTGCGAAGTGAGATCTCGTGATTGCAAATGATGTTTCTGAGAGTGTCACTGAATTCTCGCCAATTCCTTGTAACAGTTCTGGATCCTACGCATTTTACTTAGCTCAGGATATGATCTCGAGACGTGTAGTGCAATGTTTTTGTCCATGTTAGGATTACCTAGAGAATCATATATGTACGCAAGATGAGATTTGAGCCTTCACTGATTTATTTAGGATGATCTTGAAAACTCTCACTGTGTATAACATTATTCTGGACAAAATTCAACCTACTAGGCTAATCACTGGTGACATAGATTTTCAAAAGAGAATTATTTTTTTTAGTCGGAGATAGTGTCATCTGATCAAGTAGATTTTCCATTGGTAGTATGTGTTATGATAACTATGTATGATATGTGTGGTGACGTTTCTTGCAACCTTATACGCACGTGGTCTAATATCAATAAGCTAAGGCCACATTACCTTAAGTTCATAAATTAAATCTTACAATAACGTTACTTGAAGGGTGATTACGACTTACAATGGACGTAGCTTAGCTTATGGTGTGTGACACAGGGAAATATGAGCAACTAAGAGGCAACTAAGTATGCGGAAGTGAATATTTTAAACTGTAAAACATACAAGAGAGTACTTGTCAGATCAAAGGAAGAAGAACTTTGTGATAGCTTTTATTGAGAATTTTTAAACCTGCATCCAGACAAACAGTCAGTGAAAATTAATTAATGCGGCAGTTTAAAGAGTAAGGAATAGGTGGTAACTAACAGAATCTAATAGGCCTACTTATTCCAAGAATAATTGATTCAGACAACTTGAACTCCAATCCTGAACTGAACATTAACTCGGCAATTCTACAAGCGTTTCTTTATTTTCTCAAGAGAGTATCGCTAGGAATATTGTAAATAGTAACTAATACAATTTTTTATTTTTCTTCTTTGAGGATGCATCCTATATTCTTGGTATACTTGATTTTAATGTTTATTTTCTTGCCAGTACGGCACATGTAAATACAATTAACTGCATTCACATTAATTTATTTTATTGTCACCCAACTTCGTGAGTTGTATGCGAAGGAAAACATGTCTTTTTCAAAAGTTTCCCAGATGTTACATAGTATTTATTCTAATAATTTATAATTTTGAGATCAATGGACTTATGAAAGGAAATAGTGTAATCCGAGAATACATTTAATTAGGAATGAATTCGGAAGATGTAATTTTTCTGAAATGTTGTTGACGGATATAGACTATAGGGATGACAGTGAGTCACTCACTTCAAAAAATTTTATTGGCAAAGTTTGAGATAATTTTCTTGAATGTTTGAGTTAATATAAAAAAAATAAATATGGAATGGTGAAACCTAAACATTCTTTCTCTGTGTTCTTAGAATAAGAATTAGTGGTAAGACTGTAGTTGTTTCAATCGACGGCAATTTCTCTAAGAGCTAATAAGAGTATGGTATCTAACTAGTTACGAGTTAGAGACGTCTTTCTGCGTTAGTTAGAAACTACCATTACCTGGACGTTTTTCCATTACGGAACTCACACCCGTAAAACTTGGTCACCGGATTATTTGAATTTAGAGCTAGTCAGGATCTCTTGTGTCCACGCCTGGACGCGGGAACGGCGCAATAATAATAATAATAATAATAATAATAATAATAATAATAATAATAATAATAATAATAATAATAATAATAATAATAATAATAATAATAATAATAATAATAATAATAATAATAATAATAATAATAATAATAATAATAATAATAATTTCGTGTAGCTATTATAGTCGGATGCAGCCTTGAAATGCTGACCCTCCAGTGAGTGGGGGCAGGTGGCGTCTGCAGAGTGTGTGAAACTACCTATTTTTGTGGTGTGTGATAATGTTGTGTGTGGTGAGTGAGTTACAAGAACGTTGGAGACTGCACAGTAACCCAGTACCCGAGCCAACTGAGTTAACCATTTACCACGACTCCAGGCGATAGGATTTGTGGCCCCGAGGGCCGAGGCACTAAACAGTCAGCTATGAGTCCGGTATCAAAGAACAACAACAACTTCCTCTAAGGGAGAGTGTCAGTTTCCAGATCCCAAAGTCGCATATTCGAACCTGAGAAAAGTTAATTTGACACTCCAATTCTTACTAGTTGCTGTTACTAGATCGGCATGTAAAACATCTCTGGCAATACATTCCTTTCTTGATCAGATAAAATTATCTCCCTCTGGGTTGAGGCGTAGGATACATGTCCGCGGTACGCCGTATCTGTTGGAAGTAATGACTAAAAGAGGTGAATCCTAAGGTTAAATAACTTAGGAAGGAGGTTTGGTGACCATGTGGCTCTTAGTTGGCTCTAATATTACTTCCGAATTTTGTATAGGTTTAATTTCGTCGTCTCTATTCAGCCCTTCAGTGACCAACTCATGTTTTCTACCGACAATGGCGTTATTAGGTATGCAAAGCCGAAAGAAACTTACATTCTCACACACTTCGTGACACCTCCTTTTTGCAGATATCTTCATTCTTCCAAAGCTCGGAGTTACTTCCTTTTCCATTCTAATTAAAGAGGGTATAGTTACTGTTCCGAGGTCTCTGTGGAACAGCAGAGGTGAAAGAAGGTGCGGGCTGGAATAGGTCTCAACTACTGAATTAAAGTTAATTTAAAACTTTAACAAAGGTTATATTTTCTTTTCAAAATCAACAAATAACAGATAACAACATTCAACAATTTCCACTAGGTGAAATAACAACGAAAGGCAGGTACAAAATAATTTTTCCCGTTCAGGGGTTTTTTACCAGGTTTTGGGCTTCGAGCCCCACAATCACAATCCTTGAGCGATTAGCCCAACTTTACCAAGGTACAAAAATAAACAAAGGGGCGGAAAACCCCATCATGCCAAGGAGCACTTGCTCCTAATTACAATGTTAAGGAAAAGAGCAGACCCGCTCTCAATTTTACAAGCCTATCAAAGGCTACAACAAACTTCACTTCTATCTTCCCTTAAGGTACACAAGGAAACAGGGGTAATTAATACCAAACCTACGGGGCCTTCGCATGAAGAAAACAAAACATCAAGTTAAGTTACTGGCCCAAAGCAAAGGGAATGGAGGCGTAAATTTGCACTCCTAACTCTACATATTAAAACCTAGGTGGCGCTAGGCCGCTATACAGGGGCCAGTCCCAAGCTAAGGAGGTGACTCGTCTGAAAGATTTAAACACTTTAAGGAAGAGTAGAAACGGTTAGAAAAGCGTAGTCACCTCAATTTCAAAAAGAAGGGCAGTTCGAGAGGGTAAAGCACTCTCTATCCCCGAATTATAGCTCAAGAAATAGTAGTTTTTACATAGACAGAAAAAGGGATTTACATTTTAAGGAGATGGATTACATATTAAAGGTTTCGAACCTTCTCCGAGAGTGAAACTGCTGAGGTAGCGAAAAAAAAAATAAAGATGTTAAAAGGGCATTGCCTTGTTTTTCTTAAAACTGCCATCACCAACACCATCGACAAAATAATGTTACGAATAAAACTCTAATTTATTTCGGGATGACCCAATAAATGCACACATACACACACAATTCTTACCCTTACTAATTGCTGTCAATTTACACGTTTCTGTTCTTCTCGCACAGTGGGCCGTCCGGCTCGTTACTTCCTGGGAGAGCTTTAATCCTGATGGAGTTACGCTCACAAGTCAGTCACACCATACAGCAGCTGCATGCAGGCAGCTAGTTTTGAACACAGTGCTACTGGCATACAGCAGCTGCATGCAGGCAGCTAGGTTTGAACACAGTGCTACTGGCTACACAACACACGATGACTATTCCTTGGTTCGATTCCACAGACGGTCCAGTAATTCATACAGTCACATGCAGTGAACAACTAAACAGCAACAGCTCAACAGTGGTCAATAGCAGGACAATACTCACAACAGCCAATATTAACAGTTTCAATTACACTCACACTCATGGTAACTGCTTTCATCGCTGACGCACAGCGGTCCTCAATTCACAGAAACACACAACACACAGTACTCTAAGGCAGTTCACAGTCTTCTGTCCCGTATATCGTATTGAGTCCTGCTACTCGCTGGACACTCTGACACAACAACCACAACTCCTCGTTCAGATCTTGGTGGGACACTAGCGAACGCCAATACCTCCGTTGCCCTCAGCCTAGCCACCGATCCTCAACACACTGAGTCCCACACTGACTCTAACACTGACTCCGAGTCCAACACCGACTCAACCACGGAGTACAACAATGACCAACTCTCAGCCTTCCCTTTTATAACTCCGGTGATGAGCACCACAATATTCGCGACGTGGCTAGAGACGGAACATTCTAGATGCATCCCCAGAAACTCGCAGGTGAACCGGCCGACGAGAACAATACACGGAACGGCTGTCCCAACCCCACATGCCGGCTGGGAGATCCCCGGTGGTTTGACTCACTAGCCCCTTCCAGGAAGTATCGAAAGAGGCCACCACAGGTCAGGCACTTAAAAATAAATTACAACTCAGAAATAGGTCCGGCAGCAGAGCCCTGTTCATTGCCATCAACTAGAATGAAAATGAAAATCCACAGCCTGTCAACTAGAATGAAAATGAAAATCCACAGCCTGTTTCCAGTCATTCGACCGAATGGAATGAATGAAGCCCCCTTCTAGCGACGAGGATAGGAATTGTGCCGGCTGCCGAAGCCTGTCGCACTCCTCTGCGGCAATGATTTTTGAATGACAGATGAAATTAAATGATACTGGAGAATGTTGCTGAAATGAATTATGACAGGGAAAACCGGAGTACCCGGATAAAAACCTGTCACGCCTCCTCTTTGTCCAGCACAAATCTCACAAGGAGTGGCCGCGATTTGAACAACGGAATCCAGCGGTGAGAGGCCGGCGTGCTGCCGCTTGAGCCACGGAGGCTCACGCCATCAGGCAGAATAAAACTAAAAATTAAAACTACCACCCAGGCAACTTCATTTGAAATGGATCCAATAATAACAATAATAATATTATTATTATTAATAATAATAATAATAATAATAATAATAATAATAATAATAATAATAATAATAATAATAATAATAATAATAATAATTGTCAAAACTGGACTCTGAATCTCATAGGAACAGACTTCATGGAAGGATCATCTCGGTACCTAGACTGGCAACATATAATAACTCAATTTCGCACAATTTCTCAAGTTAAATTATTAGGATAAATTATTCATCTTTCAAGATTAAGTCGTCAAGCAAGAATCTCTAAATTACAAAGAGCCAACAGACTTATCTGGAACAGGTATAAAAAGCAACAAATATCCCGGAATGTCTATTATGCGAATTGAAAACCTTCAACTTCGGAGCAGATCACTAATTAAAGGTATACAAAAACGAGGAATAAAATTCTGAAGGAAATCTTCGGTATTGTATTCATAGAGGGAATCTGGATGTAAAGTAAAATCAACTGAGCTCTATTGGCATTATGAAAAATATCTGAAGGCACTTTCAGAAAAAGGCGATTAAAATTCTACGCCATTTTCGCAGAATAAACAATTATAGTGCGACCAAAACAATTCTCAGTCATCAATTTGCAAGCAAACTTGAAGGTTAATGATAGGACAAGATAATGATATAACGATGCTCTATGAGGGAAAGGACAGTCATCTAATTTACTCTCACTAATACAAAAAGTGATTGGTATATTTCAAGTTACGTTAGTGTTGAATTTAATAGCTTTCTCGTTTATACGTCATTTGTGTAATTGTGTTCGGGTTAATAGATAAGAATCGTACTGTGGAATTGTTAGGATGTAGTTTATTGTGGTACTTCATTACTTCGTAGGTGATTGAAATATATGATGGTTTGTTGTTGTTTCTTCAAAATATCATTTATGATATGACGCGTAAAATAATACATATTAGAAAAGTCCTTGCTCAAGTAATGATTAACATATTTACGTATTTAATTAATTGACGGAATAATTTTTATCCATTTTCTTAATATCAAGGTAATAATGATAAAGTGTGTTTATACATATATCAGAAATCGTATGAAGCAAGAGTTTGACGAAAATTTTACTTTGAGGTGTCTGGTACGTAGAGGATGGAGAAGAGAAGACATGATAATGGCCTGCGAATTCTGGAAGGAAAAGTTTGAATTCCCTTTGCCCTCATCGACAACTGTAAGCAGGTGGTGCGCAAATTTTACTTGTTGTGCCGTTATTCTTGATAATGTACTGAAATTGGTGCCAAAATGTAGTGGATATTTAACCTCGGCCGATAAACATTTTTTGTACGTCGCACCAACACAGATGGGTCTTATGGCGACAGTGATAGGCTTCGTGTTCTGAGCCTTCATGAAGTACACATGAACAGCAAGGTTGTTTCTGATGTTGGAATGGACCAATTCTTGGTTCCCATTCGAAAGTTCAGGTAACACTACTCAAGGGACTACGCGCTCAATGGAAACAGCCTGTGTATTTTGATTTTGATAAGATTTTGATCGATCTCTTGTTCTAAGTGTTCAGTCACACTAACACACGCTCGGTCTTCATTCACTAACACCAACAGCCTCACTTTCCAAAATCAGCAATGCAATAGAATCTTCAGGAATTAAAATATTAGTCACTGTTTCTGATTTAGGGGGCTGCGGGACGCCGTGGAAAATACTCGAAATATCAACACAGAACAAAACATTGTATTAATCTTGCAGATTCTGCAAGGAAGTCATGGGTTTTTGCGGACATGCTTCACTATATCAAACTTTTAAGGAACCACTTCCTGGAATAAGTGATCGTATTGAAAGATGATACAGAGATAAATGCGGCAATTTTGATTGGTGTGCTGAAGAAAGGTACTGGTGAAATGAAACTGTGCTACGAACTTGATCCTTCGTTTCTTACTGTAAAAGGGAACGAAAGACAACTTGTTGGACCAAAATTAAATACTGTATCCTTATGAAATGCTTTTTTTAAATAGCCATTACAATGAAGGCTTTGGTATCATTATTCGTTATCAGTGAATAGTATGATGTGGCAACGGCACGAATTAAGCTGGACCAGAAAGCATTGTACCTGGCTAGCAGAAGCTCATGACGCTTCAGCGATGCGACACATTCCAGGCCCTTACAATATTATTACGTGCTGGTGAGGTATTACAACTGGTAACACTAACTTCTACAATTTAATTAACTAAATCTACACATTAACACACACGCATACCAGGGCCACAACTTACACAGTACAGATCTCACAATTACACAGTCCAAGCCCTCCCTTATTCTAAAATCTAAGTGTTCAGTCACACTAATACACGCTCACTCCCACGGTTATTCTCGCTGCTTATTTCGCAGTCCTCAGTTCTTATCCCGCACACAACAGTCTCGCAGTTCGGTATGACATACTCTGTCCGTACTCCAGAAGACCTTCGTTCATTAGCCCATTCCGATAACCAGTGTTCTCTCCCACGCTGCACTAGAGACACGACGATCCCTCACAGCGACTCAACTCACGGCGACAGACAAGAAAAAAAAAAAAAAGAATACTCAGCTCTACGGACAGAACACTCTACAGACTGTCTCCTCAATCTCTGGCTGTCAACATCCATAGCGACACTCACTCACACTCAGACTAACGCTCAGCTCACTGACTGAGCTTAACTAGCCTCCCCACTACACACACTGGACCGAATTGAACCCCCCCCCCCCCGCCGCTGGCAAGTCACGTATGTGTGCCTTATATACCTGGACCCGCCCCATCTGGTTGTTTAGAGAAAAGAGACGCTTCCAGAGTCCTCTCGAAAGCGAACACTCTCGGCGCACCGTCCAGTTCTTTCTCGTAACGCTCCAAAAAGGTAGCAAGGCGATGGACAGTAATAGCAAAAGCGCTGACCAATGCGCTCTCCCGATAGGTCAGCTGTGCGGCGAGTAGCGAGGCTCCGGCGCAGTGAGGTCACTCCCAGCGGATCTAGATTGAATCGTTCTCCCTCCGATCTTGCTGAACAAAATGGCGAAGATACCACGACATGGACCTGGAGTCCGACACGTTGGCTGAATGGTCAGCGTACTGGCCTTCGGTTCAGAGGGTCCCGGGTTCGATTCCCTGCCGGGTCGGGGATTTTAACCTTCATTGGTTAATTCCAATGGCCCGAGGACTGGGTGTTTGTGCTCTCCCCAACATCCCTGCAACTCACACACCACACATAACACTATCCTCCACCACAATAACACGCAGTTACCTACACGTGGCAGATGCCGCCCACTCCCTTCGGAGGGTCTGCCTTACAAGGGCAGCACTCGGCTAGAAATAGCCACACGAAATTATTATTATTATTATTATTATTATTATTATTATTATTATTATTATTATTATGGTCCTGGTAAAGCTAGAAGCTAATCCACTGCACTATTCACACCCAACCCCCACCCAAGGATATGTCAGAATATGTTTCTTACTTAACCATCTTGCAAGTAAATGTTTTCTTAGAGTTGTGTATAATTCCAAACAGAGACATGTTATTCTTATCTTTCCACTGACACTGTCTATATGCTATGTAAAGTTATTTTTAAAATCGGCATTTGTCCTCATGTGTCTGCAATGAGTACTGAACCACCAAATCCTCCAATTTCTGTCATCAAGGTAAGCTTCGTATTTTGGATAAGTTGACACTCGACTGCTCGTCCTGTAACGACCTGTTTAACTCGGTCTACCATCTTTCCCTTGATCTCAATCTAGTGTTGTATTTTAACGAAATCAGTTTCTGACTTAGAGATCCCGTTAGAATTAAATTTAACGGACAAGTATTTCAGCCATGGTCTATCTTAACAACACATGGTAACTGTCAACGTCAGGTTGGCGTCAACGACATTCGACATTTTTACTTCTCCGCGCCTCCGGAGTCGCGAGCTGCAAATAAGATATCATTTAAATTTTCCGTAACTTCTTCATCATGAACTGACTACAGTTCCCGTGGCATAGTAAAGGAGTATTCTCCAATTTCTTCCATCAAGGTAAGCTTCGTCTTTTGGATCCGTTGACACTTGACTGCTCGTCCTTCAACGGCCTGTTTAACTCGGTCTATCATCTTTCCCTTTATCTCGACCCATGTTGTATTTTAACGAAAGTTTCTGACTTAGAGGTCCCGTTAGAATTAAATTTAACGGACAAGTATTTCAGCCATGGCCTATCTTAGCAACACATGTACAAATAAATAACTTCAATTTCTTGTTGTCTAAAAAGAGGATTTATGATAGCTGTTCGTTATGATAATTTGCAAGGCTGGTGCAGCCATTGCCAAGCAGATTCCCGATGATGGTGAGTGGCGTCTGCCTTGTATGGGACACTGTGTGTCATTATGGTAGAGGATAGCGTTCTGTGTGGTGAGTGAGTTGCAGGAATGACAGACAAAACACGAACACCCTGCCCCGGGCGGGAAACGAATCAGAGGTGCCGAAGGCCAAGACGCAAATCACTCAGCAATGGAGCTGAACAGTTTTCCGTTAAGGGATGTTTGTAGCTCAACGAAGAGAAAAATATTACAATAAAATTTCATGGGTTCATATATAAATAATGACCCCAATTATGATGCAAAACGCATTTCTTAAAACGCATACCAACTTTTATCAGGTAAGAATCAGTTGCAAAGGATATACTAAATAGCTAGCCCGTGTTCTGGCTACGTTTCTAGATAATTTCGGTTTCTCACAAGATCGTATTAGCATAAGATACTGTACCTGGAGGTTTCTACCATTAACATCCAGAAATTCTTGATAAGTCCATGTTCTAGAATTTTTATGAATAAGAACCAACCTAGAAGTTGTATTATTATGGCATTTTACCTCAAGGTGTTCAGAAAGACCTAGAATTACTACACAGACGTCCTTAGTACAACAGTGTTTCAGAGTTCTATTGAGTCAGCATAGCACAACAGAAATTTCGTGAACAACTTGGAACACATAAAAGTTCATTAACAAGTTATAATGTTTCGTCAAACAATTCATTCCAGCTTTCAAATAAAAGACTAATGAATATGCTAAATCTGCACAGTCAGAATATCGCGGCCCATTAATTACTATCAGTGAGCAGGTCCTACCTCAAATTAAATTCAAGAGAACATGTTTGATATACAGGTTAACATTAACATTGCTTAGTTCCTTTGTATAAATTAACATTTCGAAATTTTTTTACACCACGTTTATAAAAATTAACGTAGATGAAATGAGGTAGCAATAAATATTACTACTGTCGCTTACTGCTCGTACGCATTTTCAATAATATACACATACATTATATACAAAATACACGAAATAAAACAAACAAACCCCATGGCACTACAGCCTTTGAAGGGCATTGGCCTGCCAAGCGACAGCTGCTCAGCCTGAAGACCTGCTGATTGCGAGGTGTCGTGTGGTCAGCACAACGAATTCTCTCGGCCGTTATTCTTGGCTTTCTAGACCGGGGCCGCTATCTCACCGTCAAATAGCTCCTCAATTCTAATCACGTAGGCTGAGTGGACCTCGAACCAGCCCTCAGGTCCAGGTAAAAGTCCCTGTCCTGGCCGGGAATCGAACCCGGGGCCTCCGGTAAGAGGCAGTAACGCTACCCCTACACCACAGGGCTGGCTATACAAAATACACAGTAAATTTTAATTGATATGTCCAGCTGTATCGATACTAATCTCTCCTCCTGCATCACAAATCACAGCTTACACCAACATCGCAACTGAACTACCACAACTTATGTCTCCCCAACCCTACTCAAGGTATTAACATAATCTTCTGGAATCATTTCATGGCAGTATTTCAGATATATTTGGAGGTTTCCATTTATTGATATTACTGTTGCAAAAGTCTCAGACATTGTGCAGTATTCTTGTATTATAGGATACCAAAACGTCAGTTTCAGCAAAAAGTTCTTCTTTTTTCACTAGTAATTTCTCTGTTGTTTTAGGACAAGTTTTTTTATGAAACGTGTTGTAAACGAGAACATACTGAAAATAAGAATCAAATTAAGAAAAAAAATTAAGTGGCTAAAGTAAAATTATCAAGATGAATCGTTAGATTTTTAGACGATTTGGATAGAAACCGACATAAATCAATATTACAACTGAGTGAAGTATTGGATCTCTTCTCCACTATGCAAACATACATTTAATTAAAGAAGAATCATTATTCAGAATCTCGGCATTAAAAGAACGAGTTCCAGCTCCATAATGTAATTACTACGAGTTGGATGTTGTAGCTGACGATAACACGGTGGCTTGTTTCCGTAAGCTGCGGGAGGAACATGAATGGTATCAAGCTCCATTGTGTCTCGCCTATTGACGGATGCTTCCTGTGTGTACCTCACCTCGCACAAAGCCAGCACTCTAGCTTCCCACGACATTCACTGCACTGCTCTAACATATACATGTTGTTTCTTCAGCCCTAGGGCTCCTGTTAAATGGTCACTTCGTCACCACATTGTGGAATGAAACACCACTAGTCACTATCCACTACTATCATCAATACAATGCTGCAAGGGTAAAACTAGTTTTTCCAGGAGGCCATGCTACTTTCAGTATATGGCAAATTTGTGGACAGCTAACCGTACAATATGTTGCTTTTACTTAATCATTAATACAATATTTTAGTGTATTAAATTTATTATATATTTTGGGTTTATTATTAAATTTATCTTAGTGTGTTGCCAATAAGTAATCACTGAGATGTCCGATGGTTATAGATGTCAGCATTTTACCGATGGATGCTGAACTGGATTATTTGTGACTCTGTGAAAACATTCTGTTGAGTAGAGCAGGGCCATCGGTTTCTAATTTCGGCTACTCGTTGAAGGTAAAGTGATCTCCATTCAGCCTTCCCAGCTTCGGAATTATATTTCATCAGCATTCCTTTGTGATTGTCCCGGAAGTGAGTGTCAAAGACAATTTTCCATTCCTCGATTAGCTACTTTGGGTAGAAAAGAATGAAGTGGCTTCCTCGTCACTGGATGACGTAGAGTGGCTAGTTCTGTGGCCAACAACCAAAGTCTTTCGGAATTAATCTGGCCGTCATTTCTGATATAGGTCGAGTGAGCTCTCAAGAGGAGAACTCGTTGCTTGTTTAAAGTTCTATAAGAAAGTTCAGTCTCCAATAACCTCCATGAAAAATTTAACTACAGTAATAAGAAAAACGTCCGACTCGTTGGCTGAATGGTCAGCGTACTGGCCTTCGGTTCAGAGGGTCCCGGGTTCGATTCCCGGCTGGGTCGGGGATTTTAACCTTCATTGGTTAATTCCAATGGCCCGGGGACTGGGTGTTTGTGCTGTCCCCAACATCCCTGCAACTCACACACCACACATAACACTATCCTCCACCACAATAACACGCAGTTACCTACACACGGCAGATGCCGCCCACCCTCATCGGAGGGTCTGCCTTACAAGGGCTGCACTCGGCTAGAAATAGCCACACGAAATTTTTAATTTTAATAAGAAAAACAATGGCTTATGACTCACCAAAAAGGAAAAAGAGTAAGCGTTTTTCCCAACGAACCTCGAATGACAGCCAGCACTAGATATTTTGTTACACATTTCGGCAAGCTGACCTGTTGTTTCTAGAATTTCGCGTGAAAGTTATAATAACATCAGACCTACTACAAGAAAGTAAGCTTTTAGTTTTACATGGGACCTCCTGTTTTACGTAGAATCTACATGAATCACTGGGACGTAACTTTTCATAGTAAAAATCTCACTCACATTGGCCGGGATTCAAACCACTGTCACATTGGTGAGATGACAGTGACATTGTCATCAGGGTAAACACGCCTTCCAATCCTATAACTTCTACCTCACCTTTATAATTGCCCGACTCGTTGGCTGAACGGTCAGCGTACTGGCCTTCGGTTCAGAGGGTTCCGGGTTCGATTCCAGGCCGAGTCGGGGATTTTAACCTTATTGGTTAATTCCAATGGCACAGGGGCTGGGTGTATGTGTTGTCTTCATCATCATTTCAACCTCATCACGACTCGCAGGTCGCCTACGGGAGTCAAGTAGAAAGACCTGCACCTGGCGAGCCGAACCCGTCCTGGGATATCCCAGCACTAAAAGCCATACGACATTTCATTTCATACCTTTATAATTCATATCCCAAGTAAAATAATACATAGCCGGGCTGAGTGGCCCAGACGTATGAGGCGCTGGCCTTCTGACCCCAACTTGGCAGGTTTGATCCTGGGTCAGTCCGGTGGTATTTGAAGGTGCACAAATACGTCAGCCTCGTGTCGGTAGATATACTGGCACGCAAAAGAACTCCTGCGGGACTAAATTCCGTCACCTCGGCGTCTCCGAAAATCGTGAAATTGTTGTTACTGGGACGTAAATAACATTAATTAAAATAATACATCTAAGTTAGCGGTGTCAATAGACTGTATGCTTGTTTTTATTATTATTATTATTATTATTATTATTATTATTATTATTATTGTTATTATTTTTATTATGATTATTATTATTATAATTTTATATTATTATTATTATTATTATTATTATTATTATTATTATTATTATTATTATTATTATTATTATTATTATTATTATTATTATTATTATTTCCCGTTCACTGATTCGATGATCCAATCCGAGGTAGTCCAGTAAGAAGGTCGCGTAACTTCAACCTCAGTGCTATGATAGTTCTAACTGGTTGCCGGATATGGTCCCTAATAGTGAACAGACTTTATTATAAACTAGCAAATGTACCCGTGCTTTGCTACGGTATTCTACATTGTATATGGATATCAAAGTAAATTACTGTACATGAAGAGAATAAGATTTTTTAAATTGCATGTCCCATGGCGTTATACGAGAAACAGCATAGGGTGGTCCGCATACGTTGTTTCCAATGTAAAGTGCGAGTTGTGGAGTTGTGATGATAACGACAGGTCCACTTGTCTACTGCAATTCACTATGCGTAACGTCAGTCATATTTTGATTGGTAAATTTGTTTATAATCGGGGGTACCCTTGTAAGGGGGCACCTTTGCCTAATGAAAAAGATAATAAGGTAAAGGAGTTTTGAAAAAAATTGCACGCTCCCTTGCCTTCTGCTAGTCAAATAGAGAAAGGAATTATTCATTGCAATGGTACACAGGAGTTGGAGGAGGACCCCATTCCTATTGCCAGTTAAAGTCGATGTGGGGGTACTGATTACAATAACAGACGCCCTCCTGCTGACAGTCACTATCGATTTGTAAAGTATTAATTTCAGTGGCATACACACCCCTTCTAGATCGCTACAAATCGACTTCAATGAATAAATATAGATCGACATACGGAAGTATATTTCATGTTCACCTTCATTTACAGAATAACTGCTGCTAAACCGTGCATCATATCGAAAAACTGATTGTACGATAAGACGCCTATGGCCTCATTTAGGGATCTAAATGGCTGGTCCTATGATATTTCCTCGTATTTCATGTATTTAAAGGTAAGATTGTTTTAGAAACGTTGAATAGGGTGAAATTTGTGTAAGGTTTTCACACAGTGAATAACATTCCAGATACTTATGTGACAGCTTCAAACATAGAAATTGGTTAACATGTGGCTACTGGGTGGGCGAATATTCGTGTAGAATTTGATGATCCTATCTTTCCTATAAGTTATTCAAACCATCAATTATATGTGTATAAAGTGCAAAATTTAGGTGAATCCAGAAATCGAGCCACATTTGACGTATAAGAGATAGAGATACGACAAAAAGTCATAGGATCAAAGTTGTAGATCACTCCAAAATGAACTGAGACTGTGCCATCCATTTTGTGATACGAATTACCGTTTAGCCACCAAATACCTCGAAAGGAAGGTCTGCACCGTCATTAAAATTGCCTCCGTATTTCGATATTTTTCTGGTGTAAAAAAATTTAAACATCTCGTAAATTTTCCATCAGTTACATGCTAAAAGCTATAGTTTTGCCAAATTTCAATTTTCTAACTCGTCTGGCAGATTGTGCCTCCATCTTGATATGGGGGAGGAGGTTAAAAATTAGGACTTTCAGGATACTATTAAGCCCCTGAAACCTATAGGTTATCGTTCTGGATGAATATAACCGACTGCGTTCTTATGCAGATTTGAAACTCCCAGTGTGTCCCCCTCAGAGAATTTTGAGAATTTTCGATTTATCTAGGGATCCTGAAGTCATCAGTTCCTAAGATGCCTGGAATTGTCTCATTAATTCACGTCTGTTTTAAATTTTATCCCTCAATTTATATATATATAGCACAGTATATACAGATCGGTCCAAACTGACTTCCATTTTTAAAATGGATTACATTTCACCAGCTTTCCTAGTGGTTCTAGGGGCGTCATACTCCCACAGTATATTTTCCAGGTAGTAAGTCATACTTGTAAGTCATGCAGGAACATACACACGTCCATTATCTCGGTCATTTTGGACAATTTATTTTTTCATCCTTTCTCACCCCCTGTGCCAAAGGGGGCTGAAGTTGGGCTTTAAAAATCCGGAATGTTACTATTCATCTCAGTGACGCGGAAAACTCTGGTTTCAACACTATTTTCGATTTTTATATTTACTTTCCCCCTCCCCCACCTTAAAGGGGGCCAAACTTAGAGTTTTTAAAAAATCAACTCAACGACCCCGAAAACTATGGATTCGATACTATTTTCGATTATTTTTATATCTCAAACCCCCCTCGCCCCCCACCCCAAAGGGGGATGAACGCAGACATATGAAATATCCGGAGACTCA
This sequence comes from Anabrus simplex, assembly GCF_040414725.1. Classification (NCBI taxonomy): domain Eukaryota; kingdom Metazoa; phylum Arthropoda; class Insecta; order Orthoptera; family Tettigoniidae; genus Anabrus; species Anabrus simplex. The sequence continues at coordinate 1,480,974,843 of NC_090265.1, read as the reverse complement.
CTATTCATCTCAGCGACCCCGAAAATTATGGACATTAAAAAATTCCGGAGTGTTACTATTCATTTCAGCGAGCCCGAAAAGTATGGATTCGACACTACTTTCGATTATATTTATATCTCACACCCTCCCCCCCCCGCCCCTAAGGGTTCCTGGGGTGTATTACCACCACGTGGTTTGTCTCCTGATAGTAAAAATCCGAAGTGTACAATTCACCTCGGCGACCCCGAACCTGTGTATTCGACACTATTTTCTATTAATTTTATATATCATTCCTCCCTCGGTCCCCACCCCAAAGGGGGATGAACTTGGACATATAAATTATCCGGATCTCACTATTCATGTCAGCGATCCGGTCAACTATGGATTCGACACTATCTTCGATTACTTATATATATCACTCTACCATCGCCCCCAACCCGAAGGGCGCTGAACTTGGACATAAAAAAATTCAGGAGAGTCACTATTCATCTCAGCGACCCCGAAAAGTATGGATTCGACACTACTTTTGATGAGTTTTATATTTCACACCCTCACCCCCTCCCCGCCCCTAAGGGTTCCTGGCGTGTATTACTCCCACGTGGTTTGTCTCCTGATACTAAAAGTCCGAAGTATACAATTCACCTAGGCGACCCCGAAAATTATGTATTAGACACTATTCTCGATTAATTTTATATATCACACCTCCCTTGGCCCCCTCTCCAAAGGGGGATGAACTTGGACATATAAAATATCGGGAGTCTCACTATTCATCTCAGTGACCCCAATAACTATGGATTCGACACTATTTTCGATTACTTTCATATATCATTATCCCATCACCCCCAACCCGAAGGGGTCTGAACTTGGACTTTAAAAAATTCCGGAGTGTTACTATTCATATCAGCGATCCAGAAAAGTATTGATTCGACACTACTTTCAATGATTTTTATATTTCAGTCCCCTCGCCCCCACGCCCCTAAGGTTTCATGCTGTTTATTACCCCCACGTGGTTTGTCTTCTGATACTAAAAGTCTGTAGTGTCACTACCCATCTTAGCGACAACGAAAACTATAGATTCGACACGATTTTCTATTATTTTCAATCCCTCCCCCATCGCCCCCTCCCCGAAGGGGGCTGAACTTGGACATTAAAAATTCCGGAGTGCCACTATTCATTTCACCGAACCCGAAAAGTATGGATTCGACACTACTTTCGATGATTTTCATACCTCGCCCCCCTTCACCCCGCCTCTAAGGGTTCCTGTGCTGTCTTACCCCCACGCGGTTTGTCTCCTGATACTAAAAATCCGGAGTGTACAATTCACCTCGGTAACCTCGAAAACTGGGTATTAGACACTTTTTTCGATTAATTTTATATATCACTCCCCCCCTCGCCCCCACCCCAAAGCGGGTTGAACTTAGACTTAAAAAAATCGGGAGTGTCACTATTCATCTCAGCGACTCAGAAAAGTATGTATTCGACACTATTTTCGTTAATTTTGGTATCTGACCCCCTCGCCCCTTGCCCCTATGGTTGTTCGGGGTGTCTTACTCCCATACGGTTCGTCTCCTGATACTGTCATAAGTATACGAAGTTTGATTGAAATTACTCCAGTGTCTTAGGAGGAGATGTGTCATTTACACACCCACACACACACACCCACGCACACACATACATCCATTTTCATATATAGTAAGAAGAAAAAGTTAAGATTTTTATATATAGTTTATTATAATTTTTATATCTCACCCCCTTTAACCCCCACTTCGACTTTTAAAAAATCCGGAGTATTACTATTCATCTCAGGGACCCTGATATCTATGGATTCGACACTGTTTTTAATTATTTCTATATCTCACCCCCTCCCCTTTCGCTCTCCATCTAAAAGGGGGCTGAACTTGGACTTTAAAACATTCTGGAGTATTAATTTTCAACTCAGCTACCCCGAAAACTATGAATTCGACACTATTTTCGATTATTTTTATACCTAACCCCCCTGACCCCCCATAAAAGGCGCTGGGGATGGCTTACCCCACAGTGATCGTCTCCCGATAGTAAGTAATACGTGTACCAAGTTTGGTTGAAATTGCTCCAGTGGTATAGGAGGAGATGTGTCATTTACACACACACACACACACACACACACACACACACACACACACACACATCCATTTTTATATATATTAAGACTAGCTGATGTACCCGTGCTTCGCTACGGGTTTCTCAGAAAGACTGACTTTGTGGTTTTCCTAACTGAAGTCAACATAGGTCATTACAAAAACGTCAGTAGGAATGAAGCGATTAAAAGCAATCTTATCATATAAAATACTCGATCAAATGAAAAACCGCACATTTTCTCACTTTTAACAAAGAGTACTACGGTACCGATCTAACAGTCCAAAGTTCCAGAGCTGGAATGTCCAGGCCGCACACTGCCGTGAACACTCCTCTACCATTATTCCGTTAAATATGAACACTGCTCATTCCAATCAGTGCCTTAGAGTAGGGATTGAATAGCTCGAATTATATGATGAACCAGTGTGTTACGTACCAGTAGTATCAGAAAATTCATGAACCAGAGGAATGGCATGCTAAAGAAAACGTTATCTAAATCCCCAGTGAAATGAAATGTCGTATGGCTTTTAGTGCCGGGATATCCCAGGTCGGGTTCGGCTCGCCAGGTGCAGGTCTTACCATTTGACTCCCGTAGGCGACCTGCGCGTCGTGATGAGGATGAAATGATGATGAAGACAACACATACACCCAGCCCCTGTGCTATTGGAAATAACCAATTAAGGTTAAAATCCCCGACCCGGTCGGGAATCGAACCCAGGACCCTCTGACCTTAAGGCCAGCACGCTGACCATTCAGCCAACGAGTCGGGCACTCCCCAGTTACTTCCCACCAACATTCAGGCAGGCTGTTACACTCGATACGACCGGGCGAGTTGGTCGTGTGGTTAGGAGCGCGCTGCTGTTAGCTTGCATCCGGGAGATAGCGGATTCGAACCCCACTGTCGGCAGCCCTGAAGATGGTATTCCGTGGTTTCCCATTTTCACACCAGGCAAATGCTGGGGCTGTACCTTAATTAAGGCCAAGGACGCTTCCTTCACACTCCTAGCCCTTTCCTATGCTATCGTCGCCATAAGACTTATCTGTGTCGGTGCGACGTACAGCAAATTAAAAAAATAATACTCGGTACGCAACAGAAGACACAAAGCACATCACATCAAACAATGGTCAATGTGATGGTATTGTTGAATAATATTACGAGTTTTCTACGTTGTAGGCTTTCACATTTAGTTTACTTTCGACTCTGTGATGTTCGGGGCGTCTTATAAAATTATTTATAGCTTAGACTGTAGTTCTTTATTCTCCGACTTTACACACCAATTTTCATTAAATTCTGTTTAACCTTTTCTCGTGACTTGGCGCTAATATGGACTTAGTAACAAAAATCCAAATTCATTAATATCGCTTGTCATAGCCGGTACGGTAACAATATATAACGCATAAATGATCGGAAATTTAATACTATATAAATTTAGTTGTGTAGTATTTATCGATATGAGCACTAATAACAAATATTTGAGGATTAAATTATAGACATTCCCCTGAACTACTATTTCACTCAGCGTAAATAAGATTATTCATGGCCTAGATTATTCCTCGACTTTGCATACCGGTTTATATAAATATAGGGCCATTAATAACATAAATACTTGAGAATTACGTCTTAGGCCCTCCCCTAAACTACTGTTTTTCTCAGCGTGAATACAATTATTTATAGCTTAAAATTTATAGAATTATACCCCGACTTCGCCTACCGAATTTCATTAAGATACGACCACTAATGGCATAAATGTGTGAGAAATAAATTTAAGGCATTCCCCTAAACTTCACTAATATTCAGCGTGATTATAACTATTTATGGCCTAGACTATATCGAATTACTACCCCAACATTGCATACCGATTTTCATTAAGATACGACCACTAATAATTCAAATAATTGAGAATTACATTTTAGGCCGTCCCCTAAACTACCATTTCAATCAGCATGAATAATTTGTGGCCTAGATTGTAGCGACTTATTCCTCGACTTTACATACCCATTTTCATTAAATTCTCTTCAACCGTCTGTACAGACAGACAGACAGACAGACAGACAGACAGACAGACAGACAGACAGACAGACAGACAGACAGACAGACAGACAGACAGACAGACAGACAGACAGACAGACAGACAGACAGACATTACGGAGAATCCTTGTTACTGCGGACACGACTGATACAGAAATACGATCCCCTTTAAATTTCGAGCAATGTACAGACAAATAGAACTAAATGAGGCCACAACACTAGTTGCAAATCGAGGATTGTGGCGACGTTTAGTAAATTCACAGAGGCTTGCAGACTGAACGCTGAAAGGCATAACAGTCTATAATGATAATGTATGTATGTATGTATGTATGTATGTATGTATGTATGTACAGTCAAAACTATAATTTTATATATATTCACTAGGTGATGTACACGTGCTTCGCTACGGAATTCTGCATTGTACACACAGAATTTTAGGCTAGTTAGTGTACACGTTGTGAGCAAGATTGTATGAAATTCCATAGCTCTTAACTGTACACTAGAAACGCGACGGGGAAGTCACCAAACGTCTTTTATCATATGAAGACTGGATTAGGGAATTTTCATTGTAGTGGTAGGCCGGCTTGCCTACCATCAGTCACAATTAGGTTGGAGAGTTTCCATTATAATGGCAGACACTCACTCTCCACCTGCCTTTTTACATCCTCAGAAAGACTGTCTTAGTGGTTTTCCCAGCTGAAATGAACATAGGTCCTTTCAATGACGTCAGTAGGAATGGCGCGATTAAAAGCAATGCTTTCATATGAAATACTCGATCAAATGAAAAACCGCACGTTCTCTCACTTTTAACGAACAGGACTACACTGCCGATCTAACAGTCCAAAGTTCCAGAGCTGGACTGACCAAGCCGCAGACAGCCGTGATCCGTGAACACTCTTCGTCTTTTTTCGGCGGGGAGGAGAGGGGGTCGAATAATGGAGATAGGAGTCGGAAAATATCAATTCACTACACTGGCGGCGGAAAAATCTATCTGACTTGGAGGCAAATTTTTCCTCCAAGCCGGAGGAGAAACCCTCTCTTCACTGCTAATTTGGAATAATATGTAGAATTTTTAAAGTGAAGAGGAATAAGCTTTTCTTGAGAAACAACTTTTCAGGGTTGAATATTGAGGTTTTTTCAGGGTTGAATTTTGAGCTTTTTTGTGAGTTGTCCTTTATTTTTAAATAGCTCTCTGGTATCGTTTAGTTCCATACAGCTGCTATAACATCCAGGTCGTTAAAGACCTCTGAAATATATTATAGTGTGTACAATGTTAATTGGTAATTGATATCATCTAATATCATGTTATATGTGTATGTATCTATATAGTTATATTTATAGGGTTATTTGATCATTTAATATTCTCATTAAAGCATCAGTATTTGAGTCTAAAAGTCGTAATCTTCCTCTCTCCCTACCTCTCTTACTCCCCTAGACCGAGTCTGTCATTCTCTTAAGTAGCCTATCCTCTTCCATTCTTCTCATATGACCTCACTAACGAAGCCGGTTTATGAGTACAATCATATTCATCATTCGAGTTCATTCCAAACTTAGCCTTTATCTCTTCATTCCGAGTACCCTTCTTCCATTGCTCCCAGCTATTGGTACCAGTAATCATATTCTCTAAGTCTGTTACTTCTAACTTATGAATAAGATCCGGGCCCATCCAGCTGTCACTCCCGTACAGCAATGTTGGCCTGAAAACAGACCAGTGTGAAGGTAGTTTCGTCCAGCAGGTGTATTATTTCTTACAGAATACTCCTGATCGCAACTGCGAGCTCACAGCATTAGCCTTGTTGCACCTTGATTCAATCTTACGTATGATGCTACCATCCTGGGAGAATACACATCTATAAATACTTGAAATGATCTACATGTTCCAGTTTTGTATTCCCAACCTGACATTCAGTTCTCTCAGGTTTCTTCCCCACTGACACCACTTTAGTCTTGGAAAGGGTAATTTTCATATAATAAGCACTACACCTATTTTCAAATTCGAAGATATTCGGTTGCAGGCCCTCAACAGAGTCTGCCATTAAGAACAAGTCGCCGGCATAGGCCAAACTGCTTACTACATTTCCACCTAACTGAAACCTTCCTCGCCATTTCACACCTTTCAATAGATGATCCACGGTATGTAAACTATGATAAACAAGGGTGAAAAATTATATCCGTGTCGAACCCCTGTAAGCACCTTGAACCTTGAAATCATTCTACCGTCAATTCTCATTGCAGCCCAACAGTCAACATAAATGCCTCTGGTTGATTTTACTAATATACCGTTAATCTCATAATCCCCCAGTACGGCTAACATTCCCACTGTACTGCGTCACATGTTTTCCCTAAATATACGAAACATAAATATAACTATCTATTCCTTTCGTCGAATTTTTCAATGCCTTAGCGGTTACTGAGAATCTGATCCTAACAGCCCCTCTGTTGTCTGAAATCACACTGCCTTTCACCCAACGTATTCTCAACCACTGATCGCACACTCCTTTCCAAAATCCTAGCGAACACCTTGCCGGGTGTACTTGTCAATGAAATATCTCGATAGTCGTCGCATTATTTCCTGTTCACTTGCTTATAGATAGATGCAATCATTCTAATTACCTAGGTACATTGCTAACTTTCATTGATAATCTTATTACTCTATGAAGCCATTACATCCCTGCATTCCCATTATATTTCACCATTTCAGGTCTAACTTCATCTATTTATGCTGCTTTATGACAATGGAGTTTATTTACCATCCTCTCCTCTCCTTCAGGCGTAATTTCGCTGACACCATAGTCCTCCTTCGCATGAGCTCGGTTGTCCACGAAGTCAACAGAAAGATTTCCTTTTACGTTGGGATGATTTTCAAAATATTTCTTCAACCTGTCCAATGATTCCCTTGGGTTTTACATGCGTTCATCTGATTTACCACAAACACTGTGTATTAACGTTTTTCCTCCCTTTCTAAGATTCTCATTTGCTGTCCAGAAAGGATTCCCAGCCACTTCTCCTACCCTTTCCAGGTTGTTACCGAAATCTTCTCATGAATTCTTCTTGGATTTAATCTATATTTGTACCAAGCGAGTTGGCCGTGGGGTGGCATTCAGGAGATAGTGGGTTCGAACCCCACTGTCGGCAGCCCTGAAGATGGCTTTATGTGGATTCCCATTTGAGCATCAGGCAAGGGCTGGGGCTGTACCTTAAATAAGCTCACGGCCGATCCCTTCCCACTCCTAGCCCTTTCCTTTCCCATCGTCGCCCTAAGACCTATCTGCGTCGGTGCGACATAAAGCCAATTATAGAAAAGAATATTTGTTTCGCTCTGTTTCTTTCATCTGCGTAAAATTCAATGTCTGCATCGTTCCTTTCTTGGAGCCATTTATGATGCTTCTTCCTTTTACGTTTGCAAAATGTTCGCTTCCTTCCATCTTTACACACAGATGTCCCAAGGCATTCTCTTGCTGTTCCTACTACAGCATCCCTGTGTGACATCCATTCTCTTTCTATATCCTGAACCTGCTTACTGTCAATTTTTGAGACCTCTGATTATTCATATTCATATACTTCTGTGTAATTTCTTCGTCATGGAGATTTTCTACCCTTATTCGCCTGTAGATGTAAGGTAGGTATTTGGGAAGTTTTGAGGGTAATGGCAGGCCACATTTCCTACTGCCAATCACAATCGAGTTCGAGAGTTTCTACTATAACGGCAGGATGACTTGGCAACTGCCATTCAAAATAGAGATGGAGAGTTTTCATTATAAGGAAAGGCCCTTTTCCTAACGCAAGTAACACTCGATTTGGAAAGATTTGATCATAATCTAGAAATGCAGTGCTATTTAAAGTATCAAAAATCGAGACACGACAATGAGTCATAGGACAAATTGTTGACCTGTCCAAATAGAACGGCGATTGTGCATTCTGTTTTGTGATACGAATTACCGCTTTGCGACCAATTATCCCGAAACGAAGGTCTGCACCGTCATTAAAACTGCATCCATATTTCGATATTTTCCGGGGCCAAAAGTTATACATTTGTATAGCTTGGATTTATTTTCTCAATGAAAAGAGTGACCATGTTTCGGGGTTAGCACTCGCATGTATGCGGAGTAATTAAAGAAGAAAGTAATACAGTTAAGAAAGTTGAAATTAATAGAAAATAGAATAAAACTGAGGAGAGCCGGATAGGACAAATATGTAAAGACCAAGGAGATGTATTGGAAAATTAAATGTCTCTCAATAAATTATAATGGTATGAGTTACGGATATAAGAAAGCGGTAACAGGGGATAAATTTAGGGGCAGGGATTCTTAGATAAACAGATAACGAGATGACTATGGTGTTATTACTTAAGCTATTCGAGGACGGTTTTAACATCCAACGATATTCCGCGAATATCCCTCAGAATGGCCGATTGACGTCTCGCTTGTTTTCTACCCAAGGAACAACCACGAGTTTACATGAATGATGGCGAAAATGGCAATACTTTACTTCCCTGCTAACAAGCAGTCAGAGACGTTGCCATGCTAACCTGAAGTTTCGTTGTCGGTCTGTCGGTCAATCAATGCAGAGCATGATACCAGCAGAAAATAGTAATTTTCTCCGTTATTTGAAGATTAAGCTAAATTATGAACGTAACAAAAGTTGTTTTTAGTGAAGAGACGTTTCATATACCTTCAGTCCACGAATTTTAGAGGCTTTAGTATAAATCCCTCCATCTATTCGAAGATTTTCATCATAAGCATATCAAAACCTTCCCCGGAATGAGTATACTCTAAATACGAAGTTTGGTTGAGATCTATCGAGCCATTTCGCCGTGATGGTGGAACAAACAGGCAAACAGACACGAAAAACGAAAACCAGCGATACGGTCTTGAGTTGACCTAAAACGGATAAATATCTGAAAAAATGGCAAATCAAACTAAATTACAGACAGCGGATCCCCTACAAATGTATTTATTTAGACCTTACCTATGATGCCTAGCGACAGTGGATCTATACCTTTTATACTGGTGACAACAGGTTGGATTGTCATATCCCAACACACGTTTACCGGCGTCTTTCATACATAACTCCCCAACGAACACGAAAATGAAAAATCCGGTTTCGTGGTGCATTTGGTCTCCCTTCCATCCACCTATGTTAAACATTTAAGATTTCTACATTCAGTAGATTTGGCTGGGCTCACAAACAAACACGTACGGACAAAAGCTTCCTTTTATTATTATAGATTCAACATCACATACAAATTCATACATAACTTATATATTATTACAATGTATTTACCATTATCTTTATGCGGATGATGTAGTACTTGGCCAACAAATACGCCTTGGACTCCAACGCCAGACACAAACTTGGAGTGACAAATTAGCTGAGTATGGTCTGCGCCTCAACACCCAGAAAACGGAATACCTAGAATGTGGCCCCCAAACTAGTGGGAGCATAAGGATCAATAATCAAGACTTGTCGAAAACCATGCATATTAAATACCTAGGATCAGTTGTCACTTCGAACTATGATGCCACTTTTGATACCCGAGCGAGAGTAAAAGCAGCCTGGCTCAAGTGGAGACAAGTCACCGGAGTCTTCTGCGATAAAAGGATGCCTCACCATCTAAAGGCAAAAGTTTACAAGACCGTGGTAGGCCCAGCAGCTATTTACGGGGCAGAATGTCGTCCAATGACAAAAAAGCATGAGCAGACTCTTCATACAATGGAAATGAAGATGCTTCGATGGACTGTTGGACTGACTCGATGTGACCACATAAGAAATGAAGATGTTCGACAAAGGCTTGGCGTCGCTCCGATTGTGGAGAAAGTGAGGGAAGCGCGTCTCCGCTTGTACGGTCACGTTATGAGAAGGCAGGATGGCTCTGTTGCTTAAACAGCTCTCCAAGTTTATCCGGGAGGAATACGACCACGTGGAAGGGTTTTAAAGCGGTGAACTGACAATATCAAGGCCGACATGCACAACATTGGTTGTCAGCAGTAGGACGAAATAGAGGAGATGTAGAAAAACAGCCGACCCCATACTTTGGGATAAACGCTAGGAAAGAGGGAGAGAGTATTTACCATTAACGCAGTACACTGGAAATTGTCCGACTCATTGGCTGAATGGTCAGCGTTGAGGCCTTCGGTTCTTATGGCCCGGGGACTGGATGTTCGTGTTTGTCCCAACATTTTGCTCTACATATTCAGATAACACACTACCGACCACCACAGAAACACGCAACAGTGATTACATCCCTCCATATAGGGTTGGCGTCAGGAAGGGCATCCGGCCGTAAAACAGGACAAATCGCATGTGTGACACAGTTCGCACTCGCTACCCCACAGTTGTAGGAAAAGCGGTAGGAAAATAAAAAGAAGAAGATGTAGAAGAAGAAAAGAATTATTTTATTTATTTTCCGGGTTGAACCGTGTTGTACTTGTACGCATATCACGTACAGTTTGCCGACGTTTCGAATACATTGCAGTATTCATTGTCAAGGCGACTGAAATACCCCTACTCGATCCGAGGTAATCAGTCTCCCAGGCAGAGTTACACTACTAGAGTGGCCTTGATATTGGCCTTTTATATCCTAGCCTATCTGGCTGGCGTAAGCCCTGGCTGTCTCGCGAGGCTTCTGGAAAGTTTATGTCACAGCCAGGTAGTGGGGGCTTGCCCGCGCTGTTATGTAATGGGGTTGCGGCCCGTGTGTTTATGTTGTGGTCTGTATGTCTTAAGCTATGAATGATGGGCATCCAAGAATTACTGATTTTGTATCCTTCTTCTAAATTTATGTTATTCGGATGTTTCTTGATTTCGATAGCCTCGCGGATTTTTCTTTCCAGATTCCAAGGGATAGCTGCTAGGATCTTGGTCTTGTCAAATGATATTCCGTGCCTAGTTTCGTAGGAATGCTTGGCTACTGCTGAAATATCTGTGTTTTGGTTCTTGGTGTGACGGATATGTTCTTTTAGGCGGGTGGAGATCAGACGTTTTGTCTCACCTACATAACAAGCTCCGCAGCTACATTCAATGTGATACACTCCAGGGGCCTGTAATTCTATTGTGTCTTTTACTGGTGGTAGATAACGGGCTAGCTTACGGTGAGGTTTATAGATAGTTTTTATGTTGTATTTGTCCAGTATCTTGCCGATCCTGTCTGTAGTGTTTTTAATGTATGGCAGTATCGCTGTTTTCTGGCGGGTCAGTTCTTCTTTCCCGTTGTTTTCTCCTGCGGCGGTCTTTTCTTTCTTCTCTTCTGATTTTTTAAGGACTCGTCGGATGTTATTGAGCGAGTATCCATTTTTCCTAAGGGTTTCCGTGAGGTGTTCTTTTTCTTCCTCGAGGTGCTCTGCGTCAGATATCGCTATGGCCCTGTTTACTAGTGATGTTAGGACAGCCTGCTTTTGTGATGGGTGATGATGAGACGAGGCGTGTAGGTACCTGTCTGTGTGAGTGGGTTTCCTGTATACTGCGCGACTCAGCGTCCCATTGGGGTTACGTATTACTAGCACATCCAGGAACGGTAGTTTTCCGTCTACTTCTATTTCCATGGTGAACTGAATATTTACGTGTATGGAGTTGAGATGGTCGAGAAATAGCTGTAGGTTATTGCTCCCGTGAGGCCAGATTACAAAAGTGTCGTCTACAAAACGGAGAAAACATTTCGGTTTCAGGGCAGATGTAGCTAAGGCTTTCTGTTCGAAGTGTTCCATATACATGTTTGCTATTATTGGAGAGAGTGGCGACCCCATCGCGGCCCCTTCAGTCTGTTCGTAGAACTCCCCGTTGAAATAGAAGTAAGTGGCGCTAAGGCATTCTTTAGCTAGTGTTGACAGGTCTTCTGGAAGTTTCTGATCTAATAGCGGAAATACTTCTGTTAGCGGCACCTTGGTGAAAAGTGACGTGACGTCAAAGCTTACTAATAGGTCCGTACTTTCAATTGATTGGTCCTTAAGGAGCTGGATGAAATGTCGGGAGTCCTTCACGTAGGTTTCAGTGTTTCCTGTATGTGGCTGAAGTAGTCCAGCTAGGTAGCGGGCGATCTCGTGCGTGGGAGAGCCTATAGCGCTCACGATAGGTCGCAGAGGTATGCCTTCTTTGTGGATTTTAGGCAGGCCATACAATTTTGGAGGTATCGGGTCCGAGGATATCAGTTTCTTCTGTATTTCGGCTGGGATACTGGAATTTTTTACTAGTGTGTGGAGTTTGTTCTTAATGCGGTTGGTAGGGTTCCTAATTTTCCTGTATGTAGAATCGGTGAGTAATTGTTCTATTTTCCGAGTGTAGTCTGTGCGTGTCATTATCACCGTAGCGTTGCCTTTATCTGCGGGTAGGATAATTGTTTCCGTATCTTGACGTAGTGTTTTTAGGGCATGAATTTCTTCTTTAGTCAAATTGGATGGCGGCGGCTTTGCAGATCTCAGTAGACATGATACATCCTGTCTGATCTCCTCTGCAGATTCGGTAGGAAGGTGCCGGATTGCAATTTCTACTTTGCTAATTATTTCTTCTACCGGTATACTATTCGGAGCTACTGCGTAGTTGAGTCCTTTTCTCAAGACCGAGGTAGTGGGTTCACTGAGTGGCTTATCTGTGAGGTTTACTATTACATTCTTCTTCAGTGGAGCAGGTGGTTTCGGTTTCTGTTTTTGTAAGAGGCGGTTGAATTTCTTGTTTTGCTTGGCAGTGGCTAGTTCCAGTGTACGCTGGGATTGTGTGTTGCTAATGCTGTCTAACGTGGTCCAATCATTGAGCGACAGAGTGCTGGCAAGTTGCAGGTGGAGATGAAATAATTTATTGTTGAGGTAGTCCAGAGTCTGTCTTGTGTCACTGATCCGTTCTCTGAGGAGTTTTGTGCTGGTTTCGTGAAGAATACGGTCAGTCCGTCGGTTCTTGGTGTGATATTTCAGTCTCACACATGCTGGTATAATGCTGTTGTCCCTGCAGCGTTTCAGAAAGGCGAGTCGAGCCAGGTAGTTACTCATTTTCTTCCGAAGGTTGTCGAACTGCCTAGTAGCTTTGATTCACGTAATACGTAACCCCAATGGGACGCTGAGTCGCGCAGTATACAGGAAACCCACTCACACAGACAGGTACCTACACGCCTCGTCTCATCATCACCCATCACAAAAGCAGGCTGTCCTAACATCACTAGTAAACAGGGCCATAGCGATATCTGACGCAGAGCACCTCGAGGAAGAAAAAGAACACCTCACGGAAACCCTTAGGAAAAATGGATACTCGCTCAATAACATCCGACGAGTCCTTAAAAAATCAGAAGAGAAGAAAGAAAAGACCGCCGCAGGAGAAAACAACGGGAAAGAAGAACTGACCCGCCAGAAAACAGCGATACTGCCATACATTAAAAACACTACAGACAGGATCGGCAAGATACTGGACAAATACAACATAAAAACTATCTATAAACCTCACCGTAAGCTAGCCCGTTATCTACCACCAGTAAAAGACACAATAGAATTACAGGCCCCTGGAGTGTATCACATTGAATGTAGCTGCGGAGCTTGTTATGTAGGTGAGACAAAACGTCTGATCTCCACCCGCCTAAAAGAACATATCCGTCACACCAAGAACCAAAACACAGATATTTCAGCAGTAGCCAAGCATTCCTACGAAACTAGGCACGGAATATCATTTGACAAGACCAAGATCCTAGCAGCTATCCCTTGGAATCTGGAAAGAAAAATCCGCGAGGCTATCGAAATCAAGAAACATCCGAATAACATAAATTTAGAAGAAGGATACAAAATCAGTAATTCTTGGATGCCCATCATTCATAGCTTAAGACATACAGACCACAACATAAACACACGGGCCGCAACCCCATTACATAACAGCGCGGGCAAGCCCCCACTACCTGGCTGTGACATAAACTTTCCAGAAGCCTCGCGAGACAGCCAGGGCTTACGCCAGCCAGATAGGCTAGGATATAAAAGGCCAATATCAAGGCCACTCTAGTAGTGTAACTCTGCCTGGGAGACTGATTACCTCGGATCGAGTAGGGGTATTTCAGTCGCCTTGACAATGAATACTGCAATGTATTCGAAACGTCGGCAAACTGTACGTGATATGCGTACAAGTACAACACGGTTCAACCCGGAAAATAAATTAAATAATTCTTCACACCGTGGAAGCTTCACTTCTAAGATAAGAAGAAAAGAAGTACACTTGAAATTCTGAAAGCTTATTCAGAAAACTATTTTGTACTGAGGAAATTTGAAATGAATGAATGAAACTTTAAATATTCTAAGTGTTTATTGAAAATTTACATTGACAACAACATCTGGCTTCTAACTAGACCTAATTCTGTTTATTTATCGTACAATGCTCCATCCTAGATGGATAAGCCACCTATAATTTATTATGAAATTGACCCTTAAAATTCCATGGTGCTGTTATAACTTAATATTCCAAAGAGTGTCAGCCTGCATGAAGGTGGTAATATGCTCTATTCCACTTTATTTCCCTAAGCCACTTTCTCTTAAAATGCTGTGTAGCCTGCTAGATTATCCCTTTCTTATAGCTTTTAACATGTTTTTCCTTTATTTTCTTCAGTGCTGCATCAGCGCTATTTTTATGAGTCCACTTAGTTCTCTCTGGCGCCCACAACAACCACACTGCAAAGCTTTCTAAATCTCGCCTCCATTATCATCCTTAATGACCTAGTTTCAGCTCCATAAAGCACTACACTTCATACAAAACATTCAGCAATATATTTTACCCTCACGTAGAAGTGTACAGTACTGTATATGATTCCATTATCTAATAGCATTTTTCTAGTCCCTATTTTCAAACACATGCTCATAAGATTCTGGAAATTAATTTTGGTCACCATAAATGCGAAGCCCTTGAAATAAATTATTATTTTAAAGTCAGTAATGATGACAGCACTTCCAGAATGGTTGAAACAATAGTTCCTCGGCGACTTAAGCGTTTCAGAGATCTAACAAAGACTACAGAATTACCCAGTTCTCACCCTAAATAATCAACGGGGACAGGCCTTAATATATATTCTACCTAATTAACATACTTCACCAAATTCATCCTGGGGTGATTTGTCACATAGATGTTGAGATATCAAAAGTCATGTAGGATCCATCAAGGTTTGTGCATGTATCTTAAGATTTAAAGATCTTCTTGCCGATTGGCGATGAATCATTCTAATGTTAATTCGTTGAAGTTAGATGCTCTTCCTAAACATACAGTTTACATCATTGTATTTTCAATTATACCCACAAAGCGACACATAAATACTGGTCAATATTTGTTGCACAGTTTACAAATATTCCACGTTATAGATTTGTTTCTGTGTCATCACTGGTACCAAATTTCTAAAAGATGTGAAATCAAGTAAACGCGTAGATCTAAATTTCTTCATGTAACAAATCTTGCATGAATATCATTATGACTGTTCCACATTGCTTACTACATCATTTTGATGCTATTTATACTTATTTTTACATTGGTGTTGTTATATCATTGCAAACTTACTTGACAAAACTGATCTCTACAATGTTCCATTATCTGATTTGAATAAGTGCGAGTGTATACGTAAAACGCACACTCACTGATGGCGACCTCCCTTTAAAAGCCAATAGCTACTCGGACCTTAACCACCGAGATTAATCTTCATGTCCTGAGAGAGAAGTTACTGTCTAAGAGGCCCGCCAACCAACCCCAATCCCGAGTGGGCCTCGGAAGTAAAATCTGCGGGGCCGCTCTCCCCAGTACGCCTTCCAACACGATTGTGTCGATCATTGCAGTCAAGGTAAAAGAGCGAGTCATCATCGAAGACGACAACAGGCCCATCGTGAGTGTTTCCGACACAAGGACCGCCTCAAACGTCGATGTGTCGTGGTCAGTTGGAACACTTGTTGCAGGGTCGTGGTACCGTCACCAAGCTGCACGTAAAAAAATTACCAATTGATTGTCGTGTAACGTGTGGTGCCACTGTAGACAGACCTTCCTCTTCTGTTGCTCGAGTGCCTGTCCGGGATAACTGAATGATGCGGCGATCCGCTCGCAGTATTGTCCCTCAGTTTGGTCCTGACCCTGATCTCTGAGCATGTATCCCTTCATTTGATCACCTGGACATCAAACACGTTGTACCGTATATGAATTTTGGACAACTTGTGAAGCTGTAACCCGCACAGTTAACCCACTCTCACGTAGACCAGTTATCCGGCCCTCTCAACCGGTAGCAATCGATAGTAGCCTGATGGTACCCTTCACGTCGCTGTACCCCTGAGACTATACAAGATGAAGCCGAACTCTACCTACAAATTTTTGGAGGTTGTTCAGGGATACCTTCTGAGTATGTTGGTATAAGGGACCCATGGTCTCGGTTGGCTCATTGAATTTCGCTTGGTTTGTTGCCCCAATTATGTTTGTACCTGTATTGCACTGAAAATAATAAATGTTCGGTAGTTCTTGACAAACGCCGGGGTGTCGTAATTTTGTCCCGCAGGAGTTATTTTATGTGCTGGAAGCGAACGATGCCGTGATCATGGTGGTCGACATTTTGAAAAATATATGTTAGGGAACAGTTCTTCATTTGTTAAGTACCGTAATGTACAGCACACTGACAAAACAGACTGAACACACTGTGACAAAAGTGTACGTGTTTCGTCTGAGGGTTGTTGCAGTACTCTGTTTTTTTCTTGTTGAAAGTTTTGGTTATTGCGTATCACAGACTTTCTTTTACCCTTTGTTTCGTGTTGTACGTTTTGTTTATTTAATATTACAGCCTTTTTCATTGATATGAAACCGGGATGATTTTGGTAACAAACCAAACAAATCGTAATTACATTATTACTCCATAACGAGCCACCGGAGACCACGGATCCCTTATACCAATATACTCAGAAAGTATCCCTGCACAACCTCCGAAAAGTTTTCGGTGGAGTTCGGCTTCACTTTGTATGTCATCTAAGCTCTACTGGGCTTCGCATAATGAGGTGGTTCAGCCGTGTTCAATTAAGTGGGAAAGAGATGTGCCAACGGTCTGATTGCCCGGAAGCCAGTACCTCCAATTTCAACATGAATGGCCCATTTCTTCGTGGTGAAGAAATTTCCATTTTCCCTGGTGTATATTCTGACTTTGATAAGTTACTCGCATTCGGATTATGTTAGCGAGATGCGAATTTTATAAGATGTTGGTCAACTATTTGCAAGTGATTCCGCACGGAAATTTAATTAAACCTGTCGTTGGCGGCCTTTATGTATCTAATCCGAGAAAAATGAAGCATTCGAATATTTTAGACGAAATAACAACATCCTATTGTACAAATATGCAGGGCGTCAAACACACAGTTCATAAATGCTGTGCTTAATACCATCATTCACTCCATCCAAACGGCATTAATTTCATATCTGGCTTTGGACATCGACAGTGGTTGAACGCCAACGGCCGTAGCCGTGTTGAAACACCAGATCCAGTGAGATCTCCGAAGTTAAGCAACATTGGGCGTGGTTAAGATTTGGATGGGTTGCTACGCGCTGTTGGTGTGGGGTAAGGGAATGGAGGAGCGGAAAGGAACTGGACACCCTACCGTACGTAAACTCCGGCTCAGGCACACCTCTACGGAGGTTTGGACTTGCCTTCGGTCAGAATACACCCTTACAATACCTAGTGGTTGAACTTAACTCACATAAATACACAGGCAAGTCAGAGACTAAGCGTCTAGTACCATTTTTCCGAAACGAAATCTCATAATCAGGATGCTTTATTAGTGCTACAGTGTAGGTCTGCTTTTCCGAAGTGTGCAGTTACTACCCGATAATGCCAGACTCCACGGCACACAGATCACAATAGCCTTGCTGGACACCTAGCGTTGAACGTAATCCTAATCAGACTTGGCGAATGTTTAAAGTAACGAAAAATTAGGTTAGATTATCTTAAAGGTAGTTAGTGTTCATGTGCTGCTCTCTAGTAATTTGTACATCATTTTCACATCAGAGCAAAATATGTTTCCTTTTTATCAATTACAAAGCTTACAGAACATATGTAATTAGGAATACAGTATATCCCATACGATAAATCGCAGTATAGTTTATTATATATTCGGTTCCACTGTATTCCAACAGCGAAGAATACGTTTATACACTGCAACATTTGAGGGAATCATATGCGACGATCAATCACACAGCACTGTGGCGGGAACAGCATACAGTTTTTTCCTCTGAATATCTTGGGCGTATCAGAAGTTTGTCACAAGCGGTGTGCGAGGGGCATCCAGCGTCATACTCTGCCCATAATCAGTTTTAAACGCGAGGATAGCGAAAGCATGCACAATGAATGGTGCTCGAGAGAGACTGTATAGTGAATAGGCTGGGATGGACATGGGACGAGAAGTGTCATCTTAGCATCCATGTCTTCACCGTTGGCCAGAAGGAAGCACATTATCACTACACGTCTGATTCCGGTAAACAGTGACATACAGATCTTCGCCTTTCTAAAGCAGCCCCACAGAACCGATTAGACTTAGTGTCATACTCTGGGTGTTAGCTAGGACCATGCTTGAAGCTAGGCTACAATCTCACGTGCCGTTAGGCAAATTTCTTTTGATAAGTGGCTCGGTACTGACGGAAATTAGTACGTGTTACTTATGTTCGTTGAAACATCTTGTTGAATAGATCTCATGTGGGATTTTAACTCTTGGTTAGATAATGCAAAGAATAAGCCTTCAGAAATTATTTCTGTGCAGTCAAATATATCTTCAGATCGTTTCTTTTACCCTTTGCTACTTCTAAGGAAGGGCGCGCAAGTGCTCGTCACAGTCATTCAGTCCATATAATTGTGTCGGTATGAATATTGCATGGAGACATTGCTGTGGAGCTTTAAAACTAGTTTGCATCTTTATATCCAATTTACATGTTCACTTCACAGTTAATGAACATTGTAATAAGGCGGTAATTCATTTACTCAGTAATTGTTTCGTCGTACTCTTCTATCTGTCGGAGATAGAGAGGTTTAAATTATTCATTCGCAATCACAGTGAATTATTTCATCTTCTTGACTGAAATTAAAAAGTAACACAATTATAACTTTCACTAAAACACTGATTCCTTAACAATTTTCCTCTTGTGAGCTAGTTTTGAAGTAAAGTGTATATTTCATTTAATAATTACTTTTTTGCGAGCTCTGAAAATTCAGTATTTGTTTTTTGTTCAAACAACTCACGATTCCTTAGAAGTGACAACAAAGTTTGGAAATTAATCTCGTCATTTTTTAAATACTATCTCAGTTATTAATCTAATATGAATTGAATTATTTGTGTCTCCTTCCATTTTCTAGTACTTGTCCTGTCTTTAGTCTTATCCAAAATTTGAATGAGAATTAATCAAGATTGTGCATTCAACATACTATCCCGATGACTGTTAGCGTCTTCAATCCATGCGTCTGATGTTTAAATACAGTGTCTTCCGTGTTCTCTCATAAAAATGGATTCAGACGTGCATCTTGGATGCAGAGGTGCGGTGATGTGAGAAGAGCACAATTTTCAGAAATCACTATCTACTCTCATATCGATGTCATTCTAGTTGACTACAAGGAATATTAGAAACGATTTTATGAGAAGAGCAAAAATACTTGTGAATGTACACCTTTCCCTAATACATCGGCCAAGAGGGAAATAAATAAGGATTTTACAAGCCCACATCCAAATATTTATGTTAATTCTTTCATATCGATGGCTTTCTTTAAAAATCTCGTAAGTCCGAATACTCTTCCTATCCATTATATTCCTTAAGACTGGTCACGCCTCCCAGTCTCATATTTATATGCAGTCCAAAAGAATAATTTTCGTTATGGTCATTTTCCTCTGCCAATTTGTAAAGGAAAATGAACCTTAAATTCATTATACTGTAGGAGTGTGTAAATTTGCCATGCAATCAACATCCCTACAATACGGTACGGTAAGGTCCATTTTCCTTTAGACATTAGCAAAGGGAAATGAACACAGCGACAATTATTCTGATGGACTGCATACAAATATATGACCGGGAGGCGTGACCAGTCTTAAGGTATATAATGGGTAGGAAGAACATTTGGACATACGAGGTTCTAAAAGAAAGCCATCGATATTCTCTGAGATTTATATTAACACAAGACGTTCCAATCACCAAAAGAAAACAGCTCGATGAAACGTAAAATGTTTTATATGTTAAACGATCAATTGTTAAAATACAAGAGAGGATGCACTTCTCGGCATCACTCAACTTTTCATTACATGATTTTCATTTTGATAAACATTTTAAACCATTAATAAATCAATATTTATAAGTGCCGACTACTGTATGTAGAAAATAGAAAGGAAAATGTTTTCAATTTCTTTGTGTTCATTGTGAATGATCATTTTCAAAATTATTCCTCCTCTACTTGAAAAAAATGCATTTAGACATTTTGGATACCTTTTACTCAGTTTGAATGCTCAGGCAGAATTTTCGCGCAGTCACTAAAAACAGCCGACCTGAGTAATATAATAAAACGGAAAGCTCGGATGGCTGATCACTCCAAAACTCTGGTTGTAAGTTTCTGGGATATTCACTGTGTGAATTTTACAGACTTTGCACATGTGTTTTTCATTTATATATACACCCACACAACTACCTTGATATGCAGTAGAAGAGAGTTTCTTCATACAAGAAGCAAATTAATGAGCTATTTCGAGTCTAGTCAGCCATGCGATCATAGACATGAGTTTCAGTACAGACATTTGCATTCCTGCGTGTTTTAAATAATCAGATTTTCTTCAAAATACGTACACTGTTTCAAAAATGTCATTACTGGATTAGTTGTACGGTGAGAAAATACAGCTATGATTTGAGTCGTGACTGTGTTGGATACAAATACAGAATTCAATCCAATCTGTCCAATCCTTTTCGAATTATAAGTAACCCACCGTTAACGTATTAAATATGCGTCCCTATGTCCAATTTCTCCTTTTCATGGATAGTTATCATGGCTACGACTAAATATTAGACGCAGGTTACACATGAATGCTTTAGCGTGCCAGGTGTTTTTGTAAACACTGCTACTTTCCTGTTCTCCATATTTCTCTATCTTAGTACCCTGCATCTGTTCAATATCCGGTCAGGTCGTACGCTAGAAATCCCTGCAAATCGAACCATAATATACAACAGATCACTCATGATCACCAACACTAGCTACCGGAATAAACACCCCAATGACATTAGGAATGTTATATTTTCAGCAAAATTCAATGTCTCCTTCCAACATAATCTTATAAGTACCTCCAGTCTAACTTGAGTGTGGTTGGGATGCACGAACGAGAGTGAACATGGTTGTTTATTATCATGTGTTACGGAATTAGCCTTGGTCCTAAAATAAAATGGTGTCAAATTCCCCTATGGGAAAGTCAAATGATCCTAAATGTATCTTAGGTGTCTCTTTTTCATGGCCTTCCATGAACACCTGCTTATTTAAAATGGCCATCAGTCATAAGACATAGCTTCACGGTTGCTAAATAATATTGGACATCCATCCATACTTTGCAACACAGCCTGTCCGGTTGCTATGTTAACACTTCCGTCACACTCAGCTCTAAGACACATTTATATCGACACATTTCAACATATTTCGGTAGGAACACTTAGGTTTACTTTTGACATAAATATATCTTATGGCTGCGGATCATGAGAAATTTGGGATAAGAAAATGTGTCACGCAATGTTACCTAGCAACCGTGCACACTGAGATGTGAAGTATGGATGGATGGTATTAACTGGGAGACACACAGAAGGCTCTTTTACCAAAGAGACGTCATCTCATTATACACTAGACGCAGGGCCTCTAAGGGTGCATGCACTGTGCACGGTGCAAAAGACGACTTCGCTTGGTTGACCAGAGTGCAGACCCCCACTCCTCGATTTGGAGCAATAGCGCTGTCTCTCTCTTTCCCTACGCCTGTCTCGCTCGCTTCCCCTGTCTCTCTCTTCCTCACTTGCTCCGTAGCGCTCCAAATCCGAGCCGAGTTGAGCCGAGCTTAGCCGAGTAGCCCGGAGACGAAGCGTTGATCCAAGCCGAGCCGAGTGAGGCCGATACACTGTGCACAGGAACTCTGCGCCGCAGTTTGCACGCTTGAGATTTTGAGCGTTTGAGAGGCCCTGCTCTAGAGAACTGATTATTTTATTTCATTTGTGGTAGTTTCATAGGCCTTGAGTCGCATTTCTACTTTCGAGGCACTGAATCCTACGCTTGTCAACTTCAAACTCTACGCAGATGTCTCTTGAAAACTATTCGTTAGATGCAAATAAGCTATCGTTATAAATTTGAGTTTCATTTAGTGAAAGACATATTTATGATCATTTGTTTATGCCAACTGGAAATTTAACACGATCTTTACATTTATATTGTGTTCATACCGTATATTTTATCGTACTCTTTCAGCCTTGAGATTTTCATTTAACTTTAGGTCTTTTATTTTACCCATTCACCTTACAGCTTGTACATATTGCCTAAAATTTAACGGCAACTTCCTCGTATTGTCAGTAGTACTACTCTCATATGCATGTAAGTTTGTACGATTCACTGTTTATTGCCTGTTGTTCCTGTTCTGCTTCCTGTAAAATTAGATGCATGCGGTTAAATGCAAGAAAGAGCCAGCGGTCCGAACTTGGCTACGAAAAATAAAGTGGCATAGAGTGGCGAGAAAGGGCTCCCTACTGAGCTCGGCACTGCAACCAATTACTTCTTCCAGACTGCTCTCGTTCATCATTTTCATCCGACCTCCCTTGTTTGACTCTTATTATCTTTTCATAACGACCGTGTTAAATTAGGAATTCCTGGGTATCACAAGACGCGTCCTACCAGTTTATCAGTTCTTCTGTCCGGCTCGTTGGCTCAACGGTCAGCGTACTGGCCTACGGTTCAGAGGGTCCCGGGTTCGATTCCCGGCTGGGTCGGGGATTTTAACCTAATTGGTTAATTCCAATGGCACGGGGGCTGGGTGTATGTGCTGTCTTCATCATCATTTCATCCTCATCACGACGCGCAGGTCGCCTACAGGAGTCGAATAGAAAGACCTGCACCTGGCGAGCCGAACCCGTTCTGGGATATCCCGGCACTAAAAGTCATACGACATTTCATTTCATCAGTTCTTCTGGTGAAATTTTTCTTCTCACCATCTCGCTTTCGTATCCCTTCATTTGTGATTCCATTTTACTTCTTCTTCTACTACTTCTTTATCTGTTTACCCTGAAGGGTCAATTTTCCCTCGGACTCAGCGAGGGATCCCACCTCTACCGCCTCAAGGGCAGTGTCCTGGAGCTTCAGACTCTTGGTCGGGGGAGACAACTGGGGAGGATGACCAATACTTCACCCAGACCGCCTCACCTGCTATGCTGAACAGGGGCCTTGCGGGTTGATGGCGGCCGTGGCCTTAAGTTAGGTACTATCCCAGCATTTTCCTGGAGGAGAAGTGGGAAAACCACGGAAAACCACTTCCAGAATGGCTGAGGTAGGAATCGAACCCACCTCTACTCAGTTGACATCCCGAGGCTGAGTGGACTCCGTTCCAGCCCTCGTACCACCTTTCAAATTTCTTGGCAGAGCCGGGAATGGAACCCTGGGCCTCCGGGTGTGGCAGCTAATCACACTAACCCATACACCACAGAGGAGGACTTATTCATTACCTCGTGATAAATTATTTTCATTTGTAACAATTTATATAGCAATTATCACTACTAATGCCAGAGAGACAAACTTGTTATTTTTGTATTCATTCAGTATCAAATAAGTCCAATGTGCGTAAGAAACGCAAAATACTAGTAATATTCATATAATTTTGCTTACCTAGTTATTAGACTCCAAAATTTGAACACTTTCTTATTACATAGTAACATATCCTAAGCTCTTATAGACAAATTATTATGGAGGATCACTTGTAGCCTCATTACTTCATAAGAGTATCTTTATCGATTTATCAGGAGGGCACTACGGTGTTAATCATCAAGGCTTGTTTCGTAAGCCGAGTCAAGCCAAGCTAACAGGATTATGGCTTAACGATCTACCAAGAAGGCTCAGAGCGTTAAAGAGTTGGCCAATGTAGAGTACACGAGTGAGAGGTACATTTAATCCGACCGTCGACCATTACTTAATGGTTTTGCTAGGTTTGCCATTTCAACTCCTGGAATACAGTATAGTGGAATTGTGCGTTTCTCGAGGTCATGGCCATCCTTCTCTCATCTTATTTACATCGAGCCAAACACCAAGTTCCCAACAAAACTTACGGTATACACAGGGTTGAAAGGATGATAAGGACCACAGTCTTAGTTGCATAAAAAACTGCGAAGTGGCAGTTTCAGTGATTGACTGCGGTACTGAACTGGCGTATGGCATTTAGTGCCGGGAGTGTCCGAGGACATGTTCGGCTCGCCGGGTGCAGGTCTTTGGATTTGACGCTCGTAGAGGACCTGCGCGTCGTGATGAGGATGAAATGATGATGAAGACGACACAAACACCCAGTCCCCGTGCCAGTGAAATTAACCAATAATGATTACAATTCCCGACCCTGCCGGGAATCGAACCCGGGACCCCTGTGGCCAAACGCTAGCATGCTAACCATTTAGCCATAGAGCCGGACATTGAGCCCGGTAAAGATGCTTAACCATACCTTCAGTAATGATTTCATGATTTTGCTTAGAGTTGAACCCGTCGTGGATGAGTTAGTATTTGTACAAGTGCTGGAGACGTATTTGCTCAATAACGTTAGCAGACTGGTTCCCAATCAAATCCAAGATATATATTGAAGTATTCGTGTTCATGTATTTCTTGAGAAGAACGCACTAACACCCGACTGTATGGATTCAAAACGAGCGCCGAGCGCGCGGGCATCATGGGGGCAACATGCAAGCAAGCGCTGCTACAGAGTGCCAGCCAAGGCCAAGTGACGTCACACCGAAAGTTCTATTGGATTCTACGGCATTCCATCATCGAACGGAAGGTTAAATCGTAATTTCGAGAACGTCACCTTGTAGGCCTGGACAACAAATGCTACTGCTCCAAATTTCATTAAAATCGGCGGAAGGATGGCCGAGATATGAATTTTCTGAAGCTCCTATTTCCAGTCTCGCCGTCCAACCTTGAGTAATATAAGGGAGTCGCCAGCCTCGAAGAGATCAGAGTGTGTCAGTGTGTCACAGTGCGTGTCACAGTACTTCGTCATGAACCAGTCGTCTCGCTGATGTGATACAGTTCGTTACTCTGTCCGGCTAAGGACCGGGGTTTGAAAGTACCTAATACGAGTGTTGAAAGCCTTCTCTATGGACTCTAACTCCGCGTGTAAGCGAAAGCTTATTCACTATTAATATCGGTCTGTCGAGCCGTGTAACATTATTTCGTTTTGTGAATTTTGTAATTGAAGAGACTACATTTTGAAACTGTGCTTAAAGGACTTAGAGCATAAAGACTGCTTTAGTTGTTCCCTCTACAAGAGACTGTGTTAGGATATTTCGTGAAATTGTACCCTAGTAAAAGTACAATTCTTTTCATGGAGAGTGTTATTTGTTTCATAAAGGACAGTGCCAACCTTTCTTTTTCACCCCGTGAAAAAAAAAAAAAAAACAGTGTCGACATTTTTTTTCATAAGACTGTGCCAACCTTCATTTTTCAAAAGACTGTGTTAATTCACTTCGCATAACCGTGCTAACATAAGACTGTGCCGATATATCCCTTCAAACAGTTTGCTGATTCCTGAAATACGGTGCCTTTATATCCTTTCAAGGGACTATGTTAATTCCCCTCATAAAGACAGTGTCTACATTTACGTGCAATATTGTGCCCCAGTGGAAAGTTATCCCTGAGAAATTACGTGATTTTTGTTAAGACTGTGTCGTAATAGAACTTGGTTCTCTTTCACAAGACTGTGTCATAAACTATTTATTTCTGTCTTCGCAGAAACTTTAATTTATTTCTACGTGTGTGTGTGCTGGAACATTGCATGTACTCATTACAAACAGTGCAGAGACTGTGTCCGAAGGACTTAATTTATTTTCATTTGCACTGAGACTAAATAAAGTGGTAAACCATCGTATCTCAGAAAGTTCTAGATTTTTTCATTGCCTATCACTTCAAGTTCGATAGCGACTGTTGCACGAACAATATTAATCATTCTCACAGGACTGTGATTTTGAATTCATCTCTCTTTTTTTTTTTTTTTTTTTCAAATGTGCGTCCAACACCATTTAGAGTGGAACTTATTCAGCCAGTAAACAGTGTCCCGCCATAATTTGCAGCGCAGTGCGATAGAGAAGTGTCGTATCAGATTCCATTGACATTCTGTGCGAAAGTTTTACATTTCTCTGCTCCTTTCATGAGACTCAGTGGAATACAAAACTCAACAACTACAGTGTTCCACGCTGCACTATCGTCAGACGACTGCCCAAAGTTCGAGTGTCCTTCCACATCAAGGGCTAACAACTGCCGTGGGACGACGCCGACAACTTGGGACGACGCCGAGGCCGCAGAACGACGCCTTCTCCACATCTTCGAGAACATTCAAACCATTCGTCTGTAAAAGGTGATGATATAATTTCCATGCATTTTTTTAATAAACTGCAAGTTCCACTTTAAATATGAACTCATTTCACTACCCTTCTCACGTACTCTCTGAAGCATGAACCGTACACGCCTTGACGTAATCTCCACAAAGCTGAAGTACGGGAGTTCCTGTTTCAATAAATTTACAATTTACTTTACGTCGCACCGACAGAGGTAGGTCTTATGGCGACGATGGGAGAGGAAGGAGTGCTAGGAGTGCGAAGGAAGTAGCTGTGGCCTAAATTAAGGTACAGCCCCAGCATTTGTTTGGTGTAAAAATGGTATACCGCGAAAAACCTTTTTCAGGGCTGCCGACAGTTGGGTTCGAACCCAATATCTCCCGATTACAAGCTCACAGCTGCTTGACCCTAATCGCACGGCCACTTGCTCGGTAAGATATTTCTTCAAAGTTCATATTGTGGTTAATTTTAAGATCAGTAAAATAAAATATCATTAACCAGGTTAAGTTCGTAGAATAGGCCTTGCCCTCAACCTCTTTTGGGAGTTTTTAAATGTATTGACCACCCAGTCCTCATTGTTTGGTTAATAGTAAAACGTACGAAAATGGAGGAGCATTACTGGAGGTATCTATAGGCCTACACCAATTTCATCAAGTAATAATCTGAAATGTATCCCTTAGTTATTGTGTCAACCAGAAACGAGGCATTACTTTAAACGAAGGCTACTGTTATCAGCACTGCAATTACAATAAATTTCGCACTGGGATATAATGGCGACGTGAAAAATGATCAAACTGTGGCTCATTACAAATGAAAATAAAACATTTTTCCATAGTTTTTGTATGAGGAACCCGCCCCAACCATTTAACCAAATATTTCTGATACACTGCTATATATAAGGTACTGAACAACATTTTTCTTCAAGACGAGCAAGTTGGCCGTGCGGTTATGGTCACGCAGCTGTGAACTTGAAATCGGGAGGTAGTGGATTCGAACCGCATAGTCGGCAGCCCTGAAGATCTTTTTCCGTGGTTTCCCATTTCACACTAGGCAAGTATTGGGGCTGTGCCTTAATTAAGGCCACTGCCGTTCCCTTCCCGCTCCTACCCCTTTTCCTATCCCATCGTCACCGCAAGATCTGTGTTGATGCGACGTAAAGTAAAACTGTAAGAAATGATTTAAAAGAATTAAAAATAAAAACAAAACATACTCCATGGTGCAACAGCCTCGAAGGGCCATGGCCTAACAAGCGATCGCTGCTCAGCTCGAACGCCTGCAGATTACGAGGTGTCGTGTGGTGAACATGACGGATCATCGCGGCCGTTATTCCTGGCTTTAAAGACCGAGGCCGCCATCTCACTGTCAGATAGCTCCTCAATTAAAATCACGTAGGCTGTGTGGACCTCGAACCAGCCCTCAGATGCAGGTAAAAATCCCTGACCTGGCCGTGGGTAAGAGGCAGGATCGCTACCCCTACACCGCGCGGTTGGCTTAAATGAACGAAGTTTTCGAATAAATCGCCATATTTAACCGAAAATCAACAATACGAGAAAAAATAAAATAATAGTTTTAGTCATCCTTTCACCTACAGCACACTGATTGATTTTAAAATCACATATATCTTAAAACCTGTTCCTGGATAGGTGGACTCTAAATTTGAAGTTTACACGAATCATATTCAGTGGTTTCCCCGTCATTAAAGAACAAACAGACAGACAATCGGATACTAAAGCTAAATCCCTTAAAATGTCTCTTGACGGTTTACGATATTTGTCCTTAAGCATTTATTCATGCCTAAAGAGAGCTCAAGTCTTTCAGGACAACTCATCATTCTGTTGTAGTATTTGCTTTACCTCAAACTCTATCTGAGACAGCTGCCAATCAGGAAATAATTATCAAATAGTAAGGTCTATTTTTGCCACGTGTAGAGAATTAACCCTACAAGTACTAACGATTTTTTCTTTGTAACATGGTATACCAAAAATTTACTACATTGAAGGATGTATTTGGCTACGATTTATTTTTATATAACATAACAATATGGGTACAAGTAGAACAATGTAAGAGAAATCAAAATAAAACTAGGATTTTACAGGAATACAAATGAGAACATAAACATTTTTAAATTCTACTTGAACTCCTCTCACTTGGAGTCTGACTCTCTGTTTTGTTCACAACTTTTGAACACATTTATCTTTTTGTGCACAGAATAGTTGTTTTTTGGGACTTGGTTGGTTTTCTCACTCTTGGAACGAGTACTCTTGCAGAAGAGTAACATCTTTCTTTGGCAGTGGTAGGTACTGTCCGGCTCCATGGCTAAATAGTTAGCGTGCTGGCCTTTGGTCACAGGGGTCCCGGGTTCGATTCCCGGCAGTGTCGGGAATTTTAACCATCATTGGTTAATTTCGCTCACACGGGGGCTGGGTGTATGTGTCGGCTTCATCATTATTTCATCCTCACCACAACGCGCAGGTCGCCTACGGGTGTCAAGTCAAAAGACCTGCACCTGGCGAGCCGAACCTGTCCTCGGACATTCCCGACACTAAAAGCCATACGCTATTTCATTTCATTTCAGTGGTAGATACTGTCTCTCGTTCCACGTTGTTCTGCAGTTTTCTTCCTGGAATAGGCCTATTTTCCATTGCTCCAATAACGTAAGAAGTTAGGTCATTCAAGTTCTTTGAACGCCCTTCCACGTGCGGCCTTATTAGCTGCATACCAAAGTCCTGGAGAAACAGTCTCCGTCTATTCAACTTCTTTGCATTCCAGCTGGGAAAATTTTGGGGGAAGAGGGTAGAGGCATTTGCTACAGGTATATCTATAAAAGTGTAGAATACAGGTTCAAGCCACCTTCTTGTACCCCTTTTGTTGAATAACCTCGTGAAATGCAATGAACGAGGAGCAGAACCAAAAACATCTTGCTGCTTGGTATTACTAATGGAGGGTCATTTTACGTCCGCTACATATACAGTAGAATATATAAAAGCAGAACAATTACTAAGATAATGTTTCAAGCAATAGGCTAATGGAAGACTTTACAACAGCAATTTACAGACAATAAGCAAAAATATCAAGAAGGAATGCACGAATTTGTGAGAGTTATTAAACATTTCCCAAAGTATTGGCACAAAGTGAACCCCTCTTAGAATTTGTAGGATTAAACGGGACTTAGTGAGTTGTCCGCATGGTTGGAGTCGGGTATCTGTGAGTTTGCAATCCGGAGATGTGGGTTGGTAAACCTCCGTCAGCAGCTCTGAGGATGGTTTTCCGTGGTTTCTCATTTCACACAGGGTAAATTCTGAGGCTGTACCTTAATTAAGGGATGGTCGCTACGTTTCAAATCCTAGCCCTTCCCCACCCTTGCCTCGCCGAAAACCCTCGACGTGTCAATGCGACACGCATATAAATATGGTGAATATGAAAATGTGTTTGGATATTATTGGAACGCGTACGTCTAAACGACTTAAATCAACTGGATTTTCTCACTAAATTACAGTTTGGCATGGAATAACGTGTAAGCTATTTACCATCTATCACGCCATCTCTTCAGCAAAAAATGAGAGACAAGTCAGAGGAAAATGTACGTCTTGGACCCTTAAAATTGATTAGTCCTATTAAACACGGAGCCTACCATACGTACGCAGAATTCAATTTCCTACATAAAATATAATGCACTTTCTGTCTAAATCTAATAGTTTTCCAGAAAAGCATGCTTTTATGTACTTCGGCGCATGTTTTAAAAGACAAATAACAAAATAGTCGGCACACTCTTGGTCATCAAACAGCAAGAATAAGTACAAGATTAAGAATTTCACATGAATTTTGTTCGGACTAGCGTGAATCTGGTATAGCGTGGGTCAGAATCTCAGCTCCGGCAGCTCTCAAAATGGTGTTGCATGGTTTCCTACTTTAACACAAGGCAAATTCTGGTAATGAAAATTAATACCATGGTAAATGCCATCCCAATCCTTGGCCCTTCCCTTCCTTGCATCACCGAAAACCTTCTACTGTATGAGTCAACTAAAAAGGAAATCATGTTTCATTGTATGGTGACTTATCTGTGTTGTGTTGAGAAAAAATGATGTTACTTTCCATTTCTTTCACGTAATACCTATACCTTTTGTGTGACAGTAATTTAACTGCTCTAATCCGCAAATGTTCGATTTTTCTCCCTTGAATAATTTGCATTTAACCTACGCAGTTCATGGTGAATAGGTATAAGACTCGATTACGAACAAACCGAAATGCCATTGTTTTCAAAGCTCCTAAGCTATATATAACACGCATATAGGCACTAAAGTAGGTTGTTAATAATTTCAAAATACTGTACATACATTCTCCTTACGCTGGTTGTCATACTTTTGTATCCTATGGGGCATGCTTGGAATAACATTTTGGGAACTAAGCTGGAAATCTCATGGGGATCACTGTTAGATGTCAATATAAGGAAAGGTATTAATTGGAGTAATCATATGAACGGGGTTGTAAATAAAGGTTAAAGATCTCTTCATATGGTGATGAGGATATTTAGTGGTTATAAATGAGATAGGCCTATAAATGAGGCGTATAAGTCACTTGTAGGGTCCCCGTAGAGTTCCGTGCTTGGGTCTCTCACCAGAATGAACTGGATATGATCCAAAGCTAAGCAGCATGATTTTTTCTGAGTAATTTCTGACAAAATAATATTGTTACAAAAATTCTGTAAATTTTGGGCTGGGAAGACATCGGAGTAAGGAGAAAAGCTGCTCCACTAAGTGGCAGCTTCCGACCTGCCAGTGGAGAGATGGCACACCGAGACCATTAGTATACGAATACGTTTGAATGGAAATTTTAAGAAAGATTAAAATATGCAAATGAAGTTGGAATTCAAGATGGAACACTATGGCAAATATGCATGTATAGGAAGATAAATTAGGAATTGAAATAATTTACCAAGGGAAACATTCGATAAATTCGAACTTCTTTGAAACAGAATAAGAAAATACCAGTTAAACAACTGATGCGGAATCTGACACCTGGATGACAGACCTAAATCCAGATCAGTGATGATTGATTTATACATTAAACTATGACGACTGGGGTGAATCCTTGGGTCTGAGCCAGTATAAAACTAATGTAAACATAGTTCACTCAGTTCTTGGGACAGTAACATCGTGCGATGACAAGGAGAAGACTTCAGAGCTTTAGCTTCTTGAACGATTAGGATATTGAAAGGAAAAGAAGGTAAAGTCTTGAAATGTGAAAACATTAAATACTATCTTAACATTGTATACTTAATATCGTTGCTGTTCAATACGGAAACAAGTTTACCGATGAAGATAAATCCACCATCACATGCAACCACCGTCATACTCAGTGAGTTCCTAGTGGTTTTAAAATAGTCAAAATTTCCTTTCATGGGTCTGTTGTCCCATTTGTCCTATTGTTTTCTAGTTTCTTTTAACTGCCGCTAAAGTCGATTTCGCTCTTATGGGCTGCAGCCAATAAGATTTGGAAAGCTAGAGTATTTTAAAACTCTTAACCTATGAAGTCACTAACTAACTAACTAGTGAAGAATAATGAAACCAGTTTCTAAGTACCTAGTATAAGCCCTGAAAAGGAACCAGTCTGAAGAGCATAGAGCAAAGCATTAGTCCGTAAGCCTAAGAAGGAGTAAGTGAAGACTCGGAAGAGTTCGTCATCACCTCCTGAGAACTTTCTGCTATGAATAATGAATCGCTCAAATCAACAGTACGTACAAGTTATCTGCATTGGAGATTTCCCTTATTCAGTAAAAGATTCTGACAAACGCACTTTGACTGGTTATCCGAAAATATTATATAATTTTGTCATGCACAGCACATTCGAGTTGAAGATAATTTTGCATTCTGACTATTCAAATCCATTACAACTGCTGCTGTGGACAATACAAGTTTTAATTTATTTCAAGCGAAGCAAAAATTTAATTACACAGTTCTTGCCGGGTTTACTCAAATATGCTTTTAATAACTGACGAACTAATACGTAACCCACATAACATTCCGTATTTTGAAGAACCATTCCGTATATACCCTCTGTTTAACCATGCTATGCCACAACCATCTTACTATGCGGCACTGTTCATTTGTAAGTTGCTAGGCATCAAGTCATTAGAAACACATTGTCATTGATCTGAAGCACTTCGTTGGAGTCACACTTGTGACGGTTAGGTTATTGCTGCTTTTTTTTTTCTTTTGCTTTACGTCGCACCGACACAGATAGGTTTTATGGCGATGATAGGATAGGAAAGGGCTAGGACTGGGAAAGAAGTGGCCGTGGCGTTAATTAAGGTACAGCCCCAGCATTTTCCTGGTGTGAAAATGGGAAACTACGGATACCCATCTTCAGGGCTGCCGACAGTGGGGTTCGAACCCACTATCTCCCGGATGCAAGCTCACAGCTGCGCGCTCCTAATCGCACGGCCAACTCTCCCAGTAGGGTTTCTTTCTAATGTACCGTCAGTGTGATTAATATAGTGCCGAATAGTGCAGATTGGTTGAAACATAACGTGAATCATATTAAGAATATATTCCTTGTTGAAATCTACATCGATTTAACTCAACATAGCACATAGTGTACTGGATAGACAAGCTTCCGTTTCCTTGGCTGAATTATCAGCGCAGTGGTCTTCCGCTCAGGTGACACTGGGTTCGATTCCAGGCCGGACCAAAGATTTTAACCGCGTCTGGTTAATTCCTCTAGCTCATACAACACATCGCACTACAAGAACAACGTAACAGTGAATACATCCCTCAGTATAGGGCTGGCGTCAGGAAAGACATCCGGTCGTAAAACAGGGCTAAATCCATACAGAAAACCGACACCAGGTAATTGAGAAGAGACACGGAAGAAGAATGTTAGGAACTTTATAAAAGGATTTCTGTAATGGGAAAAATGAGCATAGGGCGATGATAATCATACATGACAAGAATTATGCATTATCAGGAAGCTAACAACAGTCCGCAAAAGTACAAGATACCCAAAAGATAGAAACAGCAACAAAGATCAGAGTTTATAAGTCTGCAAAAATATTTTACAATAGCAACAATCAGGAGATAATAGAAAAAATAAAAACAAACACAATGAACAAAGTGATCTTCTGCAACACCCCCAAACAATTATGGTAAATGACGTTCGTCCTTGCACGTTATAAACTTCATATTAGAGCCCGCGTTGTCAAAGTATCAACTTGTGAAAATTTCAACTTATAATTCCACCTTTACAATACTTTAATCGTCTTTATTAAAAAGACTACATTAAATTATACTCGTGAAACATGCTTCGTCCTCTTATGGGACATCGTCAGTCACAAATACAAAACATTAAAAATAAGGCGAGGACACGTTGAAATAAGTGAATAAAAAGTCTGTGTATCCTGTGATGCGACGTGATGGCGTCTTGTCAATCTTCAATGTTAAAATGGTGCGACGTGAACATGATATGAAGCACGAAGTCCAATTAAAATCACAGATTAAATTGTTGTTCAAAACAACGAATTATCAATTATAAAACAACGTGAGTGGCTGTGCGAATAAAATTATATGCATATTGTACATAAAACAGTGTGGTGATAACGCCACATTAAAATAGCTTTCTTGATTAAGAGGTGGTGTTATACCGATGGTGCAAGTTGAACTAGATTATGTGTTGAGTTAGCTTTAGCACTTGAGGTGGAGTGGTCGACGTAAGACGGGCAAGGAGGCCCCTATTGTCAACACATAATCAAGTTCAACTTGCACTATCAGTATAACACCACCTCTTAATCAAGAAAGCTATTTTAATGTGGCGTTATCACCACACTGTTTTATGTGCAATATGCATATAATTTTATTCGCACAGCCACTCACGTTGTTTTATAATTGATAATTCGTTGTTTTGAACAACAATTTAATCTGTGATTTTAATTGGACTTCATGCTTCATATCATGTTCACGTCGCACCATTTTAACATTGAAGATTGACAAGACGCCATCACGCCGCGTAACAGGATACACAGACTTTTTATTTACTTATTTCAACGTGTCCTCGCCTTATTTTTAATGTTTTTTATTTGTGACTGAAGATGTCCCATAAGAGGACGAAACATGTTTCACGAGTATAATTTAATGTAGTCTTTTTAATAAAGACAATTCAAGTATTGTAAAGGTGGAATTATAAATTCAAATTTGCACAAGTTGACGTTCGGCTAGTAAACGTCAAAGGGAAGTGCGCACACAAGAAATGTTAAAAATAGAGCGAACAGACCAGAACATCAGGTAATAATATATCGATCACACAAGGAAACAAGGAAGAGTACTGGAACCCACCCATAATTTAAAAAAACAAGAAGTAACGATCCCAAGAAATTGCAGAGGCACTCACCAAAAAATGACACCAAAATTTTCAAAAAATTAAAATAAAACTATAATTTGATAAATAATATTTACATTAAAATTAATTTTTGAAAAATCAATAATTTTTGGTGAAACAAAAATGAAGATAGACTTGCCAAGAACAAAAATAAGTAGTATAATTAACATTTAGTAAATAAATAATTTAAATGTAAATAAACATAGTTCTATAGTTAAAGGTACCATATTATCAGATAAAGAAAAGTTCTGGTGCCCCAGCCTACTCCAAACATCACAAATAATTAATATATTAAATATAATTAAAATTTAAATGAAAGGTAAAATGGGTTGGATAGCCAAATAGAGGGCTTTTGACAGAACCCAGTGGAGGATCGTTCACCGCAATACCCACATAAACGATGGTCTCACAACACATCATATTAAATTTAAAACAGTACACAAATACAGACCATAATATCCACGCAAGCCCGCACAGAATCGAGAATATTAAGCAAACTAATTAATTATTTAAATCACAAAGCCATAGTAGGCTACGGAATCAATAAAACACCCGATATTGATAAGTAAGAGAACTAGCCAGTTCAATTAACATGACCAAGTCAAACACACGAACACCACTCAAGATGAAACAATCCATTATTATATTCATGATGCCACACACAAGTTGCTGCTATCGCAGACAATGCAATAATGAATAATAATCAATTACGTAACTGCCAAGCACGAAGGGATAAGCAACAATAATAGGAAGGATAGGTAAGAACCGAATTCCAGATCGCTCGCACTAGGGCTGGCCAGAAACCCTCAATTAAAACCCGTGAAGTTACAATTAATGCGGGTTTACCAAAAAATTAGGACAATAATCTCATAAAACCCCGCAGTAAAGATGAAAATAACCCAATCTAACCCAATACATATATATCCCAAAGAAATATTAAAATTTACAAAACTGACGATAATAATATTAAAAAACTGTTAGAATAAGTGCAAGCGTAGTATCAGCTCGAAACACGGTCATGAAAAGGCCGAAACACACGAAAGGATGCAAGAATAACTAGATGGAATTCACAACACAAGGAACACGGATACGTGCACGAAAACACAGCAACAATAGCGATAATATATATTATAAATTTTCTAACTAGAAACCGCAAAAGCATCCAGGACACAGCACAGTAAAACTCTCGCAAATTCACAGAAAAATAGAATAAATCCAAGGGAAAAACAAATTTAAATCAAGACAACGGAGAATTTCAAAGGTTACCTAAGCACGACAATGGCCTTCACCATTACACACGACACTCAGTTAAAGCAAGAACGCCATACCACAAAACTTAGATACAAATCAAATCACCTTTAAAAATACTAACTAGAATATAAATAACACACACACCAGGAAAATAATATTAACAGAAATAAATCATAAAGGCGTGCTTACACTTCCTTCGGTTAGTGCAGGTCTGGCTCGAAATGTCCTATTGTTTTTGAACTGAAGTCGAATTCGCTCTTGTGGGCTGCAGCCAACTACCTAAAATTTTTCTAGGATTTGAAGTCAATGCAGTAGCGAATGTTTACTGTTTACTAGCAGGATTGAATGAAATATAGCGGGAAAGCAGCTACTATCTACAAGCGTTTTGATCCGACGTTTTACTCAACTAGATGGCAGGCAAATGTTGGGTGACCCATGTCAGAGTTTTAATTAATTTTGTCAAGTAAACACAATCGTGTCACCAGAAATCCCATATATGCCGACATCGTATGATATGGGGTAACGGATTTGAACCCCGTTATCTAGGAATCCGGTGACTGGTAGATCCACAGATGGAGCTAAGGCAGAGATAGCATGTTTTCATAGAGAACTAAGATTAGCATGGAATTTGATTAAGTACTTCCTGCTTGAACGGAAAAAAGCAACTGGATCAATCTCTAAACAAGGGAATAAGAAATATTGCCACAGGTAATGAGGTAATTCATTTATCAGTACTGTATACTACGAAGGTGTTCACAGACATTTTAGAAAAGATAGTAGATCGTAGAGAGTCCACTGCGGTTCCAGACCAGAGAGCAGCTGTGAGAACCATATTTTCAGTACCAATAACTGAAAAGTGCTTCGAGAGAAATAGATAAGGATGTTCGTGTTCTAGAAACAGAATAAGAAGGGAGTAGATGTTGGCTGCACGGACGGACTACGAAATAGGGGATGAATGAGTGCTGGCAATTAATTGCATTTGCATTGTCAGTTATTATACCGCAAGGAGAATGGATTGTAGATTTATTCTAGTTGTCAGCGACGGTACTGTGGGAAATGGATAGAATTAGAAAGGCGGTGCCCTTTGCCTTAGAGCATCAGTTTTTTCCTGATGTGAAGAAACCTCGGAAAACTACCTTCAGGGCTGCCGTCAGTGGGTTCAAACCCACCATCTCCCAAATGCAAACTCTTAGCTACGTGACGCGAACCGCGTAGCGAACTCACTCAGCAATAATGGATTGAGTTTTTTTATTATAAGTAATTACAGGGGCTAGATAAGGCTGTAATATTCCTCCCGTGGTGTTCATAACTTACAGGGTCATTTACTGTAAAGTAAATAATGGCAGGGAGGGATTCAAGTGGATGAAAATTTACTAAGCAGTTTGGTCTATACTTACGACTGGATAAGTATGGCAGACTGTGCTAATGGCCAGGATTCTTTAGACTTCTTTTCGCAGTTGCTATCCATATTTATCCAAACACACTCCAGAGTTTAACTAAATTCTATATATACGTTTCTTTTCGTCTATTCCAAAGAATGTACCCGATTGTGATAATTTATTTTGTTTGATCATCAAGTCACCAGAGATTGTAAGTTGAAAAAAACACATAATTGATGTTATGGAATGCATTTTTGTCCATCTGGTGATACTGTGTATTCCATACGTTTGTTTACATAGGGACCGCAACGAGCTATCCCTCGACACTACATTGAGAGGAACAAAACCATATTGGAGGTCAGAAATGGGATTATGCTAACTAATGAAAACGGGGCCTCTTTTTCGCTGCAACAGTTGACACTAGACACGTGGTAATGCATGAGAGGAGAGACTTGTTTATTAAAGTAGCCCAATGCCGCGTCGATAATTTGAACTAACGGATATTCGGAGTATCGATTCGTTCGTATTTTCGAGCATAGAGCAAGGTTGACACAAAGGCTAATTTTAACTACCTACTGTATTAACTTTACAGATTTCAATAGGGCTACATACTGTACTACAAACCTTATCAGTGATCCATTTTTTGAATTGTTACTGAGCTTCGTTTCTTCTCTGCCAAATCTCTAACTTGTCGTAGATAGGAGAGCTGCGTTACCGTACACTCAGGCATTTTATCCAGGCTATTTGGAGCCGTCTCTAGAGCACTGAATACATCAGCGTGAGTAGGTCTTTATCCTGGTTTTCAGCTACGTCGTCATCTTCATCTATATGTATTTCGTTATCTGTTACAGGAGTCAGAATTTCGTCATCGTTCAAAATTTAGTAGCCGAAGTCAGTTTGGTCAACATTCATTAGCATCGTCCACGTCACAATTTTCGAAGCTAAAAATAGTCGTAACTTCAGTTAAGTCTTCAGCTTACACAAGGTCTCCTTCCTCATTTCCCCTGCTTCCATATCTCTAGACCACAATATTTTCTTCCACTCATTTTAAGAATTTTATTCTGTCAAATTATCCCGTGCATAAGCAACGATATAAACACTGTCCTTCGAATTTAAGCTTTCCTTGTAAATCGAAACATTATCATTGTCAGATCCTGCTAGCAACAGCCTGCGCAAAAAGTTATTTTCTGTAACCTTTTTCGAGAGGGCCGATATAAAAATGGCCATGCTTTTTCAACCGTACATTTCAAATATTGAGGGTTTGGGTTAGGAATTTTGACGGTTCGGATTAATGACCTTTGGATTATCGACGATCTATTGTACTAGCGTACGAGAACCGTGAAATAAATTCTGGGCTTCCACACGGTAATTAATACGTCAGGTAATTTTGCCAATATGTACAAACAGCAATGAGAGATTTTTCTTGAATTAAACATGTAAAAATTTATTTTGTATAAATGATTGGACACTTTTATTTTATGTGATGAGAGTCCTTTATAAATTTTGTTTGCTAAGAATGTTTTGTGACAAAGGGATATGCTGTCTCGAATCTGCTCTGGGAATGAATAATATGTTTCTTTAGTGTGAACAAATATTATGATTGTAAATTCGTCCTGAAGTTGAATTTAGTCACCAATTTACGGTATAATGATAGAGAAGGTGTGTATAATTGCTGCCACTTTTTTTTTATCTTTTTAATAAATAATAATAATAATAATAATAATAATAATAATAATAATAATAATAATAATAATAATAATAATAATAATAATAATCGTATGGCCTCAGCTACCGTGTGCAGACATTTCAATTTGACACCATCTGGCTGTCTGCTCGTCAATTTTGACGTTCCGTTTTACTCTAGGCCCCCACTAGGTGGCAGACCGAGTAAACCGAAACTCTCTTGGGCGTCTATGGCTGAGATTTAATGAATTTTGTCGGATGAACACCAAATGTGTCACCAGAGATCATTTACAGGCCGACATCGTACGACATGGAGTGTCGAATGGACTTTTTTCCGCCCTTCAAAAATCCGACTACCTCTGCCGGGTTTGAACCCACTTTCTTGGGATCCGGAGGCCGACACTCTACCGCCGATCCACAGAGGCATAAGTATAAAAATTTGTTCTTTGTACTCAGTTTTCCTCGATCCTATTCCATTTCCATAGGTATGTGTTGTAGTTGGGAGGGATATACATGGTAGGAGTTGTGTAAGAAAATGCAGTTCTGTAAGGCAGGAATCTTTAAATGTAGGGAATTTATCCTCTTAAATTAATGTTGCTGCAATTTTCGACATGAAGTATCTATACGAGGAAGATTACAATTCGAACATTCAAGTAAAGAGAAAGCCTCAAGCCTATAAATTTTTGACACAGAATCTGTTTTTCTTTCTAGGGGCTTTACGTCGCACCGACACAGATAGGTCTTATGGCGACGATGGGATAGGAAAGGCCTAGGAGTTGGAAGGAAGCGGCCGTGGCCTTAATTAAGGTATAGCCCCAGCATTTGCCTGGTGTGAAAATGGGAAACCACGGAAAACCATCTTCAGGGCTGCCGATAGTGGGATTCGAACCTACTATCTCCCGGATGCAAGCTCACAGCCGCGCGCCTCTACGCGCATGGCCAACTCGCCCGGTCAGAATCTGTTTAATCAAAAGTGACACGAAGTAAAGTAAAATGTCTTCTTTTTGAACTCTAATAGGATGTACTCTCGCAGTATTTGTTT
Organism: Anabrus simplex; assembly: GCF_040414725.1. Classification (NCBI taxonomy): domain Eukaryota; kingdom Metazoa; phylum Arthropoda; class Insecta; order Orthoptera; family Tettigoniidae; genus Anabrus; species Anabrus simplex. Next base: position 1,480,934,471 of record NC_090265.1, on the reverse strand, counting down.
GCTTGTGTTACCATGGTGAGAAGGTAATGACGATGACTCCTGCAAATAATAATAGAATTTTCCTGTGAGATGGAGTCCACAGTGTTATGAGGTGAGAGGATGAGCAGGCACCTATATTCAATGTATAGCTTTCATTTAAACATTTGGCTACTGAATAGGCAGGTGAGGAAAACCGCGCTGTTGACAGATATGGGAACGGGGAATCTACAGATGATCGAGAGTCGCTTACCTCTGAGCAACGATTGGCAACGCTGACCGTGCAATGCTGTCTAGTCGAAGCCGGTCCGGTCCAAGAACATGTATTCATTAAAGTAGTTCTCTTTTCTTATATTACGCAAAAAAAAAACAAAAAAAAATTTAAATGGCTTATGGCTTTTAGTGCCGGGAGTGTCCGAGGACAAGTTCGGCTCGCCAGAAGCAGGTCTTTTCATTTGACTCCCGTAGGCGACCTGTGCGTCGTGGTGAGGATGAAATGATGAAGACGACACATACACCCAGCCCCCGTGCCAGCGAAATTAACCAATTAAGTTTAAAATTCCCGACCCTGCCGGGAATCGAACCCGGGACCCCCGTGACCAAGGGCCTGCACGCTAAACATTTAGCCATGGAGCCGGACTATATTACGCAGTCGGATATGTAGTATTCAAATATTTAAAGTTATATTGTAAACCATAAACAAATACATTTTTAAATAAAACTGATACAGATTGATGCGTAATCCGGAAGTACCGCGTCTTGCGTCCTGCGGTGGCACACGCGATCCGAACGATCTCACTTTTCGTGCCATTTTTCAGGAAAACCAAAAAACCCATGGAAACATGTTCCAGATAAAAAAAAATTATATAGACTATTTTCTACATTTTTCCTGCAGACATCATTTTATTGGCTAAAGAAACAAAACCGTGGCCGCTTACTGAAAATTTCAATACACGATTTTACAGATTTAAATTTACTCGTTCAGGTTTTTATTCTTAATAATTATTTTAATTGGTTTACGCGGAAAATATTTATACCGCTGAAAGTTGCAGTCTTTCCTGAAGATTGTAGTGCAATTTGGTTTTCAACACTTTAGGAGGTAACATTATGAGCTTGGGAGAGAACAAACTGCCTCATGCTCCGAAATAATGTGTTTAATTAGATGTTTCTTCGCCAGTTGCTACATAAGCTTGGCAACAGCGTAATTTATCTAACCCGCATAATTTGGTGACCTCGACTATAGTTGATATAATATGTCCCTTGAAGCGATCGAGCAGTGCATTTTCCGAAGTTTTACTTCCCCTTCACCAAGCAGCGGAAGTAATAGTTTACATTTCAGTAACAGAACCTATGATCCTAGGACAATGAGGCCTCCTTCATGTCAATCATCGAAGCTACTAGCAGCTGAGAGACCAAAGTATATACTCTATTTCTCTGGAACGTGCATCGATATATACTTAACAGATATTGTAATAGGAGATGAATCATGGCTGAAAAATGATATAATGGATGCAGAAATATTCTGACGGAACTGGAGTGTGTATGGTAGAGATAGGACAGGAATGGTAGGAGGGGGAGTATTCATTCTGATGAAAGAAAAATTTGTAAGCTACGAAAAAGTTAAGGATGAAAAACATGAAAATAATTCTATCCATGCTCTTGGCTAAAGTAATTGTGGGGAAACTTTCTGGAAGAAACCACACACAGGATAGCCTCAGTTATCGAACTTCTCAACATTGGTTCCTTAGAACACACGTTGTTCCTTTAGCACATGACATAGAGTTCAGGAACTCAATATTCTGAGCCAGCTATCCGTGTTCTAACACCGTATCACTAAATATATACAAGGACAAGAATATTACTTCAGGAGGTGAACCATGCACTGTAAACTCCGGCTTCAGAAGCTTGAGCAATAGTAAAACGAAATGGTGTAAGGCTTTTAGTGCCGGGAGTGTCCTAGTACATGTTCTGCTCGCCAGGTGCACGTCTTTTAATTCGACTCCCGTAGGCGACCTGCACGTCATGATGAGTATGAAATGATGAAGCAGACGACACATATACCCAGCCCCCGTGCCAGAGAAATTAACCAATGATTGTTAAAATTCCCAAACCTGCCAAGAATCGAACCCGGGATCTCTGTGACCAAAGGCCAGTACGCTAACCATTTAGCCATGGAGCCGAACTTGAGTAATGGTTATTAGAGCTTAATCGAGGACACACATCACGTCGTAAATATCCTTCATTGTAAACGGAACTGAGCGTTATAATGCTTTGTGTTTTATGTCCTTTATTTTTCTACTAACTTTAAGGAATCCGGGAAGTGTGAAACCATAGAAAAATGAAACTTCTGATGTTTAGTTACACTTCCCCGAAACTAAAAGAGGTATTTCCTTGAATGTTCCTCTGATATATTCAGAATATATTCGACATTATTTGGGTAGAATATGAAGCTTCTATGTTTGGTATTTTGTGTCAGAAAGAACATTAAAAAATAATATTTTCAAGAAATATTGTTATTAATTCCCTCAACTGATGTACCTTTTTCTGAGAAAATACTCAAATAAGACCAAAGATCTTTGCATGCATAATATTTAAACCTTTTTTGAGCCGCTGAAGTAAATTTATTGTCCTATTGATTACAGGAGTTGGGAAATTACCATTTTCGTATCCTAGTTGAAAATTGAAAGTTTCTGTAAAATTTTCAGTGCTGTTCAAGCTGGCCTCCATGAACTAATCAAGATATCTGATAAAATTAACTTCCACAAACTGATATATATAGTGACTAAGTGACTACAAAGTTTATATCACACATTCATGGAACAGTTCCTAAGAAAAAGGTACACACAGTTTCAAAAGTATGACTTACGAAAAATCCAATAACAATTATATTCAGCGTGCAGAGTTATGTTTTAAACTAATTTTATTGCCTCAAATACAACTTCAGCACAATAATTGATATAGCAAATTCTTCAGGGAGGATTGGATATTTATTTTAAGCTCAAGAACGAAAATTGAAATTTTAAAGCCTATCACACTTCCCAGTTCCCTTAAGAGATGCTCTGAAGTACCGGAATTTTCAACTGATTATGATACTGGTCCCTTACATTTAAGACCTGTTAAATGCCAAGCGACTGCAACAGAATTTTATCCAACTATTCTGAGCATTAAAGTGAGCGTCCAACCTGCTAGTTTGGAGGTTTTAGCTAATAAGGATCTACAGGAGAGGGCGTATAAGTCGCTGATAAGACCTCAATGAGAGTATGGTTCTAATAAATAAGACCCTCACCAGGAATACTTGATTCGATAACTGGAAAGGATCCAAAGCAAAAGCAGCATGATTTGCTCTGGATGATTCGATTTCCAGCCAGGTCGGGGATTTTATCTGCATCTGAAGACCTTTTCGAGGTCCGCTTACCCTACGTGAGAACAATGGAGGAGGGTTACGAAAATTTTACAAACTTTGGGCGGAGAAGACCTGGAATTAAGGGGACGAAATGCTCGATTATTATTATTACTGCGTACGTTTAGTCCTCAGCCCGAAGGCTGGTTGGATCCTCAACAGCTCTGCCGTCAGCTGTCATAGATGGCCTAGGCATCACTGAAGAGGCATACTAGGGAAATGAGGAGTGAGGTATTTTCCCGTTGCTTTCCTCGCGGAGCCAGAAGTTGCTATTATATATTAGTCTGCCGAGTCGACTGAAATGCATGAACCAACCGACTCTATGAGCAACATTTTCACACCATTCATAGCAAGGATTGGCTGCATAAGGAATGGCATTACTAGCATCACTCATACCTCAGTCACTTTCATTTTGTCAAAGCCAAAGGTAAAGCTGAGATAGATCAATGAAAGTAACAATATTGCTCTATCCCATACCAGAAGACATAGTGCACTGTAAACACTAGGTCCTACAGGCAAAGGCATATTATTATTATTATTATTATTATTATTATTATTATTATTATTATTATTATTATTATTATTATTATTATTATTATGTAACACAATCCATTCCATAAGAAGTATGTATTTATCACTGTTTTTTTCTGTGGTTCCTGTGGTTTGTACTTGTGGTGTCCTAGAACGGTGCCGCTAGTTGCCTATATAGACCTACTGAATTTTCAACATGTGGATGGTACTTCTGCAGACTTACCGGCTGGGCAACTCTTGTGCAGCGAGAAATGAGAAATGGAGTGTGCTGGATTGTTGATGAAGCATCGCCGCTGATGGAAAACTCGTGTCAACACAAAGCGTGTATTCGTTTCCAGGTAAGCATTAAACTTTCGCATTAATTTTTAGCAGCAAACACCATTGCACTCCCTACATCTAGCAACACAGCGACCGAACAAGCACGAAGCAGAGGGTTCCTGTTGTTCCAGAAGGCACGTTGCAAGCAAATATTTGTTTATTCAACACCATATATCGATATGAGCTTGCTTTCAACGTATGGCTATAAGTTCCAATGTCCTGGTAATACAATACCCGTCATTTGGTTAATAACGGTACAGATCTCTGCACATGGTTATGAGGATATTTAGGGGCTGTAGTAAGGATGTAAAGGAGGGGGCAATATAAGTCTCTGGTAATACCCTATCTAGAGTATGGTTCTAGTGTATGGAAACCTCGTGAGAATTGCTTGATACGAGAACTGGAAATAATCTAAAGGAAAGCAGCTGGATTTGTTATGGGTAATTTCCGACAAAAGAGTAGCATTACAAAAATGTTGCAGAGCTTGGGCTGAGAAGACTTGGGAGAAACGAGATGAGTTGCTTGACTACGTGGCATGTTCCGAGCTATCAGTGGAGAAATGACGTGAAATGATATTGGTAGATGAATAAGTCTGAGTGGTGTTTTTAAAAGTAGGAAAGGTCACAGTATGAAGATAAAGTTGGAATTCAAGAGGTCACATATGGCAAATAATCGTTTATAGCAAAAGCGGTTAGGGATTAGAATAACTTACCAAGGGAGATATTCAATAAATTTCCAGTTTCTTTGCGATCATTTCATAAAATGCTAGGAAAGCAACGGATAGGGAATATGCCACCTGGGCGACTGCCCTAAATGCAGGTCACTACTGACCGATTGATTGATTGATTGATTGATTGATTGATTGATTGATTGATTGATTGATTGATTGATTGATTGATTGATTGATTGATTGATTGATTGATTGATTGATTGATTGATTGATTGATTGATTGATTGATTGATTGATTGATTGATTGATTGATTGATTGATTGATTGATTGATTGATTGATTGATTGATTGATCGGTCGAATGTATAGCGTACAGTATTTCGTTAGGTGCTTGCTTCCGTTGCTGACCTGTTTATTTTCTTAGTAGTATATCTAAAAATGAGAAACGCATATATTGTAATTATTTAATCATTATAACGCATATCATTTATAATGCGATTCCATGATCTTCTGAAAGCCGGTCCCGCGGTCTCGGGGTACTGAGCTTAGGCTATCTCTCGCCCGGAGGACTCTGATTCGACTTTCAGCCAATTCGTGGATTTTATCTACAACTGAAGGCTTGTTCGAGGTCCACCCTACGTTAGAACAAAAGAGGAGCAAACTGACGGTGAGATAGCGGCCCCGGGTCAAGAACGTCAGGAATAAATACCGAGAGGATTCGTTGCACTGACCATACGTTACTTCGTAACCTTTGGGCTCAAAAGCGACAACTTGGTAAGTCAAGGCCCATCAGGGCTGTAGTACCATGGAGTTTGCTTTCCATCTTGTGAATCTGTTCATGTTGGCCAGACAGTAGGACATCAGAAGCATTTATGGCTTTGCCAACCAGAGGAATCTGCTGTAGCCTAACATGCCATACATAACAGTCATCGAATTGTTTTGATCAAGCGTCCGTCATCTGAAAAGGAAAACATGTTTTACACACAGTCATTAAAAATAAAAATGTTATTGAATTTACGTCCCACTAACTACACATTTACGGTTTCTGAGGACACCGACGTGCCGGAATTTTGTCCTGCGGGAATTTTCGCATACCAGTAAATCTATCGATGCGAGGCTGACGAACTTGAGCACCTTCAAATACCACCGGACTGAGCCAGGATCGAACCTGCCATGTTGTGGTCAGAAGGCCGCCGCCTTAACCGTCTGAGCCACTCATCCCGGGACACATTGATTTGAGAGGAGTCAGAGATTTCCACACTTTCGAATAACTTCAACAACAATCATAGCTATATATTAACCACATAATGATTTCCGTCTGTAGTAGGATAATGTTCTTTGCCTTATTCGACTTCGAGAGCATTGAATAATGAGTTTTATTTATACGGCTTTTCTATCTTGAGTGGTATTAATTTATTTATTTATTTAATTTATTTATTTATTTATTTATTTATTTATTTATTTATTTATTTATTTATTTATTTATTTATTTATTTATTTATTTATTTATTTATTTATTTATTTTTGCTTGTGTCTTTACGTCGCACGGACACAGATAGGTCTTATGGCAACGATGGGCTAGGAAAGGCCTGGGAGTGGGAAAGAAGTGGCCGTAGCTTTAATTAAGGTACAGCCCCAGCATTTTCCTGGTTTGAAAATGGAAAACCACGGAAAACCATCTTCAGGACTGCCGCCAGTGGGATTTGAACCCTGCTCCTAAACGCAGGGCCAACTCGCCCGTTGAGTCGTATTATCTATTGTCTTTTTAAAACTACATATTCCTCTGACTGCATTGGTATATTATTTCTCCCAAACTGAGGTTTACCTGTACTAACTGACGCATTACGTTAATTACGCACTATGAAATGATGAGCCCCTCAAAAACAAGAACAAAAAACTGGCGCGAAATAAAGATATGCCATCATCCAGAATGCTCGTAACGTATAGTTCCATGGTAATCCGAAGTAATTTTACAATTGAGTGGAATTAATCAGTATTCCTTGCTCTTTGCAAGTAGAAAGAATGAAGATTAACAACGCCACCTCTACTACATAAAAGCGACGAAAGCACTCTTATTTTCATGAGATAGGGAGATGTAGGCAGACAGGCAGGTCAAATAGAACCACCTGGGTCATACAGTTATAAGGATGCAGTTATGAAGAAACCGCAAAAACCGCGGTGGCGCCAAAATGAGGCCTACTAGGCATGACTAGGACTTAGGTAGTTTGCCAATGCTTTTCTCACAGGGCCACTAAGTAACACCTTTCATAACACTCATATGAACTAGTCATGCTCCGAATGTCATCACTAGGGAGCGGATTTTTATGTAATTACATATTTTTTTTGCGTAAGTTTTAACGCAAGTTACGAAGTTCATTATTCCTATTGTGCATCCCCAAGTGTAAAAACTGAATCTTATTTCACATAAAAACACATATTTTCACATTTTATAAATGTAAATACATATTTTAAGAAAATCTATAATAAGCACATAAATCGGCAATATTTGTTGATCAATAAAATTTAAAATGCTTCTGTGTTATAAAACAATGCTCATATTTTCATTTTACGATTACGGTATTGTTTTTAACAGTGTATTTAACATAATGTATCTGAATGTTTCGGCTATTTATGGACTTCCCTCCATAAGTTCTAAAACTTGCTGGTCACTGGCTACGTCGTTACATTTAGACAGCGATTTGATTTGCTGCACAAGATGTTTCCTTGCATGATGTCATTCCAACTCTTTATGAGTCAACCCTCTCGGATTTTGTTTATAGAATATCAGCGAAAGGCAATCACGGAGAGATAAGGTGACGTAATTCCGTTACGACATGGGAAACTCGGACGAATATTGCCCCACTATTAGGTAGTGGAATTTCATCACTCCTAAGAGTAAGGTTAGCTGTTCGGGTCCATATATCATTCCCGTGGTTGTGTGATTTTGTATGGATTTATAAGAAATATTTCCTTCAGTGTACGCTGCTATTCTTTTTATTGAAACAGTGATTCACCGTAAATGCGTGTGTCGTAACCTGCAAAATAATGCCAAAAGCGAAGTCGAGTACAAGGTCGCGTCTTCAACAATATGTAGTGGAATTTAAAAGCATTTTCACTACCGATGGAAAAGTATTATTTTGCCAACCGTGTGGTAAAACAGTACGTGCAGATCAACGTTCTCAAGTAATCCAGCATTTGTCTGGAAATAAGCATACTGCGGCTGCTTCGCGTGTGCGTTCGCGACAATTACTAATAGCTGAACCAGCTACTTCAAATGCAGACCCATCTAAATATTCCCAGTATTATTTAGATGTGTACAGAGCATTTGTTTGCGCAGACATTCCTCTTGGTAAAATAAATAATCCGGGACTGAGAAATTTCCTAACAAAGTACATTAATTTTGAGCCTCCAGACGAATCCACATTAAGGAAAAACTATCTCCCAAAATGTTACGAAGAAACTTTACAGAGAATTCGGGCAGTATGTGATGGCGAAAAACTGTGGGTGAGCATTGACGAAACCACTGATTCAAGTGGCAGAAAAGTAGGAAATGTTGTAGTTGGTGTGTTGAAGAATGGCAAAACTGCTTGCGAACGTTCTTATTTGCTAGCGTGTAAAGAAATGCTTGCTGCAAACCATATCACTGTAGCTAGGTTATTCAATGAAGCCATGCACTTACTTTGGCCAAAAGGTATAAAATACGACCATGTATTGCTTTTCCTTACTGACAGTACAGCTTACATGAAAAAGGCAGCCGAAGGCCTTTCTGTGAGCTTTCCGAAAATGATACACGTAACTTGCGTTGTTCATGCTCTACACAGGTTATTTGAAACTGTGCGGGCTCAGTATCCTCAAGTGGATAAATTAGTGTCTAATGGCAAAAAGGTCTTCGTAAAAGCACCCTCAAGAATCGATCTCTTTAAAGAGAAAAACCCGGATCTTACGCTTCCTCCTCTGCCTATTGTTACGTGGTGGGGTACCTGGCTTAGCGCTGTGGTATACTACGCAGACAATTTCGAAAGTTTTGCATCCGTTGTGAACGTGCTAGATAAAAACGACGCGTCGTCAATTGAGATTCTTCAAGAGATACTAAAAGACAGCTCTTTGAAAAATGATTTGGCGTTTATATCTGCCAATCTAAGCTTCTTGTGTAAAACTATAGACATACTTGAAAAATCCACTAACCTGTTGTCCGAAACAGTGAAGGAAGTGCGCGCTGTTGAAAATAAATTAGATTCACTCCCGGCTTCGCAGGTACAGGGACTGTTAAAGGTCAAATATCAAAATTTGTTCAGGAAAAACAGAGGATTTCAAACAATGTGCCAAATTTCTAGTGTATTAGAGGGTGCTCATGTTGGCGAAATTGATAGCGTTATTGTTGGTGACATTCCTCTCTTTAACTACGCTCGTCTGACTTCCTGTGATGTGGAGCGATCGTTTTCGCAGTATAAGGCGTTCTTTAGAGATAATCGGCATGCATTTGTGATGGACAATTTGGAGATGACCTTTGTTGTTCACTGCAATTCTGAGACTACTTCTAGCAACTAATATTCCAGCGTGTGATGGGTGAGTACGAACTGGTACTATTTTTTCAAAGATGATAGGTTGCTTTTGCCATATTTAAACAAAACATTACCTTTAAAAAAATAACCATTCATAATATCTACCCTGGCATATCAAAAATGAATATACCATACAGCACGTTTCCATACACAGACACCATTTTGCCTTAAGGAGCACGTTTGGAAGCACCATATTCTAATACAAAACATTATACTTATTTATTTCTTGAGAGCGAGTAGTTATGCGATATTTAAAGGAAAATAATTTCCATTTTGTATCACATATTTTAAAGTTTTTCATCACATAAAAAATAAATATTTTTCACATTTTTAGCACATAAAAATCCGCTCCCTAGTCATCACTCAGCATCACCCGTATCTCTACGGTTGCCAGATTTCTCAATTCAAAACAAGATACTAGCGTACAAACTAGTATTTAACATAAAAAGAATTCATCTTACGAAAAAAACGCCATCTCTCCTGTATATTTATTTTGAATGTATGTTCTATACATTTAAAATCAGATTTGTCATTTCTAAATAAGAGCACAAGCTTTTATTGTTTTTCAAAGTATGATGAACCAACATTCAAGAAATCTACTTCTCTCATAAAGTTAAATCCAGTCCTCGTATAGCGTTTTCCAATTTCGTGGCAGAGCCAGGAATCGAACCCGGTCCCCCGGCTGTGGCAGCTGATCACACTATCCACTACACCACAGAGGCAGATGATTGTTGTTTTATGTAGCCAATCGGTGAAGTTAATATCAGACTCTCTCATCACCAGTCGAAAGACAAATAGGAACAATTCTGGTCTATCGGTGAATGAAGGTTTCAGAAAGAAAAAGCTATGAACACAAAATATCACGTGACTTACAAGAGAACAAGAGTTGACAAAGATAAGTCCAATAGGCAAGATGAAAGAGAGGAGCATACAATTACAGACACACTCTCACAAACAAAATGTTGACTCGTGTCCTCATATTTCTGGAGCAGAGTTGTATACGCCATTTTCGTCGTATACCAGCCCTCATGAAAATGAAAATCCACAGTCCGTTTCCAGTCATTCAACCGGGTCAGGAATGGAATGTATGAAGCCCCCTTCTAGCGGTGAGGGTAGAAATTGTGCCGGCTGCCGAAGCCTGTCGCACTCCTCTGGGGTAACGATTAATGACTGACAGGTGAAATGATTGGAGAGTGTTGCTGGAATAAAATATAACAGGGAAAACCGGAGTACCCGGAGCAAAACCTGTTCTTCCTCCGCTTTGTCGAGCACAAATCTCACATGGAGTGACTGGCATTTGAACCACAGAACCCAGCGGTGAGAGGTCAACGCTCTGCCGCCTGAGCCACGGAGGCTCAGACCAGCCCTCTTACCATTCTTAAACTTCTGGCAGTACGGGAATCACCGAGCTCTGTCGCTGCAGTCGCTTAAGTGCGGCCAGTATCCACTAATCGGGAAATAGTGGATTCGAACCCCACTGTCGGCAGCCCTGAAGATGCTTTTTATCAATCAATCAATCAATCAATCAATCAATCAATCAATCAATCAATCAATCACTACTGATCTGCATTTAGGGCATTCGCCAAGGTGGCAGATTCCCTATCGATTGTTTTCCTAGCTTCTTAAATGATTGCAAAATTGGAGAACAATTTAATTTCGCTTTTGTAACTTATTCCAATCCCTAACTTTCCTTCCTACAAAGGAATATTTGCCTGTCCTCTTGAGTTCCAACTTGATCTTCATATTGTGATATTTCCTACTCTTAAAGACACCACTCAAACTTATTCGTCTACTGATGTCCTCCCATGCCATCTCTCCACTGACAGCTCGGAACATACCACTTAGTCGAGCAACTCGTCCCCTTTCTCCTAAGTCTTCCCAGTCCAAAATTTGCAATATTTTCGTAACGCTACTCTTTTGTCGGAAATCACACAGTACAAATAGAGCTGCTTTTCTTTGGAATTTCTCCAGTTCTTGAATCAAGTAATTCTGGTGAGGCTGCCAAACACTGGAACTATACCCCAGTTGAGGTCTTACCAGGACTCATATACCCTTTCCTTTACATCCTTCTTCTTCTTCTTAATCTGTTTACCCTCCAGGGTTGGCTTTTCCCTCGGACTCAGCGAGGGATCCCACCTCTACCGCCTCAAGGGCAGTGTCCTGGAGCTTCAGACTCTAGCTCGGAGGATACAACTGGGGAGGATGACCAGTGCCTCGCCCAGGCGGCCGCACATGCTATGCTAAACAGGGGCCTTGGTGGGGGATGGGAAGATTGGAAGGGATAGACAAGGAAGAGGGAAGGAAGCGGCCGTGGCCATAAGTTAGGTACCATCCCGGCATTTGCCTGGAGGAGAAGTGGGAAACCACGGAAAACCACTTCCAAGATGGCTGAGATGGGAATCGAACCTACCTCTACTCAGTTAACCTCCCGAGGCTGAGTGGACCTCGTTCCAGCCCTCGTACCACTTTTCAAATTTCGTGGCAGAGCCGGGAATCGAACCCGGGCCTCCTGGGGTGGTAGCTAATCACACTAATCACTACACCACAGAGGCGGACTACATCCATACTACAACCCCTAAATACTCTCATAACCTTTATTTACAATCCCATTTATGTGATTACCCCAAATGAAGATATTTTCTTATATGCTTTACCATTTTCACACCAGGCAAATGCTGTGGCTGTACCTTAATTAAGACCACGGCCCTTTCCTTCCCACTCCCAACCCTTTCCTATCCCATCGTCGCCATAAGAACCATCTGTGCCGGTGTGACGTAAAACAACTTGTAAAAAAAGTACGGGAATTGAACTCAGGTCTACGAGGACGACAGGTGATAGCGCTATTACACTACGGAGGTGAGCGCTCACGTTTGTTATATACCGCACAACAACGACAGAGTCAGCAGACATTATTGGTACAAATACACTACTATTCCAAGCGTTCACTCACTGGCGAGTACACAATTGTCTTCTGAGTGCATCAGCGTTGCCAATTACGGGTTCTTAGATGACTTAAGAACCCAATTCTAGAACTACAAGCTCTGTAGGAATGTTGGAGAACCTGCTGGTCACTATTTTGTGTCCTTCATTCTTTTCTGCAACCTTTTTTTTTTTACAATTGGCTTTAAGTCGTACCGACCCCGATAGGTCTTATGGCGACGATGGAACAAGAAAGTGCCAGGTGGGGGGAAGAAAGCGGACGTGGCCTTAATTAAGGTACAGCCCCGGCATTTACCATATGTGACAATGGGAAACCACGGAAAACCATCTTCAGGGCTGTCAAAAGTGGGATTCGAACTCACTATCTCCCGAATGCAAGTTCACAGCTGCGCGCCCGTAACTTCCGTCGATAATGCGTCGGACGTCCGCTAGTCAGGCATCTTAATTTGCAATAATATATGAGACTGATTACCAGAATTTCTTAACATAACTTGCTGTTAACTTGAATTCGGAAGATGGTGACATTGAACTCCACCATCTGCAGCTTTGAAGATGGTTTCCCGTGTTTTTAATGATTGCCACACCAGGAAATTTCTGAGGTAGTACTTTAGTTATTAAGGCCATGGCCGCTTCCTCCCCTGTCCTAGTCCCTTCCTATCTCATCGTCGTCGAAAAGATAACTGAGTTAGTACCTACGACATTAAAACTAATAGAAAAAAGAAAAACTAACCTTAATAATAGAAGCCTATTTGTCTTTCTCCATCTTCTACAGCTGTGAATAGAAAATTTGGTAATATACATGAGTTGAAAATAACCATAGACCAAGAAATTTCTTGGACTGGGATATGGGAGCAGAAGTTGTAATCTCCTTGTTCACGGATTTTAACATTGCGTGTATGTTTTGTTAAACATGAACTATCTCACCATCTGTATCTTCATAGCCTATGCTAACATACCGTACTACCGTACTGTCAGGGCCGGGCTGAGTGGCTCAGACGGTTGAGGCGCTGGCCTTCTGAATCCAACTTGGCAGGTTCGATCCTGGCTCAGTCCGGTGGTATTTGAAGGTGCTCCGATACGTCAGCCTCGTATCGGTAGATTTACTGCCATGTGAAAGAACTCCTGTGGGATTGAATTCCGGCACCTCGGCGTCTCCGAAAACCGTAAAAGTAGTTAGTGGGACGTGAAGCAAATGACATTATTATTATTATCGTACTGTTAGGGAGAAGCTGCTGGTCACTTGTATCCATTCTTTTCCGCAAGCTACTTTTTTTTTTACAATTGACTTTACGTCGTACCGACCCCGATAGGTCTTATGGCGACGATGGAACAAGAAAGTGCTAAGTGGGGGGGAATGAAGTGGCCGTGGCATTAATTAAGGCACAGCCCCAGCATCAGGGCTGTCGAAAGAGGGATTCGAACTCACTATTTCCTCTTTCCTAACCATTTCACTTTAAAAGGGATTAACTATCATTGCATTATTTGCAACTGAAGATTTGCGTAAAAAATAGTTCAATGATTTATTTTTATCAGTAACTTAAAGAAAATATTTCAACGTCATTGAATGTCGAAATAATCCGCCCGTTTATTTATTGGTATCTCCCATCACTGCCTACCTGGCAGCGAAGACCTACAAAAAGCAATAAAGAAGCGTCACATCTTTCCACAGGGGTCCAGTAACCAATAAAGAAGAATTCTTCTTGTAGATCAGCTCCTCCTCCCTCCTCGAGCGTCTCATCACCGTGGAGGCAATTAACACAGCCTTAGCCTCCCCCTGTCTTGGCGGCAGGAAACAACTGTTCCCTGGGAGCCCCTCCGGGACTTTCCGCTAAACAAAGAGAAGTGTGCGGAACATTGAACCACAATCGTGTAAAATATCCCCACCGTCTTGTGGATCTTATAAATTTGTCAGATAACAACCTAGATACTCTCCAGTTCAGCACTAATTTATTCACGAATCAGAATAGCTCGGTGTCGGGCTGATGTGTGGTGCGTACAGTGAATCTGGATTTAATAGGTAGATCAGATCAAATCTCACTAATGGTCACACTTAAGAAGCACTAGCAAAGTATTCTGTTTTTTTCTACATAGACTCTTTCTCAAGGTAGACGGTAGATTCTTCCCGAAAGTTCGATTATTTCTTTAGAATTTCACAAATCTATGTAAACATAATTATAACATTTCATGCAGTAGGTATACGTGGATTCTTTCTCTGCGGTGTAATGGTTAGTGTGATTAGCTGCACCCCCTGAGACCCGGGTTCGATTCCCGGCTCTGCCAAGAAATTTTAAAAGTGGTACGAGGACTGGTCCACTCAGTCTCAGGTCAACTGAGTAGAGAGAGGTTCGATTCTCACCTTCCCATCCTCGAAGTGGTTTTCCGTGGTTTCCCACTTCTCCTCCAGGCAAATACCGGGATGGTAACTTACTTAAGACTACAGCCGCTTCCTTCTCTATCCCCTCCAACCTTCGCATCCCCCACAAGGTCCCTGTTCAGCATAGGAGGTGAGGTTGCCTGAGCGAGGTACTGGTCCTGTTATCCAGTTGTATCTCTGGACTCGAAGTCCAACGCTCCAGGACACAGTCCTTGAGGTGGTAGTGGCGGGATTCCTCACTGAGTCCTAGGGAAAATCCAACCCTGTTAGGTAAACGGATTAAGAAACGAATGTGAATGTGGCCGATAGGTCTCACGCCCCTTAAGTAAATAACAATATCAAATTTGAGCAATTTGTGCAACTATTCTTTGGTTTATTCTTACTAGGACTGTGCCTTTTATTACTAATGTTCAGCCTCTGGCTCTACGCGTTTCGAGAATTGTCGCATACTCGTTAGTAGAAAGACAAATATTTCCTTTTTTTTTTTTTTTTTTTTTTTTTTTTTTTTTTTTTTTTTTTTTTTTGCAAGTTGCTTTACGTCTTATGCGTCAAGGTCGTATGGCGACGGTGGGACAGGAAAGGGCTAGGAGTGGGAAGGAAGCGTCTGTGGCCTTAATTAAGGTACAACCCCAGTTTTTGCTTGGTGTGAAAATGGGAAACAACGGAAAACCATCGTCAGGGCTGCCGACAGTGTGGTTCGATCCCACTATCTCTCTAATACTGTGGATATTGGCCTCACTTAAGCGATTCCAGCTATCGAGCTCGGTAAAACAAATGTGAGAGACACAATGACAGATTCCAGTTTAATAACGGAGGTAAAGTCAAAATAAATAGTGGACACTGCATTAATAAAACGCATATAAGGCATCCAACACATGTGAAATCGATTTTGTAGGAAAGTGCGTAAAAAATTATGGTATAGAGAGGTCAAGGCATAAACATGACAAACAGATTACAGTACACGTTATCTTACGCAAAGCACACATATCACCACGACATCACAATTATAAATCTGTCACCTCTAAACATAACTTGAATAAGTGTTTAAATAAGCCAACATTTGTAAACTTACGTTCTCGTTCTGTGAAAGAACGGGTCTGAACGATCCTGAGCGAGATGGTTGATGAATGGGGTAGCCATCCTAGGGGAAATCAATTCTCTCGGTTGATAACGGTGTGATTGATGATGACTGATGACTAGTCAGATTATTCTGGGTTTATGACCGGTTTACCTGGTAGCCCCTAGAGGGGAAATATCATTCCAGGTGTGACTGTGTAGCAAGTTCAACTGAGAACTGAGGAACATCAAAATATTTCCTGCCATAATATGTCACACACGCTGTAATGAACTTAATATACCCCGAACACACCGAGCCGAAAGTTTTAGACTCCATGTCAGGATAGTCTCTCCTTCCGTTGTCATTCACCGGTACAGTACCGGTAAAAAATTTGAGACCACCATGTAACATGACAAAAAATTCTATTTGCACAATGTAATCATTTCCCAACTAAATAAGTATGTAAATAAATTAATAACCGGTGATCTCGTGATAACTGTTTAATCTTGGAGCGGAGTTACAGCTGCCGGGAGCCCTGTGAACTCCTTATTAATAGCGATTTGCTTGCTTATTGTGTTCCTAAGGCATGATTTCTTTACAATTCGCTGTTAAATTATTCCTTTATTAGACTATTGCACTTCTTGTTCCAGGCAATTAGTGACACTTAACTTCTACACACGATTTTCCCTCGATTTGCACACAACGATCTTACGAATTTCTTGTTGGCGTGCACTTTTGACAACTGCCCAATCTCCAGATACAATAATTCCAATGTTACAGAAATAAGTTTTTGTGTTATCTTCAGATTAAATTAGAAACACCCATGGGGTAAAATCTGAATTCAATAACTCGCTCAGTGCCCCATGGTTAAAGAGAGAAACACATTGGAGAGTAGACCAGTAGCTAAGCTTATAGATATATAAAAGAACAAAAAACCCAATACAGTATTTTATTTCAACAAGTGGTTAATCCATTTGCACAAGTGTTAAACATAGTTCGTGGCAATACTTGCAATGACCTTCAATACGCACTACCTATCCAAAAGTGGCAAGATTTAGATATAGTTGTCTAATATTCAAAAATTTATAACTCGACCAGTACCCGGCCGAACTCAATGAAATCCAGTGAAATATACGCAAATACAAGTGTGCAGGGGACAGACGTTTAGGTTCTACTTGACACCTTAAAGTATACGAATGCGGTACTTTTGACTGGTACGGTACATTTATTTATCCTAATGCATGGTTTGCTACCTTGTTCCTCTGAGAGATCGTTGTATCACACTCGCGTGTCTGAATCCAGAACAGATGATCATTGTCTAACGTACCTTGCTGTTTCTGTTAATTAATTTTAGTGCCTAATTATCTCTGTGTATTCATATGTGTAAAGATAATACGTATCGATGCAAAATATGGAGTAGGAAAAGCGAACAGGAAAGACCACTGGAGGAGTAGAAGGTTATTTATTCTCCCATTTATAATTTTCGTACTTATGAACCTTTCTTGACCGTTCGCTGACAATATTGTCGATGCCGTCATTCTATGAGAGGTCGAATTTCCTCCTTTTATGTTCCGATCATTGTTACTAGACGCTTATAATCCCAATGTCCGACTCCTTGGCTGAATGGTCAGCGTTGAGGCCTTCGGTTCAAGAGGGTCCCAGGTTCGATTCCCCGCCAGGTTGGGGATTTTGATCGCTTCTGATTAATTATTCTGGCTCGGGGAGTGGGTGTTTGTGTTTGTCTCAACACTTTCCTCTTCACATTCAGACAACCGCCACACTACCAACCATCACATCGCTCCATACAGGGTTATCGTCAGGAAGGGCATCCGGCCATAAAACAGGACCAAATCCACATGTGTGACACAGGTCGCACCCGCAACGCCGCAGGTGTGAGAGAAGAGGTAGAAGAATAAGAGGAATACCTGATAATCCCATTGTTTTGTCCCATCTAATTGCAATTAACATGACCACCATCTATTGTTGACACAAGGGAATTTTGAGTTCATTTCACACACCAGGAAAATCTTTCAGCTCAATATCCTACAGAACATTCTTCTTTTTGGAAGTCTCGTATATATAATTGTATGAAGAAATAGCTTCTCCCATTATTTTTTGATAAAGGCTTTCCACCAAATTCCTGTAGCTCATGATCACAAATCATCATATTAATTTCATGTGGGCGCTATTACATTTATACACCCAGTTGAATGTAAGATCAACGTTCTACCCTACACAATGAATTTATTCTGCATTATTATTATTCCACGGGGATGATGTCCAGTTCCTTATTTAGTATAGATTAACGCTGAATCGTGTCCAGGCATCTTAGACAAAATGGTGAAGATATATCTTTTCCATTCCAACATTTTGATCCGATAATGGTTTAGATTATTTCATAATAAGTAGAGTAGAGTAGAGGATTCTGAGCGACTTTAAAAAGATCTCGACAATATTGTGAGATGCATGGAAGACAATTATATAACGGCAAACAGGATGAAAGTTCAGGATGTAAGTTTTAGCAAAAGGGCATATATTCTCAGTTTTAATTACTGTGATGATGGAGTGAATGTACCTCCGGGGAATTACTGTAAGTAGCTAGGTGTTAATATAAAGAGAAATCTTCGTTAGAATAATCACATAAACGAGATTGTAAATAAAGGTTATAGAGGGCTTCGTATGATTATGAGGCTACTCAGTGATCCTAAAACGGATATAAATGGCAGGTCGTATAAATCACTGGTAAGACCCATTGGAGTATTTTTCTGGTGAATGGGACCCTCGATGGGAATACTTTATTCGATGAATGGAAAAGATCCAAAGAAAAGAGCGCAATGTGTTCTGGATGATTTGACAAAGGAGTAGTGTTGAGGTTAGCCACGTTCACTTGTTCAAACTCCGAGCCCACGTGGCCAAAGAAAATAAGGTTTCAGTTGCAAG
This sequence comes from Anabrus simplex, assembly GCF_040414725.1. Taxonomy (NCBI): domain Eukaryota; kingdom Metazoa; phylum Arthropoda; class Insecta; order Orthoptera; family Tettigoniidae; genus Anabrus; species Anabrus simplex. Next base: position 1,480,915,704 of record NC_090265.1, on the reverse strand, counting down.
GTTTTAGTCAGTCACCGCTGATCCGTATGTAGGGAATCGCCGAAGTGACAGATTGCCTATCGCTTGTTTACCTAGTCTTAAATATTTTCAGATAATTTGGAAATTAATCGAACATTTCCCTTGGTAAATTATTTCAATACCTAACTCAATTTCTTATATGTGTGTGTGTGTGTGTGTGAGAGAGAGAGAGAGAGAGAGAGAGAGAGAGTTGGGTATTCAGCCCGAAGGCTGGTTTGATCCTCCACAGCTCCGCCAACATCTGTCATAGATAGTCTAAGTCACTGAAGAGGCATAGTAGAGGAATGCAATTTGCTTTACGTCGCACCGACAGATATGTCTTATGGCGACGATGGGATAGGAAAGGGCTAGGAATTGGAGGAAAGTGGCCGTAGCCTTAATTAAGGTATAGCCCCGGCATTTGGCTGGTGTGAAAATGGGAAACTACGGACAACCATCTTCAGGGCTGCCGACAGTGGGGCTCGAACCCACTCTCTCCCGATTACTGGATACTGGCCGCACTTAAGCGACTGCAGCTATCGAGCTCGGTACTGGAGAAATGAGGAGCGAGGTAGTTTCCTGTTGCTTTCCTCACCAAGCCTGAAGTTGCTATTACATATCAGTCTGCCAAGCCTACTGAAATGCATGCACCAACCGACCCTATGAGCGATATTTCACAAATTAATAACAGGGACTGATTTCATAAGTAATGGTATTACTAGCATCGCTCATACCTCGGTCACTTTCATAGTGTCAAAGCCAAGACTGAGACAGGTCAAGGTCAATAACAAATTAATTCTAGCCCGTACGAGAAGACATAGTGTACTGTAAACACTACATCTCGCCAGCAAAGGCATAATTTCTTATAAGCATGAGACCTGAAAATCATGGCATTGTGATCCTCTTTCCAAGATCTACTGTGTTAATTTGGTGCATCAGTTACCTTCAATGCTGTATATACTGGAATGTGGTTTGATTTTGGAACTCGATGTCACGAAACTTCAAAGTATCTGTATAAATGCTACCACTTCTTATGATTACTTTGAACGTTTTCAAATTTTATTTTTCAGCGCAAGACTTCTAGTGCCGGGAGGTCCAAAGACATGTTCGGCTCGCCAGATCTGTAGCTCCCTTTCCCGGTACACCCCATTGGATTGAACTGCATGTACTACTGTGTGAGGGTGTTGTGTGTGGGTGTAGGTGTACGGGCTAGGAATGGGAAGGAACTGGTCATGGCCATGAAAAAGATACCATCCCGGCATTTGGCTGGAAATGAAAATGGGACACCACGAAAAACATTTTCGGGAATGGCCGACGGAGGGTTCGAACCCAGCCGTCTCCTGAAATAGCCGTAACAGGCAGTACCATAACGCAATGCGATAACCTGTTTAGTATCTCCTCCCAGACATGGAAACGCATCTCCATATATGGGTATGTTGTAGGACAAAACGTAAACGCATCACCATATTTCATGTTGTAAAAACCACCAGTTTTCCCCGCAACTTAGGAAGATGCAGCTCTATCATTTCTGTTTCTCGAAAATCCACGAACTGAACTTCATGATCCCCAAGAAATGTGCTTATAGATAAAGTAGGCCCTAACTGTAAAACAAATATAATCACCGGGCTAAGTGGCTCAGGCGGTTGAAGCGCTGGCCTTCTGACCCCAACTTGGCAGATTCGATTCTGGCTCAGTCCGGTGGTATTTGAAGGTGCTCAAATACGTCAGCCTCGTGTCGGTAGATTTACTGGCACGTAAAAGAACGCATACGGGCCTAAATTCCAGCATCTCGGCTTCTCCAAAAACTGTAAAATGTGTTAGTGGAACGGAAAGCCAATGACATTATTATTATTATTATTATTATTATTATTATTATTATTATTATTATTATTATTATTATTATTATTATCATTATTATTATTATTATTATTATTATTATTATTATTATTATTATTATTATTATTATTTACAAACATAATCTTCGTTAAAATATAACCGAACTTGTAGTATTCAGAATAGAATTACCTGATTGCACATTTCCCCCCGCATTCTTAGGATTTTGGTCTTTAATATCTCTTGCGTTATTTATGACATATTTACGTTTCCTCTTGGGGAGGAATATCTCTGTTAATGACATTCCAAACTATACATTACACTGACTTAGTTTTCAACGACGAGTTCTTGAGTTGGATTTAGATATTACCTTTGTGTGTGAAATAATGTATGCATGTTTTATTTGAACTTTCGTCATAGACATGTACTCATTAATTATTATGTGTAAACCTTTCACGCAGTCGTTGAGATTGTTCTCTGTAAAGATTCATATCGGCTTTATTTACCGACGACTTCGGTTCCATGGCTAAATGGTTAGCGTGCTGGCCTTTAGTTAGAGGGGTCCCAGGTTCGATTCCCGGCAGGTTCGGTAATTTTAACCAGTGATTGATTCGTCTCCATCATTTTATGTTCATCATGACGCGCATGTCGCCCACGGGGTCAAATAAAAAGCAATGCATCTGGTGAGCCGAACATGTCCACGGACACACCCGGCACTAAAAGTCATACGCCATTTCATTATTATTTTTTACCGATGACTGATTCAGTGTACATAAGTAAATGGTGTGCACGGTTTGTGGTTATAGTAGTTCGCTATTTGAACAGAACAAAGAAAAAATTAATTCCTAACCAGTTTAGCAGTGCTATAAATGTTTGGCCTATGTTCTAACCTTTTCTTGTTCTGATTTAGCTTATGTTATTTTGGATGATGGCATAGGTTGTTAAATTAAAACTGGGTTTTCAACGCCGGTCGCATCCGGCACGATTACAGACTATGCTGTCGCTAGAGGCATGGGTCGCATGCGGCACGGTCGCACCTGGCACGACACCGTCACATAGTAGCACGTTATCTACTGTATGAGAGACCAGCCGGCACAGTTGGCACAGGCGGTGACTGCGCCGTGTGCTTTTAGCCCATCAGCCTCATTTTGGGCTTTGAGTGCTAATGCTTAAGATCTTCTTTCCGTGCTGGACGTGTTCTTTGGTCAAAATATGACCTGCGCCCGTAGGGGCGTCTTCTCGATGAAGAACTCGGAGCTCAGTGGCTGAGTCCCAGGTTGTCTTGAAGTGTGCGAGCAAGGCAAGTCTCAGACGTGTAGTCATCCATCCAAGTGGTAACCATGGCCATGGTCTAGTGCTTCGGACGAGAGTTAGGGAGTACTTTAGGAAGTAGCTGCTGTTTATCAACAAGTTTTGGTGTGGGTTGCATACTCGTCTCCCTAGCCAATGGCTGCCATTGACAGACCATCGGAAGGCCACCTGTTTACCATAATGGATCGAAGAATGTGACCGGAATGAAAGTGGAAAAAATGCCTCTATTGTGGTTTAAGATGTAGTGGTAAAAAGTAAAACTAAAACGTACCATAATGAGTAAATAACACAACACCTCTGCTACAACCATTAAATATTTGAACAATGCCTCCGTTTATGCAAAGATGATCAGCATATCCTTGTCAGATGGGAGTTGTCATGAGGACTGTATTCGCACAGGGCATATCACATTGATGGGAGGTATTATGGTCTGGAGTATTATTGGGTATGGCAACAAATCACGTCACTTTGGTAATCCTACTAACATAATGAGTCCCCATTACATCAGTGACGCTTAAGACCAGTAGAGTTTCTGTTTCTACCGATCAACTCCCAGGCCAAAAGAACGCCAGGAAGCATAAAGGGCATCTAACCGCTCGTTCTTGAGAGATAAGACCATTCTTTTTCTTCCAAATTGTGGCATGAGTGAATGATGCTTGGCCGGCTTTTACTTCTCCATTAAACGTTATTTGATTCGATATTGAGATGGATACAGCAAGTTGTACAGATCAGACCGAATATTGATTTATTCTGGATACTGCACGCTTTACGTATGGTCAGCTCCGTGGTGTAGAGGTCGAGTGCCTACTCTTATCCGGAGGTTCCGTGTTCCATTTCTGCCAATCCAGGGATTTTAACTCTGGACTGAGGATGAAGCTGACGAGTTAAGGACAGAAATGTGTGAGACTCATAAGTTCCGCTGTTGTAACGGGTCCCAATTTAGTAAGAGGCGTGAGGAGAGCTCTTAAGGAACTTAGAAATGATTATGAACCGACCATTCTCTCAGCTGATAACGGTAATGCTACTGTGGGTATAGACACTGACGAGTATAAGAATAAGATCTCGGCTATATTGTCACCGCCTGTTTACAAATTGAGCTCAAGTGACCCTACCACTCATGTGTTCAATGCCATCGTGAAGTTCTTAAGGCAATCTTCAGTTCCAAAAGAGGAGGCTTAATATCTGTCCCCGAGACACTCAGTGCCCCCTAGATTATATGGACTTACTAAGATCCATAAAGAAGACGTTTCCCTCAGGCTAATTGTTAGTGCGATAGGTTCCCCTACGTATTCTCTGGCTAAATACCTAAGCAAATTGCTTCAGCCACACATAGGACGTACTGAATCATACGTTAGGGACTCTCGGTATTTCGTCAACAAATTGTCAACCATAACCCTTCAACCTAATGCACTTTTGATGAGTTTCGTTGTGCAGTCCTTGTTCACTAAAGTGCCAATTGACTCGGTCATGTCTCTCATTGAACACCTGTTCCCTGACGACATCACTAAGCTATTTTACCACCGCATGACTTCCAGCTATTTCTTATGGGTTCTGAATTCTTACGAAAAGACGGACGGAGTGGCTATGGGAAGTCCACTTTCACCCGTAGTGGCTAATTTATTTATGGAGAATTTTGAGGAGGAGGCTATTGCCTTAGATTTGGTGGAGTTACATTGATGATACATTTGTGGTCTGGACAGTGGGTCCTCAGAAACATATATTTCTAAACCACCTAAATCAGAAACATCAATGAAATTCACTATCGATATGGAGTTGGACGGATGCTGTCCTTTCTTGGATGTTCTAGTAAGAAACCGGACGGCTCCTTAGGACATGCCGTCCATCGTGAGCCTACCTACACATATCTCTATCTTCATGCAGATTCTCACTGCCATCCAGCACGAAGACAAGGCATTCTCACGATACACACCAAGAGGGCGAGACGAATTTGTGAGCCATCAAATATCCAGGTGGAGATGGACACATTCAAAGTCGCGTTCAAGGGTAATGGTTACAGCGATTTGCAGATTCATAGAGCCCTACATCCCAGATAAACGACAAAGCAAAGCTCACAGGAGGATGAAATGAAGGGAAATGCCTACTTGCCTTACATTCACAACACCACAGATCGAATTGCCAGGGTCCTCCGCAAACACGATATAAAAACCGTCTTTGGCACCGTCACTAAAATTGCTCACAGTCCGAGTAAAACCAAGGACAAATTGTCCCCACTTTTACATCTTGGAGTATACGAAATTTCCTGTACTTGTTTCAAGTTATACATTGGCCAAACATGCCGGTATCAAGGAACATGAACGAAATATTAGTCTCAACCAGCCAGACAATTCAGAAATAGGTGAGCATGCTTTATCATCGGGTCATGATGTGTTCCAAGATGCACGAACTCTTACTCGCACTACTCGTCTAGGATTATACGGGAAGCTGTGGACATTCGTAGAAATCCCAACAATTTCAACAAAGACACTGGCTATCAATTAAGTAATTAAGGATTTACGTAGGTAGCTCCCCTCCCCTGTTCGTTCACTACTGCTATTTCGTTTCGGTGTTTTCCAAATTCGTACGTTCCTCATCGCCAGATATTTCGTTCCAGTCTTGTATCTATATCATACTGTCATATGTGTGTACTCCTGTTGTACTCCCACTCAGACTGATTCTGCTGGTTCCATCAACTCCTGCTTCGAACTCTAGCACTGTATCGCGTCCGTTGAGCCATCTGGTGACAAATGAACGTACCACTTCCACTTCTATTATAACGTCTAAATTCAAACCTCATACCTTGAGAAGTCTTTCTCGTACACAGTGAGATTTTGTTCTGATGACGCGGAGTAAACGTAAGGAATTTCACCTTATTTTCTTGACACGGCATAAGCCCAGAAGCCTATATTATGCCCATATTTTATTTGTAATTTCTGAATATCGAATTTAGTGCAAGTATACTTGGTATCCTAGAATAAGATTTGTAGTCCAGTTTTCTCAGCGCATTCTTTGAGGACTTCGATCTCTTTGATCGCTGAAATATCAGTCTGTTAGTATTGATAGGTCATCTTCGAAAGCTGAACAACTGACTTTTAATAATAATATGTTTATTGCAGCCAATGACCATAGAGAAACTTACATACTGTATATAAGTAGATGATTACAAATTAAAATTTCATTAAATAATTCTCAGTCTGCACAGTATTAACTCTCTTGCGAGCAGAATTTCTTAAGCGACATACGCCGGTTCTCACAAAATTGCACGTGGTATCGATCGCATAGCTTGCCACACAAGGAACACCTACAGTCTTCACATGGTTCATGGAATCGATCCGCGCAACAGACTTTGAAGTGAAAGCCGTGGATCGCGAACCTTGTCACAAGGTGCCTCAGCTCGTAGTTCGCTTCCTTCCAGTCATTTGTCATCATCGCGTCTGTGCTGTAGAAGTCAATCCGGATGTCTTTCTTTTTCCTCTGGTGTTCGGAGACTGTTTCTTCGTAAGCTGGCGTGGATGGCAGTCCAAGCTGTAGGCGGAGATCTTCCAAAAGCATCGTTTCGCTGCACAACTCGTAGATCAATCTGGATGGGGAAAATTTGGAGACGCCGAGGACTCGCTTCATATACGTGGCCTTAACATTTTCGATGTCCTTCAAGTTCGCTTTTGTAAGGCATTCCAAGATTAACTGTAACCCATACGTAGCTACGGGTATGACCTTAATGAATAGTTCCATCGCTGTTCGGAGTGAAATCTTCCTGATATATCTGATACCATTTATTGCAATCAGAGATGCGGCCACTCTAACATGTGCAGAAAATGTTCTCCCCTGTGCCTGAAGAGTTATTCCCAAATATTTGAATCTGTTCACATTGCTTAATGGTTGCTGACCCAAGTATATTACGTCCTCGGCTGCTTGCCGTCCTCCTTTCCTGAAGGTCATTTTCACCGTCTTCAGCCAGTTGAGTTGGAGATCGTTGTCATTCGCCCAGTCCACTAGGTGATCGAACGCTTTTTGTAGCGAAGTGATCGATGTTGAAACCAGGGCCGTATCATCGTTCTTTCCTCCAAGCTGATTGGGTTTCCAGTGCTTCTGAGCTTTCAGTTCCTTCTCCCATTCCCGAATGAATTTATCTAGAACAAGGTTAACTAGCAGTGGTGATTATTATTATTATTATTATTACTATTATTATTATTATTTATTACGGCACTGTATATTCCGGCTATTTGGAGAGATGTCTTGATTGAAATCTCCCGTCGGCCATCCTCGAAAATGGTTTTTCGTGGTTTCCTATTTTCATTTCCAGCTAAATGTCGGGATGGTACCTTTCTCATGGCCATAACCACTTCCTTCCCATTCTTATCCCGTACAATTACAATTACACCCACAGACAAGATCCTCACACAGTAGTAGGGCCTACATGTAGCTCAGTCCCGTGAGGTGTGTCGGGAGAAGGCCCTACAGATCTGACGAGCTGAACATGTCCTCGGATACTCCCAACATTACAACGTACACACTAAAAAATAAAATTTGAAAACGTTGAAGGTAATCATAGGATATGGTAGCAATTATTCAGATATTTATAATTTTGGTGAAATCATTTTACATAATCAAACCACCTTCCAGTAGGCCTATATACAGCACGGAAGGTAGCTGATGCACCAAATTAACACAGTAGATCTTCGAGAGATTATCACAATGCCGTAATTTTCAGGTCTCTTGCTTGCACCGTTACGCTGAGACTGGGGAGAAAGTAGGCGAGCTGCTCGAAAAAGCGGTATGTTCCGAGCTGTCATTGGAGAGATGGCGTGAAATGACATTAGTAGACGAATAAGTTTGAATGGTGCCAGGAATGATCAGAATATGAAGATGAAGTTGGAATTCAAGAAGACAAATTCAAGCTAATATTCGCTTATTAGAAAGGAAGTTAGGGATTGGAATAATTTACCGAGGGAAATGTTCGATCAATTTCCAAATTCTCTGAAATTGTTTAAGAAAAGACTAGGTAAACAACCGATAGGAAATTTGCCACTTCGGCGATTCCCTAAATAGTCTACAGATCAGCGGTGACTGAATCATTGACAGATTAGTCGCATGCAGCACGGTGCTTAATCCACTCGGTCCGTAGCGGCACGATATATACGTGGTCGCATCCGGCACGGCCACTTCTGGCACGTAACCAACATTTTGTAGGACTTCTGTGGTACAAAATAACTTCTCATAACAAGAGTGATCCTATCGCCATCTAGCGGGACAGAATAATATGATATTCAAAGAAAATGTATAAGATGTCCGAGGCCGACGAGAAAGACAGGCCACGGCGCGCACGTCATACACTGATTGTCACGTGACTCGGCCGGTCTTACTGTAGAGAATGCATCCCCAGGCTCACATGAGAAACTATCGTAGCGTGGTAAATAAAATATATTTCAGCGCATTTCAACCTACTAAAATAACACCACTGAACTACAGATCAAATGAAACATAATGTCTCTTACTATCCTTGGCTGAAAAAACACTAAAAATCTTACTGAGGTAAAGATTTGCACACTCAATAATGTTGATGGTTAATGTACAAGTAATCCTATAATCGCAATTACATTCATGTAAGAAATATCTTATTGAATCCAGAGTGAAAGGTAGGCCTATTGTAAGCTATTTACAAGTGTTATATTTGTTCCACTCCATACCTGGCTTCAGCATTATATCTAATACTTAAATTTTGCTACCTTCCCGGAAGTTACCTTGGAACCACGTAATTCAATTAGAAATTAAATGAAATAGAGTGTATCTTATTAGCCTTGGTTGACAAAATCTAAAAATCTTACTGCAGTAAAGAGATGCACACTCAGATAAGTCAAATGTTGCTAATGAAAGTGGTTAATGTACAATTAAGCCTATATTTACAATAACACTTATGTAAGGAATATCTTATTGAACCCAAGGTGAAAGGTAGGCCTATTGTAAGATATTTACAAGTCTTATATTTGTTCCACTCCATACCTGGCTTCAGTATCATATCTAATACTTAACTTTTGCTACCTTCCTGGAAGTTATCTAGGCCTATTTTAAGCTATTTACAAGTATTACATTTGTTCCACACCATACCTGGCTTCAGCATCATATCTAATATTTAAATTTTACTACCTTCCTGGAAGTTGTCTTGGAACCATCCTATTCAATTAAAAATTAAATGCAATATAGTGTACCTTTCGGGCCTTGGTTGACAAAATCTAAAAATCTTACTGCAGTAAAGAGATGCACACTCAGATAAGTCAAATGTTGCTAATGAAAGTGGTTAATGTACAATTAAGCCTATATTTACAATAACATTAATGTAAGGAATATCTTATTGAATCCAGGGTGAAAGGTAGGCCTATTGAAAGCTATTTACAAGTCTTACACTTGTTCCACTCCATACCTGGCTTCAGCAAAATATCTAATACTGAAATTTTGCTACCTTCCTGGAAGCTGTCTAGGCCTATTGTAAGCTATTTACAAGTCTTACATTTGTTCCACTCTATACCTGACTTCAGCATCATATCTAATACTTAAATTTTGCTACATTCCTGGAAGTTATCTTGAAACCATCCTATTCAATTAGAAATTAAATGAAATAGAGTGTATTTTACTAGTCTTGGTTGACAAAATCAAAAAATCTTACTGCAGTAAAGAGATACACATTCAGATAAGTCAAATGTTGCTAATGAAAGTGGTTCATGTACAATTACGCCTATATTTGCAATAGCATTCATGTAAGGAATGTCTTATTGAATCCAGGATCAAAGTTAGGCCTATTGTAAGCTATTTACAATCTGGCTTCAGCATCATATCTAATAGGCCTACTTAAATTTTCATGTTCATATATCTGTAATTAAATAGGATGTGGATGCATTACCTCTAAATCCTCAGCACTGGTGTAGCAATTTATCCATCTCGTGTACTGCAGCCCAACATTGCTGAATGGTGTGAACAACGTTGAGGTTATATACATATTTTTGTAAATATTTATTTACTTACACTTCCGCTCACAACACTATGAATGTAAGGAACTGTTGTACAACACCAACATATTCATATAAACACAAAATCTCCGTTATTTTCTTCCATAATCCACAATAAACTAGCAACACCGCAAGAACACATGTAATAACCGGCTTCGCTCTACCATTGCTGGGACTGGCCTTGTCACTTGACTTTAACGGGCCATGGCCCGTCTCTATCGTCGGCCTCGAAGATGTCACAGTTAGGTAGATAAATGGAAGTAGTTAATAAAATTGAAACCAATAAAGGAAACCAGAGCAACACAGGGTTGGCTCTGTCATCTGACCGGGCAGCATTCCACTTGGTAAGCCAAGAGCAAAGTGGGCTGTATGCCACAAGTTTCATGTGGCACGTATGACAATGTCAGTACCAATCAGTAGTGTATAATAAAACACATATCCAATTAAAACAAGACAACTGTTACAACCGTCTCATGGTGTGCCAATATCTCCAAACAGCAGAGCATATCGTCGCTAAGGAAACAATGCCGCGTATTCATTATCCATTATTCATTATCCTTACGCAGCTAGTTTCCTATCCATTATTTTCCTTAGAGAGTTCACATCTCCCCCCCCCCCCCCCACAAATGGATATGCAGTCCATCAGAGTCGTCGTTGTGTTGATTCTCCTATGCTTATTAATATAGGAAAATGAACCTTACGGTACTGTAGTGTAGAAAAGTATGTTTGCATAGCGTATTTACGTACTGCTACTGTATGATGTTCTTACGGTTCATTTTCCTTTACACTTAAGAATAGGATAATGAAACAAACAAAATTGTGCTGATTGACTGCATAATCGTATATGGCTGGGAGGCTTCAAAACATGAGCTCACTGAAGCAAACCAGAGTATGTTAATTCCATTTCTTTACAATATCGGGGTACATCCTTTTATCATCCACCTTCCCAGTCCACATTGTGCCAGTTTCAGTTGTCGATGCATGTTGAGTTTTCAGCTCGAAGACTGGCTGGATCCTCAAGGGATTCAGTGTCAACTGTTGTAGGTAGCCTTGGCATCACTGAAGAGGCGTACTTGGGAAATGAGGAGGAGGAGGTGGTTTCCCGTTGATTTTCTCAACGAGCGGAAAGTGCTGTTACTTACCAGTCTGTCAAGCACCCTGAAATGACCTATGAGCAACACTTCCAAGCCATTAATCACAGAAACTAGCTGCGTAAGTATAATGAAAGCCAACGATGAGATTAAGACAAAAATATAATGTAACAAACTCGATATAGCCCTTACCAAAAGACGTAGTGCTTTCTTTAAACGGCATCTTTCCAGAGATGGATATGGACATTAAATTAAATTATACTCACCGTTATAGAAGCCACATCAATGCATTTTACGCGACTAGTTTCGATAAATTCCTTGCCATTGAATAGAATAGTAAAAACTGTAATCTGTCCCTTATGTGAATGTTTCTCCTGACATTTATGTTTACTGAATAATAATGACGCGTGGCCTCCTAAGGAACCTGGTCCAGATCTTCCCTGTTGACTCCTAATAGCTGACCTTCGCATCTGTGATGACGATGACATCGAAGAGTGAAGACGGCACATACACCCAGCCCCTGAGGATATGGAATTATCCAGTGAAAGTTAAAATCCCCGACCCGGCCAGGAATCGAACCCGGGAACTCTTAGACCAAAGGCCAGCACTCTAACCGTTTAGCCGTGGAGCCGGAAATGTTTACGAAATTACAGCAACTTTGTCTGTCCTTGGTTCCATGCATGTTGTTCCCTTTTGTTACAGATCCGACCGTTGAGATTTCCAAATTCAAATAGGCTATAATACTCCGAAAGCAGCTACTCTAAAAGTCACATTAATGCATTTCGTCCTTATTCATTTCCTTGGATTTACTTCAAACAAGTAACAGAAAGAAGCAGTAAGGGCTGGATGGAGTGGAGTGTTGGTTAGGTAAATACGGAATGCACAGAGTTTTACCTCACTCACTTAATGTTTTTGGCGGGATAGCGCCTAATTTCACGCTCATGGAATCTACCACATTGTTACCTAAACTATAATGGCATTAGATATAACATCGAACCAATACATTGACTAATAATCTGAACAGCATCAGCAACAACAAAAACACAATGAAGTCACATAAGCTAGCATGCAGAGATGGTAACATTAATACTGGAGAGAGTAATAATATGGGGAATAAGCCTACTAACTTGATGACCTGAACAATAATAAATTTAGATACGAATACTTGGCTGCAGAAAATCTGACCATACTCGTGGATCACCAATAATTGTTTTCCTTCCGCAAGTTCTCAGTATTTACCTAACCAACACTCCACTCCACCCAGCCCTTACTGCTACTTTCTGTTACTGGTTTGAAGTAAATCCATGGAAACAAATAAGGACCAATGAATGGTGTTATATTCGGTGTAAAACGAAGAGTGGGTCATAAATAGCCTCCCTTAATGGAATTGGCTGTGATGGAAGTAAATAAGGGGAAGTGTGCCAGCTAAATGTAATATCATTACAGAGTCGACCATGTGGAGGGAAGGGTGAATGTTACCATCTACTCATGTTTTGTGGGTATGTAAGCAAGTTGTCAATCATGTTGCTAGAAGCATTCAAGAGGGTAAAGGAGGTTGACACTGGAGAAGACGGAGCGTTTAGAAATATCATTTCATTCGTCGCTCCTCTAAGGGCCAGAATTTTTACATGCAAGTGTTCATTTATTACATTTTCTTCATACGCTTGCACAGAGAGCTAATGTTCCCCAGGATCTTTCAACTTCGATGGAGACCAAGGAACCCTAGCTTAGTCTGGCATTGCTTCCACTTTCTGGAGCCAGACTCCTCGCTTTCATCTTCCCTATTCGATATCCCTTCGTCAACTCATATTCTCTTTCGACTGTGGTGGCATCAGGATTCCGAGGCCTGCGACAACTTGTGTTTTGGAATCTCTCATAACCTTTACTTTTCTTTTGTAAATACTTTCATTTTCCGAAAGATCGTGCCTCTTCTTCTAATAAGAATTGAGAGGGGATGTATATCTCCGTCAGAGTTGGGAACTAATTGAGTGAAACGAATTGAATTTGTTGTAACGAATACTTACCAATTTTTACCTGTAATCGTTACTCTTTACAAAATTAAGTGTTTACTCGTAATTTACTGCTGGAAATATAATTGTAATCTTTACATTCTAGAAATCGATGTACTTCACATGGAGAATTTGGCAATGTTGAAACTCCATCACTCGCAAGGCGTCACGCCAGGCGTATAAAAGAAAATTTGAGGACTAGTTTATTTACTAGCAGCCTGTTGTGGTTACTGGTTGACATTTAGATAATTATGTACCACGATTTCTTGAGTTTTGCACATGGTCAATAATCGAACCGGAATAAATATGTTACGGCGAAGGTGTTAGGAATTTCCATTCCCCTATTCGAATGTTGTCAAAATAATGAGAACATGGGTGTGAAATGCATCTCTGCTTAGGACCAATCATTTTGAAAGTTCAAGGATATTATGTTTAGTTTCACTTGGTGATGATAGCCACTTAATGCTTCTGTGTTAAAAGGAAAAGCACCAAATGAAATAACACATTGTCCTTTGCAAATGGTAGTAGCCTTCCAGACTCTCTTAAAAAGTTAGTGAATATCTAACGACTGACGTCCTGTTATTGTAACTGTAATTCTAATTATTTTGATTCGTCTTGAAAAAATAATTTTATACTTTAATTGATTAAAATATTTCTCACCTTATTGAAACTCAGCCCAATTACTTTAACTTCGTAATTTTCCCATCCCTAATCTCATCGCATTTTCTCTTAAAACAATAATCATCACCATCATCAGTACTGATGTTAAAGAAATCCCAAGTCTGTAACATTAGTAAACAACAATGAATTCTAAATAAAATCACGAAGTTTAAAGTTATTTAGATCAGCCTAAGTCTCCGTGGCTCAGGCGGCAGCGCGTCGGCCTCTCGCCGCTGGGTTCCGTGGTTCAAATTCCGGTCACTCCATGTGAGATTTGTGCTGGACAAAGCGGAAGCGGGACAAGATTGTCTCCAGGTACTGCGGTTTTCTCTGTCATCTTTCATTCCAGCAACACTCTCCATTAACATTTCATTTCATCTGTCAGTCAGCAGTCATTGCACCAGAGGAGTGCGACAGGCCTCGGTAGCCTTCACTATTCCTACCCTCGCCGCAAGATGGGGGCTTCATTCATTCCATCTCTGACCCGGTTACTGACTGGAAAACAGGTTGTAGATCAGCCTATTTTAACAATTGCTTTTTAGGATGTCAGAAGCACCTTAATGTTGTATTCTGAAGCAGTCTACTGTAAACAAGGATGAATTGAGAATATGAATGTCCTGATTCATGTGTTCTAAGGCGAAATTCAATTATTCCCCTCTAAGAAATCTGATGGATTCGAGTTCAAAGTCCGAGGGAACCTACATTTACAGTTCATCCTTGTTTATAATATACTGTCATACCATCTGTCACATGTATTGTTTGTATGAAGTTCATGATCTCTTTCCTCCCTCTTACAACATATTTCGTCCTTTTCATTCCGATATAGAAAAATAAATTCAAGTAAATATCCCAATTTGTTTTTAATATATGAGCTAACATCAAAGTGAACTTGAGAAGAACAGCAAATACTCAGCGCTATTTTGCGAACTGGGTGTCAGCTCAGGTGTAAACTTCCCTTTCTGCCACACTTCCTTGTAGTTCGCTTGTGGAGAAGCCACTTACAACTTACTCTAGTGCCTAATTATTTCCTTTGCAGTCCCTCTTGAGCTGCTCATTAGGACAGCTATCCCTGTCTGTTTTAGGGTGATGAAGATGAGACATCCCCACTCACCCGCCGTCTTCAGAGTACTCCTTCACATGTAACCAGAATTTTGAGATAAAGGAACAAGTGTGTCACCAATTTGTTCACCAGATTCAGATTAGCTGGACTACGAGCCGTAGCACAGTAATAATAATGGCGCATGGCTTCCGGAGAGCGCTGGTGCAGGTCTTTTGCTAGTAGACGGCCTATTAGGTGACCTGCATGTCTGTGGAGATGAAGGTCCTACCTAGGATGATCTCTAATGTTGAATACGCCACACACACCCAGCCCCCGAGCCATTGGAATTAACCAATTAAGATTAAAATCCCCGACCCGGCCGGGAATCGAACCCGAGACCCTCTGAACCGAAGGCCAGTACGCTGACCATTCAGCCAACGAGTCGGACCGTTGTACAGTGCATCGTCCCTTAAGAAGCAATACCGCGTATCTCTTCCTGTTCAATGTTTTCCTTAAGTCTGGTCACGCCTCCCAGCCACATATGGATATGCAGTCCGGCTCCATGGCTGTACGGTTAGCGTGCTGGTCTTTGGTCACAGGGGCTCCGGGTTCGTTTCCCGGCAGGGTCGGGAATTGTAACCATCAATGGTTAATTTCGCTGGCACGGGGGCTGGATATATGTGTCGTCTTCATCATTTCATTCTCATCATGACGCGCAGGTCTCCTACGGGTGTCAAATCGAAAGACCTGCACCTGGCGAGTCGAACATGTCCTCGGACACTCCCGGTACTAAAAGCCATACGCCATTTCATGGATATGCTGTCCATCAGAACAATTTATGCTATATCCATTTTCCTGAACCGCCGTGTAAAGGAAAATAAACCTTACCGTACCGTACTGCACTGTATGTTTGCACGACGTATTTGCGCACACGTACAGTATAATGCTTTTAATGCTCATTTTCCTTTACACTTGCGTGTCTGAAAATGAGCACAACGAAAATTGCTCTGCTGGACTGCATATCCATAAGGGGCTGGGAGGCGTGACCAGTCCTAAGGAGGATAATGGATAGGAAGAGCATTGTCAGATACGCGGTATTGGAAAGGACGATATGCTTGTCGAGGTGTTTAAGAGCTTCAACGGGGTTAAAAGTCACGTTATGAGTTTCACAAATAGGAAAAGTCCTCTCAGTTTTAATTACTGCGTTGATGGGGTGAAAGTTCCTTTTGGGGATCATTGTAAGCATCTAGGTGTTAATATAAGGAAAAATCTTCATTGGGGTAATCACATAAATGGGATTGAAAATAAAGGGTACAGATCTCTGCACATGATTATGAGGGTGTTTAGGGGTTGTAGTCAGGATATAAAGGAGAGGGCATATAAGTCTCTGGTAAGGCCCCAACTAGAGTATGGTTCCAGTGTATGGGACCCTCACCAGGATTACCTGATTGAAGAACTGGAAAAAACCCAAAGAAAAGAAGCTCGAAATGTTGCAAAGATTGGGCTGGGAAGAATTGAGAGAAAGAAGGAGAGCTGCTCGACTAAGTGGTACGTTCCGAGCTGTCAGCGGAGAGATGGCGTGGAATGACATTAGTACGAGTAGACGAATAAGTTTGAGTGGCGTTTATAAAAGTAGGAATGATCACAATATGAAGATAAAGTTGGAATTAAAGAGGACAAACTGGGGCAAATATTCATTTATAGGAAGGGGAGTTAGGGATTGGAATAACTTACCAAGGGAGATGTTTAATAAATTTCCAATTTCTTTGAAATCATTTAGTAAAAGGCTAGGAAAACAACAGATAGGGAATCTGCCACCTGCCCTAAATGCAGATCAGGATTGATCGATTGATTGATTGATTGATTGATTGATTGATTGATTGATTGATTGATTGATTGATTGATTGATTGATTGATTGATTGATTGATTGATTGATTGATTGATTGATTGATTGATTGATTGATTGATTGATTGATTGATTGATTGATTGATTGATTGATTGATTGATTGATTGATTGATTGATTGATTGATTTCCTTACATTTAAAAATGAAATAGCATAGACCTACCTGTACTGGCTTAGTCTAAGTCTATTCACATAGATATTTTTTTGTGTGTAGGCCTATATAATTCCAATGTTGAATTCTTTACACGTAGAGAAGAATATCAGAAATCTATGCCCTATTACATTATGACCACCCGGGAACATTTATGGCACCTGGAGTACGTAGGGGTAAAGTATATATATCCTGCCCGCTGTTTATTGTGTGACCGGTGTCGGAATGGGAAAAGATGACGCCTTGGTACCATCATCACTGAAAGTGCGGCTTGTTGGCTGCTCTCGTGCCGCTGTTGTGACCAGCTATCGAAAGTAATGCAACGATGGCCAAACAGCTGTGTGTTGACGGCGGCTCATTGATGCACCTTTTTTGGGGAGGGACCGCAGGGCCACGATTAGAGAAATCGCTCAGAATTTGGTTGACCACGGAAATGTTCTCTGCGCACTGTTCAGGGAGCGCTGCTGCACATGGAACTGCTCAGTCGAAGGTGCAGTTGTACCCTATTGGTAGAGGCATGATTTTTTCTCTTTAAGGAAAAAAGCGACAAAAAATATTTTGAAGCGATTTTGAGATATCTTAAAGAATCATATGATTCTGGTTACGAAATCAGTGGTTTTGTTTTCGCGAATTGCAGCGAATTAAAGCGATAAGGCCAGTTTAAAGCGAAATGAACTTATTTTGCGATAAGTGCGAAAATGCAGCGAAATTAATTGAAAATAACGAACTTGAAATTGTATTCGAATATCACGCGTGTGAAGAGAAACAGATGACAGAATAATGATTTCTCAATTAGTATTAATTAAAATTGTGAAAACCCTTAACGGTATGGCGATGTAGAGTGACACCTGCGGCCATATATAATGAAAAGGGCAATTTGTTACTGATCTTAATTAGGCCTATATTATAGTTCTAATCAAGATTAACTTACATAAGGCATAATGAATGATTAATAATTTTGTTTCCTTTTATTTACCTTTTACATAAATAATTCACAAATCTCACAAATTAAACATTTTGTGAATAATTTTACGAAATGATTAAAGCGAAATTAAAGCGATGTGGTCAGCCCCATTTCGCGAAATAACGCGAAAAATTGTTTTCTTTTCGCGAAATCGAACAAAAATTAATCCGAAAAAATCATGTCTCTACCTATTGGTGACTGCACTCCACCGACAGCAGCGCATGAGGTGGGCACAAAGTCATCGAACTAGACTGTGTATGGTAGGAGAAAGTTTGCCTGGCCCGACGAATCCATATTCCTGATACGTCACATCGACAGCCGTGCACGTGAATGCCGTCTGACTGTCGGAGACAGTGTGACATTGCGGTGTGGCAAGGCACCTTGTGACAGTGAATCTTCTTTTATTCCGTGGACCCAAACTAACGCGGATATGTAGGACTATGGACCTGTCAGGCGATATGTACATAAAATTGTTGTAGGATCTTGCTTAAGATAAGACTAAGACAAATTTAATTCGTAGCAGATTGCATATTGCACCCGCTCTTGCAGCGGTCAATGCAAGATTATCCCGGTAGCTCATTATTTCTTCTCAGGGTATCCTTTTTCCGCCCATAAAATCTGAGATTTTATATGTAATTGTTTAACGTGGTTTCTGAAGAGATTCCGACCGCTGGGGTACGCAACATGAAAGTATCAGTATGCACGAGAACGACGACCGATAACTTAAAGTATCTCGCATTTCATTTGTGAGAAGATATTAATTGCTTACATCTAGTAAACTTATCAACTAACTTAACTCTAAACGTTGCCAGAACAGAAATCATAACACAGTCACATACTAAAGAAAATATATAAGATTATTTATTGAGAAAAATTAATGTTCGAGATATAGTGAAATCTGGGTAGTATTAATTCCGTGTTATCTCATCATTTGAAAATAAGTTAGAGTCAGCGCTGGCTCATTTAAGATAAAATAGTGGAACTTAAAAAAATGCTAACATTCTCTTATTTATAAGTTCAAATTCCAATAAATACACATGTGAACCTTCGTAGCCATGTTCCGAAAGTATTACATCTTTTTAATAATATTTACGATCATTGAGCATTCAAGGAGTCAAATAAAATTTTCATATTATAAATACAGCTCTGTTAATTATTAAAGTTATCCTCACAACATATAAGGCATGTTTCCCAAGTATACACTTTCGCGTGTATTAAATTGTGGCAGTGTTCACCGACCTTCCATTCATAAGTTAAAGTCTTTCATAGGTTTGAACTCCGAGTGTTAGGTAACATCTTTCAAGTACGAACAAGTAACGACTTACGAGCTAAAGCAATACCACCCTCGTGCCTACGATATCTGGCTCCTAACTAACCATTGTAATACTGGTCATTTTTATATACTAAGTTAAAATCATATTTATCTGAGTAGAAATAAAAATAATCTAACTAACTCTTCGAATAGTTTCTAATCTACACACTCATCTATTAGTGGCTCAATGTACTCTTGAAATCTGCACTGTCTCAATATTTCATTTATATACGTGCTACTGAACGTGTATGGATAGTATAGAATGTAGGGATTTCATATCAACCTGTAAGATCACCGCTCCACGAAATTCTAGATATATAATCAATCATGAGTCTATTGCATCATATATAAGAACACTCTCTCTTACGTAGTACCTGTTATTCACCCAAGTCAAACACAATATCACTGTCACGATACACAATTCTACATAATTCATATTTACCTTACCTTGAAATGGTCATCTGCGCGGAATTCTCTTCTTGACGTATATTTTCAAACATGGCATAGAAACTCACCTTATATTACTAATAAATCATTAGCACGTCAAATTGCAATTCTTACACTTCCCGTAGAACATAACTAAATCTCTTCACTTAAACCATTCATCAATATATAATCACATTTCAATACACTACCGTCGATACTTTAACATCCTATCGGCTTCCATTTAGCCGCATGCATATAGCCATAACTCCGAAACCATATGCTAAATATTCAAGAATTGCTTAGCAAAATACGCAGTCAATAACCTCTATTTTTAATAACAGTAATACGAATTCATATGCCCTCTTTCTCTGACGAAAGGAATACTTAATTTGTCAATGATCATCGTATTGCGCAGGTATTTCGTGACGTAAACTATACTCAGGTAAAACGAGATTAATCGAACTTTTACTAGTGACTTAGACTCATTGATTCTAGCTCTACACAAGTAACACACCTTTCTCTTATCGGATATTAGTTCCACTGTCAATGTGCTAGAGCGGTATCCAGTATATGTCATATTATCATTCTAACTCATCACTTCCATCTAATTTTAAAATCTTAAGTATTTCACACATTACTTATATTACACACGCGTTCTTAATTACTTCATAAATCACCAAATTCTCAGCACATGCCAAAATAGATTGAGGGTGCAGATTGCAAGAAACTACTCTACTATAGAAAAGTATGGACTTAGCTCGTCAGTTGCTACATCTGGTCTGGTGGTTGCTCCGTCCTTCTATTGCTGCTAGACCCTCAGATCGGAACTGGATATCTGGCTGGGCTGGACGTTCATGGTCATCTGCTGGTCATATAGCTCGTCAGACCACTCCATATCGTCCGGTCTTTTGGCTGGCCGATCCTCATCCAACGTCATCATCTCCACTGGTTGGCCTGTCCAATACTCTCCGGCTGGTCATCTGGTTCGACGGTACATATCCCCAGTTTAGTCCATCTTGATGAATTAGCAGACAGTCATCATCTTGTATCTGTAGACAATGAGAAGAATTCCTTGTGGGCAGTAATTAGTCATAGTATTCTGCATTTTTCTGTTATTTAAAATAATCGTCAAAGTTTTTCTTTCTGTGAAATATTTTCTCCGTAAATAATTATTATTTTTACTGCTACGGAAATTATAATCTTCTCGTATGTAGATATTTAATATTTCACAAAAGTGAATTCCGATTCTTTCGATCGTTACGTTGCTGCTTATTAGCCCAAATCCGTCGTATATCACCAATATTTTATATATTTATATATTTTTTTTCGGCTCTTCTACTTGCATACAGCGATGAATACTTTAATTATATGCTGTCGCGAATATATATAATTAATATTCTTCTTCAATATGTAACTATATTCTTCGAATATGTAGATCTGCTCGCATCTGCGTCTTGTCTCCGTGAAGTAATTTTTTTGAGAGTCTCGTTAAACAATTCACCCGCTGCTATATTTTTTTTAAAACAATTCAAATGAGCCTCTACTGTTCTCCAGTGTCTTCGAAACCTATCCTTTCCGTGACGTACATAGCCTCCTATACGTTGCATTGATACGAAGTTCATTGCCTTAGTAGATCGCATGGGCCATACCTTCCTACGCCGCCATTTTGTTGTTGGTCTACGAGATGCGAACGGGCACAATATGATTAAGAAAAAATCGGTGCTGCTGATTCACTCGCTATATTATTTATACAACATCTAGCCTATTGTCGTGTAAAAAAGTTTAGGCACCCGAATTAATACGTTAATGGAAAGTTTATCCTTTGTCGCAGATATAAATTAACCACACCGAAATTTACTTTATTTCATTCTACGTTTAATTATGTGGAGTAGGAAATGTTATCTTCCCCAGTTAAAATTCGAATAACTCTGAGCTTAAATACCGAGTTTCTGTCAAGCCGTTTTCCCGTTATTTTCGCACGAAAATCCTGACAGACGGTTTGACAAAAGGAAAGAGAAAAACTGAACTGAATTCACATACCAAATCCATGATAGGAACGAAATGTGAGGCTGCATTTTGAAGAGTTCAGAAAAATGATTTGATTCTTAATAATTCATGTTTAAAAGAAATATTTGATATATTCATTTTACCAATATTTTATAATTATAATCCCGAATATTTTCACCAGCAAGGATTTTCAGGATTTGTGTTTCATTCCATATTCTGATGGGGTGTGACAGGAGACGCCCTCTCTCAGGCCAGGAGATGTGTTGTGGTTATTTATGGTATGGAGAAGGGTGACAGGGGAGCGCCCGTGGCCTATAAAAGGAACTATCCCAGCATTTGCCTTGGTAAGAAGAATGGAAATCCACAGAAAATTATTCTCAGGAAAGCGGATGGTGGAACCAGTCCACCGCTTCCTGAAAACCGAGGTGTTCAACCGAAGCCACTCTGTTCAGTAACTCAGATTTGCAGGCGGTGAAAATATTAATTAACCAATGGCAGTTTTCACCCGAGTTGCTCCAATTGGCTTTCAAATTAAACACTAATACCGTATGCCGTATGAACAAACGCCCAATGCAAAAGTCCATTTATTTATTTATTTATTTATTTATTTATTTATTTATTTATTTATTTATTTATTTATTTATTTATTTATTTATTTATTTATTTATTAGTTTTACTTTTCATTTATTTAATTTTATGCTATTGATTTTTATTTTTAGGCTGACATATGTACCGCTAGCTCTTTGAAGAAAGTGTTGATTGACACAGAAAGTGTTGTACGGCTCCTTGTATTCATAAAAGGCTTGTAATATCGTATTTGAAGAAGCAAGTCGAACTCGTAGTAATATTTTATTGGTCGTAAAAAGGCAAGTTTGAAGCAGGGGGAAGTGCAATGTGGCGATAAGGCGTTGTAGAGTGGCGGGCAGATGGGCGCGTGCGATAGAGCAAGCACTGGCTGGTGGACGCCGTACATCACCCAGCACACTGCCCGGACTTGATTTGCATGAGAGCTTCCACTTGCTTCGTCCGTTCTTCATTTCGCCTTATCTCGTTCACGCTTCAACTCTGCTTGCAACAGTGTCGTTATGGACAAATATTTCATCCTTACCCAGACGGACATGCGATATCTCTGGCCGACTGGTTTTCTGTGTTCTTCCCGTTTTCGGCTAGCATGTTCAATGAAATACACTTTGGTGTAAATGGCAGCTTATTCTGAAACCCTTCCTTTCCTCAGAGAGCTGTACGTATTGCCTATTGTTAACGCAATTACTTTCATGTTAGCTCCCTCTCTGTAGATCAGTCTTAGAGTGTCGATTTCGGATTCCAAGATCGCGTGTTCAAAACTAGGAGGAGGTAGACGGATTTTTAAAGAGCGGAATGAATTCCAGTCGACAATCCATACGAATGTCCGCATATACAAGATCTATGGTGACACATTTGGCGTTAATCCTACAAAACTAATGAAAACTCAACCGTAGACGCCCAAGAGCGGTTCAGTAAAACAAAATTGACTCGCAGGGAGCCTAGATTGCGCTAAATTAAAATTCCAGCACACGGTTGCTCTAACCACAAGATTATTTATTTATTTATTTATTTATTTATTTATTTATTTATTTATTTATTTATTTATTTATTTATTTATTTATTTATTTATTTATTTATTTATTTATTTATTTATTTATTTATTTATTTATTTATTTATTGCTCCGTTAGTGTCTTCTAGGGACCACGTGCCAGTTTGAATGTTTCGTCCTTCGTAATTCCTGCTTCTTCCTCCTCCAATACTCCTTCATCTTTTCCTACGTCTCCTTTTCTTCTCATCGGGCCATTTTGCGCCTCTTTCATTTCCCTTCCGTCGTTGGAATCATTCCATTTTAACACTTTCTTTCCAAAAATCTCTATGTAGCTTCTTCCCTTATATTGTGTCTTTCGAAATCTTTCCTGACTTAATGCATCCAGGTTGTTGTTGATTTCTTGTTCCAAAGATAATTGAATATCTGTTTGGTTAATATGTTGTAATTCTTTCTGTATAAATGTCCAAGAAATATCAATAGACTCTTCCGTATTGTTTCTGTTATGTTTTCTATGTTCCGATCTATTTCATCATTACTTCTTCATTTCCAAAATTCTGCAATTCTTAGCGGACTGTGTACTTTACACATAATTCTTCTTTCCAAAGCACATCAAAGTCACCTCCGTACAGGCCATGAAGGCCCTTGGAGGAGTGGAAGGTAAAGGCTTCCACCATTGTTAACCTCGGCACGTGATGGGGTAGAGTGGTTACCTCTACGCCCGGCCGCCTTTGCTCCCAGGAATTAACCTGGTACTCATTTTTGGTGTAGGATGAGTGAACCTCAGGGCCATATGCACCTGCGGATGTGGAAATCACGTTTGTAAAATTTTACGACTTCCTGACGGGGATTAGAACCCACGTCCTTCCGGGCGAAATTCTTCTTTCCAGTACTTCTAATTAACTCAGCTAGTAAATCAGTACTAGACATTCACCCGCGTATAGGTGTCCCGGTTTGACTACTGTGTTGTAGTCTTGTATCTTGAGGTTTTTAGATAAACACCTTTCTTGTTGTAGATTTTCCCAGTATGCTCCTACCATCTTGTGTAACCTTTCCTGCACAGCGAATTTTTCCAAACCATTTTCTTGAATTATTTCTCCCAAACATATCAATTTCTTACCTTCCTTATTTTACCAATTTCTGTTATTTGAAATTCTGGAGCAATTTTTATATTTGTCATAAATTTGTATTTTTCTACGAAAATGCTTAAATGTTGGCTATCTCTTTGAAGAGACTGACTTGTATTGCTGCATTTGTTAGTTTTCCTGAAAGTATGACGTAATCATCTGCAAATGGTATATAGTTCATGTTAACACATCTGCCTTCTTCCCAGCGTTATTGGTGATAGTTTGCGTTCTTTCAATTTTACATTCCAAATTCTTACTATTTGCTCCAAGACGCAGTTGAAGAGCAGTGGAGATTAACAATCACCTTGCCTTAAACCGGTATTTTATATTGATATTGTACCCTACCCTGACTTAAGTTCGGCCTAGCTCAGGATAGAAGCCCGGATGTGGGCAATAAAATCTCTAATTGCTAAAGTATACCAAAGCATATGGACAGAAAATACGCACATATAAATCTAGTGAATTAGAAAACAGGTAATCGAGTAGAATTGATTTATTAAACCAAGAACATGAATTAAAATCATACTAAATAAATATATAGTATAAAACGAATAGTCGACCATTAGTTGGTCAAAAAAGAGTAACACGCACATATACATGAAATAATATTATTAATAAAATGTTTACAAATAAGAAAAACGGGTAACGAACCCGAGAAAATGGAAAAACATGTTTACATGTAATATGTTTGAGTTACATTATATTTCGTTATGTTGCCTGCCTCGTTAAGTCCCTACATTTTTGCCCGAAGGCTCGATATATAACCGTTCATGAGATGTGATAGTAATGTCCGATACACTAATAATTGGCCTAATTTACATATACAAACTCCGATCACTCTGACAGAAATATATCATACACTTGTTCAGGACTGTGTCTAAATTTGCCCATGCAAAATAAGACAGATTCTAATCATATGGGCACCCACGAGCATGGATAAGGCCAGAACCTTTCTTCCCAAAATTAGTCATATGGGTAAGTCTCCCCGTTAATCAACAAAGGATCCCATCACAACACAGAAATAAATACACTGAACACAACAATAAGCAGCACAATATATATATAAATCGCACCTGAAAATGAAACACACATAATATACACTGAAGTTGATAGAGGTGTCGGGTCTCGATCCCAACATATCCACGTTCGGAAGATTCGATATCCCTTATAGACACAACATATCAGCATTATTAACATGACATGGATGATCAGATGGTTAGCAACAAACATCAAAATAACTGGGCTTCGAGATCCGGCATGTCACGCAGTTAACGGCATCATTTGTAAGTACTTTCACTTCGCTCTCCGCCCTCAGCCCTCAGCCTACAACTGACTCAAGGGAGACTCTCTACCTGGGAGAACAATTATCACGTCGGGCCTGGCCGACATACTCAGTGCTTCATAATGGCACGCAAATCTCACTGACAAAATACAGCTCACAACCGTATACATATTCTCGTATAAAATAGGCTGGCTTACCAACTCATATGACTTTCCTCGTCTATCTCTTGTCATCTCAGCCCTTTAGATATCTATTGGCAATTCTCTAGCCTCACATAAGAAAGATCCTCGGTTCTACGACCCCTATATTCATGAATTTGCCTGCCACCATATTCAAAGACCCTATTCTACACTCGACGTTGTAAAATCTCCCATTGCGTCTCCTCCCAGCTGAAATGCATGCGTCATCCAAAGAAATATCCTAGCATATACTAGCCTAATCCATTTTAATATTGCGACACTGGTGGTGTACATCCCATTAGGTAATATGAAGAATCTTCCCAACAACTATATCTAAAAATCAACTCAGACAGGAATAAAATACTAATAATTATTACACACACCTATATCTAATCTATTATCTCCATTGTTCCCATCTAAATTGTATAAAACACTCAGATCGGGGCCTTAGCATACATACAGCCCTGAACGTATTTAATTTTACTTAAAATGAGCAAAACAAATTCCAATCTGGCTTACATTTAAAGATTAATCTACTTGTTTAAGTATTCCCTTACTAGTGCATCAAGATATCACTTCACATGCTTATAGAACAAAAGACTTAACTTGGCAGCACCTTCACCATCAGCAACGAAACACACGACCGCTATGTCATGTGTGCTTAGCCCATGACGACGGTACACAGCACAGGGAGGAGGGTCTTCTGTCCGACTCCTTGATACTTCATGGTTATCGTCTGCTTGATGTCGGTCGTATCTGGAACTGTTAAGTTACGTCAGAAACATCTACATCACCGCTTAGCGTGCTGGTACACACGATTACAACCTTAGTGTTGGCTACTATTGACTATAACCTCCGCGTATATCTTGAGTCCAATCTGTGCGGCACTAATTTAAGGAAACTGGAACGGTTGTAATCAGTCCTTGGCAGCGGTTATATTTTAAGCGACTCGCGCAAGTTAATAACACATTCAGTGTACGCGTTAAATAATACTTATAATATTTTATATCATCACTAGCTGTTGTGAGCTAACTCACGGTGATTGTACTTTAGTCTAACAATCACTTCACAAAGAAATATGTCTTGTTGGCTCGAGAATTACAACACGCCGCACTTGGAGTTTCAAAACAGCAGGTGAATGAGACAATGAGTGAATGCACGCCTGATTGGGACTCAATGAGGTACCAAGCGATTGAGCCTGAAGGAGAATCAATGAGCAACTGAGAGCCCTTGCTTTCTTAATGCAGATTTTATAGCCTCTAGAGGACGCTGGCTTCGAGGGTAACCCCGTATAACAAAACGTTTTCCTTTGCAAGAGCTGGCCAGCTGTCAACGGCCGCTTCTGTAAATACACACATCTCTCAATTCAGCACAAGTAAATAATATTATCGACTCCTGTCACTTGATAATTCTATCCTTCATTATGTGTTGTGTCATATCAGTGGAATTTAGCATAGTGGCGGATTAAGTGATTCAAATTCAAATGATTCCATCCCTGGAGAAGAGATGTTTGTCAACCTGTGACAATTGTTCTGTACATCCCCTCGTTTAAATCTCATCCGCTCCAAGTTGCTGCGCTTGGGTACGCCGATATTGTAGGGGTCTACATGATTGAAATGACGGCTTGCGGCTCAATATCAACTAGAGAAAATCGTTTCTACTGGAGCACTGCGGGTTTCTCATGGCCTACGGCACGGTCGTCCAGGGTTCCTTCCCTCACTCCCCACAACTACAAGGCGCGATAAATGAAGTTATACCACAGTGTTATTATAAATAAACAAGCATATTATGGTATGGTTCAATATGGTTTCTGTGAGGGTTTCACGGATTAGGATTGGTAATTTGATCTTGGCTCCGAATTCTCGGATTATGTTATCTAGAGTTTCTCTATCATCAGTGTCAAAGGCCTTTTTTAAAATATATAAATGTTACTATCTTGTTTTTGCAGGGGCTACCTGGCCGAGGCGGTAAAGTGTGCTCGGTTCGCCCTGAAGGACGTGGGTTCGAATCCCCGTCAGGAAGTCGTAAAATTTAAGAAACGAGATTTCCACTTTGGGAGGTGCATATGGCCCTGAAGTTCACTCCGCCTACTCCAAAAATGAGGACCAGGTTAATTCTGGGGGGCAAAGGCGGCCGGGCGTAGAGCTAACCACTCTACCATCACGTGCTGAGGTTAACACTGGTGGAAGCCTTTACCTTCCACTCCTCCAACGGCCTTCATGGCCTGTACCGGGGGTGTCTTCGCTTGCTTGCTTTGCTTTGCTTGTCTCTGCAGTTCATTAATCTGTGACGGGTTATGGACTTCAGGTTAAATATCTGTTCTGAGCAAGACCTACCCTTTTTATATCCACTCTGGTATTCACCCAATTGACTGTCAATAGTTTCTAGTACCCTGTTTAGTACCGTAATATTGTTGAAAATATATTGTAAGCCAGTGGAAAAAGGGATGTAACTCTATAGTTGTTGACATCTGGCCTCATACATTTCTTATGCAAAGGAAGCCACTTTTCATTCCTCCGATAACTTCTCGGTTTTCCAGATTTCTTAAAATATGTTTTGAAAATCATCTATGGTTTTTGGTTGAGACCATTTTATAAGTTCAACTGTGATGAAGTCTTCTCCACCAGCTTTGTTTCTTTTTGGCGGGGGGGGGGGGGAGGGAATTAATTGCATTTAAAAATTTTCAACCGTAGGTGGTGGATCTGATTCTAGTTCTTCACAAATCTCTGGTAATTCTAACTTGTGTTTCGTTTCTTCACAGTCCAGAAGTGTTTTTCTAGTATTTCACAGTTCTCAGTATTGGTTAGGCTCATTCTATCATTTGCATCCGAAAAAAGAAAAATCTCTGGGGCAAATATTTGTAGCTTGATAGTCCGTCAAGTTATTTTTAAACCTTTGATTGAAATTCCGTGAGTTGGTTTTCGCAATATTACCCTGTACGTTAACAAGTTGTGATTTTCCAAAATATTGTTTAGTACTCATTATTTTTGCTGTATCCTTTCTTTGCTGCTTAAATTGCTCAAAGCGTTCTTTCTTTCCGGAGCATTTCCATTTTTTCTAACGTTTTTCTCTTTCCGTTAGCGAGAATTTTGAGTTTAACTTCAGATAGGTAGTGATCAGAGTCAAATTATCTATTTCTTATTACTTTTACATCCATAATTCCTTTTATATTCTTTTGGCAAATAGCCACACACTCAAACTGGAATCCCCCTAACATTATATTTGGATATATCCATGTGGATACTTCTACTCCCACTTCCGCCGTGCCAACAAATTTCTCGCAGGAGCGGCACTGTGATAGCGAACACTGTCGTGCAGGACCATAGGGGGATGCGTTTGGAAATAGGGCCGTTTCCTGCGCAGTGCAGGATGAAGATGATGTTCCAGAAACCTTCCACGTGCCACCTCAAATTTTATCCATTCTTGTAGTTCGACCTTCGAAAATATCACTTTAAGGCGGTCCAGTTTGACACCCCAAATTGAAGACTTCGCCCTCCTTCGCCTGTAGGACCTGCTCCAGCGCAATTACAGTAGGTGCGTTGCGCAGGTCCACCTCAAGTCTTCATGCACCACCAAAAACAGTGGACACCCTCGATTGTTCGTACGCCAAGTGACAGCAGTCGTGCCACTACTTCATTTCCAGCCCTCGTATTAACCTGCTAAAGTACATAGTACATAGTACATAATTATCTTGAAAACAAAAGATATCAGGATCATCCTCGTTGGTCTATTTATATATAGCCTATTTTAAGAGAAACCCAAAGAAATTCAATAAATGAAAAGATTGAAAGATAGCATAGGGAAGCAGAGCTTAAAAAATAACTCTTGTTTCGTACCAGTTGGCAATATTTGCGTTTTGATTAGTTCAAATATACAGCTAATTGAATTTTGTTAAATACAGCAGAATTCACTTAATTCTAACTTCAGAACCTAACTAGTCACAATTACATTGATAACTTGATGACTTTGACCACACGACACCTCGTAATCTGCAGGCCATCGGGCTGAACAGCGGTCGCTTGGTAGGCCATGGCCCTTTGTGGCTGTTGCGCCATGGAGGTATTTTTAGAAACAGGTGATTGTAAGTTGTATAGTTCATAATAGTTATTTGTGCATCTTCTGCGTAAAGTGGACATTTTTTGCTTAAATTACTCGAGTTCATTGAAGTTCACGCCACACAAGTTGCATACATTATACATAATTTTATCTATTATTTTTCTTCTGCTACAGCTTTTCACAAATCTGTGGGATCACGGGTACAAACTGTGTCGCACGTGTTGATTTGACCCTGTTTTACGGCCGGATACCATTTCTGACGCCAACCCTACACGGACGGATGTAATCACTGTTGCGTGTTTCTGTCGTGGTTGGTAGTGCAGTGTGTTGTCTGAATATGAAGAAGAGAATGTTGGAACAAACACAAACACCCAGCCCCCGACCCAGAAGGTTAATCAGATGCGATTAAAATCCACTACCCGGCTGGGGATCGAATCTGGGACTCTCTGAACCGAAGACCTCAACGCCGACAATTCAGCCAATGTTAATGAGAAGTAAATTTATATAATTGGAATTGTATGGATTCCATCGTTTAAGCACTTATCTTTTTTTCTTTTCTATTTTTTTTACAATTTGCCTTACGTCGCACCCACACAGATAGTTCTTATTAAGGTGACGATAGTATAGGAAAGGCCTAGGAGTGGGAAGGAAGCGGCCATAGCCTTAATTAAGGTACACCCCCAGCATTTGCCTGGTGTGAAAAAGGGAAACAACGGAAAACCATATGTAGGGATGCCGATAGTGTGGTTCGAATACGCTGTCTCCCGGATGCAAGCTCACATCTGCGTGCCTCTAATCGCACGGCCAACTCGCCTGGTGCTGGCAGTACTGACGGATGATATGTTAGGTAAGGAATACTGTATCTTAAGTTTTAGTGCCTATTTAAACCTACTCGATATTAATGTAACCCTACATCCCCCTTCTTTATTCCTGTTTGGTATCGGCACTTGGAAGAGATAAGACACCTCCTATAGGTGGAGTTCCATCTGTCTGTACTGAGACAATATTAAATAGTGTGAGCCTCCCTTTATAACCTTTTTGGACTGGCCTTGTGCCCTGGAATATCTGTGTCAATCGGCTGTTCGCCAATATACCGTTTTAAGCTAATGTATGCTGCGCGCCATTGTCCTGGCTCCCTGTGGTTGCGCGTAACTGCGCATGCGCCCGCCGGCTACCAAGAGACTTGGTTCCTCCTCGCTTCTGACGCGAGAGCCAGTTCGCTTGAGGCAGCCATCATGAGCGTGTGTGTGATTGTGTGCTACGCTATGCGGTGGTGGATTACCAGAAAACCGCCGTAATTACTTCATTAACGGGGATGTTCCCCGGTAGAACTAGTTGGAGACCTCCTGCCATTTCCTCTGATCATATTTTTGCAACGATATTCCTCCTGGATACTTGCTAACAAGGTCTTGTGTGCTGGCTTCATGACTGCATTTTTCTTCAACAATGGCCAGGTTTGGATTTCTCACAATTTCTTCACCACCAAAGGTATGTACCAGTGTTTGAAACATTTTAAGCGTCGTCCAGAAGAGGAGATATTTTCGAAGATTTCAGGAAACATGGGAAAAATAATAATAATAATAATAATAATGATTTAAATTTCGTCGTTAAATTGGTACCTATTGGCGTGTGCGATTATGAAAATCTGAAAAACTGTTTCGGCAACTAATCACAGGAATGCGGAAGGTCCACAGTGAACTGAATTGGGATATTTAATTTAAAATTAAATTGAATTTTTTTTGGCACCTTAAATTGTAACTTTCCTTGTGAACCAAGGTACAGTCTCCAAGATAGCGGGCTTAACCTTCCTTGGGGTTTCTGTTTGCTTTCCTGTGATTTGTTTTCCCCTTGTTAGGTATGTTTTCTTCTCCCCTCCCCCTTCTGGGGTTTTCTATGAATTTAATTTTTCTCTAGCCTGTTTACCTCCTTTTTTTGGAGGCGTTGCTTTTGTTTGGGGGTTACCTTGTCAACGGTTTTGGGTGTGTATTGTTGTCGGGTTGTTGATGTAGTCTGGCGAATGGAGCCTGTGTGGATCTTGAATTATATATTTCTGAGTTGAGTGTATCGTTTACTGTTTTAAATGTTAATTAATTAATTTTGACCACCCTTTAAAGTTGTGTTACCTTTTCTTGCCCCGGGTGGCTGTGTATTTCTACGTAAAATTCTATATGTCTTGGAAACTGTCCTTGGTGGAAACTGAACGTTTTAATTCTGGTAATCATGAGAAGCGGCCGCGTTAAAAATCAATTTAATTGAAAACCTTGTTAACTGAGTATGGTATTTTTAATTAATTAATTATCCGTGATCGATCACATTTTAATTTAATCTCATTCAAGGTAGTATTTATGTAAGGAAGTCAATCGGTTTTCCGTTGTTTTCAAATCACACTAGGTACGGAGGTTATCCTTTTCTTTTCTTTGTTGTTTTCATAATAATTATAATTTGTTATCTGTTGAAGAATATCTATTTACCTTAATTTGTAATTACTAATGAATTAATTTTTCTTTTAAACTATACCTGGTTTTTCCTGAGTCATTTAATTAATTGTTATTTACTTTTCCCCCTTTTCAACTTTATGTTGAATTTAATTACTGATTTTGGTTTTACTTCTTAAAATAAACATAGGTTTTATCAATCTAAAGATTTGATTTGTTACCTCCAATTTGCCCTTCAATTAAAGTTCTTTAATTTCGTTTAAGTGTTGGTTTTCATTCGCCACGTTCGGTGGAGCACTGTCACCGATTTTCTTGTGTATTAGCTTCCACGGCCTTAAGTCGTCTTCCTCCGCTGCTTCCGGTAAGTGTGGTAACTTCATCCTTTGGTTATTTCTATGGTCTCTTGTTATTTTATTGTGCTTTGACCTTTGTCGTCGTTTTTCTTGTGCCCATCATTCTCCCTCGTGTTCGCTTAAACTCCTATTTTGGGGCGGACACGCTAGCAACCTTCTCACCAGGGTCTCTACCTACCTCTCTCTTTATATCTATTTATCTCTATCTCTCTCTCTCTCTCTGTCCTTTTTCCTCTCTCTTCTACTCTCACCCTGGTGGGTAAGGTTATTGACCCATCATCCCTAGGTCGTACCGGGGACCTAGAGGGTAGTGACGGTCTGAGTACCATCAATTATTCTTATCACATGCATGTCTGTTACCTTCAGCTCATGTATACGATATCTCAAGTACACTAAGCTTTCAAATTTGTATAGCAAAGGGAGCCTGGAAAGATAATTCCGTCTGCGAGCTCAGTTCCTTCTTACGTAATAATGCTTATAAAGGCTTGCATCTCAGTGCTTAACCTTTGTTTTTATTTCTCCCGACATACCATCATCCGGGTAAAATACACATCCCAAGTATCTGCAAGGTTCCAAATTCTCGAATTTTTAATTATTTACCTGGTATCCATTCTCCCTCAATTTCTTTCTAACGGTTGTAATTTTCGTCTGGAAAATGGCATTGTATACTTGCATATTTGTTTTCAGACTGCCTCTGTGGTGTAGTGGTTATTGTGATTAGTGCCACACACGGTGGGGCGGGTTCGATTCCAGGCCCTCCTATGAAATTTGAAAAGTGGTACGAGGACTGGAACGGGGTCACGCAGCCTCGGAAGGTCAACTGAGTAGATCCATCCATCCTCGAAGTGGTTTTCCGTGGTCTTTCATTTCTTCTCCAAGCAAATGCCGGGATGGTACCTAACATGAGGCCCCGGCCACTTCCTTGCTTATCCCTTATGATCCTCCCTTGTCCATCATAGCAGGTGAGGTCGCCTGGGCGAGGTACTGGTCCTCCATCCCAGTTTTATTCCTGACCAAATGTCTCCCGCTCCAGGATACTGTCCTTGAGGCGGCAGAGGTGGAATCCCTCGCTGAGCCCGAGGGAAAATCAACCCTGGAGGGTAAAGAGTTTAAATAATAATAATAATAATAATAATAATAATAATAATAATAATAATAATAATAATAATAATAATAATAATAATAATAGTTTTCTAATCAGTGGCGGCGCTTTCTATATGTTCAGTGGTTCAGTGAACCCCCAGAAATAGGTAAGCCTTATTAAAATGATTTATCAAGAGTCTATTCCTTTAATTAGCTCTGTATATTCTCACACGTAGCGATGATTTTGAGAACACTCTGCTGCTTTCCGGAACCGGCGAAGAGGTTCAATTTCAGGACTGAGGGCGCAGGGCTGTGGGACGTGAGGAGGATGCGCAAGGCGGGGGGCTATGAGGAACAGGGAAAACAGCCCAGGAATCGCTGGCAACTCGACCAGCGATAGACACGAGTTACATCGAGCAGTTCCGAAATTAACCGAAGCACTGTCAGAGCGCGCTGTTAAAATTTGCCGCGTACGGTACGTATTGAAGCGATTTTAATTTCACGATTTTGCGATTCTGAAGTAATTAATCCCAATGAGACAGAATATTTTGGTAACTATGAATTGTATAGCATCAGTAGGCATACGTAGCCTACGTTTATATAATTAATGAAACATTCCATTAGCAATACGTGTGTTATGAAAAGTAAACAGCAAATTACGTCAAGACTGTCTAACACGACCTTGAATAAGATATTTCTACGCAAGAAACCTTTTCAAATTCAGAGGAAATTGGATCAGATTAAAGTAATTGCACCTCATATTATCTATCATCATTGTTTTGGTAACTTCTTCGAGGTGTAGCTATATGCCTTCAAAGGAAAGTCACGTTGCTAATCAAGCAATTTCACTTTTACATCTGTAAAAACATCAAGTAACAATACATCTCAACACGTTATTTTCTTCAGCAGTAAATCCCCAGACGTTTTGTCCACGCGCCGCCACTGTTTCTAACTACAGACAATTCAAGTAATGAACAATTGAAATATAAATGAATCGTTTGTTTCAGAAACGACACTTCTCCAACCTACCAAATTGTTCAGAAAGCAGGAAAAACTGTCTGTAGTGTGTAATGTCATTTCTATCCTTCCGATATGTATTATGCTTATTCTACTGTTGAAATGACTATGACAGAAAGGTTGTTTGTATAAATTAGTCCAATACGTTCCTTTACAGACTCTGTTGAAAGTGGTGGAGACGTGCTGTTTCTGCAAAAAACACCATTAATGAGAATGTAAGGAAGTGTAACATTGATTTTAACATCATTTCAATTTCAAAAGGAACTTTATTAAATAAAGTACAAATTTTGTACTGAGGAAATACAGTGTTTAAACCCATTATTTAATAGTTATTTGTAAGACTTACTTATTTGCACATATTATGATTAGACCACATTGTATAGAAAAATAAACAGAAGAATACTCCTTTTATGTCCCTTTCCAAAGTTCAGAATATACATAAAACGAAACAACACAATATAATACAAGTAACATGTAAGTCTCTTATCTTTGAACAATGCTTCTCACTTCTATTGCACTGATGTCCATGCAAACAGTTCATTATAAAACTCATGGTGTTCTTCTGGTATGTAAGATTCCAACTTCTTCATGTCTGCTAATTTCTTTTCATTTAATGGAACACAGCCTTGTGGATAAACAAGTCTAGTTGGTAACACAGGGAGACGGGTTGCAGAAATAAGCAACTTGAAAGTATGAACGTACAGTCCATCAATACAGTATTTTCCTAAGACATGATTTGCCTCATACTGAAACACCATAAATTGATTTATATGAAACGCGGCTTTTTCATCTCTTTTCACACCTCTCCAGGATAAGTGTTCTTTCTGCACAAAACGGAAACTTTCATTCGCCACTGACAGGCCGAGATATATGGTAGAAGTGTTTTTTCTGCACAAAATGTTAGCCCTTCGTGCATTAATTATGGCAGTATTAATAACTCATATGGTGTCAAAAAGTGGAGAAGTGCTGTTTCTGCAACAAACGATTCAAATGCATAGTTATCTTTGTTAACACACATCTTCGATCATAAGAGTATAACATGAAAACAATGTCGTCAGGGAAAATGTTTGCATGTCTAATTGCATAGAAATGAATCATTAAGTCTAGACATGTTTATGTGATGATCGTTATCTCAACTCGGCTGATGGTGTTCGCAGTAGCGATAAAAGGGACGGAATTCAATTTAACCTTTCCGACTGACTATTCATAAGGTAATAAGGATCTTACAAACTAACGGAAAGGAAGTGCTATAAAGTTTGAAGTTAATTATGTAAAATACCCCTTTTCTTCATCCGGTCTATTCGCTTATAAAGTTCATATATATTTCTACATCGCATGGCTCCAGACATTGCACCATTCTAAGGCTGTAGCTTTCGCAATGAATTCAAGTCAATAAGAACTCTGCTAGCAGCTTCCTTCAAAAATGGCGGAGATTTCTGCGTCAAAAGTAAACAGCGCGTTATCTGTAACACACACATTCCATGATCAGAGAATAACATAACCTTTGTTAACTCTGTTGACAGAGGCAACAAGCGTTAAAAAGCTCGCGTGGCACGAGATTGCCA
The DNA here is from genome assembly GCF_040414725.1 of Anabrus simplex. Classification (NCBI taxonomy): domain Eukaryota; kingdom Metazoa; phylum Arthropoda; class Insecta; order Orthoptera; family Tettigoniidae; genus Anabrus; species Anabrus simplex. The sequence continues at coordinate 1,480,879,332 of NC_090265.1, read as the reverse complement.
AAGAAGCCAGCTCGACGTTCTTTCGCTCCAGTCAAACGACGCTCTGAAGCCAGAGGTGTTTGTTATTAGCTGATAGGGAGACCATTGACTGAGGCTCACAAAAGAACCTACCTCCACATATTTACATGCTAATTAGGCCCTTGAAGCTAAAACCCTGTGAAGGAATGTAAAGAAAATTACTCTAAAGAATATCTCAATTATTTTCAAGCCAAGTTTTCACCCCACATACTAATTAAGATAAGTTTCCCGTCATATTTCAGTTGATGGTTTTAACGCGGTGAACCGTCCATTGTCATTTTGATTCTACTTCCTTACAATTTCGCATGTAATTGATATTATAGTATTTCTAGAACGTTGTATAGCTGTAACATAATACCGTGTTTGAGTCGTCAATCTATGGAATTGTTTGATGCAGTTTTCTTCGAGACCAGGACCCTATCTCGTGCTTCGAGCTTCAGACTATTCCCACTTTTACTCTGTACATTTCTCTCCATAATTTAAATCATGTAATTAGGCCCTATTTATACACATGTCATCTCTAATACGCTCTTTTAAGACAACATTTCAAAGATTACTACCCCCTCTATTTTTTTTAAGTTTATTTCACTTTTTTAAATTACTTTTTTTGCTAGTTGTTTTACGTCGCACCGACACAGATAGGTCTTACGGCGACGATGGGACAGGAAAGGGCTAGGAGTGGGAAGGAAGCGGCCGTGGCCTTAATTAAGATACAGACCCAGCATTTGCCTGGTGTGAAAATGGGAAACCACGGAAAACCATTTTCAGGGCTGTCGACAGTAGGGTTCGAAACTACTATCTCCCGAATAGTGGATACTGGCCGTACTTAAGCGACTGCAGCTATCGAGCTCGGTTTTTAAATTCTTCATCTGTTATTGTTCATGTTTCACGCCCGTGCAATATTACACTTCAGATAGATACCCCGATAAATCTCAAATTTATGTATGTATGTACAGAGGTATGGAAATTATATTAGACTCACAGGTGAAGATAAAAATGAAATTGTCTTAGTTTTTGATATGGCGTCACTTGCCTTTCTAATTTGTTCAATGGAACTTCCTATCTTTCAGTCAAGTACTCATCCAACTCACTAAACTTTGTGAAATACTGTTTTATTCGTAATTTTTTTAAATATTGCGTTGAAATTAAATATTTCTGTTTGCTCTGTTGCTAATTCTATAGCATCAGTTTCCAAGAATTTGGATAGTAAATAGTACAAAGCACAGCGAATTATTCCAGATCTCAAGTAAAGCAAAATATTACAGAACCACTTCATGCAATTCCATTTCATCTAACTACACTCAAGAGAGAAATTAAAAATCCTCAACATTGGATTTTAATATTGAAAAAGGAGTCTAATGACTATAATATCATCACTGATGCAATTGAATGAAAATGTAACTTATGTTCTATAATTTACTTTAAATAGATAACACGTAACATGTAAAAGAGCTCCACTGCAGCACGAAAGGTTTTTTTATGGCCAGGCAGGTAATATGTAATGTGACAATGAAAATATTCAAAAATTAGTGTTGAGTCTAATAATTTTCACACCAACCGAGCTCGATAGCTGCAGTCGCTTAAGTGCGGTCAGCATCCAGTATTCCGGAAATAGTGGGTTCGAACCCAACTGTCGGCAGCCCTGAAGATGGTTTTCCGTGGTTTCCAATTTTCACACCAGGCAAATGCTGGGGCTGTGCCTTAATTAAGGCCACGGCCACTTCCTCCCCATTCCCAGCCATTTCCTGTCCCATCGTCGCCATAAGACCTTTCTGCGTCAGTGCGACGTATAGCAACTTTGAAAAAAAATAATTTCACACCTCTGTACGTATGTATGTATGTATATTTCATCCGCACCAGCTGTCATAGATAGTATAGGAGAGTCCCTAAGGAGGTTATTAATTAAATGATGAGGTTATTTCCCACTTCTTACCTCACCGATCCAAAATATTCTATTACTTATCTGCCAATACCACTGAAATACATCTACTAGTCGTTCCTATAAACGACATTCACTGCATCGACTGGCTGTGTAACGAATTATATTACTAGCATACCTAATATCTCAGTCATTTTCATGTTACCAAAGCCAGAGACGAGTCTGAGACAGGTCGATGAAACAAACATTGCAAGAAGAAGAAGAAGAAAAAAGAAGAAGAAGAACGTGACCTCTTCAGAGAGCGTGCCCAGGTGGCGGATAGGGTTCTCCTAGCACTTCTGCTAGGATGGTCTTAGGATCGGCGGATCAACAGGTAGACCAATTCATGGGGGCTTTAAAATACTGAAACACCTTTCCTCCAGGGGTTGTAAATATGGAGGACGTTAATCTCAACGGTAGTGAAGGCGGAGGGAATTGATCTCGATACGGTGGAACTAGTGGAAGAGACAATTTAAAGAAAAATCCATTTCGCGCCTGACCTCTTACAAGCGACTAAATAGTCAGCGTCTGTTCTCCAGAGGTGCGACTGAAAATCTTTCCTCGAAGTTAACAACCTCGAGTAAAATCTTTAAGGGACTTGTTCCCTTAACCCATCATACAATCAACTATGGATATGCACTTCTAAGAGACTTTACATCAGGGAGTAACCAATCTCCCATTTCCAAAGAAATGAAAAGTGGGCATTCCGAATCTGGGGGGCTACAAGATTGTGCAAAGGATGAGTCGGAGCATCCTGAAACTTGCCTTAAGCAACAATCATAGAAAATTAGGCACATAAACATAAATTATTTGGCTATTTTTAATGTGAAATCACTTTTATTCTTCTTATTATTATTATTCTTTTTCTACCGCTTTACTTACACCTGCGGGGTCGCGGGTGCAAACTGTGTCGCACATGTGGATTTGGACATGTTTAACGGCCAGATGCCCTTCCCGACGCCAACCCTATATGGAGGGATGTAATCACTATTGCGCATTTCTATGGTGGTTGGTAGTGTAGTGTGTTGTGTGAATATGAAGAGGAAAGTGTTGGGACAAACACAAACACCCAGTGCCCGGGCCAGAAGAATTAATCAGAGGCGATTAAAATCCCCGGCCCGACCGGGAATCAAACCCGGGACTCTCTGAACCGAAGGCCTCAACGCTGGCCATTCAGCCAATGAGTCGGACAACGTGAACTCACTTTTATAATGACAAGAAAACATAAAACATTGATAAATTTTCTAAAAGTTAAAAACATTTTGTTAACAAACAAACAAGATATACTGATGACAATCACTTTGACTCAGAGGATTCAGGATATTTAAGGGAAAAACAGGAAAAAAGAGTTATGAAGAATATACCTTACTTTAGAACAGGTTTTATTGTAAACAAGAATATACTAGATTCTATAATAGAGTTCAAATCTCCTAATGAAAGACTTTCCACAATAATTACACAATAAACACACGGACTTTCCTTTGTTTTAAATAAAGCAATACTGGTCCTCTCATTCACTGTTAAAGTTATAATTTCTTTGCCTTTTAGCCATGTTAAGAAAAGTTATGTTTAATGAAATATAACTGATTATAAACTGAATAATTTAAAATTTAAATAGTAATTTTAAAAAGCACACGAAACATGTTGAATGTACAACTTATCACAACACAAGGCACTCAAAACGTATTCCATAAGCCCTGCATAAGCTCACAAGTAATACTGAATGTTCGCCTGAAAGCTAGGAACTGGGAACATTCCAATTGCAAGACTTTCATAAATCGTTTGTTCATTGTTTACGGCACAGCTTTGTTGGGATTAAAGTTACTTTGTGGGTAAATCGGGTGTCCCCTTGTCGTCCTGGTGAAACTCTGTCATGGTAGGTAGTTTATGGCATTGCAATCAAGTGAATCATAAGGAAGCGGTTCTGTTTGGCAGAATAAATATGCGGCTATATTCGGCTCCATGAGTAGAGAGGGTCTTATACATGGCGCTAGCCTCCCCCCCCCCCCCCCCACAGTGAGAGGTTTGTGGAGGATTTCCCTTTGTCGCAACTACTTACATGTCGAATAGCTCTCTTTCTGAACCTTTCTTCTATCTCTTCACTAACTGCGGACACGAGTCAGTTAGGCCTAGATCACATTTATGGCTTACTCAAAGCTCTTTGTGTATTTGGAGGTATGGATATAACAAATTTCCTGACTTTGAGGACGGTATTTTTAAGAGAAAAGTAAGAATATTTATTGAAATGCAAAAGTATTGTTTTCAAAATATTAAGTAAAATTTAATTTGGAAATTAATTGCGAAGGGCGCCGCGTTGGACAGGGCTGGTCTACATTATTGTAAATGTACATTCTCCTACCTCCTCTGCGAACCATGTGACCTTGCCGCGGTGGGATGGCTTGCGTGTCCCAATGATGCAGATAGCCGAGCCGCAGGTGCAACCATATCGGATGGGTATTTGTTGAGAGACCAGACTAACGAATGGTTCATCGAAAGGTGGGGAGCAGCCTTTCGGTAGTTGCAAGGGCGGCAGTCTAGATGATTGACTGATACGGCCTTGTAATAATACTCAACATGGCTTAGCTGTGTTGATACTGCTACACGACTGAAAGCAACGGGAAACTAGAGCAGTAACTACTTCCCGAGGACATGCAGCTTTCTCTGTATGAATGGTGTACTGATGATGGCTTCCTCCCGGGTAAAATATTCCGGAGGTAAACTAGTCCCCCATTCGGATCTCCGGGTGGGGACTACACGAGAGGGGGCGATCATCAGGAAGATGGATACTGACATTCCGCGAGTCGGAGCGTGGAATGTTAGAAGTTTGAATCGTTGTGGTAGGTTAGAGAATCTGAAAAGAGAGATGGATAGGCTAAAGTTAGATGTGGTTGGTATAAGTGAAGTACGTTGGCAGGAAGAACAAGATTTTTGGTCAGGCGATTACCGAATTATCAACACAAAATCAAACAGGGGAAATGCAGGAGTTGGTTTAATAATGAATAAGAAAATAGGGCAGCGGGTAAGCTACAACGACCAGTATAGTGAAAGAATTATTGTCGTCAAGATAGACACCAAACCAATGCCAACCACAATAGTGCAGGTCTATATGGCTACTAGTTCAGCGGATGATGAAGAAATCGAAAGAATATATGAGGAGATAGAAGATTTAATGCAATATGTAAAAGGTGACGAGAATCTAATTGTGATGGGAGACTGGAATGCAGTGGTAGGCCAAGGATGAGAAGGTAGTACAGTAGGAGAATTTGGATTGGGACAAAGGAACGAAAGAGGAAATCGGCTGGTTGAATTCTGCACTGATAATAATTTAGTCCTTGCCAATACTTGGTTCAAACACCACAAACGACGGCTGTATACGTGGACGAGACCTGGAGACACTGGAAGGTATCAAATAGACTTCATTATGATTAGGCAGAGATTCAGAAACCAGGTGTTGGATTGCAAAACTTTCCCAGGAGCAGATGTGGACTCTGAAAACAACTTGTTGGTCATGAAATGCCATCTGAACTTGAAGAAATTGAAGAAAGGAAAGAATGCAAAAAGATGGGATCTAGACAAGTTGAAAGAAAAGAGTGTGAGGGATTGTTTCAAGGAACATGTTGCACAAAGACTAAATGAAAAGGCTGAAGGAAACACTATAGAGGAAGAGTGGAGAGTCATGAGAAATGAAGTTAGTAGGGCTGCTGAAGAAATGTTAGGAAGGAAGAAAAGATCAACTAAGAATCAGTGTATAACTCAGGAGATACTAGACCTTATTGATGAACGACGAAAATACAAGAATGCTAGAAATGAAGAGGGCAGAAAAGAATACAGGCGATTAAAGAATGAAGTGGATAGAAAGTGCAAGGTAGCTAAGGAAGAATGGCTGAAGGAGAAGTGCAAGGATTTCGAAGGCTGTATGGTCCTGGGAAAGGTAGATGCTGCATACAGGAAAATCAAGGAAACCTTTGGAGAAAGGAAATCTAGGTGTATGAATATTAAGAGCTCAGATGGAGAGCCACTTATAGGGAAAGAAGACAAAGCAGAAAGATGGCAGGAGCATATCCAACAGGTGTATCAAGGTAAAGATGTAGATAATTTGGTTCTGGAACATGAAGAGGCTGTTGATGCTGATGAAATGGGAGACCCAATCTTGAGGTCAGAGTTTGACAGAGCTGTGAGTGACCTAAATAGGAATAAGGCACCTGGAATTGATGACATTCCCTCTGAATTACTGACTGCCTTAGGAGAAACCAGCATGGCAAGGTTATTTCATATAGTATGCAAGATGTATGAGACAGGAGAAGTGCCATCCGATTTTCGGTAGAATGTTGTTATACCTATTCCCAAGAAAACCTGTGCTGACAGGTGTGAAAACTACCTCACCATTAGTTTAGTATCTCATGCCTGCAAAATTTTAACACGTACTATTTACAGAAGAATGGAAAAACAATTTGAAGCTGAGTTGGAAGAAGATCAATTTGGCTTCAGAAGAAATGTAGGAACACGTGAAGCAATCCTGACTTTACGTCTGATCTTAGAAGATCGAATCAAGAAGGACAAGCCCACGTACATGGCATTCGTAGATCTAGAAAAGGCATTCGATAATGTTGATTTGACCAAGCTATTTATGATTTTGAAGATGATAGGGATCAGATACCGAGAACGAAGAATTATCTACAATCTGTATAAAAATCAGTCTGCAGTGATAAGAATCGAGGGCTTTGAAAAAGAAGCAGCAATCCAGAAAAGAGTGAGGCAAGGCTGCAGTTTGTCCCCTCTCCTTTTCAATGTTTACATAGAACAGGCAGTAAAGGAAATCAAAGAGAAATTTGGAAAGGGAATCACAGTCCAAGGAGAGGAAATCAAAACCTTGAGATTTGCCGATGATATTGTTATTTTATCTGAGACTGCAGAAGATCTCGAGAAGTTGCTGAATGGTATGGATGAAGTCTTGGGTAAGGAGTACCAGATGAAAATAAGTAAGTCCAAAACAAAAGTAATGAAGTGCAGTCGAACGAATACAGGTGGTGTAGGAAACCTTAGATTAGGAAATGAAGTCTTAAAGGAAGTAGATGAATATTGTTACTTGGGTGGTAAAATAACTAACGATGGCAGAAGTAAGGAGGACATAAAATGCAGACTAGCACAAGCAAGGAAGAGCTTTCTTAAGGAAAGAAATTTGCTCACTTCAAACATTGATATCGGAATCAGAAAGATGTTTTTGAAGACTTTCGTGTGGAGCGTGGCATTGTATGGAAGTGAAACATGGACGATAACTAGCTCAGAAAGAAAGAGAATAGAAGCTTTTGAAATGTGGTGTTACAGAAGCATGTTGAAGGTGAGATGGATCGATCGAATCACGAATGAAGAGATACTGAATCGAATTGGTGAGAGGAGATCGATTTGGCTAAATTTGACGAGAAGAAGAGATAGAATGATAGGACACATCTGAAGACACCCAGGACTTGTTCAGTTGGTTTTTGAAGGAAGTGTAGGTGGTAAGAACGGTAGGGGTAGATCAAGGTATGAATATGACAAGCAGATTAGAGCAGATGTAGGATGCAATAGTTACGTGGAAATGAAAAGGTTAGCATAGGATAGGGTGGCATATAGAGCTGCATCAAACCGGTCTATGGACTGATGACTCAAACAACAACAACAACAACATTCGCTTAAAAATGAAAATAATAAAACCCTGAAAAAACAAACAGAAACATTATGGGAAGAAGTTTCAAACACCTTAGAACAAATTTCATACAAAAACTCAATAATATTGCTTGGTGATTTTAATGCTCAAATCGGCAATGAACGTTGTCATCGATCTATAGTAGGTAAATTCCCTGCTCATGGAAGAATAAATGCTAATTTAGAAATACTTATTAGTCTATGAAGGGAACATAATATAGTCCTAAAATACATGCTTTAAAAATCTTCCTATGAAACAGACTACATGGGTCTCCCCAAATCCAATCTGAGGTGAAAAATAACTTGACCATTTTGCCATTAGTAGACAGTCTGCACCAGAGATATTTAATGTAAAGGTTATCAAGAGTGCCAGTTTGGATTCTGTTAATCATTAAATTCAAAATAAAACCAATAAGCAGACAAAAGAATCAATATCAACCTAAAATCTTTGACGTACAAAAACTAACGAAAGAAAATAGCCTCAAAATACTATTGGAAAAAGGACACCTAAAACATGGGTACAATTTCTAAAGGAAATTTTACAGACAGCAGAAGAAACTATTCTTATTAAAAAGAAAATAAAACATGCTAGTTGGAATGATGAGTGTGGTCAATTAATTTTGAAAAGACAACGAGCTTGGAGCATATGGAATGCGAACAAAAATTATAAAAATAGAAGCATCTTCATAGAAGTCAGGCAGCTTGCATTAAAGGCCTCAAGAAGATCATAATACAACATATGAAAGACCAACTGACGGCAATGGAATGGGAACAACTCAAGAGAATTTTACAAATCATTTAAAAACAATGTCAGGAAATACACACCACCTACTTTATATTTCAGATATCCAGAAACAAAGAAATGTGGTTATAATAACAGAGGAAATTGTAGGATACTTGCAGAATACTTCAAAGGACTATATAACAGCTATCCACCAGACGAGAAATTTAATTTTGATAATACAACAACAATACAACCAGACTCAAAACCACAGATAAAAGAGGAACTCAAAGAAATCGTAAAGGAACTTAAAAAATAATAAAGCACCTGGGGGAGATAATATAATTGCTGAATTGTGGAAATACTCTAGTGACAATATGATACAATGTTTAACAGAAATAATCGAAGAAATCTGTACAACAGGCACTTTACCAGCAGGATGGACATCATCATTAATACATCCGCTACACAAAAATGGGAATAAATCAGAATCTAACAACTAAAGGGAATTTAATCTCCTAATTAAGTATAAAATTTTGTCCAAGGCACTCTTAAGAAGAGCTGAAGAAGTACTAGACCTATAATTAGGAGAGTATCAAGCAGGATTTAGATAGAAAAAGTCATGTTCAGAACAAATTTTAAATCTAACGAACATAATAGCTGTGAGGAAGACCGGAAACTCTAAATTTGTAATCACTTTTGTAGACTTTTCAAAGGACTATTATTCAATGGATATAAATAATCTATTTGATATTTTAAAGGAATTTGGACTTGATAATGAAACAATTGAAGCAATTAAAGCAACATTAACAAACACAACATCCAAAGTAAAATTTTTGGAAGAACTCTCAAAACCATTTGAAATAAGATCAGGTGTACGAAGGAAGATCGTTTGTCACGTCTACTCGTCTATTGTACATTAGAGAAAGTAGTCTGATAATGGAGGAAAACCACCAATACTAAAGGTGTTTAACTAAGAAGAAATCCAAATAATATCATTATACAGTAGATTGTTTAGCTTTCGCAGATGACATGGCGTTAATTACAGACTCATTAGATAATGCTCAAGAGCAAATACGAGAATTACAGAAACAAGCGACCAAAATCAGGATTGCAAATATCATTTGAAAAAACAAATTTCATCACAAACATCATTAATGCCTTTCAAATTATCACAATTAACAATAACATAATATATCGGACAGATTTCTGTAAATACATAAGAAAATGGATTACAAACAACACAAAATGAAAGGTAGCTATATATACAAGAGTAAACAAAATGGAAAGGATGTTTGATATGACAAAAGGTCTCGTACAATAAGAAATCTCTATCCTGGAACTTGAAATGAAGACATTATCAAACAGTGGCCCGGCCAGAAATTGTATATGTTGCAGAAACTCTTAAACTTACAAGAATTGGTGATCTTGAAAAATTAGAAAAGAAGAATTTTGAGAAAACTACTGGGACATATAAGAAACAACAATGTCGAATTTAGGTTACGATCAAGCAGAGAGCTATATTTAAAAGTTGAAAAACTGTGAACTGTAATGGGGAAAAGAAGACTCCAGTTTTTGTACACTTTTATATAATGAACTAGCTGATGTACCCGTGCTTCGCTACGGAATTCTGCATTGCATACGGAATTCTATTGTACACGTTGTTAGCAAGATTGTATTAAATTGCATAGCTTTTGACGTTACCCTGGAAACGCGACGGGGAAATCACCAAACATCTTTTCTCATATGAAGACTGAGTTAGGGAATTTTCACTATAATGGTAGACCCGCTTGCCTACCATCAGTCACAATCAGGTTGGGAAGTTTTCATTATAATTGTAGACACTCACTCTTCACCTGCCTGTTTATATCCTCAGAAAGACTGTCTTAGTGGTTTACCCAACTGAAATGAACATTTATTACTATGACGTCCGTAGGAATGGCGCGACTAAAAGCAATGCTTTCATATGAAATACGCGATCAAATTAAACACCACACATTTTCTCACTTTCAACGAACTGGACTACACTGCCGATCTAACAGTCCAAAGTTACAGAGCTGGAATGACCAAGCCGCAGAGAGCTATGATTCGCGAACACTCTTCGTCTTTTTTCGGAGGGGAGAGGGTCGAATAGTGGAGACTCCCAGGGAAAATCTATGCCCTTTTACTAATCTGTTTCCTGGGAGGACCCGATGAGTCGTAAAATATCAATTCACTACACTGGCAGCGGAAAAATCTATCTGACTTGGAGACAAATTTTTCCTCCAAGTCAGAGGAGAAACCCCCTCTTCACTGATAATTTGGAATAAAATGAATGTAGAATTTAATAAAAGCGAAGAGGAAGAAGCTCTTCTTAAGAAACGGCTCTTTTCAGGTTGAATTTTAAGTTAAGTGGATTGTGGTGCTATAATTTGGAATAGGTCTAAATTGTTATTCTAGACCAGGTCATACTACTACTACTACTACTACTACTACTACTACTACTACTACTACTACTACTACTACTAAGTCAGCCTCTGCCTTAAGTATGCACACTGCTCAAGCAAAACAGCGCGTCAGAGTAGGGATCGAATAACTGGAATACCGTACTATGAAGAAACAGTGTGTTACGTACCAGCTGTATCAGAAAATGTATGAACCAGAGGAATGGCATGCTAAAGAAGAAAGTTTTCTAACTCCCCAGCTATTTCCCGCCAATATTCAGTCAGGCTTTTGTACTCGGTACGCAGGAGTAATCCCATCGGACTTTAGAGGCAGCATAAGGGACAAATAACACCACAACAGTCCGACTCGTTGGCTGAACGGTCAGCGTACTGGCCTTCGGTTCAGAGGGTCCCGGTTTCGATTCCCGGCCGGGTCGGGGATTTTAACCTTACTTGGTTAATTCCAATGGCACGGGGGTTGGGTGTATGTGCTGTCTTCATCATCATTTCATCCTCATAACGACGCGCAGGTCACGTACGGGTGTCGAATAGAAAGACCTGCACCTGGCGAGCCGAACTTGTCTTCGGACACTCCCGGCACTAAAAGCCATACGCCATTTCCAACACCACAACAAACAACGGCCAATGTAATGTTATTGTTCATCAATGTTATGCGCCTTCGATATTGTAGGCCTTCACATTTAGTTTTCTTCCGACTCTGAAATACCACTCATCATAGTCGGTACAGTAAAACTGAATAAAACATAAATGATCGAAATTGTGTTCTCTGTAACTTTTGTTATCTAGCACTCTTCGATTGGACTAAAATTTAGAAATTTAAATTTAGGCGCCTTCCCCTAAACTACGATTTCATCCAGGGTGATTAAAATTGTTTATACCTTAGACTGTATTTTCAACTGTATTGTCAACCCATTTTCTCGTGGCTCGGCGTCGATATGGACTTGGCAACAAAAATACAAATTCATGAATATCTGTGTTATCATAGCCGACTTTTCATACCGATTTTTATTCAGATAGGACTACTAATAAAGTAAATATTTGAAAATTAAATTTTAGGCCTTGCCCTAAACTACCATTTCTATGAGCGTGAATAAAATTATTTATGGCTTAGATTGTAGCAGCTTATTCCCCGACTTTGTATATCGATTTTCATTAAATTCTCTTTAGCCGCTTTCTAGTGATGCATATACAGACAGACAGACAGACAGACAGACAGACAGACAGACAGACAGACAGACAGACAGACAGACAGACAGACAGACAGACATTACGGAAAAGTGAAAAGTGCATTTCCTTGTTACTGTGGACATGACCGATACAGAAATACCATCCTTTTCAAATTCTGAGCAGTGTACAGACAAAACTCTCATGTTGTATATATATAAAACAATAGACTAACTAAGCAAATCTTCAACTTATTGAAGTTAAAAATCGAAGCCAGCATGGTTCAGTGAAATTGAAAAGGATATGAAAAACGCTGGAATTAAAATAGATACGATACAAAACAGGCAAGATTTCAGGAGAGAAAGAAATTAACCAGTGGAAGAAAATAGACTAAAGGAGAAAAGGAACATCATTCTCCGAAAAGGAAGGAAATTTGGAAACGGAGAAATTTAAATGCAAAGAAAAGTAACCAAAGTTGATTTATCGTACCCTCAAAAGGATTATTGGAAGTAGTCGAAGCAGAAGAAGAATGTTATTGTGTATACGTCCGAATAAGTACTTCTGACGATTTCCCAAAAGGCCGAGGTACCGGAAGTTAGTCCCGCAGGGATTCTTTTTATATGCCAGGAAATCTACCGACACGAGGCTGACGTATTTGAGCACCTCCAAATACCACTGGAGTGAGCCAGGATCGAACCTGCCTTGGGGTCAGAAGGCCAGCGCCTCAACTGACTGAGCCACTCAGCCCGACAAGCAAACTTGTAGCCCATACTGAAAGATACAGTAGGCCTACACTGTAAATATTATATCGCACCAGATGTGAAAGACAGCTGAACCTTATTATACCACTGTTCCGAATTATGATGCTCGTAAATAAAAAATTACTCAAATATAAAATAGTTTATTTTGCTGTTGCGTTCGAAATATTATATCTATTCTTATAATAAATTTGGTCAGCCGAACTTGTCCTCGGACACTCCTGGCACTAAAAGCCATACGCCATTTCATTTCATTTACTGCAGCTTAGAAATGGATACACATATTTCCATGGCATTTCGTATAAACATGCATGAGTTGCCTCTTTAAAGATTAGATAATCACTATGCCAGGAACATAAAGTAAACAGGGAAGCAGAAAAAGTCGGAGAGAAATGTGCGCTCGGTGATAAGGGAGAGATGGAGTGAGAGAAAGGGGGGGGATGGGGTGGAAGAGATATGTTGCTCGCAATTAAATCTACAAAACGTTCGGGACAGCTCATAGTTGCAGTTGCACACAATAAGATTTGTATCATGTTTGCTGCTCTTGTCTTTCACGGAATAGGATAATATTAGGCAGAATACTGAAATGAATCGATGATACCACTTCATAACAAACTGTACAGTAAGCAAGAAATACTAATAATAATGAGCAATGTACTTTAGAGTTTGCATTTTCGATCACTTGTCTGGATTTTATTCTTGATTATTCAAATACAAAATCCTATGTTAAATTTTTTACATTAAGGTGAAAGTTCCAAGTTCAGAGTACACATTGTAAAATACAATAACATACGGGATGGTGAATAGGGTTCGCGAATCTATATCATAACTAGGGCTGGGAAGTTGAAGACCTATACATTGCTTAAACAAGACCTCTAAAAAGACATAAAAACTGGCAAACACGACGCAAATATGTGATCGAAATTCATTCATAACTTTAAATTACATATTTAATGAAGGAGTATAATGTTTAAAAATGCAAACTGTTGGTGGTATGAAAGAAACAGTGCAAAAATATATGAGTAAAATACTATATCCTTGTCCGGCTCCGTGGCTAAATGGTTAGCCTGCTGACCTTTGTTCAGAGGGGTCCAGGGTTCGATTCCCGGTATGGTCGGGAATTTTAACCATAATTGGTTAATTATCCTTTTCCTCCTCCTCATCATCATCATCATTTCATCTTCATCACGACGCGCAGGTCACCTGCGAGCGTCAGTTGAAAAGACCTGCACCAGACCCCTCCGAAGGCCACACGGTATTTTAACTACTTCCTTTAGACATTATATATTTTTAGATTAACTTAAGTTAAAAAAAGGAAATTCCGTGTTCATTAAAAATGTGTTTGCCGAATTTAGAATGAAATATTTTTTTCGACCTGGAATGAATTCAGCGAGTCCGCAATGGGCATCACTGGAATCATATTTGTCTTATCCACACTAGGGTTACAGAAATTGGAATTCAGAAACATTACTTGAACTGGCTTTGCAGTAAATCACAATAGTCATCCCCAGGTTCTTAGACAGCGCGTTGCGAAAAATCAAGGATCTTCTCTCCAGATCAACGGATGTTAAGGGTTCATACTTCAAAAGCTCTCGCATCAAAATTTCCTCCTTTCAATATTTCACTTACCTTGCACGTCATTTGATACCCATGTTTTGACTTTTTCAAGAAATAGGTTCAATTTTTCATTTCATTCCATTTTATCTTTTTGTCAGATATGATTCAAATATATGTATTTACTAGAGAAAAAATGTTTAAGAGTTGATGCATGAACTAATGGTGATTCGAATTGAGAATGAGCAGTAAAAATGTAGTCGAAAGAAGTTCAAGTTGAAAAAGGAGCCTTCAGATCTAAAAGTAGGCTAAGAAATGACCTATAAGCCAAAAAACGCCGAAAAATACAAAAAAAGGACGAATAAAACCCACCGTTTTCTGGTCTACAGTGACTTAGAATGAAATATTATGTTGGGCGTCGTCTTCGGACACTGAAGGAAAGGATTTTCCTCAAATTCCGAGCCCTAATAATAACACTTCCTCTAAGAAACGACATTAGGAAAATGAAAGTGGAAATGAACATTACACTTATTGGGGGCTCCGTATTTATTTATTTATTTATTTATTTATTTTATTTATTTATTTATTTATTTATTTATTTATTTATTTATTTATTTATTTATTTATTTATTTATTTATTTATTTGGCTTTCAGTTCCGAGAATGTCCGAAGACATGAGCTGCGTGTGTGAGGGTGTTGTATGTGACTGTAGGTGTAATTGTACGAGCTAGGAATGGGAAGGAAGAGGCTGAGAAAGGTGCCATCCAAGCATATACCTAGAGTTGAAGTCAGAAACCACGGAAAATCCTCTCGACGATGGTGGACAGAGGATTCAAACCCCACCCGTCTCCCGAGTACAGAGCCAGCAGCCGTTCCACAAAGCACTAAACTAATCAGCTCGGGGGCGTTCTAATGATTCATATATTCGTCTTTCAAAGATAGAACACTCAAATAAAAGATGATGTGCAGTCTGTTGCATATCATACGGCAGACATAAGCCCTCTGAATGTTAATTTGGAATTTCTGAAAGTAAAATCGAAATTTTCTATGATCTCGCAATATCTGGGCAACAGCAAGATCCGGTGTTTAGTAATTTACACTGTAGTCCAACTGTTTGTTCTCTATAGAGTGTTCCATGTAGCATGCAACGAAAGTTCCAGAGAATCTAGAGCTTGCTTTGTAAGTAGTTTGAGTATGTAGCGAATAACTACAAAATTAAATATATATCATAATCATAAAGTCATAACCTACAAAGAGAACAGAACTTTCAGCACGGAAATATACCTTTTTTTTTTGCATTTGTTTTCCTTAAGCTCCGGTCTCCCAATATGTATGCGCTCGGCTTCATCAAAATAATACGTAAATGTGTTATTTTGAAGGCAACTGAAGCATGGCATTAGAGTAAAGTAGCTATAAAATCATTTGAATGCACTATTTTGATGAATATATATTGCAAAAAGTGCACGTAGATGCGACAATACGCAAGTAATAATACGGAAATCATAATACTGAAGCGGTAGACTGCTGTTGATTTGTTGAAGTTCCGATATTATTATAACGTATTGGCCATTGGAGTCATAAGCTAAATAATCTACGTAATTTTGTATTTCCTATCTGATATATGATTCAGGGTAATCCGCTCCTCAGATGATTTATCAGCGTTGAGGCATTCGGTTCACATGGTTCCGAGTTCGATTCCCGCCCAGGTCGGAACTTTTAATCGCGGGTGATTAAATCTTCTGACACGAAAAATCGGGTGCTTGTGTTTCTTCATATTCGCACTACACAAAACACTACAAACAAGTGCAGCGACACACGGTTGTGAATTCAGCCCTCCAAATACGGTTGACGTAAGGAAGGGCAACCGCCTGTAAAACAAGGCCATATCCATATGTGTGACACAGTTCACACCCGTGACGGCACCGGGATGTGGCAATAGCTGTAGAAGATATATGTTTCAGAGTATTTGTTGTATATATATATTAATTAAATATAAGCCTATGTCCGACTCCCCGGCTGAAAGTTCAGCGTTGAGGCCTTCGGTTCAGAGTGTCCCGGGTTCGATTCCCGGCCGGGTCGGGGATTTTAATCGCGTCTGATTAGTTATTGTGGCTCGAGGACTGGCTGTTTGTGTTTTTGTCCGAATACTTTCCCCTCCATATTCAGACAACAAACCATACTATCAACCACCAGAGAAACATGCAATACTGAATTCAGCCCTCCACATACTGTACGATTGACATGAGGAAGGGCTAAAAGAAGGCCATATCCACATGTGCGACACAGTTCGCACCCGCGATCCCACAAGCCTGGGAAAAGCGGTAGAAAAAAGCTATTATTAAATATATGTGGACGTTGCAGCTTCCTTAGCAAGTTCGTATACACTACCTCAAGTAAGTAGCGAAAAATTTGGAGTGACTTGTACATCTGATAATTAAGGATGGTTGTCTATTTTACATCCTCTTAAAGCAAAAATCACCCCCACCATGTGATAAGTAGGGTTCAGAAATTTACGACCTAAAGAAGTACAAAATACGCAAACAAATTTGCTCTAAAAACTAGCTAAAAAAGGTAAACTATGACTCAAGTATTTTAGGAATAGGCAGCAAGTATTAGCGTATTAATAGCATTAATAGCACTAAAAGTGCCAGAAAACAGCAGACACAATTATGTAAACTGACAGAGCTACAATAGGTACGTCAAATCCTTATACATTCATTCAGTATCTTAGCTCTGAGGTTCAGTTCACACTCTGTTTTCCTAAAAACAAGCAATAAAATCACATAAAAAACTGAGCATTAACACGATTTTCGGTATCTGTTGACGTACATCTCTTTCTCGAAATCATGTCTTCTGAACCTGCTATCTATCTGTTTCTGGAAAAGGAAGAAAAATACATCTACTACAATATTTTGAAGTATGACCTTATATCACTAAAATGAGGAAAATAGACTAAAATAATAAAAATGGCCGAAATATGCATTTATATGCAACATAGGCTTGCTTTAAACGGGGTCAGGTTCCCACCATCCAGAGTAATTTTTCAGATGAACTGAGGAAAAAGAATATGACTTTTCCTTAATATCCGAACCTTATCGATAAGTCATCAGCGAGAAAGTGGAGTCTGGCCTTAAACTCACACAGCTGCACTCTATATTCTCACACTTTTTATCCAGACCTCTTCGTAGTTGGCGCAATACGTATAACAAGCTTTCATCCAGTAGAGATCTACTGAAGCTTATATAGCAATTTATTCATGTACCGTACTCTGTTCGTCTGCTTCTCTCTTTGTTTCTTTATTTCTTTCCTCTGTTCTAAAATCATAAATCTGGAGTAGAGATTAGTAAAAGTAAAATAAAACTCGGTATATTACATGATTCAGTGGAAACACTATACACATAAAGTTTTCATTCCGAAGATTGATTGGATCTCCAACTTCTTCACCATCATCTTGTTCATATCTTGTATCCATAGCAAAGGTATTACTGAAGTGACGTACTAGGGAAAGAATGAGTGGAGTAATTTCATGTCGGTTCACTGAACTAGTAAACGCTGCTACCTATCAGTCTAACAAGCCCAGTGAAACGCATCCATCAACCGCACCATTCATCATAAAGACTGAGTAGAAGCATGTTTTTTCCCTTTTTCTTTTTGGAATTTGCTTTACGTCGCACCGACACACATAGGTCTTAAGGCGACTTGCAAATAGTACAATTAAATTAATTAAAAGGCGCCTTTACCAATAATTTGAAACCTGAGATTGCTCATTTCTTCAAAAGTTTGTTCATAAAGGGAGGCGTATTTTTCGACACATAATTCAATTTTTCAGGCAATGACTTGAAAATGGCTGACAATATCGATTTTTCTCAAACATGTGGTTTCTGACAAAAAAAAAAAAATTCTTTCACGTTACCCTGAAGTGAAAATCCACACGATGGTAGGTCCCCTAGTCTGGGAGTCCATTTTATTGCACCACAAAGGCCGATTCAATCATGGAATTTGATTTTTCAAGGAAGTTCTCTTCACTAATGGGAGCAGGACCTCCATTCTGTCACCACATCAGCTATATTTTGGCATCACGGGGGCTGTTTTCAAATTCTGTAATAACTACCTCCTTTGCCATCTCACGATATCAGTCACTAGCAACCGTCCCTTCAAACAGGATAGTCTTATATGACCTCCACAACGAACTTCACCCCACTTACATTACACTAGAAGAGTTAAGCATTCGGTGCCATAGCAAACATAATAATTTTATGCCGGTTTACTCGGCCACCGAGCTATAAATGAGGCTTCGAAGCTCAATAATTGTTTTCTCAAAGTCAAGATCAGCTTCATATCGAATGAAAAAACAATGTTTAGAACTCAAAATGACGCCTGCATATTTTTAATTAATGGTACCTGTACCATGGGTATCCTATTGCTAGTTCCGGAACGATAATCCCGAATATCATCATATGATTTCGTTACACTGAAGTTCGAAGATATCTATCCTGACATTATAGGCGTTGTCCCGTCAAAAGTCGAATTGTAAAATATATTTTAGGACCCATAAAAGTGAAACATTTCCTTAAGGGAAGCTATTCTCTAAGTATATGTCTAAAATCATGAATTTGGTAAACATGTGCCCTTGTCAGGGAGAGGGTTACGTGGAAGCTATTCTCTAAGACTAGGCCTAAAAAGTAATTATAAATGTGGTAAGCTTGCCTTTGTAAGCAAGAGGTTAACTGGAGACTTCTTGCTTCATACAGGTTAGATCCAGATTTCCAGTGCGCCTTTCTAAACGCAATATGCCGTAATTCGACAGCAAGTGTTCTTTAGAGGGTTTCGACTTCCCCATCCTCCCATATTCGCCAGATTCTTATGCTACTTTACCATGAACATTATACGGCAGTAAAATTTCAGTAAGCTCGTATTCTTTTCAATACGATCCAATATTTCCATATAGATGTACAAATCGAGCGTACTGCATGTTCGAGTGGAGATAGACACGGCAGTACGTGTTATATCTCAAGTGCTTATATGGAGTACAGTAACGTGTGTTTCTTTACTTCAGGAATCACCTCGGTGCATATTGAGAATGACTCTACCTTATATTGGTAATACACACAGTTACGGCAGAGTGGTAAAATTGAATTGGCAAGCTTTTACTGCACTCTAAATGGAGCATTCTTGCGTGTAATGTAGGTGCTTTATCAGTCGTTCTCATAGTGTTTGAACTACTTTTATTACTCCTTGGTCTTGTCACGTGCTAGTTCAGCCCTATGCTAATATACACGTCTAGGGATCCCAAAGTAAAAGAAGGCAGAGCAATCTCCGCACAGCCAGTGAAAGCCTCACGAGGGACGGAAGGTACTATCTGCGTCTGACGAGTAGTCGCGGGAGCTTGTAGGTACCGCAAGAGTAACAGATACTACTCTCTTAGCTACAAACATCAGTCGTGACAGAGCTCTCTGAATCAAATGCATAATCATTATCAAACTGTTCATTATACGGCCATCATCATCATATTCTAAAAGGCTAAGCCTTGTAGCTGCAGCCACAGTTGTCTATCTTGAGCCAGACTTTTCAATTCTTGCACTTAATCCTCAGAAGCAGGTTCTTGAAGTAAGACACTCTGGGTCGTCCTCTTCCTCTTTTTCTAGCAATACTTCCTCCAGTGATATTACAAAGGAACTCCTCATGCCGCAGATTGTGACCAATAAATTTTATTTTCCGTTTTTCAATTTCAGTTATCAGATTCCGTTCTTCCCTTATCTCTCTAAGGACTTCCGTATTGGTCTTCATTTCAGTCCAACTTATGCTCTGCATTATTCTCCAGATCCACATTTCAATTTCCTCTACTTGTTTTCTTTTCTTGCATTCCTAATGTCCAGCTTTCGCAACCATACAGAAGCACGCTCCAAACAATGATTTTTGCAAAGGCCTTCCGAGTTTGAATATCTATATGTTTGTTGGCCAGCAGATGCTTTTTATCTTGGAATGCTCTCTTTGCCATGGCTATCCTCTTCGTGATTCCTGATATACTCCGATTATCACTCGTGATCTGGGCTCCTAGGTAGCAAAACTATTTCACTTGTTCAATTTTACCAGGGCCAATTTTGAAGTGTGCTATAAGTGTTTTCTTGTCTTTACATATTGTCATGGTTTTTGTTTTCCTTGTATTAATTTTGAGGTTCCATTCGCCTAAAGTTTCCGCTAATTTATTGGTCATTCTCTGCATACTTTTGCCTGTTTCTGCTAGTATGGCAATATCATCAGCAAATATTATAGAATGTACTTGTTTGTCATTACTTTTGATCCCCGTTGTTTTCTCCTTCATGACTGCAATGGCTTATTCGATGAAGATATTGAAGAGATAAGGAGAGAGTGGACATCCTTGCCTAACACCTTTTCTTATTTTGGCATTTTTCTTTATCCCATTGATTTCTAAATCAGTGTTCTGCATTCTGTATAAATTTTGTATGAAGCGTCTATCCTTCCAATCAATTTATCCTTTTTCATGGTAAGGAAAAGTTATTCCCAGCCTACTCGATCAAAAGCTTTCTGTAAGTCGACGCGAAGGTCACGTATTATGCGCTACGCTCAGTAAATGTGTAGCTAAGGCACAATTGCACTATCATTTTGAAACTTCACGACAACATTTCAGTTCTCAGGAGCCATCACGAAAGGAACCGCTATTTATTGTCAGGCCTTGAGATTTGAGACAGGCGCATGTGTGGCAGCTATGCTTACCCCGCGACTTCCCGTCAGACGACCATTGTAGAGGCATTCACTAATCGTTTCCGGGGACTGAGTGGGCCAGAGTGGTTAGCCAGCAGTTCGCTGTGAGACGTGCAAGCGTAAACATCGAACGCGCTGTTCTGTTGTGTACTGTGAGGTAGAGTGTTTCGAGTGGTATTAGTACGAAGTGCAAGAAAATGCCAAGCTTAAATATTAGAAAGAATACAGTAAAATGTGCATTTCCTGATAAACTAAACAAACCCGGACCGGCAGAAATTAATGAGTGGATTGAAAAAGTTTTAAAATTAAATGTTGATCAAGTGGAAACAATACAATTGGACAATTTGGAAACAGCAGTGTACATAAAATTAACCAGCAAACTTCTGATGGAGCGCATTCTCACTTCAACAGCAGGACAATCTCAGGTAAAGAAATTCAATGGTTCACTTTCGGAGGTAATTACCACATGTGCTGATGTGGACACGAAACTAGTACGGATAATGAATCTTCCTATTGAAATGGCCAATGAACGCGTGGCAACTTATTTCAGTAAATATGGGAAAGTTAGGGACATACGTAATGAAAACTGGTCTTCTACATACACATTTAATGTATTTAGTGGCATTAGAGCTATGCGTATCGAATTACAAAGTGCTATACCGACAATTGTGACAATTGACGGATATAGAGCTCAGGTACTTTATGAAGGACAACCAAAAACATGCTATTATTGTAGTGGTAGTGACCATCTCCGACAAGATTGCCCGGTAAGGCGAGGAGCAACTTCGACAGGTGAAACAGGTAGTAGGCTTATGAGTCAAGTAGTTGAAGGGAACTCCACTGCCCCATCTCTCGCGAGCGACACAGTTGTGAACACAGGCAGGAGCGACAAGCTGGACTCACAGCAGGTTATCGGTCTTGAATCACAACAAGAACAGACCAGCCGGGGACATAAACAAGATACACTACACGAAGTTCAAGTTATCACAACGGAAGCAGAGATACATCCCCTTCCAAATAACCTTCTAACACATGGACAAGGCAACTCAGTCGATGTGAACGGACCAGAAACAGACACACAACCAGCTCATGTCGGAACTGTAGGACTGGAACAATCTACGGATCACATTCAAGTTGAAGAACACTCACCCCACCATAATACAAATGTCACTGAACTTACGACAGGAAACGAACTTATTAATTCTGACCTCGCAAATACAGACTTTGACGTAACCAGTTTGTTGGCAGACAAGTTAAATAGTTCTAGTTACCCCAACACTAGCAGTCCTCCGAAGGAAGATATGGAACTAGATACTGATGATAGTAACACCACCGAAAATTTGACAGGTCATAGTGAGACTCCTAAACAGCTGTGGTCAGATGACCTTGAAACCTCGCCTCATTCACTGCTTAACGACATTAGCGAAGTTCCCTCAAGTCAGATTGTTCCGCTAGAGAAAAACGTTAAAAAGCTAAAAACTACCCAGTCCACCAAAGATGGCGTCCATAAGTCAGTACAACCTTATATTAGCCCAAAGGATCCTCGAAGACAAGGAGGGAGGATAGGTGAGAGACGGTAGTTTGGCAATGTCTGTCAGATCCAAGGGCTCGACAGTTCAGTTTGGTATCAAGGTGAATGTTACATTCCTCATGCTATTGACGTACACTATAATGACCTTAAACATTAACTGTATCCAGATAGACAGCAAGCAGCAGCTACTTAAGAATATATTCGTGACCAAGATGTTGGTATAGCATTGTTACAGAGGTTGCTACAGATGATTTACTTCATATATTTGGGTATGAAGGAATAGTAAATATCAACGAGACCAAACGAGGTACAGCTATATATATAAAAGATACAATTTCCCATACAGCTCCCGTTTTTCTTCCCAGTTCCCGTGGTATCAGTTTCAATATAAAAGGACTTCTAATTGTAAATATTTATGCACCTTCTGGTTCTCAGGCGAGAGCCGAACGAAATGAAATCTATACATGTGATATCATACATCTAATTAAAAATCATAGAGATCGCATGGTTATTGGCGGAGATTTTAATGCAGTTATCAATGCTAGAGATCAGAGCGGGAGTTTTCAGAATTGTATAGCCTTGTCAACTCTAGTGAAAGGGCTCAAACTGATAGACACCTGGGAATTACAAGCATCATCCGACCCAGGCTATACATATTTTTGCGCTAAAGGAGCATCGAGATTAGACTGAATATATGTCAGTCAAAGTCTGCAAGAGCATGTTGGGAATGCTGATGTGTGCCCCGTCGAATTTTCGGACCATGCAGCATATATATGTAGATTAAAGCTATTAGAGCTGGGGGTAGCTCGGGGAAGGGGTGTATGGAAACTAAATACGAATATTCTCAACGGTGAAGAACTGAAGGAACAGTTTTCTGTGCAGTGGCAACTATGGAGGAAACATAATTCACGTTATACAACGAGACTTGAGTGGTGGTTATCCTATGCAAAGCCCAATGTAATCAAATTCCTGAAACGGTTTAGTGCTCAGTATACTCAACAGATCAATCAAAAATCCGAATTCTTTTACAAGTGTTTACGTCAGCTTTATAGGGAAGATCCCAGGAACCCATCAACATATCTCCGTATCAAGAAAACAAGAGCACTTCTCCTCAAACTATACAGAGAAATGAATGAAGGACTTAAAATACGAGCACGAGATCATCGGAATACTACTGATGAAATGTCATCATTGTACCATCTCATTCGTGAGAGTAAACGAGGCAAACAAAAATATATTTCGAAACTGGCATCGTCAAGTGGTGAGTCTTCTGGGGATGTCAATATCATTAAGAACACAATTGAGCATTTCTTTACACAATTGTATGAACAAACGAATGATGTTCTTCTTGACAGCAACAGCGCCTTTTTTGATTCTGTTCGAGGAAGACTGACACATGTGCAACAAGACTATCTTATTGAAGAATTGCGGGAGGAAGACATTTATGAAGCCATACAGCGCAGTCTGCCTAACAAATTCCCTGGATTAGATGGCCTTGGACGAGAATTGTACCTGACATTTTGGCCAGTTATCAAGGAAGACCTTACGATAGCTTTAAATGATGTATTATATTCAAGCCCAAATATAAGTCGCCTAAAAGAGGGATTGATTGTACTGGTACCAAAAAAGCCTAATCCTAAGAGTATAGATGATTAGAGACCAATTACTCTGCTGAATTTCGATTACAAGTTACTCACCCGATGTCTTAAACAGCGACTGACCTTCCTTATGTCCGATGCTTTAGGGGCACACCAATCGTGCGGAGCTCCAGGTAGGAGCATTATACACTCAGTATGTGCAATAAGAGACATTATCAGTGATTGTAGGGTAAGAAGGCAGTGTAAACAACTAATATCTTTAGATTTCGATCACACGTTTGACAGAGTGAATCATACCTATTTAATTGCTGTTCTACGTGCAATGGGACTAGACAGCCGCTTTATTGATATCCTACAACATGTTCTTCAGGGAGGTTCTACGAAAGTCCAATTTGATGGTTTTTTTACTAAGGCAATTAACATAAAAACAGGAGTACAACAAGGATGTCCGTTATCTATGTTATTATTTGTGCTATCTTTTGAACCACTATTGAGTAATTTAGCATGTTTACGCGACCGAAATATGATGGAAATTCTTGCCTTTGCTGATGATGTCACTATCATTACGGACCGCAGAACAAACGCACAAGATCTTCGAAAAACTATCAATGACTACTGCAATATATCTGGTGCATAGCTGAACGTTAATAAATCGTGTTTGTTAAAACTAGGAGCAAGCCATATACGTGATAAACATTTGTTAAACTGGGCAACAGTAAAAATCTTAGGACTTAGTTGTTTTAACAGTATTCACCAAATGATCCAGCGTAACTGGGGCAAAACAGTGAATGTGATACGCGGACTGTTACAGCGAGAAAAATACAGGAATTTATCATTACTGCAAAGAATTCAGTACATCAATACATACATAATCAGTAAACTGGGTTACATGGGTCAAATCCTACCTCTGCCTCGGGTATCCGGTATTAAGATAATGTCTGCTGTAGGATGGTACATATGGCAAGGTTCAATCCTAAGGGTGAATCGTGATACTTTAACTCTGTCAAGATCTACTGGTGGATTAGGACTCAAGAATA
Organism: Anabrus simplex; assembly: GCF_040414725.1. NCBI lineage: Eukaryota > Metazoa > Arthropoda > Insecta > Orthoptera > Tettigoniidae > Anabrus > Anabrus simplex. The sequence goes on along the minus strand of NC_090265.1, from coordinate 1,480,854,181 downwards.
TCCAGAATCATGTGACAGCCTTATTCCTCAATCGACACATAAAATTCCTTATTGGTGATGGTCATCCGTATTCTCAAAATTTTCTCCAACAGTGGTGCAGTTTACAGCAGATGCCTAACCCTCCCCCTTTCCATGATGTAGATAAATTCGCCCCTCATGCACGATATTTGAAATATGAAATGAGCTATCTACCACAAACTTTTATGAACAATAACGTGACCTCGAAAAGCATCTATATGTTTCTGCAGCGTAGCCAATATGTAGCTCCCAGGATTCAGCAGTCTATTTTGGTATGCAACTGGAATCGCATCTGGAGGAATATTACGCATCGGGTTCTTCCTCTTGAACTTCAAGCAAAGTGGTATATAATTGTTCATGACATTGTGCCGACAAATAGTAAACTGTACAATATTCGTATTGCAGAAAGTTCACTATGTACCGTGTGTCGCAGAGGAGAAGACACTCTTCTCCACCGTCTGCATGATTGTGCCCGTGTTACGCAAGCTTGGCGATATGTGACGTACATCATCAAACGGACTGCTCGATCCCAACATTTTGAAGTACCACCGGAATGGATTGTCCGCCCCACCTTTGGGACAACTTCAGCTCATTTTACATCTGTGCTCGTGTTAATGATTGCAGTGTACGTGCATACAGTGTTAAAAACTCCTGGAACTTGGAACTCTCGACACAATAGTTTGTGTCCAGATATTCAAGATGGTATTGGTCAAGTTTTATCGTCACCAAAAGCTAAATATGTGGGGAAATATAGTCCGTTATTGAACTCAATCATGGAAGACTTCTATACTGAAAACAACATGAATAATTAAGCAACTAATTTATTTTTAATGTCTTTTATAATTCTCCGAAACTTGTGCTACTGTTCCAGCTCGGTAAATCCAAAAAGAGTGTGTTGCTATTTTATTTATTTTTATTATTTGTATTTATTTTCATCCTAACGCTTACATAATAACGCTTTCTAACAAACTTCAATAGTGCTCAAAGCAAAAAGAGACCTTTTACTTTTTTACTCTCTATATTTCTACTAAGACACTGTTTGTTAAATTTGTAATGTCATCTGTGTCATTATTGGTGTCGTATTCTGTATGTACCAACTGTGCCGAAGGATTAGGCACAAGAACTATTCATTGTTTTTACCCAAGACCAGGTCGTTAATGGTCATCAATTAATGTCCTAGCAATATAAGATTGTTCAAGAACTGACAAGTGGTAGTGGAAGTGGAACGGACTTACTGTAGACCAGGAGACATATAAACCTACCAACTGTAAAACTTGTAAGCATGTATTTGTATCAATAAAAAGTTGTTTTAAGAAAAAGCCTACGCCCGGGCTTTCCAGCTCCAGAAATTAACCTAGTACTCGTTGTATCTCCCCTGTGCATGAAGGTAATAGCATACCTCGAAGCTATCCCTTGCCTATCTTAAGAGGTGACTAAGAATGGTAACCCTGAGGTTCTCAATTTGGGAGCGTGGGTTGGCAAACATAAGGCTCCTAACAATTCTGGCACTGCTTCCACTCATGCCAGCCCCTAAATATAATTCTTCCTGTCCGACTTCTCTTGTCGACTCCTTTTCTCTTCCGATCTCGATGATATGTCTGTCACTTTCACGTCCTTTGTGGCCCTTCCTTTTCTAATGCCTAGACCAAAGTGTCGGAACACACCCAGTCTTTTGGCCTCTAGTTAGTTTTAAGAGAAGGTGGTTATCCAGTTGTTGTTTTTCTTCTTAAATCAGTAATCGCTACTACCACAGTACCCATTCATGTTTCGGGTTGTGTGAACTCCAGGGCCATGAGATTCTCCAGAAGTCACTTTAGTTTCCAGGAGTAGTAATTTAATTCTCTCATGCGCTTACATCTTCTAAGCGGACTGTGTCAGTTACCTACTCTGAGTCAATTAATTCTGCTGAGATGTCTGTGTCATTTACCTCTGAATACAATAGCCTGTGGCTATTTATTTATTTATTTATTTATTTATTTATTTATTTATTTATTTATTTATTTATTTATTTATTTATTTATTTATTTATTTTTGTATCTGTCTCTTGCTTCAGGCCGGAGTAAAGTTTACCTTCCACCGAAGTCTCAGTTCATATATGGCTGCCGAGTGACGAGGTATGGGTGATCCTGAGTAATAATGTTTGGAGTATGACTAGTGCATCTAGATGTTATGAAAGATTCTACTCTTAGGGCTGGCCGTGCGGCAATAGTACGTTCTTTCCCAGCGAGGAAAGCGACGGCAGCCTATCTCACTCTCCATTATGGATTGTACACCTCATTATAGCATCACTATCGGTCTTTGCGGTTTCTCTATTATCGTATAACATTTTGCTGGTGTTATCTGAGGATTCAACCAGCCATCGGGCTGATGACTTAACAGACAATAGTGACAGTCGTTCCCTGTATAACACCGAAGTTGCTCACTGTAGGCTACGTTGAATCCCTCTCGGCTATCCCTCTTAATAAGAAGCACTTCCTATCTTCACTAACGATTTTTCTCTGGTAGGACTTTCTCAGCCATCCTATTTATAACTTCCTCAAGTTCTTGCCTTCAAAGATATTTTGCAATTTCTGCTTTCCTCAAAGATCAAGTTTCGCATCCACGTGTTAGGATACTTCATAAGAATGTTTTTAGCAAATTCTTCCTGGCGTAGATTTTAATGTGTGCACTCTACTCTACTGAGGGCGGGAATATTGGCCGTGGGGTTATGATATCAAGAGGCTGATTTTATCCAGCAACATCGGCTGGAGCGAGTATTACAGCTTCACTTCTCGACCGGGCGAGTTGGCCGTGCCATCAGGGGCGCGCGGCTGTGAGCTTGCATCCGGGAGAGAATGGGTTCGAATCGCACTGTCGGCAGCCCTGAAGATTGTTTTTCGTGGTTTACCACTTTCACACCAGGTAAATTCTGGGGATGTGCCTTAATTAAGGGCACGGCCGCTTCCTTCCAACTCCTAGACTTTTCATATCCCATCGTCGCCATAAGACCTATCTGTGTCCCTGCGACGTAAAGCCACTAGCAAAAAATTAAAACGTTGCGAACGTCCTCTGCACGGTGCTGTAAGAGCAGTTATATTGTGAATGGTCACTAAATTGTTCCTGAGGGCTCAGATGAAGAAAATCTACATTACACAGCAATTAATTATCTAGATTAACATTTCTAAGATCTTGTCTATTCCTGTGGGGACGAACTTGATAGGTCAGCAAATCTTTACGTTTGTGGCTATACTGCTAGTTATATGAACTAATCAAACATATCATTAGCACCAAATGCACGAAGTTATGAGAATAGAGGATGTTTCTTTTATAGAGGCGAGAAGTGCCAGATCCAGAATGGCTCAGGGAAACGAAGTCCCAACAAATAATAAAATGTCTCAAAATAGTCCTGTGTACAGGATGATAAGAGGGCGCGACCAGCACGCAGCATGGTGAGATGCTGAGCCCTTTCACAGACCACCACCACTACTACCACCAAAATGAAGGGGGAGGTGGGCCTCTTTGGCGGTGACGCCGTCTCTCAGGCCGGGACATTTGTGACGGTGAAGGAGATGCTCGGAGAAGGTGAGGGGTTGTTGGCAGTGGCCTATACTGAGAACTGTCGCGGCATTCGCCTTAGTGCAGGAGAATGGAAACCACCGAAAACCATTCTCAGACAGCGACGGTTGAGGCCAGCATTGAGCCCTGTCCCGTCTCCCGAATGCAGAGGCGAAGAGCCACGGTAGAACCGTGGCCAGTCCCCCTCTGCTCGGTTGGCCAGTCAGAGTGCAGAGCTGTTGGACCACGGACCAGCCGTGGCCACTTACGCGCCAAGACCCACTCTGCATCTACCGGCCGCACACACCACTGTCAACACTTGACTGAGGAACCGGCGGACAGTCTATATAAGGCATGCGGAAGGTTCTGGAGACATACCCCCATGGCACTATAGCCCTTGAAGGGCATTGGCCTACCAAGTGACCGCTGCTCAGCCCGAAGGCCTGCAGATTACGAGCTGTTGTGTGGTCAGCACAACGATTTCTCTCGGCCGTTATTCTTGGTTTTCTGGACCCGAGCCGCTATCTCACCGTCAGATAGCTCCTCAATTCTAATCACGTAGGCTCAGTGGACCTCGAACTAGCCCTCAGGTCCAGGTAAAAATCCTTGACCTGGTCGGGAATCGAACCCGGAGCCTCCGGGTAAGAGGCAGGCACGCTACCCTTACACCACGGGGCCTGCTCTGTAAACATACTGTACGAAAATATTCGAGAAAGTAGGGAGAAAATGACGTATTCGTGACGTGGTGAGCGAGGAGACAGGGGCATGCGGCGGGTGTGAAAATGGAAAACCACAGGAAACCATCTTCAAGGCAGCCGATGGTGGGATTCCAACCCATCATCTCCCGAACGCGAGCTCACACATACGCGACCCTAACCGCACGGCCAACTCCCTTGGTTCTTAAAGTCTACGAAGGTTATTTCCAGACGTTTGTTTCTAAGAAATTAGGTATTGTTAAACATTATTTACTTAATAGCTTAAGTTTTTTCATTAAGTGGAGATAAAACAAATGATCTTCAACCAATCCCAGCTATTTCTAGAAATCCTGGAGCTAGGCAGCATTTTCTGTTTCTCTCTAGGGCTTTAAGACCAGACCGCCTTCCTCGTATCGCGTATCATATCACAATTCCACACCGTAGTTATCGGTCACCGGAGTGAAAATATTAATTATACTCTGTGTTAATCATGAGCTCATGTTTTAGTAAAATAATCGAGCTTGTTTGAGGACCTCGCTGTTCCTAAAATAGCGTACGTGTTGAGAAAATATGTAATGAAATTCCAAAAGAAATAGCAAAATTAACAACAGTTGATAAGATTGTGCACTCACCCGGCTTTTCCTCACTTAATTCCTGATTCTGTCGTGAGTTCGAGATACATTATTTTGAAGAACTGCAACGGGTTGATCGCGTCCTCACTAAGTAGAGGTTGAGTTCGTATCTTACTCTCGACCATCGAGAAGTGGTAGTATGATTTCATGAATGGCTAATACAGATACATACATACATACATACATACATACATACATACATACATACATACATACATACATACATACATATATCATCATTATAGACCGTTATTCATTTCAGCGTTCAGTCTGCAAGCCTCTGTGAATTTACTAAACGTCGCCAAACTCCTCTATTTCCAACTAGTGATGTGGCCTCATTTAGTTCTGTACCTCTTATCTTTAATTAGAAACTGAGTCTAAACATCGTCGTTTTGATCTCCCTCTATTTCTCTTACCCTCCATAACAGAGTCCATTATTCTCCTAGGTAACCTATCCTCCTACATTCGCCTCACATGACCCCGCCAGTGAAGCTGAGTTATGCTGCGCACAGCTTCATCCATCGAATTCATTCCTAACTTAGCCTTTATCGCCTCATTCCCAGTACCCTCCTGCCATTGTTCCCGACTGCTTATACCAGCCTTCATCCTCGCTACTTTCATGTCTGTTGCTTCTAACTTATCAATAAGGCAACCAGAGTCCACCCAGCTTTCGCTCCCGTAAAGTAATGTAAAGTAAAGTAAAGTTGGTCTGAAAAACAGACCGATGTCCGAGAGCTGACTCCCCTCTTACAGAATACTGTTGATCGCAACTGTGAGCTCACTACATTAGCTTTACTGCACCTTGATTCAATCTCATTATATTACCATCCCGGGAGAAGGCACATCCTAAATACTTGAAATGATCTACCTGTTCCAGGTTTGTATCACCAATCAGACATTCAGTTCTCTTGGATTTCTTACCTACTGACATGAATTTAGTCTTCGAAAAGCTAATTTTCAAACCACACTCATTGCACATATTTTCAAGTTCCAAGATATTAGACTAAAGGTTTTCGGCACAATCTGTCTGCCATTCAGACCAAGTCGTCGGCATAGGCCAGACTGCTTACTATATTTCCACCTAACTGAGTTCCTCCCTGCCACTTTATACCTTTCAGCAGATGATCCAGGGAAACTACGAACAACAAAGGTGAAAGATTACAGCCTTGTCTAACCCCTGTTAGTACCCTGAACCAAGAATTAATTCGACTATCAATTCTCACTGCAGCCCAATTGTCAACATAAATGCCCTTGATTGATTTTAATAATCTACCCTTAATCCCCTAGTCCCCCAGTACGGCGAACATCTTTCTCTCGGTTCCCTGTCATATGCTTTCTGTAGATCTACGAAACAGTTATGTTTGTCTATTCCTCTCGTAGCATTTTTCAATTACCTGGTGCGTACTGAAAATCTGATCCCGACAGCCCAACTGTGGTCTGAAACCACACTGGTTTTCGTCCAACCTCCTCTCAACAACTGATCACACCTTTCCTTCCATGATGCCAGTGACTAACTTGCCTGGTACAGTATATTAATCAATGATATACCTCTATAGTTGTTGCAATCCATACTGTTCCCTTGCTGATAGATACAGTAGGTGCAATTACTGCTTTTGTCCAATATGAAGATACCTTACCAACACTCCATGCTAATCTTATTACTCTGTGAAGCCATTTATCCCTACCTTCCCACTATACTTCACTATTTCAGGTCTAATTTCATCTATTCCTGCTGCTTTAAGACAATGGAGTTTATTTACCACCTTTTCCACTTCCTCAAGCCTAATTTCACCATCATTTTCCTCCTCCCCATAGCTCGGTTCTTCGCGACACCACCAGGAAGATTTCCTTTTACGTTGAGAAGATTTTCAAAATATTCCCTCCACTTGTCCAGTGATTCCCTGGGATCTATTATAAGTTCACCTGAATGACCCAAAACACTGTTCATTTCCTTTCCGCCTCCCTTCCTATGATTCTTTATTACTGTCCAGAAAGGTTTCCCTTCCGCTTGATCTAGCCTTTGCAGGTTATTACCAAAATCTTCTCACGACTTTTTTTTTATATTCTACAACTATATATTTCGCTATGTTTCATTCGTCTACATAAAATATCCTATCTGCATCAGCCCTTGTTTGGGGCCGTTTCTGATAAGCCTTCTCTTTACGTGTACAAGCTGCTCTCAAGTCATCATTCCACCAAGATGTTCACTTTTTCCCATCTTTACACACAGTTGTTCCTAGGCATTCCCTTGCTGTTTCTACTACAGCATCCCTGTATGCCACCCATTCACTTTCTATATCCTGAACCTGCTTACTGTCTACTGTTCGAAACTTCTCACTAATCATATCCATGTACTTCTGTCTAATGTCCTCGTCCTGGAGATTCTCTACCCTTATTCGTTTGCAGACAGATTTCACTTTCTCTATCCTAGGCCTAGAGATACTTAGTTCACTACAGATCAGATAATGGTCTGATACAGATTTTAGGTTTGTTTTAGATATGGAACATAACTTATGCAAATATATATATACAACATGACTGTAATATATATATTACAGTCATGTTGTTTGCGTGAAAGGTGAGAGACGGGCAGCACTGGTATTCGTGTGTAGTTCTAGAGACCAACTGAGACCAGGAGGAAGATCATCGGGCCGATGGGATAAACACATTTGGAGGATCACTGGAGTCCATTGGCAGAGATAGTCCAAAACCGTTCCACCTGAAAAAAATAGACAAAATTAATTGGACTTTAAAATTCACATCGTTTCGATAGAACTGAATGATGATGATACACAAGAAGGAAACAACGGTCAATGAGCACGGATGTTTGTTCATAACAACTAAATGTCAAGGTTCTCAATCCACTGCGCAGCTTCTGGAACCATACGAAATTCCTCCTGACTACCTCGATAGCACCCCGGATAGCGCATTCACTAATAATGTGGCAATTTGTCCTGAGGTGAGGCTTCACAGTCATACGTGTGAGTCGGTAATTTGCTCTACTTATACAGCATATTCCTGCACCTTACATATTCTGTTGTATAAATCGATAATATCTCTGTTGGTGGCATGTGTTTAATAAATAAATAAATAAATAAATAAATAAATAAATAAATAAATAAATAAATAAATAAATAAATAAATAAATAAATAAATAAATAAATAAATAGTATTCTGTTCAGGGCAGTCTTGGTATTGAATGGTAGCTGGAATCCACTTGCAAGTTTATCACCAGAGAACATGACGTGTACAGAGCAAGTTGGCTGCGTTGTACGGGAGATGATGAGTTCAAATCCAACCATCGGCAGCCCTGAAGATGGTTTTCTATTTTCACCCCAGGCAAATGCTGTGATAGCACCTTATCTAATACCATGGCTGCTTCCTTTCCAGTCACAGTCCTTTCCTACCTCACTAGCAGAAAACAGATGTTACGTAGATGCACTTTTGCAGCTGCTTCCCAAGAATATCTCCATTCTCTGAAGGGGTTAAAACATTCCTAACCATATCAGTCACATCACATAGACGTGAACGGCGTGAATACAGGTGAATACTGGGAAGGAACCTAACGTACAATGAAAGTGCTCGATTCGTACTAAATATCCCGGTCCAAACTCATATCAGACCTTCTCTCCCTCAGCTGTCATAGCTAAGATTGACTGAAGGACGTATTTCCCTTCTACACAGAGTTCAGCAAGCAAACAAACAAGACTATCTCCCAATAGACTTTAAATACCTCTCCCTTTTAGGTAAAGTTCCTTCAAGTTCATCAACTTGATCCCTCTTGACCATTCCGAATTAATCACAGTAGCACATGCAATAACTCATTTATTTGCTACCATACCTTCTTGGAACTCAATCCCAGCTGAAATTAGAGACATGGGCAACACGAGGCTAGAAGAAAATGTTTAATGTTTAAAGCTGTAGAAAGTAGATCTCATAAATATTACAACGCTAATATTTAGTTCTAAATTGTAAATAAGGATTTAGAATTTTAGAGGTTAAGAAAATTAATTTTAGTAATACTTAAAAACACTATTAAGGCGGCGGCTTTCTGACCCCAACTTGGCAGGTTCCATCCGATGGTATTTTAAGGTGCTCAAATACGTCAGCCTCGTATCGGTAGATCTACCGGCACGTAAAGGAACTCCCGGGGGACAACATTCCGGCATCCCGGCGTCTCCGAAATCCACCAAAGTAGTTAGTTGCACGTAAAAACAACAACAACAACAATAATAATAATAATAATAATAATAATAATAATAATAATAATAATAACAATCCTAGTTCAATATAGTTAGAAAATACATCGACCCAAGGGGCCGATGATCAACATTCGCCAAGTATTTTATATGAAGCCTCGACAACAACGACAGCAACAACAACAAGAGCATAGAAATGTTGAAATATGTAAGTTGTCTTCACTATTTAGCAGGTGCTTGTTGGTGGCAGAGAGGAGAGTCAGCACGCAGTCCGCCGCATTTAGCACGAGGATTACAACAAGGCCCCCTTAATTATTGATGGCTGCTTTATTAATCTCCATGGCAACGTCTTGAGATGTCAGGGGGGCACGCCGGATTGATTGGTCTGGGTTGGGGCGTTTGTCACACAGCCACTCTCGGCCACTTCAGACTCTGAGGAACATCAATAGTGAATTATTTCCACTCGCTCGCATAGTGAAGAATTTGAACTCCACTTCTGAATCGATCTACGTAACATTTTAATTTAACGTTACCACCTCGTGCGAGAAAAAGGTGTTTCTGACTGGTTATAGGCATAAAACCACAATTAAATGTGAACCGTTTAACATAAAAATGTATAAGGCATCCATATGGAGTATAATGGAATCAGGCCAATCAATGATTAAACAACCGATATAGCTCAAACAATATGTTGTGCATCTCTTCCAGTGCTGCTTCCTTCGGTCTCAGCTTCTATCCCTGGTTTTTGTAGTGGATATCAAAGTTAGGCACTCCCAATAAGTCTCTCCGAGTAAATGCTGGGATGGTGTGTATCTCATTTCACCACTAAATGATATCTTCCCCAAATTGTGTCCTAAATAAGTAATCTTGTCGTTGCTGATTGTGGCTGTCTTCAGAAATAACTGAATCAAGCATCGTTTCCCTGAAGACTGTTAATATAGTAATTATTATTATTACTATTATTATTATTATTATTATTATTATTATTATTATTATTATTATTATTATTATTATTATTCCCATTCGTCATGCTGTTACTTATACTGCAAAGCACCGCCCCTCAGAGCCCAAGCTGGTATTTGAAGGTACTCAAATGCTCCAAACTCGTATCGGTAGACTCATCGGTACGTGACACTTCAGCGCCTATGGAAACCATAAAGTAATTACTGTATATATTGGGATGTAAAAGCATTATTATTATTACTAGCATGTATCCGCGGCTTCAACCGCGATTAATAATTCAACAAGTACATGTTTTTATAACCATTTATTTAAAAGTAAATTAAAATATTTATTAACACGCATCGTTTTTACGTAAATTGTATTAATTTTATCTTTAAAAATATTGTTCCTTCCAATGCTTAAAATGTACCGGGTTGGTGGATGGTAAAAATAATGTTAAAACAATATAACAGAGCTTCCGGATAAACTATAATATTGTCCTTCCATTTGGAGCTAAGATGTATAACTCTTGAACAACCCACGTACAGTTAACAATAAGAAACTGATTTCGATGATTGAACCCTACAACTTTAACCTATTGCCTTTGTGCCTTGTTGATGTATATAGCGAAACTCAAACAAATGGGGGAACTGCACATGTCTAAATTGAAACGGTACATCCGAAGAGATCATTTGAATCCGGAGAATCTACACCCACGGCATAACCAGTCATGATGGTGGCTTCAATATATTCGGCATTAGTTTCTTGACTTACAGTCATATTCCATTCCAGGGGGAAGGAGAATTCATATTCCTGAGAAGGATAATCGGTGTCACAATTGCCCACTCTAAGATGTTCTACGGTACTCAGGTGACTCCAAGTTCTTCAGTAGCTGTGTCGTGTAGTTGACAGCCTCGTCTGTATTATATGTTGTTTTGATAGACTTGGAAATTTGTACAACACCGAGTAATTCTTGTAAAAGTCGCTTGTTGGTGACGTTGACAACTTCATTTCTTGGAGGAAGAATTTTTCTTTGTCACAGCCTTGAGTGATCGGTGAAATGCTGTACCCACCTATGACAAAACTTTCAAATCTCTGCGTGCCGTAGATTGGGCTGGGCATCGCACACATACACACAGACAAACACTTCTGGTTATTACCGGTACGGACTGAATTTGGCTCCTCGTGTCGGGGAACGAAAATGGCTTCCTACGCCATGGAATTAAAATGGCTCCTTGACTTGTATCGGTAGACCCATCTGTACGTGACACTTCAGCGTGTATGAAAACCATAAAGTAGTTACTGTAGATACTGAGATGGTAAATCTGTGCTGGTGGCAGCACGTTGGACTGCTATAAAGAAAAACACATACACACACAGTGGAGCTGTAAATCTATTTTTTTTCTAGTTGCTTTACGTCTCACTTACACGGATAGGTTTTATGGCGGCGATGGGACAGGAAAGGGCTAGGAGTGGGAAGAAAGCGGCCGTGGCCTTAATTAAGGTACAGCCACAGCATTTGCCTTGTGTGAAACTGGGAAACCACGGAAAACCATTTTCAGGGCTCCCGATAGTGGGGTTCGAATCTACTATCTGCCGAATACTGGCCACACTTTAGCGACTGCAGCTATCGAGCTCGGCGAGCTGTATATCTGACATCAGGAAGTTCATATAGGGCAGCCATGTTTCGAGTTGTCAAAAAGAAAGCGAGTTGGCGCGAGAACATATGATTAGCTGACAGGGAGATTGTACGTGGCAATTGAACGTCATAAATTCGTAAGAAGAGTTAAGTTAGATTCTCGCCTTCAGGAATGCCAGGCGTATGCTCAGCGTATGACTGCACTAATCCGAGTGCCTTGTGCTTGTGCACTGGTTTGATGTAGTCCTATTTCAGTCATACGTCAACCATGTATGATGAATACAGTATTTTTCTGCTGTTTGTGAAATGTATGAAGTGTTTATTGTGTCAGTCACAATAATATTTAAAATTAGGCAACACTTCATAACGGACAACTTTCAAGGTTATATTTCATCTAGCAACCCCAGTATGTTGTGGATATTTGGACAAAATTATATGTACCCTACGTTATAATAAATCATTACGTTAAATAATTATTGTGGTACTGATGGGGATGCAATACGTTTAACAATATGATCGGAATGAGGTGGATTTTTATTTTTATTTTTTAACGGCGACGGAGGGATGGGAAAGGGCTAGGATTGGGAAGGTAGTCGTCGTGGTCTTAAATAAGTTACAACTCTAGCATTTGCCTGGTGTGAAAATGGAAAACAACGGGAAACCATCTTCAGAGCTGCCGTCGGTGGCATATTGCAACTGGCCCGCGCTCGGCAGAATGCTGAGTATAACAATTTATTTCACAAATAAATCTTTGGATGAAAATCTTCTGGATGAGGAACTTCGAAAATCAAACCCGGTCCTCCCTACTTTCACTGGCACAACGGCTACGCTCAAGAGCATACGGGTCAATGGTCTGTCACAAGTAAAGGGGGTACTTAATCTAACTATATTGAAAGTAGGGTGCTCTGTAATACAAGAGGAATACACTATATCTGAATAAGAAGAATGGCTTGTTCCAAATTCAAAACATAATTTTAATAACTGATAGAGGCACATGAATAATCGATACACACGAGAAAACGACACAATGTTAAATACAAAAAAGATCAGTTATGTGGGAAATGCCGTCAAATGTATTGTCAGTCTTTATCACCTCTCAATATTATTTTGGCATTCCCAAATCAGCTTATTAACACTGGACACATATATCTTGCACTTATCAATCAATAGGGATCTGTACTTTTGTCTAATATCGGCACCCGCAGGTATCCGCTATATTAATACCCAACAACACATAAATTATCCAAAAATAAAAAAGATAACATTCGCGTGAGGAAAACAATATTCTTTGACAAATCGTTGTAATAGGATATTTCATAAAATACATTTCCGCACATTTACCCAGTCATGAAAATCATGTCGTCGCTTGTCACTAATATCTACGTCTTCATATTAATTACATGTCATATTTTCGCATATACGCATTTCTCCGGGGCACTATCTCCGGGGCACTGATAAAATACATAAATATAAACACATGAAGAATGAAGCAGTCGCCTGTAAATACATCAATACAAAATATAATTCACACACTTTAATGCCTTCTGAAACTGTGACCCTAACAGGTCTCCTGTTGTCGATCCAAGGACGTCGATACCAATCGAGAATCGAACCATGTTTGTTTGACTTCGAGGCGCACCTGAAATCCCTATTCCGATCTCATTTGAATATAAAATTGGGAGGATTACTTCGCCTATGTGATCATGAGACATACAACGTTGATAGTATAAGTTATTGGCACGTGAATATTTAATACAGCGCGAAAGTGAGAGAAACAACTTATGTGAATATTTGCGATCATTGACAGACAAAAGGGATTATTCGCTTATACCTGACACTCCCTTCTTTTTGAAGGCTTAAATCTTTCTCTAAGAAGCAGGCCGTGCTCATTGCTGGGAGAATACTTCGCTCCAAGACGTAATTCTAATTTCAGTTTACTGGCTTTTCTCCAGGCAAATAATCATTTATGGATATCTTCAAGATAATTTTATCTCACGGCTTCAACCATATCATTATGGGTTCATTCTTCATCTATATACACTGACTGACAGAGCAAATGCAACACCAAGAAGGAGTGGTCAGAACTTTATGCCAATTGCAGGGTAGACTGACGTCACTGAGGTATGCTCATGATGTGAAATGCGCCGCTGTGCTGCGCACGTAGCGAACGATAAATGGGACACGGCGTTGGCGAATGGCCCACTTCGTACCGTGATTTCTCAGTCGACAATCATTGTAGAACGTGTTGTCGTGTGCCACAGGACACGTGTATAGCTAAGAATGCCAGGCCGCCGTCAACGGAGGCGTTTCCAGCAGACAGACGACTTTACGAGGGGTATGGTGATCGGGCTGAGAAGGGCAGGTTGGTCGCTTCGTCAAATCGCAGCCGATACCCATAGGGATGTGTCCACGGTGCAGCGCCTGTGGCGAAGATGGTTGGCGCAGGGACATGTGGCACGTGCGAGGGGTCCAGGCGCAGCCCGAGTGACGTCAGCACGCGAGGATCGGCGCATCCGCCGCCAAGCGGTGGCAGCCCCGCACGCCACGTCAACCGCCATTCTTCAGCATGTGCAAGACACCCTGGCTGTTCCAATATCGACCAGAACAATTTCCCGTCGATTGGTTGAAGGAGGCCTGCACTCCCGGCGTCCGCTCAGAAGACTACCATTGACTCCACAGCATAGACGTGCACGCCTGGCATGGTGCCAGGCTAGAGCGACTTGGATGAGGGAATGGCGGAACGTCGTGTTCTCCGATGAGTCACGCTTCTGTTCTGTCAGTGATAGTCACCGCAGACGAGTGTGGCGTCGGCGTGGAGAAAGGTCAAATCCGGCAGTAACTGTGGAGCGCCCTACCGCTAGACAACGCGGCATCATGGTTTGAGGCGCTATTGCGTATGATTCCACGTCACCTCTAGTGCGTATTCAAGGCACGTTAAATGCCCACCGCTACGTGCAGCATGTGCTGCGGCCGGTGGCACTCCCGTACCTTCAGGGGCTGCCCAATGCTCTGTTTCAGCAGGATAATGCCCGCCCACACACTGCTCGCATCTCCCAACAGGCTCTACGAGGTGTACAGATGCTTCCGTGGCCAGCGTACTCTCCGGATCTCTCACCAATCGAACACGTGTGGGATCTCATTGGACGCCGTTTGCAAACTCTGCCCCAGCCTCGTACGGACGACCAACTGTGGCAAATGGTTGACAGAGAATGGAGAACCATCCCTCAGGACACCATCCGCACTCTTATTGACTCTGTACCTCGACGTGTTTCTGCGTGCATCGCCGCTCGCGCTGGTCCTACATCCTACTGAGTCGATGCCGTGCGCATTGTGTAACCTGCACATCGGTTTGAAATAAACATCAATTATTCGTCCGTGCCGTCTCTGTTTTTTCCCCAACTTTCATCCCTTTCGAACCACTCCTTCTTGGTGTTGCATTTGCTCTGTCAGTCAGTGTATATAAAAGCACGTTGGTCTGGAGCGATGTATATATAAATATTTAAAAATGAAAAAAGACGTGAATTAATGAGGCACTTCCAGAAATCTCAGAAATTTGAAACTTGGTACGGGAGAAGCTGATGACCCCAGGATCCCTAGAAAGATCGAAAATTCTCAAAATTCCCTCAAGGGTGCACGCTGGGGGGTGCCTCAAATTTTGGGCTCAGCATAAGAACGCAGTCGTCTAATTTATCAAAAACGACAACCTATAGGTTTCGTGGGCTTAAAAATTTTCGGGAATTTCCTAATTTTTATCCCCCGTCCCCCCAAATCAAGATGGCGGCACAACCTGCAAGACGAGGTAGAAAATAAAAATTTGGTAAAATTATAGCTTTTGGTCCCTACCCGACGGAAAAATTCCAAGATGTGCAAATTTTTCACTTTTACCCCCCAAAGATATCAAAATATGGAGGCAATTTTAATGACTGTGCAGAGATTCCTTTTGAGCTCTTTGTTGGCTAAACGGTAAGTCATATCACAAAACGGATGGCACAATCTCGCTTCAATTCGGAGTGATCTACAACTTTGGTCCTATGACATTTTGTCGTATCTCTCTGCCTTATAAGTTTGATTTGGCCGTATTTCTGGATTCTTCGTAAATTTGGTGATTTTTACAAGTATGTTTCATTGCTTGACACACCTATATGAACGATAGGATCATCAAGTTGGGTTCGCACATTGGTACAATCATGGGCCATATGTGGACCAAATTTCATGTTTCTAGCTTATACATAAGTAGGCAAAAAGTAACGTAAAACGTTACAAATGTATCCAAATTTCACCCTATTCAAATTTTGAACTCAATTTACCAACTAAATAGGGGTGATACGAGGTAATTATACCATGTAGAGTGATAAATGAAGCGCCTGATGGCGCAAACCGTTTGTTAATATCATGCACCGTTTAGGAGTTATGAATCTCGAAGTGGAAGTCTGAACTTTTCAACGTGCTCATGCTTATCCCTCATCTATATAAATAGAATTGTAGGGGGTCCGCTGTCTGTAATTTCTTTTGTTTTGCCAATTTTTAAGATATTTATCCGTTTTAGTTCAACTAAAGACCGAATCGGTGGTTTGTACGTTTCGTGTCTGTTTGTTTGTCTGTTTGTCTGTCTGTTTGTCTGTTTGTCTGTTCAACCATCACGTCGAAACGGCTTGATATATCTCAACCAAACTTCATATTTAGGGTATACTCATCCCGGGGAAGGTTTCGATATGCATATAATTTTAAAATCTTTGAATACACGGGGGATTATAGGAAAACCAGAATGGTTTTTCCATCATCACGTAGAAACGGCTGGATAGATCTCAACCAAACTTCATATTTAGAGTATACTCATCCCGGGGAAGGTTTCGATATGCATATCATTTTAAAATCTTTGAATAGACGGGGGTTTATAGGAAAACCAGAATGATTTTTCCACCATCACGTCGAAATGGCTGGATAGATCTCAACCATATTTAGAGTATACTCATCCCGGGGAAGGTTTCGATATGCATTCTTTTTAAAATCTTTGAATAGACGGGGGGTTTGTAGGAAAACCAGAATGGTTTTTCCACCATCACTTCGTACGGCTGGATAGATCTCAACCAAACTTCATATTTAGAGTATACTCATTCCGGGGAAGGTTTCGGTATGCATATTATTTTAAAATCTTTGAATAGACGGGGGTTTATAGGAAAACCAGAATGGTTTTCCTCCATTTTCTCTTATACTATTGATTTTCTGTAAACTTAGTTTACCGTATGTGAAACGTCTCTTCATTATAAACAACTTTCGTTATGTTCATAATTTACGTTACTCTTCACATGACGGAGAAATTTACAAATTTTCGCTGGTATCATGCTCTGCATTGAGTGACCGACAGACCGACAACGAACCTACAGGTTACTATGGCAACGTCTCTGACTGCATGCCAGCAGGGAAGTAACGTATTGCCATTTTCCTCATCATGCTTTTAAATTCGTGGTTGTTCCTTGGGTAGAAGGCAAGAGAGGCGTCAATCGGCCTATCTGTGGGATATTGGCGGAAAATAGTTGGATGTTATAACCTCCCTCGAATAGATTAAGTAATAACACCATTAGTCATCTTCTTATTATTTGTTTACCTAAGAATCACTGGACCTAAATTTCTCCTCTCTTACCGCTTTATTATATCCATAACTCACACTAGCATAATTTATTGAGGGGCATTTCATTTTCCAATACATTCACTTGGCATTTACATATTTGTCGTTATCCGGCTGTCCTCAGTTATAATCCATTTTCTATTACTTTCAACTTTCTTAACTGTATTATTTTCTTGCTTAACTACGCCGTATGTACGCGAGTGCTACAAACTACTGGATGCATTTCCACCAAGACTCATATTTAGAATTCACCTCTCCTTGATAGGTTTTAGGGCAAATATTGTTTTTAAATCCCTGAACTGACTGGGGGTTTATACGAAACCGAAACAGTGATTTTGCACTTCCACAAAATATACACAACCAAACTTAATGGAAATCTACCTACGTTAGTAGAAATTAATTTCTAAACCTTTTTTCCCATGTGCACCATTTCGATACGAGGATTAATAAGGGAGATATCATTAACGGACCGTTTTTCTGTACAAGTCCCATCGGACTTAACTAACGAGCGGGTGCGTGTAAAGCGTATTCCTTACAACTTGAAAACTACTGAAGACATTCGAACCAAAATTTATATTTAGCATCCACCTGTCCAAAGGTAGGTTTTAAACGTAAATAACATTTCATGTTCCGGAATGGACTGGCTGTTTATAGGGAACCGAAATGGTGATTTTACTCTTCCACAATATATACAGAACAAGACCAACCTGACTGGAAATCGACCAAACGTGATGGAATTCCACCTCTAAACCTCTTTTTTCATGTGCATTTTTTCGTCAGGAAGATTAATAAGGGAGATATCATGAATGGTCACTTTTGCAGGTTAAGTCCAGTGGACATAACCCAAAAGGTGTTTTACATGGAGCAGATTCCTTATCTACATAAATCAAATCGTAACGACTGTGTGCCTCTACACTGACTATTTTGGCGAAATTTTCGTACAGCTTTCCGTTTAAGGGGTAATAATGACCATCTCCATAATTTTTGGTTTAGTTTCCTGAAAGTCCTAATTTTTGCCCGCCTGGCCCAAAATCCAGATTGCGGCATAATCTGCCAGAAGAAAAAGAAGATAATTGTAATTTGACAAAATTATACGTTTTAGCCTGTAACGAACGGAAAACATCCTAGAACATTAAATTTTTCACTTTTTATCCCCGAAGAATATCGAAATATGCAGGCAATTTTAATGATGGTGAACACCTTCGGAAATTCCTATCACATAACGGATTGCACAATCTCCGTTCAATTTGGAATGATCTACAACCTTGGTCTTATGACTTTTTGCCGTATCTGTATCCCTTTTACGTTTGATTTTTCTCTATTAATCGATGTTAAGTAAATTTGGAATTTTCACATGCATAATTCATACTTTCAATTACTTATATGAAATACAGAATCATCAAACTCTTCACGAAAATTGGCCCACCCAGTAGCCATATGTGAGTCAAATGCTATGTATGTAGCTGTCACATAATTATCCGAAAAGTAATGTAATGTGAGATAATCTTACAAACCCTTTACCCTGTTCCACGTTTCTAACTCAATCTGACCCAAGAATAGATGACATATCATGGGACCAGCCATTTAGGCTTATGGTATAATCCTTTGTCGATATGACGTACGTTTAGTAGCAGTTAATCTGTAAATGAAGGTCTTCAATATTGTAAACACGCATATACTTTCGTATGTCGATCTATATATATTCACTGATGTCGATTTTTAGCGATCGAGAAAAGGTGGGTCTGCTATTGTAATCAGTACTCCCCACACCGACTTTGACTGGCAGTAGGAAAGGCTTCCTTCTCCAACTCCTGTGTAACTGTCATTAGTAAGGAAGGCCTACAATTGTAATGAATAGTTCCCTTCTCGATTTGACTTGCAGAAGGCAAGTGAGCATGCAGTTTTGTTTAAAACTCCCCTACCCGATTGTGTTTGGCAGTAGGCAAGGGTGCCCGCCATTATAAAGAAATGTCCTCATCTAAAATGTGACTGGCATTAGGCATAGTGGCTTGCTATTTTGATGGAAACTCACCAACTTGGTATGACTGGCAGTAAGCTGGCTGGCAGTAGGAAAATGGGCCTGGCATTATAATGATAACTGCACAACTCAATTTCGAGTGATAGTAGGGTAATTGCCCGCCATTATAATAGAAACTCCTCAACTGTAATCTGTCTGGAAGTAGGAAAGGAGGGCTGCCATTTTAACGAGAACTCACCAAATCGATTCTGCCCGCGTAGTAGGCAATGGGGCCTGCAATTATAGTGTAAACTTCCCAACTCGATTTTGAATGCCAGTAGGCAAGTTAGCCTGCCGTTATATCACAAATCCGTAACAAACGCCTTACATTTGAAAACGTACGGGGAGCTCCCCATGCTCTTTCTCGGATAACGCTAAGAGACATGCAATTTTAAAACAATCTTATTTACTGCATGTACACTATTTACTTCGATATTCGAATACAATGC
The DNA here is from genome assembly GCF_040414725.1 of Anabrus simplex. Classification (NCBI taxonomy): domain Eukaryota; kingdom Metazoa; phylum Arthropoda; class Insecta; order Orthoptera; family Tettigoniidae; genus Anabrus; species Anabrus simplex. The sequence goes on along the minus strand of NC_090265.1, from coordinate 1,480,834,430 downwards.
AGAATACCGTAGCGAAGCACGGGTACATTTGCTAGTTATTACTATTTTCATCATCATATTCTTACTCTGTCATCTTAAGCATTTTCAAATCTACCGTTTCGCCTTTGACTTCACACACGTGTATCTCAAACCCAAGTTATTACACATTAGGAAGATCCTACATCGACGGGTATTTTACTCAGCATAGCGCTCACTCGCGTCAATATCTAGATCATCATTTGCACCTCGAGTCATCATCTCCTTCTTCCAGTTGTCAGCATTAAAAGGGGAATAGCTTGAACCATGTATTAAAGTCGTGAAGCATTTGAATAATATGAAAAATTGCGAAGACCCGTTTCAACTAATTAAACTTGGAATGGGTTATGAAGTCTGGTGAATTGTCAATTCCACCCTTACGAATGCTTCGCCGAAACATAAAACACTATGGGGCCTTAAACATTAATTCACGTAAAAATCCACGGAATAAATTCGTGATAATCACAGAAGAAACACAAATAAAATCTAATAAATCAATTTTTCCGCAGTGAAACACGCATATTGCGTCACTTACATATTATCAAATTACATGCTGGAAATTTCTATGTTTACAAAGTTGACTTTTAATGCGACCCTTATGATTTTCATGCTTAGAACTATCATGGAATGTACTTATCTTTGCTGCGTATAACCACGCTGTCATCAGAGGGTACCCGTAGGGATTTAAGCCTACATCACTGGTCCCTCGTTAGCAGATAGTCCGAGGTTCATCTTCTTCGGGGTTGCGTCCATTGTATCTTGATCGGCAATCCCCTACTGTTAGAAGATCTGGATGGTCCCTGTTAGAAATAATGCATGCACACTGGCGCGTTCTGGCAAAGTCCTGCATTCGACGAGCACTCACACACATGTGGACATATAGGATACTGGTTATTGAAGCACTGTCTATATCCCTTAAAATAACATAATATGGCTAGACCCATACATGGGCTCGAATGGACTACCCGAGTAGCGGTTGCAGTCTCTGAAGATCACTACTCGATTCCCTATTGATATAAAACGGTACAATTATAAGCCTTATTTATTCCTACGTGAAAGTCACTTGTTCATCTAGGTAGCACTTCCTGGCTAATCTAACAACTTTTACTGGTTAGAATGAACGTCTCCTATTACTGCACATGCCTTAAACTATAGTCATTAACTCACTACGTCTTGGCGATTGTTGGAATTTTACCCATTCTTTTAAATTATTAATGTGAGCCGATACTGACTTTATTTGTCTGCATCCCCTTAATATATATTGGAACTATAATTGCATAAATCCACACACCACAATTATTATTTCACACAAGAAAAATGTGATTGTATTATAAACATGTATCAGTCCAACATGGACTATACCTCCGTCTAACACAATTATTTAGAACACTGAATAACACAAAGTATTATTGAGTAGCGGAATTACGCTGAATGAACTACACTGGTTCACAATGAATGACTGAGTCTGAGTAACGAATGAGTAAAGAATGAATACTAAGGACTGGCCGGCTCTTCTTTTATAGGAGATCCGGGTCGTCGACTATGGAAAGAGTAAGCTCCGCCCACAGGGCCTAAATCATCCCGATGATAATGATCCCTCAGGGTCGTATGAATATTATTTTTGTAGATCTTGACTTCTTCTTTTTACTGATCTATTTTCATGTAAATCGCTTCGCTGAATCTCTGGTAATCTCATAAGCTTTCTCTCGGATTTCAGCGCGCGAAACAGTATGAGCTGGGAACTCTTATATCACTGTCTAGATAAGTGCGAGGACAGATGTTTCCTATCACTTAACAAAAATGTCACCATATGTAAGAGTTACGAAGTTATCGAGGAGCATAGGGAAAGAGACGCCAGAGCGAGGCCACTGAACAAATCCACACCAAGAAAATTTTAAGTTAGGATGTATTTTCAATTTTTTCTTTCCTTTTGTGTTATTCTCTTTTCAGAACAACAACAACAACAGCAACAAGAAAAACTTTAAAAGTTGAATATTTACGATATCATAGGTCTTAACAGAGGGGAAGGAAGCTCCCATTAAACAACACATGATTTTGTAAGTCTTCAGGTGACCAATAGGTCACCTAAATTCTTTGGCAAGAGATATTCAAAAGAGTATTTAGCATCTACCAACAACTGTACCTTTCGGAGGGGTAATCGAATCTTAAACTTCGTTTTAATATAAATTATTATGTTCATATTCCATCAACGACGGGGTGAACATAGTGAGATGTAAGGCAGGACAACCAACACTAAACCTTTGTTCAAATCCCATTGTTCCTCAAGATGGCAAGAGGAAATTCTAAAAAATAGAAAAGGGAGGAATAAAAGTCCACTTGTCTTCCTTTTGTATAAAACAGTATTGTACATTTTCATGCATACTTACCGACATATATCAATGCTGAAATGATCAATAAAAAGAAGACCTGAAAAACTGAGAGAGCAATAATAAACGAGAGAAACCTGATACGAGAGGTTTGAAGTAATATAATACCATTCTTAGTTGGGACTATGTCATTTTTACACCTGTCTATCCATTGGCTATATGGCATTAAGAGAATTACCTGTGAAGAATATATTTATAGTAACTGTAACATGATGAATCTCTGGAGTTCTAGAATCATGTAAAATTTTGTCAAGAGTATTATTGCCTTAACTCTCTTTGCGATCAAGTGGATGTTATAACCCAAAAGAGACATTCGCGACGCTCTGCTGGAGAGAAATTTCCGCTCTCAAATGTTCCCTTATGAAGCGACCCTGAGCATATACTACATACGAGCTAATAGGATTGCCCATGGCATTGCATGCTAGCTTACGCCGTGACTGTCGATGCTTCAAAAAGCAATCCTTTACGTTGAAATTGCTTGAGGCTTACCTCAAAATGTCATTTAGGATTAGACCCGTTTACTGTGCATGAGCCCCTGTCGGATCTCTTCTTTTATATGAATTTCAATCACATCCAGCGACCCCTCATCTCCACTCGTCCCTGTATATTTATGCACTTCAGCAATCTTCGCTCATATTACGCTAAAACAAATTAGCAGAGTTGCTCACGGAGTACTTATGGCTTGAGGTGCGCTATAAAAGTGATGCCAATGAAGTCACTGTCTTTTCACATAATGGGGGACGATGATTATGTTATTGTTTTTTTATTGTTGTTGCTATTTAATTCATATATAATTGATTTTACACAGGTGTATCAACGTATACAAGTGCACTAGAAGTCGATTCATTACAGGACTCGCACACCAAATTTGAGCGATTCAGTTGAAACCTATTGTGACTACCAGTGAATGTACTGAAAATGCCTTTTCCTCTTTCACTCCAGAAGTATTCTATATCATTTTTGATGATGATGATGATGTTAATAATAATAATAATAATAATAATAATAATAATAATAATAATAATAATAATAATAATAATAACAGCACTAGTGGAAAACTGGTGTTCCGCTGGCTGAATGAAAACTTCGAAGTGTTATATTACGACCACCAGGAGTTTCATGTTTACTTTCTAAAATCATACTTTAATCACTGTCTGGAGGTAAATACTTAGTTCTTATTAAAACGCATGAAAGGTTTACTGTGATTTTCAGTACATTTACTTTGTTGGGTATTTTGTAAGCATCTACGCGTGGGAGGCTATGCTCTTTCTTTTCACGAAGCAAGTAAAACCTAAGAACGGAAACAGATCTTTAGATTTCATGTTGTCACAAATAGGCCTACATCGAGTGACAGCCTCAAAATTGGAAATGAATATTAGATCACTGGTTTCTCCTATTAAGAAACTGCAATATTCTAATTAAACTACTTGTATGTTACCTTCCCCATTGATAGAAGAAAACTTAATTCATGATCTGCCCCCGATGGATTTGTCAAATTAAATTGGAGAAATTTTGATTGCATGTTCGTTTTTAACATTACTTACTCCACTAACATAACGAGACAAATATTTATACGAACCAGCATCTACTCCCTTATTTTATATTAAATACATTTAAATTTATACAACTCGATTCTCATGACATTAAACTGAAATCAAACAATAAAAGGAAACAACCCACTCAGCCTATCCTGTGAATTGAAAACACTGCCACTCACGAATAAGCGTCCATTCAAAACTTTATCTATACGTTTGATTATTTATTCTTATTCTTCTTATTCGTCTTGTTATTATTATTAGGAAAATGCTAGCCTAGACATTTAAACATGCACTAAATAAATAATATGAAGAGTTTACTCACCCTTCGGCAAACTGTATCAAACATCAGACTAGGAGAGCCCCATCCGTGTACTTGGCCATGCTTCTGATGCCGCACGTACCGAGCTCGATAGCTGCAGGCGCTTAAGTGCGGCCGGTATCCAGTATTCGGGAGATAGTAGGTTCGAACCCCACTGTCGGCAGCCCTGAAAATGGTTTTCCATGGTTTTCCATTTTCACACCAGGCAAATGCTGGGGCTGTACCTTAATTAAGGCCACGGCCACTTCCCTCCCACTCCTAGCCCTTCCCCGTCCCATCGTCGCCATAAGACCTATTTGTGTCGGTGCGACGTAAAGCAACTAGCAAAAAAAAAAAAGATGCCGCACGAAACAACCTCCAATGACCTGGGTTCATCTCAGTCTAAAAACCACTGTTCAATCTGCACTACTCTTTTACAGCTGCTCGTGTTCTTCTCTTTTGATTGCTCAGTTTTATTCGACACAACTTTATTCATACAAAACCAGTTTAATTTCATTTCCGACTGCTAATATTACCAGTTTAAGCGTTGACATTTTCTTGTTACGCTCACTGAAATGTCTATATTCCAAAGTCTCTCAAGGCACATCCGATAAACTCTACTGTTCAGCGTTGGATACCTCGATTCCCGGAGCGATCGTTGCGATTGTGGTATATGCCGAAAAGTTCGGTATCATAGTTCTGTTCACAATACACTCGTATAAAGAGACTCGAAACGTATCACACATCTTCTTACCTTACATCCTGATAAATCTTCCCTAGCTTAGAGTGAAACATTAATGTCTTAACAAACAACTTGCATCTTCCCTTCTAATATTCACAACGACTCTCCCCACAGCAATAAAAGTGACTATCACCAACATACTGACTGACTCTAATAACCTGACGACTGACGATGTGGAACGCAAGATGATTTGGAATACAAGACGTTTCGGGACACAAGGCGAGGTTCATTGTCACCGCAGACCATTTACTGTTTTCACGTTTTTGATATGCTGAATGCTCAACAGGAGCCTAATTCAGTCCCTTCAGAGGGGTAATCGAAACTTAAACTTCTTTTAAATATAAGTTCCAAATGTAGCTTCCGTAACAAAATTACAATAGTAAGGAAATCAATCCCTCAGCTACCAAAATTTACATGTCGGAGGGTCTCGAACCCAGAATTACAGGCCCAATTTTCAATGGCCGAACGATAAAGAATACACTTCAGAAACCTCTGATTACCACTGCACCGTATCAGAGCCATGAATGAGTGATCCAAGCACATATATTCAAAATTTTATTTAACATGTTCTGTATTTGGCGTGCGCGGATCCGAGATGGGGACTCGTGAGCACTGAAGCCGTGGAAAGTTCCACGTATGGAGTAAGTGCGACAGAGATAATTATGGGACGGAAAAAGAAGAGGGTAGGTCTCACCGTGGGGGTGAAAATCGCGGAGAGCCAACATTCCGCACATAAATTGTATGTGGGTAGCCAGCCTAACGGGACTAAAAGGTAGAGGTAAATTAAATTTGAATCTCGATTTACACTACAATTAAGAAAACTAGGATGGCAGCATATGACTCTTCAGAATTAAGAAGAAAAAATGACCGGAAGGTATATGCTATACTAGCAAGATACCCGTGCTTCGCTACGGTATTGTACTGAAATTTATAATTGAATGCTTATTGTTTTATATATAATCCGCCGAAATTCGCGATTTGACTGGTTATCTGAGAGAATCCACCAAAATTCACGATCTGACACGTTTTCTGATAGATTAAGGCAAGTTTCCTACCATTTTTCAATCTTTCTTTCCAGCAATCGATTTCATACTTCCCGGGCTAGGTCCAGGTATTCCACCCGGTCAGTTGGGTCAATTGGACGGTTAATCTCATTCCTATCGCTTATTTCCAAGGTGTTTAAATTTTTATTTATATGCCAGGAGAATCTACTGTAATCTAAGAACGTTCTCCGAAGGAAAATATGGCTCTTGAAAACGAACCCAGGAAAGATAAAAAATGATCGGTTTATGATCAGAATAAGTACATCAGAAATCTACAGCCTGTTTCCAGTCATTCGACAGGGTCAGGAATGGAATGAATAAAGCCCCATCTGGCGGCGGCAATAGGAATTGTGCCGGCTGTCGAAGCCTGTCACACTCCTCTGGGGCAATGGATAATGAATGACAAATGAAATGAAATGATATTGGACAGTGTTGCTGGAATGAATGATGACAGGGAAAACCGGAGTATCCGGAGAAAACCCTGTCCCGCCTCCGTTTTGTCCAGCACGAATGTCTCATGGAGTGACCGGGATTTGAACCACATAACCCAGCTGTGAGAGGCAGGCACGCTGCCACCTGAGCAACGGAGGCTCCTTGTAAGTACATTATGAACAGTAAAATCAACTATTCTCACCTCCTTTTACACCCCACCGCCGTAAAGTTTATTTACCCCCCCCCCCCCACACACACACAAAAATAACAGAAAGGCATGTTTCTTTATGTTTAAAGGAGTTTCCAAACACCAATGTTCACGTCTATTACCTTCAGTTTTGAGACATAAGTATCCCCATAAAAATAATTCACTTTTTTCACTTCCTTTCACACTCCTCCCCCCCCCCCCCGAATTGAATTTTCCGGCAAAAACTTTGTTTCTTTAATAGTGAAGGATCTTCCAAATACCAATTATCACGACTCTAACTTCCTCAGTTTTTGATTTGTGTGACCTCATGAAAGGAATTCAACTCCTTTTCAAACCCACCCACCAAGATGATTTCCCCCCCCCCCCCCGCCAAAAACGCGTTTTCTTTGTTTGTAAAAGAGATCCAAATACCAATTTTCACGTCTGTAACAACTTTAGTTTTTATTAGACGTAAGTATTCTCATACAATTAAGTCAATTAATTTTTCAATTCTATCAACCTCCCCCCCCCTTCATTGGATTTTTCGAGAATACGTGTTTCTTTACTTTAAAGCAGAATCCAAATATCAAATTTCACTTCTGTAACATCTTCATTTTTGAGATATCAGAAGCTTAATTAAAATAATGGCATTCAACCCATTATTCACCCTTTTACACCCCTCCTATTGGGATTTTCCGAAAACAAAAAATACATGTTTCTTTATTTTTGAAGGAGGTTTTAAATACCAATTTTTACATCTGTAAACTTTTCAAGTTTTAAGATGTAGATACACTCATTTTAAAACTTCACCCCTCTTTTCACCCCCCATATTTCGATTTTCCAAAAACGAAAAAATACCTGTTTCTTTATTTTTAAAGTAGATCCCAAATACCAATTTTCAGGTCTGTAATATCTTCAGGTTCTGAAATAAAAGTAGCCTCATTAAATACATTCAACCCATTTTTCACCCTTTTCCGCCCTTCCTGTTGGGATTTTCCGAAAACAAAAATATACGTGTTTCTTTACTTTAAAGGAGATTCTAAAAACTAATTTTTTACATCTATAAACTTTAAAAGTTTTGTGATATAGATACAATCATTTTAAATATTCACCCCCTCTCACCCCCATTAATTGGATTTTCCAAAAACAAAAAAATACGTGTTTCTTTATTTTTAAAGGAGATGGAAAACACCAATTTTCAGGTCTGTAATATATTCAGTTTCTGAGATATAAGTATCCTCATTAAATGCATTCAACCCATTTTTCACCCCTTTCCACCTTTCCTACAGGGGATTTTCCGAAAACAAAAAAATACGTGTTTCTTTATTTTTAATGAAATTTATAAATATCAATTTTTACAACTGTAAACTTTCAAAATTTTGAGATATAGATACACTGATTTTAAAAATTCACCCCCCTTTTCACACCCCATTAATTGGATTTTCCAAAAACAAAAAAATACGGGTTTGTTTATTTTTAAAAGAGATCAAAAGTACCAATTTTCAGGTCTGTAATACCTTCATTTTTTGAGATATAAGTACTGGTATCCTGATTAAAGGCATTCAACCACTTTTTCACCCTTTTTCACCCCTCCTATTGGGATTTTCTGAAAACAAAAAAATACGTATTTCATTATTTTTCAAGAAGATTCTAAATATCAATTTTTACATTTGTAAACTTTTAAAGTTTTGAGATATAGATTCACTCATTTTAAAATTTCACCCCGCTTTTCACCCCCTTAGCGACGGAATATCCAAAAATCCTCTCTTAGCGAGCACCTACATCTTAATATGAATATATCCCCAAAATTTCATTTCTTTATGTCCAGTAGTTTTGGCTCGGCGATGATGAATCAGTCAGTCAGTCAGTCAGTCAGTCAGTCAGTCAGTCAGTCAGTCAGTCAGTCAGTCAGTCAGTCAGTCAGTCAGTCAGTCAGTCAGGACAAGCTATTTTATATATATAGATATTCCCGAGTAATGTAAATTACGCAGTTGTGATTCTATCACATGAAGGAAGCGTCCCCACGCAATGCACAGAACACATAGCCTGCTACGGGAATTCCCCCGGTTGCCTTAAAGGCAGGGATGGCACTTTGAGTCATTGCAAGAAGTTTACGATCGATTTCGTTTCCGCATACTATGAAGACACATGAGATCATCTTAGCTACCTTTCGAACGCACTGCTTGACTGATATTCGTGATATCAATGGAATAATTCGATATTCTCTCTGGGAGGTTTCTAGGGTCAGCCATCTTGTGCCAGTCTTAAATAAATAGACCAGACAGACGCGGAGCCCAGTCAGTCTGAAAAAAGTCCCTGGGCTCGTTCCACGTGACTCGTCGCAAAAATCAATCTCTTTGTGCGGTAATAATCTGAGACAATAAGCTTAGATATAGAACATCTTATGCAGAAAGAGATCGCGTTGTATTTGTTCGATAGCGCCCGAATTTCGAATAATTTCTGTAACATTTAGAGACGGATTCGAGATTATTATTATTATTATCATTATTATTATTATTATTATTATTATTATTATTATTATTATTATTATTATTATTATTATTATTATTATATAATCGGGCATAAATTCAGTGAGAGTGTAGAGTGTGGAGTGTAGAGTGTGATTTGAATTTACGTGAACGTGTGTCTTATATTCTGTGTTGAAGCAACACTTTCTTCGGTGGAGAACGAGATACAAACCATATTCCAGGAAACAGCTACTCAGTTCTGGACCCCTGATATCCCAATGACGATCGACGCTGGAATGGAGTTGTATGTCTTCCCAGCATGGGAATTCCCAAGGCTCGAACGGAAGGCACAATGCAGTATTCAGATAAATGCATAATCCCATTATAAATAAATATGAATGCGTAGCTTGTAAATAATTCATTTATCCTGTTTAGGGATTTGGTATGGGAAGCTTCTGAGTGAGTTAATTTAGTTAAATTTTGCAAGAAATCATGAAGGTATAGTAGTAATTAGTCAATTTTAATTATTAGCTCACAGTAGTCGTGTAATTCAATTTTTGGCAACGTATTGGATTTAACGTCTCAGGATAGGAATTCTTTATTTATTTTGTGAGTGCATTTGGTTAAGGGTTAGGGTTGTGGTGTATAATAATATAATGATTGCACGTAAATAGAGTCTAATTAATGCATGTTTTTGAAGCAGGAATGCATTCGATATATATTTGTATGTCAGTTATTAGTAGTTTTGTAGCATAAGGTCCATGGCTGCAGATTTGCTGTATAGTGTACTATGAAGGTAATTACAGTAATTTATTCGATCATATAATGGGTATACACTTGTATGAACAGAAATATTTCAAAATCATTCCGTCATGTGAGTTGTTTTTATTTATATATATTTTGGAGGGTCACGTACTCTAAAATATGGTCTTAAAGACCAATGTAAACGTATGTATGAGTTTATTTTACTGTTTGTCGCCAAGGACATTAAATATTAGTTTGTTCATATTGGGATAATTTCATTTGCCGTAGTATAGAGCATCCTGAAGCCTCCGTGGCTTAGCGCGCCGGTCTCTCACCGCTGGGTTCTGTGGTTCAAATCCCGGTCACTCCATGTGAAATTTGTGCTGGACAAAGCGGACGTGGGACGGGTTTTTCTCCGGGTACTCCGGTTTCCCCAGTAATCTTTCATTCAAGCAACACTCTCCAAAATCATTTCATTTCATCTGTCATTCATTAATCATTCCCCCAGAGGAGTGCGACAGGCTTCGGCAGCCGGCACAATTCCTATCCTCGCCGCTTCATTCATTTCATTCCTGACCAGGTCGGATGACTGGAAACAGGCTGTGGATTTTCATTTTCATAGAGCATCCTGAATTATTCTCCACACCCTTAAGCCTGTAAACTAGATGAGACAATAACTTTGTGAAGTTTATGTTAGACTTGAACTAAAATCGTTGTGATTTAGCTCACAAGAGTTAGTGACGGTCGGTATATATATAGAACATACGGTGCGTACCCGAAGTGTGAGATTAACGTGTGCAATTCGTTAATAATTAACCGCTGACAAGGACAGATAGCAACCGGTCCAAATTCCCTTAATTTAGTGCCGCGTAGATCTGACTAATATCTATGCGGCGGCTATAGTTAATTGTTAGCCAATACTAAGGTTGCGGTCGTGCATTCGAGCACACTAAGCGGAGAAGTGGATGGTGCTAATTTAATTAAACAGTTCCAGATACAGCTTAACATCAAGAAAACACCAGCCATGAACTACCCAGGAGTCAAACAAGAGGACCTTCATGCCTGTGCTGTGTGTCGTAATCATGGGCTAAGCCTGCATGACATAGTTGCATGTGATTCGCCTCTGATGGAGAGGTTGCCACCAAGTTATGTTCTTTTGTTCTTTAAACATGTGAAGTGATAGCTGGATTCACTAGGAAAGACCATTTTAAATATGTAAATGAACTATTAAATGTGAGCCAGAGTGGCATTTGTACTGCTCATTTCAGTAAATTTAAGTACGTTTAAGGCTGCATGCATGCTAAGTCCCCGAGCTGTGTATTGTACATATTTGGATGGGAATAAGGGAAAGAATAGGTTATATACAGTTGTGTATTACTGTTATTTGTATTTTATTCCAGTTTATGTTGAGTTAGGATAGAGTTGTATGGGTAGATTCTTCGTGAAAAAATCTAGTGGACTGTACGCCACCAGTGTCGAAGCGTGAGGGCGGATTAGACTAGAACCAGTGTCGGGAGGGATCTTATGTTGCATGATGCATGAATTTCAGCTTGAGAAGCCGCAAGGGGAGACGTCTCAACGTCGAGAGTAGAGTATGTGGTGGCAGCCAAATTCGTGGATAAGTACCGGTCGTAGAAACGAGGTTTATTTATATGTGAGGATAGAGAACTAGCTACTTGCGGATATATTACTGGGAATGAGAGGCAAAGAGATAGGCTATGAAAGCTGTCATGTTATATTTGGAGCCGTGATGATGATGATGATGATGATGATGATGATGATGAGATAATGAAACGGCCTGTTAAATGTGAAATTATGTAAGGCTGTGAGTCGTATTTTCTGGCCAGGTGTGTGTTTATTTGTTGAACTGACAATGTTGTCAAGGCCTGATGTGCCTTTTATTCTTTCCCCTGGTATCTGGCGACACTCGACTCAGATGTACACTGGTCGGAGAGGGGTAGTGCAGGTTTACAAACAGTCCCGTTACGTTTGTGAATCGCTTAGCCACAAAGACCTAGTTGGTTGTTGATTTCTGTGGACCATCAGCTGATTTCCCTGCCTGATACATGCTACTACTATGCTGTATCTACATGAGATATGGGACATCCAGTGTCCGGACATGTTGGGTTCTTGGTCCGACAGCTCTATCAACTTTAGTGTATATAATGCATGTGTTCTATTTTCCAGGTTTTATTTATTTTCATACTGTGATTTTGTATTTTGTGTCCAGTGTGTTATTTATTTGTTGCAATGTTGTCTTTCGTTCGATAATGGGGATACATAGCCCGATGGCCGTTTTTGGGAAGAGAGGTTCTGACCTCATCTGTGATCATGGGTTCGGACCCATATGGTAGAATCTGTGACAATTTTGGAAGGGTGATTCAGATGCAGTTCTGAACAAGTATTGTATATGTTTGTGTCCGAGTGTTCGGTATATGTATGTAATTTAGACCATCACTAGTGGATCGGGTATTACTGTCACATATCATGAACGGTTTAGGAAATCGAGCCCTCGGGAAAAACCAGGGACTTAACAAAGCGCGCAACAACAATATGTAAATTTTTCCATATGCATTCCATATGAAACTCTCTTGATATCTCGAGTTCGTTACCCGCATCGTTTGTAAACGATTTGTTTGATAATTGTAATTTCTGTAGAAATTCGTGTGATTTTCTCTGATTGACACAACCAGTGGTCGGTTGTTTTATTTCATTTTTTCGTTTAGTATGGTTTCTTCGTGTGGTTTTAGTATAATAAAACCATTTTACCCGATTTCTCGAGTTCTCATTCACTAGATCAGGGCCTCTCAAACGCCCAAAATCTCACGCGTGCAAATCGAGGCGAAAGAGCTCCGTGCACTGTGCATCGGTCCCACTCGTTTCAGCTCGGACGAACGCTTCGTCTCTAGGCTACTCGGCTAAGCTCGGCTCTACACGGCTCAAGTCAGCTCGGATTTAGAGCGCTACGGAGAAAGTGCGGTAGAGGGTGACAAGGGGAGCGAGCGAGACAGGCGTGAGGAAAGAGAGAGTAAGCGCTATTGCTCCAAATCGAGGAGTGCGGGGTCTGCACTCTGGTCAACCAAGGGAAGTCGTCTTTTGCACCGTGCACAGTGCATGCACCAAGCGCATGCACCCTGAGAGGCCCTGCACTAGATGTATGTACGTATTACGTGTTACGTATTACCTGTCCGTGTATTTTAGTGTATTGCATAAGTTATTTTTTTAATTTGCTATTGACCCTATTCGGACGCACCACGCGCTTTTACTCCTGAGCTATGCCGAAATTAGGAGAGGATACGGTACAATGTATTGACCTAAAATCTTCTTAAAAGTTGAAATATTGACTGATCTTTGCAAACCGGCAAAAATGCAGAAGACCGAGCTCAATAACTGCAGTCGCTTAAGTGCGGCCAGTATCCAGTATTCGGGAGATAGTAGGTTCGAACCCCACTATCGGCAGCCCTGAAGATGGTTTTCCGTGGTTTCCCATTTTCACACCAGGAAAATGCTGGGGCTGTGCCTTAATTAAGGCAACGGACGCTTCCTTCCAACTCCTATCCCTTTCCTGTCCCATCGTCGCCATAAGACCTATCTGTGTCAGTGCGACGTAAAGCAACTGGCAAAAAAAACGCAGAAAGGAAAATAATAACGTGTTATTAACGTTTGTTATATCGCAGATGAATTTCTGTACTGTTGAAAAACGATCTAAAGCGAAGAGAGAAAATTATAACATTTCAACAACATCCGCCTCCTAATTATCAGTAATGGGTTCATTGCATTCCGCATGGATTTCCCTTGTCTTGAAAACACTATTGTCTCCTTGCTTTTCTATAGCCTGTTATTTCCTTGTTCCTAAAATAGCAACTCTATTTGTCTTAGCTAGCGCAATCAGTAATCCCTCTTTGTGTTCGACTTGACCGTGGCGTCGGAGCTCTGAATCGTCTTTTCCATTGTTTGAACTCGTGACATACTTTTCACCTTAAGATATTACATACGTAATTTACTGCATACAACTCACTGAGCTCTTGGCTCAAGCCAACACAAGTTCTATATGGGTTTAGCCCAATTTTACGATCGGATATCTTTCTTGACGCCAAACCTGTGTGGAGAGATTTATTGACAATTATCTGACGTGCCCGTGCTTCGCTACGGAATTCTACATTGTATAGAGAATAATTGTTTGTGAGATAGTCTACGTGTTTTAAGATTTAATCAAATCGCATGGCTGTTTACCTTACTCAAGACATACCCTGATATTCCGGAATGATATTTATTATCTTTCAAATGGTGAAAGAAGTTTCAAAATCGGTCCGATAAATTCTGAGATTACCCGTTACTCATAAATAAACTCACATTTTCTCTTCATCTGAAAAATGAAATGGCGTGCAGGTCTTTTGATTTGACGCCCGTAGGAGACCTGTGGGTCGTGATGACGATGAAATGATGATCAAGATGACACATACACCCAGCTCCTGTGCAAGCGAAATTAACCAATGATGGTTAAAATTCCCGATCCTATCCAAATCGAACCCGGGACCCCTGTGACCAAGGGCCAGCACTGCAACCATTTAGCCATGGAGTCGGACTCTCTCCTCATCTGGGGAGAGTTAGTTACAAACAGTTTAGCCCGGTACCTCTGTAATTTCTATGAACCTTGGTCATTTTGGCGCGTGAGTGTCAAAGATGATTTACGATGGTTGTGAATAAAATACGCCAAACAAACAGTTTAGCCAAGATCAACTACAAGACCGTGAAGCGGTATAAAAATAATGGCGGTATGCTTCGGCCATAGTCGTCAGTGCAATTTCCCTGTTTCTTGTGAGATTATGGGAAAGCAATGCCATATTAAATGACGCTGATAATGTTCACAATATCAGCACAAAATAACTATATTCAACATAAAACGAGTATCCGAAGTTAAAGACCGCAAAATTATATTACTGTCTAAAATAAATATTAAAAATATAAATGGGTGTTCGAACTTCGTCCATAATCCTACAAGCAGCCAAGTCGAAAATCGCAAACTTCTACCAGCATCTATCAGTAAATCGAGACATGTGAAATAAATTAATAGAAGAACAGAAAACAAAATACAAGTACATTGAAATTCCACTCTCAGTTACAATGAATTTCTGTAATCAACTTCAACTGTGGACATTAGGATATATATTATGTCTAGAATATCAGCCCACTGTCAATAAGACCACATAATACTGACGGCAAAAAATATACCTGATCTTCATTATAATTCCTACCATGAAGTTAAACGAGGAGCCGAGGACAGAGGGCATTGGTTGCATAGACAAGGCATTGGTTTTTGACACTGATACTAAATTACTTTTCAGCCTCCGTGGCGAAGGCGGCAGCGCGTCGGCCTATCAGCGCTGGGTTCCGAGGTTCAAATCCCGGTCACTCTATGTGAGATTTGTGCTGGACAAAGCGGATGCTGGGCAGGTTTTTCTCTGGGTACTCCGGTTTTCCCTGTCATCTTTCATTCCAGCAACACTCTCCAATATCATTTCATCTGTCAGTCATTAAACATTGTCCCAGAGGAGTGCGACAGACCTCGGCAGCCGGCACAATTCCTATCCTCGCCGAAAGATGGGGGCTTCATTCATTCATCCCTGGCCCGGTCACTGACTGGAAAACATGTAATAATAATGTTATTTGCTTTACGTCCCACTAACTACTTTTACGGTCTTCGGAGACGCCGAGGAGCCGGAATTTAGTCCCGCAGGAGTTCTTTTACGTGCCAGTAAATCTACCGACACGAGGCTGTCGTATTTGAGCACCTTCAAATACCACCGGACTGAACCAGGATCGAACCTGCCAAGTTGGGGTTAGAAGGCCAGCGCCTTAACCGTCTGAGCCACTCAGCCCGGCGGGAAAACATGTTGTAAGTTTTCATCACTAAGTAACTTTCTGCTAAATTTCATTATTTCGCACTCTTTTGCATTACTACTGAGAGTTCACATGTATCGCCACGGTTACATCTCTTCACAATTTTGGTGTGGAGGTTCTTAGCAAGTACTTTCGGGAAAAGTTTTTACTCGACAGAATTTTTGTAATAATTGATAAAAAGAAACCTATATAATAAATTAAAGCTGATAACGTTCGTATTTCCGTAATGAAGAACGGTTATATTTAAAAAAAAATCACGAAATGATATTGCTGTGTCATCTACAACAATATCAAAGCACAATATCATGTTCGACCTACGTACCTAACCCTAAAAACAGCAAAATTGAAAATCACTAACTTATATTAACATTTATCAGTAAATCATAACAGCGTAAAAATGATTAAAGAAAAAGCTTCCAACTTCGACCACGTTTTAATTAGTTCCAACAAAACACCACACGGACACTCATCATTAAGGTTACACACATTGTTCTCTGTTAACTGAATTCCTAAATCACCTTTCATTCTGTAACTAGATAAATTCATGTTAATAATTGGCATAAATCAGCACCAGGAAAAGTATGAAAACATTGCAATACTGAGTCACATGTGACCTCATCGGTCATGTACATATTTATTTATTAACTATTTGGCAGTGAAAAACATTTGTAAAGCTCCCTCGTACTTGTTACAAAAAGTTGCATTAGGTTGCACATGCTTACACAACCTTTCTAGCCTGCTAAACACCACTCCGTCTTAACTAAAAGAATACACAGATAGAGAGAGAGAGAGAGAGAGAGAGAAGAAAATGTCAAGCCAGAAAAATCGATAATGATACCTTCACCCGTTGAAAAAATGGCCGAACACGATGTTGCCAGCTCGCGAGTTGCATTTGTATGATGAGATTTCGAGCCATGCATAATATTTAATATGGGAAACCTCGGGATGTTATATGATTTCATTATAGATATCTGCCAATATTCCAATTCTTTATAATATACACTGACTGACAGAGCAAATGCAACACCAAGAAGGAGTGGTTCGAAACGGATGAAAGTTGGGGAAAAAACAGAGACGGCACGGACGAATAATTGATGTTTATTTCAAACCGATATGCAGGTTACACAATGCGCACGGCATCGACTCAGTAGGATGTAGGACCACCGCGAGTGGCGATGCACGCAGAAACACGTCGAGGTACAGAGTCAATAAGAGTGCGGATGGTGTCCTGAGGGATGGTTCTCCATTCTCTGTCAACCATTTGCCACAGTTGGTCGTCCGTACGAGGCTGGGGCAGAGTTTGCAAACGGCGTCCAATGAGATCCCACACGTGTTCGATTGGTGAGAGATCCGGAGAGTACGCTGGCCACGGAAGCATCTGTACACCTCGTAGAGCCTGTTGGGAGATGCGAGCAGTGTGTGGGCGGGCATTATCCTGCTGAAACAGAGCATTGGGCAGCCCCTGAAGGTACGGGAGTGCCACCGGCCGCAGCACATGCTGCACGTAGCGGTGGGCATTTAACGTGCCTTGAATACGCACTAGAGGTGACGTGGAATCATACGCAATAGCGCCCCAAACCATGATGCCGCGTTGTCTAGCGGTAGGGCGCTCCACAGTTATTGCCGGATTTGACCTTTCTCCACGCCGACGCCACACTCGTCTGCGGTGACTATCACTGACAGAACAGAAGCGTGACGCATCGGAGAACACGACGTTCCGCCATTCCCTCATCCAAGTCGCTCTAGCCCGGCACCATGCCAGGCGTGCACGTCTATGCTGTGGAGTCAATGGTAGTCTTCTGAGCGGACGCCGGGAGAGCAGGCCTCCTTCAACCAATCGACGGGAAATTGTTCTGGTCGATATTGGAACAGCCAGGGTGTCTTGCACATGCTGAAGAATGGCGGTTGACGTGGCGTGCGGGGCTGCCACCGCTTGGCGGTGGATGCGCCGATCCTCGCGTGCTGACGTCACTCGGGCTGCGCCTGGATCCCTCGCACGTGCCACATGTCCCTGCGCCAACCATCTTCGCCACAGGCGCTGCACCGTGGACACATCCCTATGGGTATCGGCTGCGATTTGACGAAGCGACCAACCTGCCCTTCTCAGCCCGATCACCATACCCCTCGTAAAGTCGTCTGTCTGCTGGAAATGCCTCCGTTGACGGCGGCCTGGCATTCCTACCTATATACGTGTCCTGTGGCACACGACAACACGTTCTACAATGACTGTCGGCTGAGAAATCACGGTACGAAGTGGGCCATTCGCCAACGCCGTGTCCCATTTATCGTTCGCTACGTGCGCAGCACAGCGGCGCATTTCACATCATGAGCATACCTCAGTGACGTCAGTCTACCCTGCAATTGGCATAAAGTTCTGACCACTCCTTCTTGGTGTTGCATTTGCTCTGTCAGTCAGTGTATTAACATGTGGAAGAATACGCAATCGTTGCATTATATAATACGCTAAGCGTCATGATGCGTCCTTTGTACGCAGCACTCTCATGGAGGACATTGTAGGGGCATTATTTTGATAATTAATTTTAAATAAATGGCCGAACAATTCAGGTTCCGCATATAACCAGACTACTTAAGAATCTGAGTCACACGTTTGAGTGTATTACCGATGTCATACGACACGTGGAACTATTAATTTAAAAAAAGTAGTGGGGATTAGCCACTGTCTCTTGCAAGAGTGGGGGAAAGTTTTTAAAATGAATAGCGGTGTAGACAACAGTATCCACTTCACGCGAAGGATCCAAAGCAGAACCACGGTTTGATGGTGTTCTGATCTATTTAGTGTTACAGACTGCAAATATGCAGTTTACATCTTCAAGAATATATAATTGTCTACAAACAATAGTATTTAAAAAAGGTAGAAGTTATGTGACCACAAGAACGGTATAATTGTAACTTTTTAAAAGTGATGCAACAAGTGTTAATTTCATTAAAGTGTAATAATTGTATTTTTGTGATAAAGTGACGCAACAAGTGTTAATCTAATAAAAGCTGTTATAAGTGTAGAAGATAACCATTGGATTATGAACGCGCTCAGCGGGAGTAGCAACGGTCATGAACCCGTGACCAACGTCAACACCATGTAAGCTTGAAAAAGGAAGATGAGGGTCTTACCCGGGACCCGAACCTTGGATAGTTACGACATGATGATAAGTACTAAAATGAATTTTTTTAATAAATGCGCGGTTATTCATTATGCAGATCACGTAAATTAGGTTAGACATGTAAAGTGCATGTATTTTTTTAATTAGAGAGAGAACTTGTGAGTGGTCTTCATATTCATTTATGTTCATTTCATAGAAGTAATAGTCTACTCCATGGGCTTAAAATATATATAATTAACGTAATGCATGTATTTGACGTGATGATAAAACATTAGTTAGTCTGAGAGTGCTTAGATTAGGGAAAAGTAATTGAAAGTAGATTTGTTTTGGCACTGAGCCAAGCCGTAATTTTGTATAATTTATTTACGTGATATCCAAGCTTATTATGATCATGCATGGTGATTATGCTCGTAAAAATTGATATTCGGCTGTTGACATCAGGATAGGAAGGCACTCTTATTTTCGTGCAATTTGCATGATAATATTTGTAGATGGCTGTATTAATTATATGCGTAACTTGTGACATGCCTGGACATCGAACAGACGCCCTCCTATTGAGATTAGCGTTTTCCTTTAATGTCGAACATTTTCCCTTTCTATATATGAGAATAACATTATGGATATGTTTAAAATCCATATTTGATTTTATTGATTTGAGTTTAAGATGTAGGAAAAACCTAGGCTGTATTCTGTAATCGGATGGAATAGAAGCCGGTCATTCTAAGTTGAAGGATGTGAATATGAGAAAATGAACAGTGGATTGATATTGTATTATAGAATTGTGGCAGGACAGTGAATTTATAAGCCAGTGGAGCTTTGGAAGTATGATATGAGAATATGTACTGAAATGAGATTATTTAACAAATATGTGTTCCAAGGGAAACGATTTGCTTTCACCTTGAGATGTTGAAAGGATATTTCTGCCACACCGGGCCATTATTTGCTAGGGCTTTGACGTCCAGAGATTTACGATGAGGGGAGAGTGAAGAAGGCTTGCCCCTTGTAGAGGATTACTGTATACTGTATTGTTCGAGCTATTCCACTTAGAATGAAGGCAGTGCGACACCGATTATTGTTTAAGGAGTCTTTTACTTTTCCATGTAAGATTTTATAATAATATTTAACTAACTGGAACGCCAGTATTATTATTTGTTTGTTGACCCTATGTTTAATTAAGAAAGGCAGTTTTATAGACCCGTTTGTCGATGCCATCTTGGATATCATCGGTTCGAGTTCTGAGGCAACCATGGATTTTTTGTCACATATTTTTTTACAGCCAATTGAATGTGTATATTGTTTGTTGTTTCTTTTCATATTATGTGTACATACTTTTTTATACTTTCTTTTAGTCGTTTCACTCTTTATGTGGATGACAAATCGAGTTTTATTTTCGTAAATTTTGTCAATGGATTCATTGGGATGTGGGTTCGATTTCTGGACCCGACATCAGTCATTTTATTTTGATTAGGATTTTATCGACTAGCATTCACTTATTATTTGTTTACTTTTTGTAATATAATTATTTAGCTAGGTGACCACTTCAAGTTATCTTCAATTGATTTTGTTGTATAAATAATTGCTTCTTCTGATAGTGAAGAAAGTTGTTAATGATAACCGTCGCATTTATAAGGATATCTCTGATTTTAAAAAAAGGTATGTTATACAAATTATAATGTAATATTTATCATCATGTCGGGAAGAAGAAAGAGGTAAAGGAGAAATAAAATTTTGACATTTTGCAATTGGTATTTAGTCCAATGGACATTGCATATTCAACATTGATATACTATAAATATACAGGGTCAACTTTTAATTAATTTGATTTATCAAGGCTCAATAAACTTTTGTCTGCCTGTCATTCTGCCGAATAACATTGTATCCCAGGTTTCCTTCCGTTCATTTATGCCTTTAAGCTAGTTATGTGTTATTTTCTTTGATCTTTCGCCGCGAACGCACCATGGCCCTGGGAGGTCGGTGGTTTGATTCTATGGAACGGAAGGGTGCAGTAGACCCTTGCACGGTCGGAAGAGCTTTTGCTCACCCATCATTTCTGAAAAAAAATGTTTTCGTTCCTTACTGATGAGGTGGCATTCGACTCTAGACTAAAAAGTTCCCTTTCCATCAGGCGTCTTGGCGTATGGTGCTATATGGCGGTATCCCGACTTTTTAGGGACTATCATGCAGTTATTTGGTTCTATGCGGCAAATGGCGTGGGGTGGAAAGGTTGCAGTAATGAAGAACGGTTATATTTTTTTAAAAATCACGAAATGATATTGCTGTGTCATCTACAACAATATCAAAGCACAATATCATGTTCGACCTACGTACCTAACCCTAAAAACAGCAAAATTGAAAATCACTAACTTATATTAACATTTATCAGTAAATCATAACAGCGTAAAAATGATTAAAGAAAAAGCTTCCAACTTCGCCCACGTTTTAATTAGTTCCAACAAAACACCACACGGACACTCATCATTAAGGTTACACACATTTTTCCCTGTTAACTGAATTCCTAAATCACCTTTCATTCTGTAACTAGATAAATTCATGTTAATAATTGGCATAAATCAGCACCAGGGAAAGTATGAAAACATTGCAATACTGAGTCACAAACATTGGCAATTGACACTTAAAGCTCTCCTTTTAGCCATAGGATGAAATAGGCCCACGGAGCATTTCCTAGTCGCAATGGAAAGGAAACTTTCGTCTTCTCTGATGAAATGAAATGTCGTATGGCTTTTAGTGCCGGGATATCCCAGGACGGGTTCGGCTCGCCAGGTGCAGGTCTTTCTATTTGACTCCCGTAGGCGACCTGCGCGTCATGATGAGGATGAAATAATGATGAAGACAACACATATACCCAGACCCCGTGCCGTAGAAATGAACCAATTAAGGTTAAAATCCCCGACCCGGCCGGGAATCGAACCCGGGATCCTCTGAACCGAAGGCCAGTACGCTGACCGTTCAGCCAACGAGTCAGACGTCTTCTCTGATAATAAACCTGGTATAAAAATATCCAAAACACACCGAAGTATTACCGATCACTACACAATTACCACTTCTACGGAAAGAAGACAATGCAGAAAGATGCCAGGAACATACCAAACAGTTGTATCAAGGGAAAGCAGTATATGATAAGATTCTGGAACAAAAAGAGGCTGTTGATGCTCATGAAATGGGAGGCCCAAATTTGAGTTCAGAATTCGACAGAGTATTGAGAGAACTAAATAGGAATAACGCACCTGGAATTGATTATATACCCGCAGAATTACTGACTGCATCAGAAAAACCATCATAGCGAAGTAATTCCATTTAGTGTGTAAAATATATGATACAGGAGTAGTGCCATCCGATTTTAGACAGAATGTTATATCTATTCCCAAGGAAGTAGGTGCTGCCAAGTATGAAAACTATCACAACATTAGTTTATTATTTTACGACTGAAAATTGTTATGTATTACAAAAGGATGGAAAGACTAGTTGAAGCTGAATTGGGGGAAGATTAGTTCAGCTGCAGAAGAAATGTAGGAACACGTGAAGCAATCCTGACTGAGCATCTCATCTCAGAGGATGGAATTAAGAAAGTCGAGCCCGCGCACGTCCGCCTCTGTGGTTAGTGTGATTAGCTGCCACCTCGGAGGGCCGGGTTCGATTCCCGGCTCTGCCAAGAAATTCGAAAACTGGTACGAGGGCTGGAACGGGGTCCACTCAGCCTCTGGAGGTCAACTGAGTAAAGTTGGTTTCGATTCTCACCTCAGCCATCCTGGAAGTGGTTTTCTGTGGTTTCCCACTTCTCCTCCAGGTAAATGCCGGGATGGTATCTAACTTAAGGCCACGGCCGCTTCCTTCCCTCTTCCTTGTCTATCCCTTCCAATCTTCCCATCCCCCACAAGGCCCCTGTTCAACATAGCAGGTGAGGTCGCCTGGGCGAGGTATTGGTCATCCTGCCCGATTGTATCCCCCGACCCAGAGTCTGAAGCTCCAGGACACTGTCCTTGAGGCGGTAGAGATGAGATCCCTCGCTGATTGCGAGGGTAAAACCGACCCTGGAGGGTAAACAGATATAAGAAGAAGAAGAACCCACGCACTTGGCATTCGTAGATCTAGAAAAGGCATTCGATAATATTGTATAGACCAAGCTATTTGAGATTCTGAATGTGATAGGGATCAGATACAGAGAAAGAAGAATTATCTACAATCTAGTCATCAATGATAAGAATTGCCTTCGTGGCGAGACGTAGTGTTTACAGTGCACCATGTCTTGTAGTGTGGAATAGACCAACTTTATTACTTTCATCGACCTGTTTCAGTCTCGTCCTTGGGTTTAACGATATGAAAATGACTGAGGTATGAGCGATACTAGTTATGCGATTCTAAATGAAGAGAGTACCTGTTATGATTGGTGTGAAAATGTCGCTTATAGGATTGGTTGGTGCGGTCATTTCAGTGGGCTCGGCATACTGATATGTAATAGCAACTTCTGGCTCGGCGAGGAAAGCAACGGGGAATTACCTCGTTCCTCATTTCCCTAGTATGCCTCTTCAGTGACTAGTAGGCGATTTATAACTGTTATTTGTGGAGCTGTTGAGGATCAAGCTAATCTTCGGTTTGAACACCACCAACAACAACAACAACAGTGATAAAAATCGAAGGCTTTGAAAAAAGTAGCCGCAATCCAGAAAGGAGTAAGATAAGGCTGCAGCTTTTACCCTCTCCTTTCCAATATTTTTAAAAAGCAGGAGGTAAAGGAAATCAAAGAAGAATTTCAAAAGGGAATCGCAATCGAAGGAGAGGAAATCAAAACACGGAAATTTGCCGATGATATTGTTATTTTATCAGAATCTGCAGAAGATCTAGAGAAGCTGCTGAGTGACGGAGTCTTGGAAAAGGAGTACAAGATAAAAATAAATAAGTCCGAAGGAAATA
This sequence comes from Anabrus simplex, assembly GCF_040414725.1. Taxonomy (NCBI): domain Eukaryota; kingdom Metazoa; phylum Arthropoda; class Insecta; order Orthoptera; family Tettigoniidae; genus Anabrus; species Anabrus simplex. The sequence goes on along the minus strand of NC_090265.1, from coordinate 1,480,810,627 downwards.
AAGTAATGGAGTGCAGTCGAACGAAGTCAAAATGATGCAGGCAATATTATATTAGGAAATGGAGTCTTAAAAGGAGTAAATGAATATTGCTACTTGGATAGTAAAATAACTAAGGACGGCAGAAGTAAGGAGGACATAACGTGTAGACTAGCACAAACAAGGAAAACTTTAAAAAGGAAATTTGCCCTTTTCGAATATTGATACAGGAATTAGAAAGATGTTTTTGAAGACTTTAGTCTGGAGCGTGTCATTAAACATGGGCGATAACTAGTTCCGAAAGAAAGAGTAGAATTTTTTGAAATGTGGTGTTACAGAAGAATTCTGATGGTGAGATGGATAGATCGAATCACGAATGAAGAGATACTGGATGGAATTGGTGCGGGGAGATAGATTTGTCTAAATATCACGAAACGAAGAGATAGAATGATAGGACACAACTTAAGACATCCAGGACTTGTTCACTTTTTTGGGGGGAGAGTGTGTGTGCTGTAAGAATGGTAGGGGTAGATCAAGGCATGAATATGACAAGCAGATTAGAGGAGATGTAAGACGTAATAGTTACGTAGACATGAAAAGGTTAGCACAGGAGAGGATGGTATAGAGAGATGCATCGAAACAGTGTATGGACTCATGACACAAACAACAATTGTTAATTAATTTCCTTTTCTTCCTTCCTTTCTTAATCTGTTTACCCTCCAGGTAGGCTTTTCCCTCGCAATCAGCGAGGGATCCCATCTCTACCGTCTCAAGGCAGTGTCCTGGAGCGTGAGACATTGCGTCGGGGGTTACAACTGCGCAGGAGGACCATTGCCCCGTCCAGGCTGCCTCACCTGCTATGTTGCACAGGGGCCTTGTAGAGGGATGGGAAGATCGGAAGGGACAGGCAAGGAAGGGACAGGCAAGGAAGGGACAGGCAAGGAAGAGGGAAAGAAGCGGTAGTGGCCTTAAGTTACTTACCATCCCGGCATTTGCCTGGAGGAAAAATGAAAACCACGGAAAACCACGGAAAACCACTTCAAGGATGGCTGAGGTGGGAATCGAGCCCACCTCTACTCATTTGACCTCCCAACACTGAGTGGACCCAGTTCCAGCCCTCGCACCACTTTTAAAATTTCGTAGCAGTGCCGGAAATCGAACCCGCTACTCCGGGGGTGGCAGCTAATCACGCTAACCACCACACTACAGAGGTGGAGTAGTTAATTGGCATGACAAGAAAAAAATATTCACTAGAAAGTGCAATCAGGAATAATTTTCTCTTGGGGCATAAAGCGTATTATCTGTCACATTCACAAATGCATTCAGGACATGGAGAGTGAAATATTGCTTTACAGATCGTATGATGTAAACCACGTACTGCATATGTCGTAACTGTCACACAGTCAGCTTATAACATGTTCCTTTACATTCATTCATTCATTCATTCATTCATTCATTCATTCATTCATTTTTCTTTGTCTGGAGCTCAAGAAGTAGTTGCGAATACTGTTCTGTCGGTGGTAGATGCTGCTCTATTCGTAAGTCTTCTATGAAGATTGACTCACCAGCCAGTTCGTATGTTAGGCGTGAAGGGTTGTATTTAGATATTCACAGTAGCATATATACCGTGTGATTTAGCCGCCCCTTCCAATGTAGTTTTATGCAACCCTGTAATGTGCGCAATGGTTTTGAGATGGCTACTCCCCTGCAGACGTACTGTATGGTACTAATGCCAATTGAGCGCATTTTGCACATGATTCTGAACCCTACAAACAGGTTATATTGCCCACTTGCAAAATATGACGCCTTGAAATCATGTAGAGACGTCCTTTGATCATGGAACTGTATCAATGCATCGTGCCTCGTGACCGGGTGTAATAAAGAGAGGAACCAATGCATGAAACTAGGTAACAGTGCAGTAATTAAAATCTTAAACACCGAACCGGATGCCGTATGCACTCTACTCTAGTCGAACTACCAACACGTTCTCAGCAGTCTAAATAAGCGTATGTGGTTAGGCGTTAGCGTAGTAATCGACGGGATGTGTCATCGTCGGCTCGAATCCTGCGTCGTTTAGATATTTTCGCAACGGTGTGATGTTTGTATACGTAAACACAGGCCACATTCAAACAGTAGAACGACGTTGTTATTAATCTTGGGCCTTGCGCATACTCCGCTGGTTACGGCCTAAGTATAATTTCTGCTGTCATTCTGCATGTTTTCCACAGAGGAATACGTTGATATGCTCCTCATTTATGAGGAAGCAAGACAAAACGCGTGAAAGGCACTACGTCTGTACCAAGAACAGTATCCGCGCAGGTGATACCCGGTTGCTACGATATTCCACCGGGTTGAAAGATGCCTAAGGGCAACAGGCTTGATTTCTAAGCAGCTACCAGTCCGCGATAGGCCCGTTACATTGAGTGAAAATAGCAGTATAAGGGCAATTGCACAACAAGTGAACACCAGCCAGCCGGCCGTCCGGCGAATATTGCATGAACATTAATTTCGCCCATACCTTGAACTACACCAAGAGCCCCATGGGCACAATATCGAAGCTCGAATGGAGTCCTGTCGGTGGCTATAAGTCAGGCTGGATAATGATGCAGGATCCGTTATCACACATCTTGTTCTCGGACGAATCGCGCTTCCACAGTAATGGGAACGTCAATCGCCACAACAAGTACGGTCATCAAGTACGATGGGGAGTGAATGTGTGGTGTGGAATCTTGGGGGATCATCTGATTGGACCTTATTTCTTTGAGGGCCATTGGACGGGACAACGCTACCTGCACTTTCTTCGTCAGGAACTCCCAGTGCTGCTGGAGGATATGCCCTTGCATGATCGTTTGACGATGTGGTTACAACAAGATGGAGCTCCGCCACATTCGACTCTACCCGTTCATAACCATCTGAACGAGGAACTGTCAGTGCAATGGATAGGATGAAAACGCCCTGTTTCTTGGCCCACCAGATTACTGGATTTAACGCCGTTAGACTTCTTCTTGTGGGGGAATTTGAAAAACGTCCTCTACAATCCAGCGCCGGGAAACCCCGACAATCCGCCAACTCACCACAGATGCCTGCCAAGCAATTAAACCTGGAATGTTTCAGCGCGCAAGAAGATCTATTGGACACCGGGCCCGAATGTGCATAAACCAAACTTGTCATCACATCGACCATTTGCTGCGATAAAACATTGGCAGGGTAGTTATGTTCCTGCATTTCCGATCCGTACCTGCCCACCCTGCAAACTAATCGCTTCTTAGGGCCACAAATACATTCATTCACACACAATTTGCATTAAATCCGGTATTGATCGTACATTAAGTGTGGTACTTATTAAAGAAATATTTCAAAATTATGGAATCTTCGCCCCGCAATCGAACCACCCACCATACACGTAATCCCTCTCAACCATGCCTTTATCAACTTAGCTACGGCACCGCACGGCGGACTGTGCAGCTTATAGTATGTACTAGGTTTACTGCGGTCACAATATCAATTTATTGTTTCGCGGGCATGTCAGTTCATACGATCTAGAAGTCACACGCATTACTTCCAGTGTTTAATACGAGTATAATATTACGGCAGCATATCATGGTGAGGCGGTAAATACCAAGATATCCAGTTGTGTTGTCTGAACATTCCGGCATCGGAGATGTTTTTCAGGAGGGAATTAATATTTAGAGGGGGGGGGGGAGCTGAATCACACGGTATATGCATTCAGGTCTAATTATACTGTAGCTGGTCTTCGTTTATCGCGGCACCTTGGTAATCTCTATGAAGTTGCGTCATGACGTTTGAGTGTCAACAAACTGTTTAATCCGGTACCTCTGTAATCTCTATGGAACTATACGAAGGTGGGAATAAAGAAGGGAGTACGCCCAACAGAAAGTAACAATATATATCGTAGCTCACGTCACACTGTATTCAGTCATGGAGACCTTTATTTGCTGGCACCAAGTTATGTGATATATTTCACATAGTGAGTGGCATAATCTGCAAACTCATGTTTCGTTTGGTTCATGTAAATGAGTCTTTACACAAATTTATGGGATTATGGTAAATTTTCCACAGCATGAAGCTCTAGATTGTATCATGGATCTTAACTTTCATGCTTCCCGTTTGTCCAGCCTACTCCTTACGAGCTATGGTATAAAAAAGTTACGAAAACATGAAGTCTTGTACCCACATACCACATATCATAACTATTTTACATACATACATACATACATTATCACTATAGACTGTTATGCCTTTCAGTGTTCAGTCTGCAAGCCTCTGAGAATTTACTAAACGTCGCCACAATCCTCGATTTGCAACTAGTGTTGTGGCCTCATATAGTTCGTGTTTGTGGGTTACTGTAGTCACGTCCTAGTTCGTGAACCATAGGCAACGGCTGAGTGGCCTAATAAGTGGTCCTGAGAATCGGGATACCAGTTGCTATGGAATGGGAGTGGGCATCTCGGACATATTCTGAGTCCTAGCCCTCTTTGTTCTCAGGCGGCTAGGACTATACAATCCACCGGTGGTCCATAACCCGTTAGAGGAGAGATCCGGGGGCAGGCAGCTAATCACACGAACCACTACACCACAGGGGCGGACAGTAAGTAGGGTACCCAGCATATTCAGAGTAACAAGTATTCGTAATGTTGACCACTTTACAGTGTTCATTTAACTTTTTAACATTACGGTGCACGTGGCACACATTTTAATTCGACCGTACTTATTCATCTTCTTTCTTCTTTTTCTTTATCCACGCCCGTGGGATGGCGGGTGCGAACTCTGTCGTACATGTGGATTTGGCTCTGTTTTACGGTCGGAAGCCCTTCCTAACGCCAATCCTATATGGAGGGATGTAATCACTATTGCGTGTTTCTGTGGTGGTTGGTAGTGTAGTTTGTTGCCTAAATATGAAGAGGAAGGTATTGGGGAAAAGCACAAACACCCAGTCCCGAGGGCAGAAGAATTAATCAGAGGCGATGAAAATCCCCGATCCAGTCGGGAATCGAACCCGGGACCCTCTGAAGCTAAGGCCCCGACGCTGGCCATTCAGCCAACGAGTCGGATATAGTTCGAACGTATTTCCTCCTTTCTTAATCAGTTTACCCTCCATCGCCTCAAGGGCAGTGTCCAGGAGCATGAGATTTTGGGTCGGGGGTATAATTGGGGAAGTGTACCAGTACCTCTTTCCGGCGGCCTCACCTGCTGTGCTGAACAGGGGCCTTGTTGGAGGATGTGAAGATTAGAAGGGATAGGCAAGGAAGAAGGAAGGTAGCGGCCGTGGACTTAAGTGAAATAATATCCCGGCATTTCACTGGCGGAGAAGTGGGAAATCACGGCATACCACTTTGAGGACGGCTGAGGTGGGAATTGAAATGAATTGAAACCCATCTACTCAGTTGAACTCCCGAGGCTGAGTGGACCCCTTTTCAGCCCTCGTGCCACTTTTCAAATTTCGTGGCAGAGTCGGGAATCGAACCCGGGCCTCCGAGGCTGGCAGCTAATCACACTAACCACTACAACACAGAGGTGGACTGGACCGTACTTTCTCCATATATTAGCAACTAGCAGAAGTACCCGTTCTTCGTACGGGTTATCAGAAACTGGCTATAGTTACTCATACTATCGGTGCGACTGACTTAATTAGATATTTATATCACTGGTGTATTTACTTAAATACGTAAAAAATATATGTCATGTTTGGAATTATAGATCTTCTTCTTCTTCTTATTCATGGGGGCCCCTAAATATTAGTTCCTAATTAGCGTGGACCTCTAAGATCTTTCGGTACCATGTTTTTCCTTCATTCTCACCTAGATATACCTGCTCCCTTCACAAAGCTGCAGGTTTAGTGTAAGTATACTTCCGCTAGATAGTACCACAAATAAGTATAAATATTATTGAATGTATTTGTTTGATCCGACATTTCGTAACTATTAAAAATGATCAAGGAAATACGCGATGCATAAAAGAAACTACTATAATTATCGAGGATTATAATTCTCAGGGCTTGTTACTCATGTCGCACCTCATATAGTATAAATGTTGAGAAATTTTTTCAAGTCATGGTTGCAATGATCGTAAAAGTGAGCCAAAATATCGGTACTAATAACATCAGTTGACCTACTACTCTATGGTTTGATAGAAAATAGTTTAAACTATAAGTAACAGACTCCGCAAAATGCTGAAACCTGCTGAATGCTGAAACGTAAAAGCGGAGGCCCGTCGGCAACCGCTGGTCGCTGTACTACGGAGATCTCCGGGGTTATTATTTTTATACTTTACTCCCTTTCCATCCCTGCCCAAAGGAGTGCTATGAGCGTCTTACACAACAGTTTATTTGTTCCAGATAGTAAGTCATACGTGTATCAATTTTGGTTGGCAGCTATGCCCAAACGTACATGCATAATCTAGCTGCTGTAGAATCCTGGAGCTGACGTTGCCATGGTTACGGCCGTGCGTTTCTTTATCCGGTTCCTAGAGCATGGGTAGTGTGGTTCCAATATCTCCATAACGGTTGGTTTTAGGTCCTTAAAACATGGTTTTCGGGCCCGTAGGGCTTACCGAGTTTTGTTCTTTGCGTCAAGAGGATTAAATTGAGCTTTGTCTCGTCCTTGTATAGCAAATTCGATTTCGCCTATATTAGCCTAATATTTTAATATTTTTATATCTCCCCCTGTCACCCTCCCCTCGAATTGCTTTGAAAATAAAATACAGCCCATGTTACTCACTGGCAATGTAGCTTTCCATAGGTGAAGTAATTTTTAAAATCGGTTCAGTAGTTTATGAGTGTATCCGTTACAAACAAATATACAACATTTTCCTCTTTATAATATTAGTATAGATGTATAGATTACATCCCTACACATACGGTTGCCATCAGAAAGGGCATCCAGCCGTAAAACAGGGTCAATTCCACATGTGCGACACAGTTCGCACCCTTAACCCCACAGGTGTGGGTAAAGCGATAGAAGAGGATACTCATTTTAAAAATTCACCCGCTTTTTTTATTCTTTTCACCCCCTTAAGAGGATTTTCCAAAAAGAATGTGTTAATTTTTAAAGGAGATCCCAAGTACCAATTTTAAAGTCAGGAGCATCTTCATTTTTTTTAGATATATGTATATGAATTTTCTGAAAACAAGTATTTTTGTTATTTTCTTTTTAAAGGGGATTCCAAATATCAATTTTCATGTCTGTAACACGTTAGGTTTTTGTGATTTATTGTAGATAATTTCTCTGCTGTAGAATCCTGGAGCTGATGTTGCCATGGTTACGGCAGCTCATTACTTTATCCGACTCCTAGAGCAGGGGTAGTGTGGTTCCAATATCTCCATAAAGGTTGGTTTTAGGTCCTTAAAACATGGTTTTCGGGCCCGTAGGGCTTACCGAGTTTTGTTCTTTGCGTCAAGAGGATTAAATTGAGCTTTGTCTCGTCCTTGTATAACAAAATCGATTTCGCCTATATTAGCCTAATATTTTAATGTTTCTATATCTCCTCCTGTCACCCTCCCCTCGAATTGTTTTGAAAATAAAATACAGCCCATGTTACTCACTGGCAATGTAGCTTTCCATAGGTGCAGTAATTTGTAAAATCAGTTCATTAGTTTTTGAGTCTATTCGTTACAAACAAACATGCACATTTTTCCTCTTTATAATATTAGTATAGATAATTCAACGTACTTTTCATACGAATACATCGTGAGGAAATTAATAACTGCTTATGTGGCCTGGTAGGTGTGGATTATGATTTGTGTGCGTTTTGATTCGGTAGGTTGTGGATACGAATCCCATGCTGGCCGTCCTGAAAATGGTTTTCCACGGTTTCCCATTTTCACCACCAGGCAAATGCCGGGACGGCGCCTTAATAAAAGACCATGGCCAATTTACTTCCCAATCCCTCCCCTACCCATCCTAAGGTGGAAGGACGGCAAATCAGAGCGCACCCCTTAAAAGGAGTAGCAAACTTTTATTGTATTATTTGTTGTCGTATTATTGTCATCATCATCATCATCTGTTTACCCTCCAGGGTCGGCTTTTCCCTCGGACACAGCGAGGGATCCCACCTCTACCGCCTCAAGGGCAGTGTCCCGGAGCTTCAGACTCTTGGTCCGGGATACAGCTGGGGAGAATGACCAGTACCTCGCCCAGGTGGCCTCACCTGCTATGCTGAACAGGGACCTTGTGGAGGGATGGGAAGATTGGAAGGGATAGGCAAGGAAGAGGGAAGGAGGCGGCCGTGGCCTTATGTTAGGTACCATACCTTCATTCGCCTGGAGGAGAAGTGGGAAACCACGGAAAACCACTTCAAGGATGGCTGAGGTGGGAATCGAACCCACCTCTACTCAGTTGACCTCCCGAGGCTGAGTGGACACCATCCAGCCCTCATACCACTTTTCAAATTTCGTGGCAGAGCCGGGAATCGAACACGGGCCTCCGGGGGTGGCAGCTAATCACGCTAACCACTACACCACAGAGGTGGACGTTGTTGTATTATTGTACTATTTATTATTGTATTATTGTATCCCCGCTAAAATGGAACAACTCTGTCGTGCATAAAAAATTTCCGTATGCTGGATTCGAACAACTACGCAGCCGTTACTCACACATCTCGTACGCTACCCCTAACCGATTCAGCCACGCAGTCGACATGTACGCTGCTTGCTAAAGGTTTAGTACTTTAGTTCGTCCGTTCCACCTCGAAAGTTGTCCGGCTCCATGGCTAAATTGTTATCGTGCTGGCCTTTGGTCACAGGGGTCCCGGGTTAGATTCCCGGCAGGGTCGGGAATTTTAAACATCATTGATTTATTTTCCCTGGCATCCTCATCACGACGCGCAGGTCGCCTACTGGCGTCAAATCGAAATACCGGCACCTGGCGAGCCGAACCCCTAGTGGGATCTCCCGGCACTAAGAGACATACGTCATTTAATTTAATTACCTCGAAAGTTAACATCGATATCGTATCGTAGCGTATCGTATCGTTTCGTATCGTAGTCCGTTTACCCTCCAGGGTTGGCTTTTCCCTCGGACTCAGCGAGGGATCCCACCTCTACCGCCTCAAGGGCAGTGTCCTGGAGCTTGAGACTTTCGGTCGGGAGATACAACTGGGGAGGTGGACCAGTACCTCGCCCAGGCGGCCTCACCTGCTATGCTGAACAGGAGCTTGAGATGGATGGGAAGACTGGAAGGGACAGACAAGGAAGAGGGAAGGAAGCGGCCGTGGCCTTAAGTTAGGTACCATCCCGGCATTTGATTGGAGGAGAAGTGGGAAACCACGGAAAACCACTTCCAGGATGGCTGAGGAGGGAATCGAACTCCCCTCTACTCAGTTGACCTCCCGAGGCTGAATGGACCCCGTTCCAGCCCTCGTACCGCTATTCAAATTTCGTGGCAGAGCCGGGAATCGAACCCGGACCTCCGGGGGTGGCAGATAATCACACTAACCACTACACCACAGAGGCGGACGAAAGTTAACATACGTGTCAAAATCTTCAATGAAGGCTGACAGTGTTCATTTAGCTTCCTTACATTACAGAGCACGTGGAAAAACCTATTAATTCGATCGTGTTACCTGAGTTATTTCAAGGCGCAATCAATCGCATGTTTGCAGAATGGTCCTTATGATTTTGCGCGGAATTGTGCATAGTAGCTTCTCTTTTGCTATGTCCATGGATCAATTTACAGTGATGACACACAGGTAGGGGAGAGCCTCATGGACCATAACGAGAAATTACAGCTTATTTGGTGTTCAGAAAACTAAATTATAAGCATCATTAGGTTATACGCGTTATTTGGGTAGCCAAGATATTCTCCTTCTTCCCCCTACTTCTCCTTCCTTCTATTGTACCATGTAAGATAAGCTGAGGGATTCTATACTTTGTAACGGTTCAAATCCCGTTACAAGATGATATCTGTATTTTTATTATTGTATGATTTTATCTGTATTTTATTATTATTATTATTATTATTATTATTATTATTATTATTATTATTATTATTATTATTATTATTATTATTATTATGTCAGTATTATTATTATGTTATCTGTGATATTGTTACTATTATTGTAATTATCCGTTTTATTCAATTCGATTTTGCAATTGCCTGTTGCTTGCAAGATTGTACTTAGATGTATGCATATATACGTATGTGTAGTATAACACTCAATACCTGTACAGTGAGAATTGTTGTATATATCAGAGATTGGGTATGACGTTGGTGCATTGTGCAATATTGTTGGCGATTCTGCCAAGTCATCGCTACTCCATGGCTATGTCATCGTATTTATTTAGAATATGCGCTCAGAGAGTCGACCGCCTCCGGGCTATTTCACCACTGTATGTAATATCTGTCGCGTAGGTGGGAGTATGTCATTGTTATTTCTGGAGATTACGTAGTTGTGTCAACCAACGTCTATATAAGGTAGCTCCATATTGTAGCGTCAGTCATTACTTATACGGATGCAGTACAGTGAAGTAGTCTACTAGATCAAGAGGCCTTAGTTGGTCAGCCAACAAGTGTGAACGAGAGATGGTGAAGACTCAGTGAGCCATTATTGGTCATTGAGAGAGTGAGACCAAATGGTTGGTCCGTCACTTAGTGGAAGACGCGGACGCAAGGCTTACCAAGGAGTCAGAGAGGGCAACCCTGGACCTGCCAAGAGGTCATACCATATTGACTTAAAAAGAAGTCAGATGATATGGAGAAGAAGCAGTCTCAAGGATGTATCACCACGTTAGGCGTGACACATCTACAGTAAACACCAGAGCAATGGATTACGTCGTAATTACACTCAAAGTGTTAAAGGTACAGTCAAGTGAATCAGTGAGGGAAATATTTCGTATAAATTGTTAAATGTCCGGTCAAGAAGAATTCAAATTCATGCCTAGTTTCTTTCAGTTGCAATGTCATAATTTCATATTCTCATCTGTTTTATCGCAACAAGACTCACTATTTTTGATATATTATTTAAAGAATATATATTGTTCTATCAAACGAATTCATAGTTTTATTTCATTTACAGTAAAATATCTTAACCTCAAAATTAATGGGGAAACCGAACGCCAATCTCCTTTTCCCAGAACTTATATGGTATGTTGTCAAAAGTAAGCTTATTACCCCACACCCTAGAGATGGTCAAGAGTCTCATTCTATTATTGCTGTACTGAGTGACAGCTGGCGCCCTTCAAATAACGTATGTGTAAGTAAGCAGGTAACAAGTAAGTGTGAGTACAGGGTTCGACGAGTGTGTATTTTATTTAATGAATGTTAATTTTCAGATTTTCCATATTAAATGCAGATTTATATAATGTTTGTAAAATTAGTCAGCGATTCAGGAACATGTTCTCAATGTGTCGACGCAACGTGGGACTCGAATAAATTCAGAATTTGTTCTGAAAGACAGCATATCATAGGTTCATTTGGGAAGAGTATGCACATTTAAGCCAACGGAATTATTACCGGTAAATTTCAGGACTATAATTTTGTGATATATATTTGTATTTTGGGGATATGTCAAGGGATTTGAAGAGGGAAATTAATTTGAGATCGCGTACTATCACTAGTGAACCAAAGATGGACAAGGAAGACAATAACAAGTCATGTGACGACGAGGTCATTGCTTCTGCGGACATCCAAGGTGAGATTGAAAATAGGGAGCAGGTGAGCACGATGGAAGGTTCTGAGTTAATTCAGGAAAGTGCAGAAATTGAGAAGCACGTTGAAACTCGAAAGGAAGTCTCAGGGGGAATAAATTTACAACAATTTAACTTGCTGATGGCCAAATTTACCGAGATCAGTAATGAAAATAAGAAACTGAGTGAAGATAGGATTAAACACATGAAAGAATTACTCGAAAATAGGGATAAACAGATGGAAGAAATGAGTAACTCTCTATGTAGAAAAATGGATAAAATAATTAGTAGGAATAACCAAAATAGCAGTAAAATGAAAGAATTAATTAGCAGTAATAAAGAAAATGTTAATGTGACCATTAATAAAATAGATTCTAAGATATTAGAGATAAACAATCAAATATCTAAGTCAGAATATAAGTTAGAAAGTAAGTCAAATGAAGAGTGCGTAGAAATGGGAGGCGAAATGAAGTCGAGTCGGAGCGATGTTCATTCTCAAATTGAGCATGTCAAAGAAATATGTACAGAGAATGTCGTAGAATTAAGTGACAAAAGTTCTAGTAATCGGGAAGAAATTCATGACGTAGTCGAGAAAAGATTGGACAAGAGTTACAATGCAGTTGGGGAAGATACGAGGGAACAGATTAGTAGAAATGAGCAAATGGAAAGCAAACTTGTGGAGGTCACTGAACTACGGAACGAACAGGAAATGCTATCACAGCAGGTGAGAGAGAGAGAGGAAGAATTGCAGGAAGACATGAGAATAGTGGAAGAGAATTCTGAGAGAGCAGCGGAAGCAGAAGAAGAAGAAGAAGAAGAAATTTTGAGTTGCCAGGAAGTGATACGGCAAGAAGGTACAGGTGAGATGGCGAGAGAAGTGGTAATAGCGAGTGGTTTGTTCAGTAGGGATCGTGATTTAACCAAGTTTTCTGGAGAACAGTTCAGTTCTGTAGAATTTGTAAAAGTAGTTGAGAAAAGATTTGCAAGTAAGTTGAGGAATAATATTATTGAATGGGAATATGTGTTGGAGATTTTGTCTAATGTTTTTGTCGGTGAAAGTAGAATATGGTTTCGAGTATACTGGAATAATATGTCTAATTTAGGAGAGTTTAAAGTGTTCATTGATAGGCTTTGGAAAGAATGTGTGCAAGGGCGCGCGCGAGAGAGAGAGCGCATGATGTCTAGGGAAAGTAATATTGTAGAGAGAAGGGGGAAAATGTTAGCCATGTATCAGAGAAGAGGGGGTGATCATGATGAGCAGAGGATTAATAGTTGTGTCGATGGTGATAGGGGTCAGAAGAGTAATCAGAGAGAATCGGAAGATGGGAGGCGTATGTATTTGAGTTATGAGAGAGAAGGTCAGAAGAGTAACCAGAGAGAATCGGAAGATGGGAGGCGTACGGGTGTGAGTTATCAGAGAGACTATGATAGTCTTAATATGAATGTTATCCAGGTGTCGTTATCGAGTCAGAGTATTTCAGATTCACAGGGAATCGGGTAAATTAAGTGAACAGGTAGAAGGTAGAAGTTAAACAGGTATGTAGTATAAGTAGTAATGTAGTGAAAGTAGATTTAAGTGTGTAGTGTGATTGTGACCCAAGTAATGTTAAGTAAGATATTTAAGTAATGACGTAGTCATAAATAATTAAGTAATTGATGGTAGCAGTAAGTTAGACGTAAGAAGTGTTCTGTTAAGTGATGTAAGTTCTTGTAATGCCGAGAATATGACGTAAGTAGTGAGGTAGTAACTCCGATGATGGAAATTGTGATATGAAGAAGGTAAGTGAAGGTACTATCAGATCTTATAACAGCCGTTGGGTGAGTCAAAGTGAGTAAATAAAATGATAGCGGTACCGATCATAAGTAAAGATAATTGTAAGTTTCAGACATGCCTTGTTGTATCAAAGCTTGTGTATTCAGTTGTTTTAGGAGCTAGCTTGGTTGCAAATCATGGAAGTAGAGTAGACTTTAATTTAGGCAGTGTGTGTTTGTTCTATGAGGAATCTAGCAAAGAAGTACGTATTAATTATGATGGTCTGAGGTAAGTGTGTTGGTGACGTGTGTTCTTTGAAATATATGAGAGGTAAGTGAAGTTGTTCCTAGTGAGAGGAAATGTTTTGTTGGGTGTGTTACGTGCCTGTACGACCAGTATCCGAGGGATAGTCGGTATGAGGCAGTGACGTGAGGTAATTTGAGTGAATTACAGAAGGAGTAATTGTGTTCGATGTTAGGTAAGCATCGAGATGTATTTAGTGGTAAGTGAGGAAGAACACGTATATGGACATAAATTTTTTAGTACATGACCATAGATCGTTTGTGGGAGGTAAGTACCCCATTCAACTTAAAAATGCTAGTGAAGTCTAAGAACAAATAAACATTATGCTGGATTACGGAATGATTGAACCATCTTGTAGCCATAGTATTGATTCTTGAATTATTGTTGCCAAGGAGGATGTGATTTTTTTGAGATATGTAAGTTAATAAGGGCAAAATTGATTCAGTTTGAGTGACAGGGTGCTACTTAGAGTTCCATTCCCATCATCTGCAGAGGCGGGAAATATGTCTAAATTCTTTCTTTTGTATCAGGGGTATTTCACAATTGTGAACCGTATCGGGAAGTGTGCATATTCCTTAAAAGATCAGGAAGGGGATATTGTCGGTATTTATAGTCTAATGAATGTAAAGAAGTATTTCACGTGAGATTTGTTCAGATAAGATTAAGATGATTAATTTTTGTAAGAAACTGGCAAAATAAAACTAACATCTGCGATTTGCGTGTGAACCAAGTGTCGTATTGGTGTATTGGAAGAATAAGTGCTACATTGTCATGTACTGTGTGACAAAAAAACGGAGAACAGGACATTGGACAGTTACCTGCGATAACAATATGCGAGAACAGTTCTCATATAAGTGATATTTCACAAAAAGTTTTGATATGTTAAAAAAAAGAAGAATGTAGTGTAATCATTTAAAATTATTTGTATGTGTTAAATTGAGTGCTGTACTCTTGTGATTTGTATGAAAGAAAAAGAGAATGGGACACTGAACAGTTATCTACGATGGTAATGTGCGAGAAAAATTCTCATATGTGATGTATTATAAAATGTATGGATGCTGAAAAAGAAAATTATTGTTGTATAGTCATTTAAAGTGTTTACATGTGTCAGTGTTATATATATATTATGTTGTTCATAAATCAATCGATTCTTTGTTCTTCGATTTATTTATGAGGGAGGCGAATTGTAACGGTTCAAATCCCGTTACAAGATGATATCTGTATTTTTATTATTGTATGATTTTTTCTGTATTTTATTATTATTATTATTATTATTATTATTATTATTATTATTATTATTGTTATTATTATTATTATGTCAGTATTATTATTATTATGTTATCTGTGATATTGTTACTATTATTGTAATTATCCGTTTTATTCAATTCGATTTTGCAATTGCCTGTTGCTTGCAAGATTGTACTTAGATGTATGCATATATACGTATGTGTAGTATAACACTCAATACCTGTACAGTGAGAATTGTTGTATATATCAGAGATTGGGTATGACGTTGGTGCATTGTGCAATATTGTTGGCGATTCTGCCAAGTCATCGCTACTCCATGGCTATGTCATCGTATTTATTTAGAATATGCGCTCAGAGAGTCGACCGCCTCCGGGCTATTTCACCACTGTATGTAATATCTGTCGCGTAGGTGGGAGTATGTCATTGTTATTTCTGGAGATTACGTAGTTGTGTCAACCAACGTCTATATAAGGTAGCTCCATATTGTAGCGTCAGTCATTACTTATACGGATGCAGTACAGTGAAGTAGTCTACTAGATCAAGAGGCCTTGGTTGGTCAGCCAACAAGTGTGAACGAGAGATGGTGAAGACTCAGTGAGCCATTATTGGTCATTGAGAGAGTGAGACCAAATGGTTGGTCCGTCACTTAGTGGAAGACGCGGACGCAAGGCTTACCAAGGAGTCAGAGAGGGCAACCCTGGACCTGCCAAGAGGTCATACCATATTGACTTAAAAAGAAGTCAGATGATATGGAGAAGAAGCAGTCTCAAGGATGTATCACCACGTTAGGCGTGACACATCTACAGTAAACACCAGAGCAATGGATTACGTCGTAATTATACTCAAAGTGTTAAAGGTACAGTCAAGTGAATCAGTGAGGGAAATATTTCGTATAAATTGTTAAATGTCCGGTCAAGAAGAATTCAAATTCATACCTAGTTTCTTTCAGTTGCAATGTCATAATTTCATATTCTCATCTGTTTTATCGCAACAAGACTCACTATTTTTGATATATTATTTAAAGAATATATATTGTTCTATCAAACGAATTCATAGTTTTATTTCATTTACAGTAAAATATCTTAACCTCAAAATTAATGGGGAAACCGAACGCCAATCTCCTTTTCCCAGAACTTATATGGTATGTTGTCAAAAGTAAGCTTATTACCCCACACCCTAGAGATGGTCAAGAGTCTCATTCTATTATTGCTGTACTGAGTGACAGCTGGCGCCCTTCAAATAACGTATGTGTAAGTAAGCAGGTAACAAGTAAGTGTGAGTACAGGGTTCGACGAGTGTGTATTTTATTTAATGAATGTTAATTTTCAGATTTTCCATATTAAATGCAGATTTATATAATGTTTGTAAAATTAGTCAGCGACTCAGGAACATGTTCTCAACTTATCATTTCGAATGATTGTAGCCACTGTGGTGTAGTTTTTAGTGTGATTAGCTGCCACCCCCGGAGGCCCGGGTTCGATTCCCGACTCTGCCACGAAATTTGAAAAGTGGTACGAGGGCTGGAACTGGGTCCACTCAGGCTCTGGAGGTCAACTGAGTAGAGGTGGGTTCGATTCCGACTTCAGCCATCCTCGAAGTGGTTTTCCGTGGTTTCCCGCTTCTCCTCCAGCCAAATGCCGGGCCACTGCCGCTTCCTTCCCTCTTCCTTGTCTATCCCTTCCTATCTTCCCATTCCCCACCAAGGCCCTTCTTCAGGATAGCAGGTGACGCCGCCTGGGCGAGGTACTGGTCATCATCCCCAGTTGTATCCTCCTACTTAGGTTCTGAAGCTCCAGGACACTGCTTTGAGGCGGTAGAGGTGGGATCCCTCGCTGAGTCCGAGGGAAAAGCCAACCCTGGAGGATAAGCAGATTAAGAAGAAGAAGAAGAAGAAGAAGAAGAAGAAGAAGAAGAAGAAGATGATGATGTAGCCAAAGCACTCAAGTTTCTTCTTTTTGATATTGTGGATGACCTATAGTTTTTTTTCAGGCGTTGGAGTACTTCAGTGTTACGTACTCTGTCAACCCATGATATTCTGAGCAGGCGTCGGTACCACCACATCTCAAAGGATTGAAGTACTTTGGTGGTGTTCTCTGTTAGAGTCCAACCCTTTAACGCCGAAATTATTTTTTTCGTCCGTTTTCTTTGAAATTCGTCTAAATCACTTCAGGTCCATAGTATAACATAACTACAAAATATTAACCTCATACGTTTCACGGTTTCGTCGTTAGGTGGCGTGTTCATATGATCACGCTAGGCGGATGTGTTAGCATTTCATTCTGTATAGCATTTCTGTAGTATTTATAGATTTTATGTATTGATATTGATATTATGAACAAAATACACTAAAATAAACTAAAGATGATAATTTATGAAGAATATCCATTAATTACAATATGTACATACATAAATAAAGCAATGAAAATCTCAAAATAATCGTAATATATTACATTCAAGTTATCTAATTCACAGAAATTACCGAATAGGAACAAATATAAGAACTGTATGCTTCACACTGTATGAAATAGGACAAAGCATGGAACACAGAGCCCAACATAACATTTTATGCACTCGGTGCGAACAGTACTGGAGCATTCCTTTCCAGCACAGCGTCGTCGATTGCAGGGCGCTACGAGGTGCCCAATCCCGTCAAGTCGTACATCGTCTGGGACACTACTCTGCTGGATACTGTAAATCGAGGTGATAGGGCGGCCTCTTCCTACTGGCGTTATTTTGAACTTTTGTAGATATGTTTGCACAATGTGGCGACGAAATTCTAGATGTGACAAATCACATCCAGACCTCCTTAGCAGTAACCATGAATTGTGAATGGATACGTCCAGCACCCATGTGAATAGCCACCACCACCATTTCCTTCCACGTATGCCTACTCTGTAGTACGACACATTCTGGTCCATCCTATCTGTTCCACCCATTCCACTGTTGTAAGCTCCAAACACAGCCGGCCGGTTTATATGCACTTTCCTTTTCACTGCCTGGGAGTATCGTGTTACCTTAGAAACTGGTTCAACACCATGGCATGCTGATGCTATGGTAACCACGGAGTTATCAACCCACCGAACAATACTTATACCCTCAGAGTTCGTTGTCATGTCGTATGTCCCACGAGCCTGTCTCTTCATTTCATTTGAAGGTGTGATTGAACAGTCTTTGGGAATTCTATTCTCTCGAATGGTTCCTGTAGCGCCATATCCGCAATGTTTTAGATGAGCCAAAAGTGCCATTCCAGTAAAAATATTATCGAAATATAGTTGAAAGGGTAAGTGTGACATATCATCAGGTAGTTCTTCCAGCATCAGTACCATTGGAGCAGCACACTTATCAAATCGTTTCTCATCCACCATCAAATACACGCACAGGGTGAATAGCTAACGCAAGCGGCTAGCGTGATCATACGATCACGCAATGTTTTAAGTGCCTACGGGAGTAATATTTACTGTTAAATGTAAATTAACTGCATCATAATGTGAACATAGATCACTCCCAAACTTGTTAAACATATGAGTTGTGTAATCTAAACATAAATATATGTGAAATATCAAACTTACTTGAAGCGCGCCAACATGATTCAGCTGCTGTGACAATTACACGAAACGAAAGTGCGCCGAAACAATGAGTCGATATGTATCACGTAATAATATGCTCGCACACAGTTGCCACATGCTTCTTGAATTGATCTACACAGTCAGCAATCAATTCCAGCGCTATAGAAAGCACTGAGAGCAATCTAAACGAAGGAATGAAGGCCGTGATCATATGGACACGCACGGCGTTAACGGGTGGCAGAAAATACGTAACACCGAAGCAAACGGAGACGGAAATCGATCTTCGAGTCCTCATTACAAAGAAGTTTGCTCATTCTATTGAATGCAGTACTTGCTTGTTCAGTCCGGGACCTAATCTCAACAGCATTGTTCTAGCTGTGATCAAGTACTCTACCCAGATACGTAAAGCGTTGGACTTGCTCCGATGATGTGCCAGCTATTGTCAAGTTAACAGGTTGAATGACGTGTTTGCTTATGACCATTACTTTAGTTTTTTTCGTGTTTAAACGCAGACCTGCTACAGCATTGTATTCGAATACGTAATTTAGTAATGTCTGAAGATCTTCAACACTTGTTGCAAGCAGAACAGTATCATCTGCATATCGCAGATTATTTATTGTAATCCCATCAACAGCGCTGCCCTTCTGTTTTCCTTCTAGTGCTTCAGAAAATACTCTTTTAGAGTAAATATTAAAGAGGAGTGGAGAAAGAACACAGCCTTGCCTCACTCCTGGAATGAGCGTCATCAATTTTCCGACACCATTGTAACCATGACAACCAGTCATTTATGTATATTATGAGGCGCGCGGCTATAAGCTTGCATCCGGGAGATAGTGGGTTCGAATCCCACTGTCGGCAGCCCTGAAGATGGTTTTCTGTGGTTTCCCATTTTCGCACCAGGCAAATGCTGGGGCTGTACCTTAATTAAGGCCACGGCCGCTTCCTTCCAACTCCTAGGCCTTTCCTATCCCATCGTCGCCATAAGACCTATCTATGTCGGTGCGACCGTAAAGCCACTAGTATGTATATTGTGTCAGTGGCGTCATCTAGACGTTGCTGTCTGTCTGTTAGGTCATCAGCCCAGAGGCTGGTTGGATCCTCAAATAGCACCCCCAAAGGTTATGAGGAAACCCCAAAAACCAATGGCAGCACTAAAATGAGGCGTACTAGGCAAGATGAGGAGTGAGGTAGTTTGCCATTGCTTTCCTCACTGGGTCAGAAAGTACTATTGCAGCACAACTGACCCTATGAGCAGCACCTTTCATAACACTCAGATGCACTAGTCATGCTGAATGTCATTACTCAGCACTACCCATACCCCAGCAACTTCCATATTGTCACAGCCATGGATGTTGACTGGGACTTCGGTGGAAGCTACACTTTACTCTGCCCTGTGCCAAGAGATGGATGCAAAATTACTGTATCCATCAAGAAATGACAGCAGGCAGATATACGTTGCTATAAGAACTCAATCTCTTAGTTGCAGGTAATAGTCTCACTCTCTCATTCTTGTAAGCCTGAAAACATATCCAAGATTCCATGCTTTTCCGTATAGCTGCAAAAAATGTACAAGTGCTTTCTTCTTAATGAAACTCCTTGTTTAATTATTTTATTTACTTGATTTCTCTCAGTTGATGCGAAATATACATTTGGTGTTACATAAGCATACAATTGCATTCTTTAAATTAAGAATTTCTGTATAAAGAGGAAGTAAACAAAGACAGCTGTTACTGTGCGGTCTCTCATCGGCTGAGGATGAGATGAAAGAAGTGTTGCTCCCAACAATGAACAAAAATAATCTCCAGGACTTAGCCTGCTTCAGCCGCTGTCACTATAATGTAAATATAGCTTCCTTCCCTTCGAGTGACGATAGACACTTTCCGGGATCACGATTACTTCCAAGTTCCTTCTACAGTATATTTGACCAACACGGCGCCGTCTATCACTAATAACATCCCAAGAAATACTACTTCCCGCTCTTAACCCTAAACCGGGCGCGCTGGTGAATTTCGTTCACCAACCTAAGTAGTTTTTAGTTCCTAAGAGCTACAGCCGTCGTGCTGCTAGTACCTTCCTGCGAAGTCTCATCGATACTCTCAGTGTAGCGGTATCTGTCCAGAAAACTGTACGTGTCACGAAATTCACCACGCGCCCGGCAATGTAACATTTATAGGCGAGCCCGCTTTAGGGTTAAGGAGGGTAACCTTCTTGCGTAAATATTTCACAAAATACGAAAAGAGACAGAATGTAATTGTAACACTGCAGCGTGTGTGTGTGTTTGTGTGTACAGGTGCTTTACTGCATAGTGTTGCCATGAGACAACATTTCACTTTTCACCTAAGCCACTGTTTATTTACATGGGTCCACTCCATCACATTACCACTGGCTTCTGGAGTACATCTGGCTCAACCTGGAAGACATTACCGACCTACGGTCGTGCAAGTGTACGTGCGCCTTGCAAAACCTGACTATGTGCAGTAGGCAATAATGATCGGTCTTTGAATGATAAACGCTTAGCGTAAAATCGCGAACAATTGTATATAGGCCTATACTCCATTATGGCAAACCACATCACATACGAATGTTAAGTTATTGGTCCCATTTAAAAATTGTTAGTAAATGTAAGACAACGCTAGTTGAAATTTTTGTCACCAAACGCAAAAGAAAAATCTTCATGCAGTAGAAAATATATTGTCCGATAGGTGCCTAAATTCTGGCTGAAAGAGTAGTTCTTTGAAATACATGGAAACCTTTTGAGACAGGGCCGGCCCCGTGGTGTAGGGGTAGCGTACCTGCCTCTTACTCTGAGGCCCCGGGTTCGATTTCCGGACAGGTCAGGGATTTTTACGTGGCTCTGAGGGCTGGTTCGCGGTCCACTCAGCCTACGGGATTAGAAATGAGGAGCTATCTGACGGTGAAATAGCGAATCCGGTCTAATAAGCCAAGAATAACGGCAGAGAGGACACGTCGTGCTGACCACACGACACCTCGTAACCTCCAGACCTTCCGGATGAGCACCGGTCACTTGGTAGGCCATGGGGTTAGGTTAGTTATTGAGACAGGGTCTATGGCATTGATGTGCTCCAAAATGTCACTGACTTCAGCAGCGTAGCCAGGATCGGCCGATGGGGGGTTATAGTTACAAAGTGATGATAAAGCACAATGAAGGTGAGTGTGTGGTGCCCGCATGCATGAGTGTCGTTATAAGAACACTGGCATTCAGACTGCAGTACACTACAAAATCTTACATCAAAATACAGAGCAAGAACAATACGATCAAGATCAACAGTTTTGCAGCGATTGGTATGTTCAGTTACAATCTAAAATCCAAGTTTCGAGGCTTCTTAGAAAATAATTATTATTATTGGAAACGCGCACATGCCGTGCAGAATACCATTACATTACATTTACATTACATACACATTACTATTCTTTGCTATAAGCTACGATGGATTTCTGTCTATTCCTGCATTTTACAATATGGTATCTATCACAGAATTCCAAGCACAACTCACACACACATTCGTCATTTGGTTCGTGAAATAATTTGTTACAGCACACCTTGTGGTGGAAACCATGGATCGCCAAGCTCGTCGTCACGTGTCGCATATCATGATTAGCTACCATCCAGGTCCTGTCTTGCGTAGCAGATGTTGCATAGAAGTCCTCCGGTATGTTATTTTTCTTCTCATGCAGATCTTGTATAAGCTGTTTGAAGCAGGTACTAGCAAGAAGTATGAGCTCGCATCTCAAATCCTCTATCAGGAAGGTCTCCCTTGTAAGCTCATACACTAGCCTCGATCTTGCATTCTGCGGGACTCCTAAAATTCTCTTCAGGTATCTAGCCTTTACTCGCTCCAATTCTTCCAGCTGTTTGTACGTGAGGTATTCTGCCTCTAATTCTAGGCCATACGTCAGAACAGGTAGTATCTTTAACCTAAACAGGTCCATAGCTGTGCTAGTCGATAGTTGTGTGATGTTTCTGGTTTCATTCATAGCTCTAGTGGCCGCCACTGCTCTAGATCTTATATGTAAAATGAAACTCTTTCCCGTTGTTTGAATTGTGATACCTAGATATTTAAAATTGCTAGCCCTCTTGAGTAGTTTGCCATTGCATTTGATGTTCTCTGCTTCAGTGAGTCTTCCTCCTTTCCTAAATACTACCAATTCCGTCTTATCTTCGTTTATCTGGATGTCGATTCTCTCTGCCCATTCACATAGTGTGTTTAGCGATACTTGCAGTTTATCTATATCTGTCGCTGCGATGGCCATGTCATGTGCTTGTTCCTGCCATTCCTTTGGTGACATCGTTCGTGAGAACATTAAACAGGATAGGGCCGAGTGGATCGCCTTGGAGGACACCGTTTGTCTGTGACAGTCAGTCAAATATGTCTATTCCATTATCTATCTGTATGTAGTTTTCTGCCAGTATATTCGGTATCAGGGTCGTTGTGCTCGTTCTTCCAATTAGTTCCTCCAGTTTATCTATTAATACCTTTCTGTTGACCATATCGAAGGCTTTTGAGTAGTCAACAAAAACCACATATAGTTTTCCTTTTGGTCTTTCTATCGTCTGTTTTATTTGTTCCAACAGGTTTTCTACTGCCAGAGTCGTGGACCTTCCCTTTCTAAAACCAAACTGTTCCTCTGGTAGAAGGGGTTCTAGCTTCTCTGACAGCCTTTTGGCGAGGATTCCTGTTAGGAGTTTCAGTAATGTAGATTCCAACGCTATTCCTCTATACGCGTTTGGGTTCTGTGTGTCTCCTTTTCCCTTGTATAATAGATGGATTGTTGACTTTCTCCATTCGTCTGGTATACTTCCTAATTCTAAACATTTATTTAGAAGGGAGGTCCATATCAGTAGGTATTCTTGTGCTGTCTGCTTTAAGTGCTCACTTCTTATTCCATCTACTCCTGGTACTCTGTTATTCCTCATTTTCTGTATCGCTTTCGCAATTTCATCCGTGGTGAAGATCTCATCAGCTTGTGGAGTCATAGGTGTCTTAATCATGGGTCTTGTTTCTTTTGAGCAAGTTAATATTCTTATATGATCTATCCATGTTTCCATAGGTATGTTGGGCTGTATTTTCTGCTCTTTTGGCCTCAGAGCTCGGTAGGGGTCTTCTTCTGTTTCAGCTTAGAAAATAATATAGTCAACATATCTGTTGGTTCCACGATTATGTCCCTGAAAGCTTATATAGTTCACTGTTTACTGTAAGTTTCTGTTTATTTTATTTTTCTAACATTTCCCTGGGAGTATGGCTTATTAACCCCCAGGACACACACACCCTCCCTCTCTTGGCCACGCTCTTGTACGCCACACAGTTGGTAGCGCGTATGAGAAATTCTGCTGCCAGAACGTACTGTCACACTTCTGTACAGTCTGCTTTTAAGATAGCAAAGTTAAATATCAAGTGATGAAGGATAAAGTAAAGGAAATTCAGACTGTCCGACAGATCATGAAGAAATTCCGTGGTTTACGGGAAAAACTAGGAATAAAGGAGCTAGCGGGTGAAGATACCACAACAAACATCCTTCTAAGCATTCACATTCGAAAGAAGAAAAATAAGGGTGACCGTTGTGCGAGCCAGTTCAGTAGTGTATATAGCATAGCACCCCAAAAACTGAGAAATAAGAATAGAATAAATAAAATATAAAAGGTTTTAGATACTTTTGATTTTAAAAGGTTAAAATGGGGGCATATTCGAAATTTTACTATTTCTACTTTCCAGTCTGTAAAATAATATACAACTAAAACGTTCTTCATATAAATGTTTTCACTTTACGAAATTCGATTTACAACGATATATTCGAAATTTTCCTCGTCGATTTTCTCGGCCAGGGAATAAAATACGTTTTTGCATTAAAGCGTTCTTCATATCAATTACTGAAATATAATTTCTTCATTTCTTGAAATTCGGCTTACAAGAGGTGCGAAGGGTTCAACAGGTGTAGGATTATATTCGAAATTTACCTTGTTTTCGATTTTCTCGACCGCGAAATGAAATACCACTTCGTTTTTGTACTAAAATATTCTTTATATAAAAAACTAAAATGCAATTTCCATTCTATGAAATTCCACTTAGGCCAGGGGTGCCGAGGATTGAACAACTCATTCAATCACTTATCAACGCCCAACCTAGACTATTGACGTTAGACAGATTAAATTTTAAGATACTTGTATAAGTGCGTTAATGGGTACTAAGTTAAGTATTTTTACGAAATTTTGATTTTAAAGGATTAAAATGAGGTGTTTCATAATTAAACATTTATAGGCCGCGAACTAAAATACAACTTCGTTTTTGCATTTAAACATTCTTCACGTAAATACTTAAAATATAATTTTTGCATTGTTTGAAATTCGACTTAATAAGTGTTGCGGAGCGTTGAACAAGGGCATATTCGAATTATTTTTTTTTCGATTTGATTAGCGGCGAAATAAAGTACAACGTATTCGCACCAAACATTCTGCATTCAAGTGCCTAAAATTAAATGTCTTAATTTAATGAAATTCGACTTGCAAGGTTGAACAAACGACTCAATCACTCGCTTACGCCCAGCCGAGACTATTAAAGAGGTATAGAATTTTAAGGATATGATAGTGTAAGTGCGTAAAGGTGTGCCTTTATTCATTTGATGTGGGTACTCCCCGCTTAGAATCCATCCTTGTTGAGTGTTCTGAAGTGTGGGATATCCTGCGTGAGTTTTCCTTCCCTCCTTCATGAGATGGAAAAAGAACTGACCTCCGATTAGTAAACGAGTACTCTGAGGAAGATGGAAGTCTGGATCTTTTTTTTGCTATTGGCTTTACGTTGCACCTGCACAGATAGGTCTTATGGCGACGATGGGATAGGAAAGGGCTGGGACTGGGAAGGAAGCGGCCGCGGCCTTAATTAAGGTACAGCCCCAGCATTTGCCTGGTGTGAAGATGGGAAACCACGGAAAACCATCTTCAGGGCTGCCGACAGTGGGATTCGAACCCTCTATCTCCCGAATACTGGATACTGGCCGCACTTAAGTGACTGCAGCTATCGAACTCGGTATGGAAGTCTGGATCAGCGAGGATGACATCATTTGGGATATTCCATTCCTTGAGATCGATGTTTGATGCAGGGAAATTTCCAGTTATCCTAGATAGAGCCATACATTTCATATTGAAATAAATGTCACTGCTCAATGAATCAGCTTTGGATGTCAGTTCACGGAATGCTTTCAGGGATGTAACTGTGACTGTGCTTAGAAGAACCTGAGTGTTTGGAGTAATTCTGAGAAAGTGATAAGACGATTGGAGTGTGTCGTTACTCTGTGGGTTTTGTGCCATAGTGTTGTTTGCGTTAGTTGCTTCCTCATTCTGGTCGTTTTGGTGTAGCAACGTGTGGTGGTATTTCATGTATACCTTACATCCACTACTGAATCTACGTGCCTTCCAAGTGTGTGATGGACCAAGGCAGTTACTGCAGTGCTTGCTACCCTTGATCAATTCAAACTTTTAATCAGAGCTCAAATTGAGGAAATCAGGACATTTATGCAGTCTGTGCTCTTCTGAGCAGATGTAACATCTCTCTGCTATCGAAATGTATGATTGTCGTTGTGTTAACATGCGTGGCGCTGACTTCGAGTAATTGTTAAGACTGGTTGCAGTTGGTTGGGTAGAAGAGCAGAGTTGGAGTTGTAACGGTTCAAATCCCGTTACAAGATGATATCTGTATTTTTATTATTGTATGATTTTATCTGTATTTTATTATTATTATTATTATTATTATTATTATTATTATTATTATTATTATTATTATTATTATTATTATTATTATTATTATGTCAGTATTATTATTATGTTATCTTTGATATTGTACTATTATTGTAATTATCCGTTTTATTCAATTTTGCAATTGCCTGTTGCTTGCAAGATTGCACTTAGATGTATACATATATACGTATGTGTAGTATAACACTCAATACCTGTACAGTGAGAATTGTTGTATATATCAGAGATTGGAAGTGACGTTGTTATATTGCGACACCACTGGCGATTCTGCCAAGTCATCGCCACTCCATGGCTACGTCATCGTACTTATTTAGCAATGCGCGCACGGAGTCGATCGCCGCGGGGCTATTTCACCACTGTATGTAATATCTGTCGCGTAGGTGGGAGTATATCATTGTTATTTTTGGAGATTACGTAGCTGTGTCAACCAACGTCTATATAAGGTGGATACACATTGTAGCGTCAGTCATTACTTATACGGATGCAGTACAGTGAAGTAGTCTACTAGATCAAGAGGCCTTAAGTGGTCAGCCAACCAGTGTGAACGAGAGATGGTGAAGACTCAGTGAGCCATTATTGGTCATTGAGAGAGTGAGACCAAATGGTTGGTCCGTCACTTAGTGGAAGACGCGGACGCAAGGCTTACCAAGGAGTCAGAGAGGGCAACCCTGGACCTGCCAAGAGGTCATACCATATTGACTTACAAAGAAGTCAGATGTTATGGAGAAGAAGCAGTCGCAAGGATGTATCACCACGTTAGGCGTGACACATCTACAGTAAACACCAGAGCAATGGATTACGTCGTAATTACACTCAAAGTGTTGAAGGTACAGTCAAGTGAATCAGTGAGGGAAATATTTCGTATAAATTGTTAAATGTCCGGTCAAGAAGAATCTAAATTCATGCCTAGTTTCTTTCAGTTGCAATGTCATAATTTCATATCTTCATCTGTTTTATCGCAACAAGACTCACTATTTTTTGATATATTATTTAAAGAATATATATTGTTCTATCAAACGAATTCCTAGTTTCATTTCATTGACAGTAAAATATCTTAACCTCAAAATTAATGGGGAAACCGAACGCCAATCTCCTTTTCCCAGAACTTATATGGTATGTTGTCAAAAGTAAGCTTATTACCCCACACCCTAGAGATGGTCAAGAGTCTCATTCTATTATTGCTGTACTGAGTGACAGCTGGCGCCCTTCAAATAACGTATGTGTAAGTAAGCAGGTAGCAAGTAAGTGTGAGTACAAGGTTCGACGAGTTATTATTTTATTTAATGAATATTAATTTTCATAATTTTCATGTTAAACGCAGATATTCAGATTTTTCAAGTTAAATGCAGTTTTATATAATAATATGTTTGCAAAATTAGTCAGCGACTCAGGAACATGTTCACAAAGTGTCGACGCAACGTGGGACTCGAATAAATTCAGAATTTGGTCTGAATGACAGCATATCATAGGTTCATTTGGGAAGAGCATGCACATTTAAGCCAACGGAATTATTACCGGTAAATGTTAAGAGTGTAATTTTGTGATATATATATTTGTATTTTGGGGATATGTCAAGGGATTTGAAGAGGGAAATTAATTTGAGATCGCGTACTATCACTAGTGAACCAAAGATGGACAAGGAAGACAATAACAAGTCATGTGACGACGAGGTCATTGCTTCGGCGGACATCCAAGGTGAAATTCAGAGTAGGGAACAGGTGAATACGATGGAAGCTTCTGAATTAATTCAGGAAAGTGCAGAAATTGAGAAGCACACTGAAACTCAAAAGGAAATCGCGGGGGGAATGAACCAAGATTTTTTTAATTTGCTGATGGCCAGATTTACCGAATTCAGTAATGAAAATAAGAAGCTCAGTGAAAATAATCAAAAACGTATGGAGGAAAAGATTGATACTAGTAGTGAAAATAATAAGAAAGAGATGAAAGAGATGAAGGAATTTTTTAGTAGTAGTAGTAGTGAAAATAATAAAGAGATGAAAGAATTAATTAGTACTAATAATGAAAATTGCAATACACAGATTAACTCTCTAAGTAATAAAATGGAACAAATGATTGGTATTAGTAATGAAAATAATAAGAAACAAATGGAAGAATTAATTGGCAGTAATAAAGAAAATTTTAATGTGATTAATGATAAATTAGATAGGTTAAGTAAATCACTAGATTCTAAAATAGATACTAAGATAGTAGAGGTAACTGGTCAAATATACAAGTTAGAAAATAAGTTTAATAAAGTGTGTGTTGACCTTAGAGGAGAAAGGGAGTTGAGTCGGAGCGGTTTTCATACTCAAATTGAGCATGTCAAAGGAACATGTACAGAGAATGTCGTAGAATTAAGTGACAAAGGTTCTAGTAATCGGGAAGAAATTCATGACGTAGTCGAGAAAAGATTGGACAAGAGTTACAATGCAGTTGGGGAAGATACGAGGGAACAGATTAGTAGAAATGAGCAAATTGAAAGCAAACTTGTGGAGGTCACTGAACTACGGAACGAACAGGAAATGCTATCACAGCAGGTGAGAGAGAGAGAGGAAGAATTGCAGGAAGACGTGAGAATAGTGGAAGAGAATTCTGAGAGAGCAGCGGAAGCAGAAGAAGAAGAAGAAATTCTGAGTTGCCAGGAAGTGATACGGCAAGAAGGTACAGGTGAGATGGCGAGAGAAATGGTAATAGCGAGTGGTTTGTTCAGTAGGGATCGTGATTTAACCAAGTTTTCTGGAGAACAGTTCAGTTCTGTAGAATTTGTAAAAGTAGTTGAGAAAAGATTTGCAAGTAAGTTGAGGGATAATATTATTGAATGGGAATATGTGTTGGAGATTTTGTCTAATGTTTTTATCGGTGAAAGTAAAATATGTTTTCGAGTGTACTGGGATAATATGTCTAATTTAGGAGAGATTAAAGAGTTCATTGACAGGCTTTGGGAAGAATGTGTGCAAGGGCGCGCGCGAGAGAGAGAGCGCATGATGTCTAGGGAAAGTAATATTGTAGAGAGAAGGGGGGAAATGTTAGCTGTGTATCAGAGGAGAGGGGGTGATCATGATCCGCAGAGGATTAATAGTTGTGTTGATGGTGATAGTGGTCGGAAGAGTAATCAGAGAGAATTGGAAGATGGTAGGCGTATGTATTTGAGTTATGAGAAAGAAGGTCAGAGGAGTAATCAGAGAGAATCGGAAGATGGGAGGCGTACGGGTTTGAGTTATCAGAGAGACTATGATAGTCTTAATATGAATGTTATTCAGGTGTCGTTGTCGAGCCCGAGTATTTCAGATTCACAGGGAATCGGATAAATTAAGCGAACAGGCTGAAGGTAGTAGATGAACTGGTATTTAGTATAAGTAGTTATGTAGTGAAAGTAGATTTAAGTATAGTGTGATTGTGACCTGAGTAATGTTAAGTGAGATATTTAAGTAATGACGTAGTCGTAGATCATGCAGTAATTAATGGTAGCAGTAAGTTAGACGTAAGAAGTGTTCTGTTAAGTGATGTAAGTACTTGTAATGCCGAGAATGTGATGTAAGTAGTGAGGTAGTAACTCCGATGATGGAAATTGTGATATGAAGAAGGTAAGTGAAGGTACTATCAGATCTTATAACAGCCGTTGGGTGAGTCAAAGTGAGTAAATAAGATGATAGCGGTACCAATCATAATTGAAGATAATTGTAAGTTTCAACCATGCCTTGTACCAAAGCTTGTGTATTCAGTTATTTTAGGAGCTGACTTGGTTGCAAATCATGGAAGTAGAGTAGACTTTGATTTAGGTAGTGTGTGTTTGTTCTGGGAGGAAACTAGCAAAGAAGTACGTGTTAATTATGATGGTCTGAGGTAAGTGTGTTGGTGACGTGTGTTCTTTAAAGATATATGAGAGGTAAGTGAAGGTGTTCCTAGTGAGAGGAAATGTGTTGAAGTGTGTCACGTGTCTATAACGACCAGTATCCGCGGGATAGTCGGTATGAGGCAGTGACGTGAGGTAATTTGAGTGAATTACAGGAGGAGTAATTGTGCTCGATGTTAGGTAAGCATCGAGATGTATTTAGTGGTAAGTAAGGAAGAACACGTATCTGAATATAAATTTGTAGTACATGACCATTCATCATTTGTGGGAGGTAAGTACCTCATTCAACTTATAAATGCTAGTGAAGTCTAAGAACAAATAAACATTATGCTGGATTACGGAATAATTGAACCATCTTGTAGCTATTGTATTGAACCTTTAATTATTGTTGCCAAGAAGGATGTGATTTTCTGAGATATGTAAGTTAATAAGGGCAAAATTGATTCAGTTTGAGTGACAGAGTGCTACTCAGAGTTCCATTTCATCATCTGCAGAGGCGGGAAATATGTTGTAGTTGTTCTTTTGTATCAGGGGTATTTCACTATTGTGAGCCGTATCGGGAAGTGTGCATATTCCTTAAAAGATCAGGAAGGGAAGATTGTCGGTACTTACAACATTAAGAACTTAAAGAAGTATTTCACGTGAGATTTGTTGAAATAAGAGTAAGATGATTATATTTTGTGAGAAACTGGCAAAATAAAACTAACATCTACGATTTGCGTGTGAACCAAGTGTCGTATTGGTGTATTGGAAGAATAAGTGCTACATTGTCATGTACTGTGTGACAAAAAAAACGGAGAACAGGACATTGGACAGTTACCTGCGATAACAATATGCAAGAAAAGTTCTCATATAAGTGAATTTTCACAAAATATTTTGATATGTTAAAAAAAGGAGAAGAATGTTGTATATTGATTGAAAATATTTGTGTGTGTTAAATTAAGGGCTATGCTCTTGTGAATTGTATGAGAATGGGACACTGGACAGTTAACTGCGATGACAATGTGCGAGAAGAATTCTCATATATGTGATGTATTATAAAATGTATGGATGCTGAAAAAGAAAATTATTGTTGTATACTCATTTAATAATAATAATAATAATAATAATAAAATACAGATAAAATCATACAATAATAAAAATACAGATATCATCTTGTAACGGGATTTGAACCGTTACAATTCGCCTCCCTCATAAATAAATCGAAGAACAAAGAATCGATTGATTTATGAACAAAATTATATATATAACACTGACACAGATAAACACTTTAAATGAGTATACAACAATAATTTTCTTTTTCAACATCCATACATTTTATAAAATATCACACATGAGAATTTTTCTCGCACATTGCCATCGTAGATAACTGTTCAGTGTCCCATTCTCTTTTTCTCTCATACAAATCACAAGAGTACAGCACTCAATTTAACACATACAAATAATTTTAAATGATTACACTACATTCTTCTTTTTTTTTAACATATCAAAACTTTTTGTGAAATATCACTTATATGAGAACTGTTCTCGCATATTGTTATCGCACTTAACTGTCCAATGTCCTGTTCTCCGTTTTTTTTGTCACACAGTACATGACAATGTAGCACTTATTCTTCCAATACACCAATACGACACCTGGTTCACACGCATATCGCAGATGTTAGTTTTATTTTGCCAGTTTCTCACAAAATTTAATCATCTTACTCTTATTTCAACAAATCTCACGTGAAATACTTCTTTACATATATAATACTACAAATACCGACAATATCCCCTTCCTGATCTATTAAAAAATATGCACACTTCGCGATACGGTTCACAATAGTGAAATACCCCTGATAAAAAATAATAACTTCAAGATATTTACCGCTTCTGCAGATGATGAAAATGGAACTCTGAGTAGCACCTTGTCACCCAAACTGAATCAATTTTGCCCTTATAAACTTACATATCTCAATATATCACATCCTTTCTGGCAACAATAATTAAAGAATCAATACTATGGCTACAAGATGGTTCAATTATTCCGTAATCCAGCATAATATTTATTTGTTCTTATACGTCACTAGCATATTTAAGTTGAATGGGGTACTTACCTCCCACAAACGATGAATGGTCATGTACTACAAATTTATGTTCATATACGTGTTCTTCCTCACTTACCACTAAATACCTCTCGATGCTTACCTAACATCGAACACAATTACTCCTCCTGTAATTCACTCAAATTACCTCACGTCACTGCCTCATACCGACGATCCCTCAGATCCTGGTCGTTATAGACACGTAACACACACTAATATTTCCTCTCACTAGGAACAACTTCACTTACCTCTCATATATTTCAAAGAACACACGTCACCAACACACTTACCTCAGACCATCATAATTAACACGTACTTCTTTGCTAGTTTTATCCCAGAACAAACACACACTACCTAAATTAAAGTATACTCTACTTCCATGATTTGCAACCAAGTTAGCTCCTAAAACAACTGAATACACAAGCTTTGGTACAACAAGGCATGGTTGAAACTTACAATTATCTTCAATTGTGATTGGTACCGCTATCATCTTATTTACTCACTTTGACTTACCCAACGGCTGTTATAATATCTAATAGTACCTTTGCCTACATTCTTCGTATCACAATTTCCATCCTCGGAGTTATTATCTCACTACTTACATCATATTCTCAGTATTACAAGTACTTACATCACTCACCAGAACACTTCTTACGTCTACCTTACTGCTACCATTAATTACATTATCTACATCTACGTCACTACTTAAATATCTCACTTAACGTTACTTAGGTCACAATCACACTGTACTCTTAAATCTATTTTTACTACATAACTACTTATACTACATACCTGTTCATCTACTACCTTCAGACTGTTCACTTAATTTACCCGATTCCCTGTGAATCTGAAATACTCTGGCTCGATAACGACACATTGATAACCTTCATATTCAGACTATTCTCTGATAACTCAAATTCGTACGCCTCCCATCTTCCGATTCTCTCTGATTACTCCTCTGACCTTCTCTCTCATAACTCAAATACATACGCCTCCCATCTTCCAATTCTCTCTGATTACTCTTCTGAACCTCTCTCTCATAACGCAAATACATACGCCTCCCATCTTCCAATTCTCTCTGGTTACTCCTCTGACCCCTACCACCATCGACACAACTATTAATCATCTGCTCATCAGGATTACTACTACTCTGATACACGACTAACATTTTTCCCTCTCTCTCTACTATACTACTTTTACCAGACATCATGCGCTCTCTCTCTCGCCCCTGTAAACATTCTTCCCAAAGCCTGTCAATGAACACTTTAAACTCTCCTAAATTAGACATATTATCCCAGTACACTCGAAACCATATTTTACTTTCACCGATAAAAACATTCGACAATATTTCCAGTACGTATTCCGATTCAGTATTATTATTCCTCAACTTACTAGCAAATCTTTTCTCAACTACTTTTACAAATTCTGTAGTACTGAACTGTTTTCCAGAAAACTTGGTTAAATCACGATCCCTATTGAACAAACCACTCGCTATTACCACTTCTTTCGCCGTCTCACCTGTACCTTTCTGCCGTATCACTTCCTGGCAGTTTACAACTTCTTCTTCTTCTTCTTCCGCTGCTCTTTCAGCATTCTCTTCCACTATTCTCACGTCTTCCTGCAATTCTTCCTCTCTCTCTCTCACCTGTTGTGATAGCATTTCCTGTTCATTCCGTAGTTCAGTGACCTCCACAAGTTTGCTTTCAATTTGTTCAATTCTACTAATCTGTT
Organism: Anabrus simplex; assembly: GCF_040414725.1. Classification (NCBI taxonomy): domain Eukaryota; kingdom Metazoa; phylum Arthropoda; class Insecta; order Orthoptera; family Tettigoniidae; genus Anabrus; species Anabrus simplex. The sequence goes on along the minus strand of NC_090265.1, from coordinate 1,480,776,708 downwards.
CCCTCGTATCTTCCCTAACTGCATTGTAAATTTTGTCCAATCTTTTCTCGACTACCTCATGAATTTCTTCCCGATTACTCGAAATCTTATTACTTAACAGTATGATCTTGTTTGTACATGTTCCTTTGACATGCTCAATTTGAGTATGAAAACCGCTCCGAATCAACTCCCTTTCTCCTCTAAGGTCAACACACACTTTATTAAACTTATTTTCTAACTTGTATATTTGACCAGTTACCTCTACTATCTTAGTATTTATTTTAGAATCTAGTGATTCACTTAACCTATCTAATTTATCATTAATCGCATTAAAACGTTCGTCACAACTACTACTAATTTCTTCCATCTGTTTCATATTATTTTCACCACTAGTATCAATCTTTTCCTCCATTTTTCTACAGCTACCAATCACTTCTTCCATCTGTTTATTATTATTTTCATTACTACCAATTAATTCTTTCATCTCTTTCTTATTATTTTCACTACTACTACCAATTATTTGTTCAGTTTTATCACTTGTCTCTTTCTTACTATTTTCGTTCCTAATATCCAACTTTTCACACAGCTCGTTTATTTTGGCCATCAAAATAAGAAATTGTCGTTCCCCACCCCCTGGGACTTCGTTTTGAGTTTCAACGTGCTTCTCAATTTCTGCACTTTCCGGAATTATCTCAGAAGCTTCCATCGTATTCACCTGTTCCCTACTCTGAATTTCACCTTGGATGTCCGCAGAAGCAATGACCTCGTCGTCACATGACTTGTTATTGTCTTCCTTGTCCATCTTTGGTTCACTAGTGATAGTACGCGATCTCAAATTAATTTCCCTCTTCAAATCCCTTGACATATCCCCAAAATACAGATGTATATCAAAAATTACCCTCCTGATATTTACCGGTAATACTTCCGCTGGCTTTAGTTGTGCATACTCCTCCCAAAATGAACCTATGATATGCTGTCATTCAGAACAAATTCTGAATTTCTTCGTGCCCCACGTTGGGCGCCAAATTGTGAACATGTTCCTGAGTCGTTGACTATATTTACAAACATATAAATCTGCATTTAACTTGTAAAATCTGAATATCTGCATTTAAAATGCAAAATCTGAAAATTAACATTCATTAAATAAAATACACACTTGTTGGACCTTGTACTCACACTTACTAGTTACCTGCTTACTTACACATACGTTATGAAGGGCGCCAGCTGTCACTCAGTACAGCAATAATAGAATGAGACTCTTGACTATCTCTAGGGTGTGGGGTAATAAGCTTACTTTTGACAACATACCATATAAGTTCTGGGAAAAGGAGATTGGCGTTCGGTTTCCCCATTAATTTTGAGGTTAAGTTAATTTACTGTCAATGAAATGAAACTATGAATTCGTTTGATAGAACAATATATATTCTTTAAATAATATATCAAAAAATAGTGAGTCCTGTTGCGATAAAACAGATGAAAATATGAAATTAAGACATTGCAACTGAAAGAAACTAGGCATGAATTTAAATTCTTCTTGACCGGACATTTAACAATTTATACGAAATATTTCCCTCACTGATTCACTTGACTGTACCTTTAACACTTTGAGTGTAATTACGACGTAATCCATTGTTCTGGTGTTTACTGTAGATGTGTCACGCCTAACGTGGTGATACATCCTTGCGACTGCTTCTTCTCCATATCATCTGACTTCTTTGTAAGTCAATATGGTATGACCTCTTGGCAGGTCCAGGGTTGCCCTCTCTGACTCCTTGGTAAGCCTTGCGTCCGCGTCTTCCACTAAGTGACGGACCAACCATTTGGTCTCACTCTCTCAATGACCAATATTGGCTCACTGAGTCTTCACCATCTCTCGTTCACACTGGTTGACTGACCACCTAAGGCCTCTTGATCTAGTAGACTACTTCACTGTACTGCATCCGTATAACTAATGACTGACGCTACAATGTGCATCCACCTTATATAGACGTTGGTTGACACCGCTACGTAATCTCCAGAAATAACAATGACATACTCCTACCTACGCGACAGATATTACACACAGTGGTGAAATAGCCCCGCGGCGACTGAGTCCGTGCGCGCATTGCTAAATAAATACGATGACGTAGCCATGGCGCGGCGATGACTTGGCAGAATCGCCACTAATCTTGCACAATGTCCCAACGTCACCTCCAATCTCTGATATATACAACAATTCTCACTGTACAGGTATTGAGTGTTATCCTACACATATGTATATATGTATACATCTAAGTACAATCTTGCAAGCAACAGGCAATTGCAAAATCGAATTGAATAAAACGGATAATTACAATAATAGTAACAATATCACAGATAAAATAATAATAATACTGACATAATAATAATAATAATAATAATAATAATAATAATAATAATAATAATAAAATACAAATAAAATCATACAATAATAAAAATACAGATATCATCTTGTAACGGGATTTGAACCGTTACAAAAGGAAAGCAAGTTGTGAATTTCTCTATATTTAATAGGTCATTATTGTTGACCAGCAGGCCTTCAAACGTGTCCTTGAAATGCAAACCAGGTAATTAGAATCCCACAAAAGGTAAGGAGATTTACTTCCGTATTTGATACTTCTGGCCATGCCATGTGATAACTGAGTGAGTACTTCAACATTCCTTGATAAGTTTTGTATATTGGTGGCCTTTCTTAATTTGGTCTCCAGCAAGTCGATTGTGTCTTCGAATTCTTCCCAGTAGATCGTGTTACATTCCTCATTTTCTTCATCATGCGACTCAAGTTGGCTTTGAATTTGCTTGAATTCTTCGCTGGTCGAGAGCAACCTGTTTAATTTAACCTGAATGCGGTTGATATCAGCAGAATTTATTTCCGATTCAACGAAGTGTTGAATGTGAGTTATACATGGAAGAGACATTTGCACAGCGGATAATTTCATTACACAGTTGTACCGCCAGATTAGGTACAAAATATTTCGTATTATATCGCTAGGCCCATATCTGAATGTGCAAACCTTGCTACCCTCTCCAGCCCAAAGGTATTTGACACATAAATAAGAACATTCTTGAAAATCACTTCATATAGGTTTGGATATATTTTCTGTGTAAAAATCCATACAATCTTAGGAAGAAATAAGAAAAATGTAATCATTGTGGAACATGAAAGAGTTATTTAGCAAACTCAAGAAAGCATGGAAGTTAGCGAATCCAATTGAAATCATTTGGCTCGTGGGGAGGGGGTTTTAATTATCTGCGCACCAAAGAAATATATATATAATACACTATTTTGAAATATCTTACCTGTAATGCCCCCATACCTCCCAAATCATCCGACTCGTTGGCTGAATGGTCAGCGTACTGGCCTTCGGTTCAGAAGGTCCTGGGCTCGATTCCCGGCCGGGTAGGGGATTTTAACCTTCATTGGTTAATTCCAGTGTCCCGGAGGTTGGGTGTTTGTGCTGTCCCCAACACCCCTGAAACTCACACACCACACATAAAACTATCCTCCACCACAATAACACGCCGATACCTACACATGGCAGCCTCATCTGAGGGTCTGCTCTACAAGGGCTGCACTCGGCTAGAAATAAAATAGAAATTAAAAAATCTCTCAAATCATTCACTCATTATGGCTATAATAATAATAATAATAATAATAATAATAATAATAATAATAATAATAATAATAATAATAATAATAATAATAATAATAATAATAATAATAATAATAATAATAATAATAATCTATCTTATATATGATACATACATATAAATGAATGTTTGTGTGTATTTCTCAAATAGACTCAAAAACTATAAGACCGATTTCGCTGAAATTTTCACAATTTGTTCTTATTACTCCTGGGAGGGTTTAGGAAGCGGTTTGAACGAAATCCGATGGGTATTTATTTTATGATGAACATGTTTATGTCATTAATTTTATTGCTAAGCCACACCAAGATAGAGTTGACTTGATGGACAAAGGAAAACCAGTGAAAAACACCTTGAAATCGTTCGGATGGAACATCTTTCCGCACCAGCCGCACTGCCCCGACCTGACGCAATCTCACTATCACCTCTTCGCATGGATGGGGCACGGGCTGCCAGAGTAGCACTTCAGCAATTTCGAGAAAGTTGGAAAATGGCTCGACGAATGTTTTGCCGCAAAAGACAAGCCGTTTTTCTGGTATGGTATTCATAACTTACATGAAAGATGGGCGAAATGTGTAAAAGCCGATGGCCAACATTTTTAATGAATGAAAAATGAATTTCTCATGAAATTTACGTGTTTTCTTACCACACAACCGGAAAAAGCTTATGGATACACCTGGTACTGCATTTACATGATTGCATATACTACGATTTTGATATTATTATTATTATTATTATTATTATTATTATTATTATTATTATTATTATAATTATTATTATTATTATTATTATTTGATGGAAGTGTATCTGGTTGTGAAATCTTGCTATGAAGATTTATCTCAATTCATACATGACGCCGTAGAGAAACGGAACAATGGCTGGACATATATACATACGTTGTAATTATTTATTCCACCCTTAGTAATTTACATTATTAATATCATTGGAGTACTCATTCTACAGAATCGGCTCCATCCACTTACTCCTCCAAGGCGTCGATATCCAGGGAATTAAATGAAATGAAATGGCGTATGGCTTTTAGTGCCGGGAGTGTCCAAGGACAAGTTCGGCTCGCCAGAAGCAGGTTTTTCGATTTGACACCCGTAGGTGACATGCGCGTCGTGATGAGGATGAAATGATGAAGACGACACATACACCCAAACCCCGTGCCAGCGAAATTAACCAATGATGGTTGAAATTCCTGACCCTGCCGGGAATCGAACCTGGGGCCTCTGTGACCAAAGGCCAGCACGCTAACCATTTAACCATGGAGCCGGACGATATCCAGGGAACCAGTTATCAATGGTCCTTGCTTCTTCCTGCTCGGGTTAAGGCCTCTAACTGCGGCTAGTAAGCACCTTTGGTACGAAACTTACCAGTATTACTCAGTGAACGAACGGGTAGCACCACAAATGCTAAATTATATATGGTGCTCAATTATCTTTTTCTTTTTTTTTCCTTTTTTGCTAGTTGCTTTACGTGGCACCGACACAGATAGGTCTTATTGCGACAATGGGACAGGAAAGGTCTAGGAGTGGGAAGGAAGCGGCCGTGGCCTTAATTAAGGTACAGCCCCAGCATTTGCCTGGTGTAAAAATGGGAACCCACGGAAAACCATCTTCAGGGCTGCCGACAGCGGGGTTCGAATCTATGATCTCCCGAATACCGGATACTGGCCGCACTTAAGCGACTGCAGCTATCGAGGTCGGTGTGCTCAATTATCACTCGTTAATACATTTCGTAATTCGCTCAGTCCCACTACCATGTGAGTATGTAGCGATATAATGTTAAACTTATTACGCGTTTCCTATGCTGACTAAATAGTTTGTAATTCAATTACGTTATTTGTCCACATGTGATAAGCCCATCAAATTGGAGCATTTGTCGACGTGACAGGTGTAATAATGAACATACTTGAACAGTTGGAATACAAGTACATAATTTTGTTCATTAATAAATGATTTAACTAATATTTATTTCACTAATATATATATTTGATCCTCAAATAAATGTCTGTCTTTTCAATGTACCAAATGACCAGGTATCTCTCCCACAACGCATGACTGAGTAATTGTCATTCTACCATCACAAATTAATAATGCGTCTAGTAGGAGATCTAAATTCAACTGAGATGGATGGATGGATGGATGGATGGATGGATGGATGGATGGATGGATGGATGGATGGATGGATGGATGGATGGATGGATGGATGGATGGATGGATGGATGGATGGATGGCATCGCCTACGTAGATGCATTCTAAATAAGAATTTTATTGAGTGCTACTAATACTAGCCATATAATTTTTATGTATTTGTAATAGTTGGAGCAGCGTATTCACAACAGTGTACCTCGAAAGATGAAGATATTAAAGAAATATCCGGATAGTCCAAGTTCTGTTCAAAATGATATCTAAATATGTGTCGAAAATATAATTGTATATATAATTGACTGCGCCTTCAATAACGGATTCTAGAGCTGGTATGTTATAAAATTGAACAGCTCGGTTTTAAAGTAGCAGAATATGATATCAAATGGAAGAAATCGCAAAAAAGTAAGTTTTGTTATGTGCTTTGTTGCATGTTATCTGCCAACCGACCAAAACTCTTGTGAGAAGAAAGTTAGGAGTCCGTGACCGAGTGTGCATTCGAGAACAATGTCACTCCTCCTGGAATCTAGCCACTTTAATTTTCACGCAGCAAATGCAGTGACATCTTAGATTTTAAGAACTAGTGCATTTCTTTGTCAAAACTGTTGTTGTACCTGCAGAAAGAATGGAAAAGGACAAGTGTGCCATGATTTTACACTATGAGAACAATGCTAAAAGACAAGGACAACTGAATGCTACCTATATCGGAGGGCTTACCCATACCTTTCACTTAATGAAAATTAGCAACTTCCTCATTAATCCCATTAAGTTTCCTACAACGAACGTATATGTATACAAAAATCCCCATAGACGAGAAAAAGGAAGATAATGAAGAGAAACTGTTGAAGTATATAGTATAACAGAACAACGGTATGAAAGCTTTCATAATCATTTCAATATATGACCTGCTACAGATGAAAATTAGGTTCACTCATAAGTAGTAAGCCGGCCCCATGGTGTAAGGGTAGCGTGCCTGCCTCTTACCCGGAGTCCCCGGGTTCGATTCCCGGACAGGTCAGGGATTTTTACCTGGACCTGAGGGCTGGTTCGATGTCCAGTCGGGAACATGTTTAGAATTGAGGAGCTAACTGACGGTGAAACAGCGGCCCCGGTCTAGAAAGCCAAGAATAACGGCTGAGAGGATTCGTCGTGCTGATCACACGACACCTCGTAATCTGCAAGCCTTCGGGCTGAGCAGCGGTCGTTTGTAAGGCCAAGGCCCTTCAAGGGCTGTAGTGCCATGGGGTTTGGTTTGGTTTGATAAGTAGTAAGTGAAGTGAACTGAAGTGCTGGATATCAAGTAAATGGATTTCATAATACGCCTCTTGAATTTACTGATATTTTGTAATGGTCCTGTGACATCTATTATCTCAATTTACGTACATTATTTCTAACTACTATTTTCTGTTAATTTTATGTCCTTATTTTCTGGTAATTTCAATAAAAACTGAAATTTTCTTCCTTTGCCCATTTGTTTCTGGAGGACATGTACAGATGAAAAGTCAAGGTAGTGCCAACTTAATATTTTTCAAACAGGGTAATATTCAAAGGTGTACAAAATCTACTGCAAGGTTGCCAGCCCCAAGCTACTCTGTAACTAGCAAAACAGCTTAGTTGCGTGTCAGAAAAGCATGAGTGCAAGTAACCGAACCTGAGTTCCCTACAGCTTGCCAATTTTCACGGGATCCATGTGAACTACCAGACTTTCAAGGGTGAATGTGTAAATATGCTGTCGTTGTGACATTGTATAAAGGGGGATGTCATTTCAGAAGTGATCAAATTTATACGCAAGAAAAATTGATGTAAGATCTTAGGATTTCTGATTTGTAATTTACTAGTAGTTAACGAGGCTCCTGCGCGAAATTAAAGCTTTGGGACATGTTCCCAGCTACAGTCTATTTGGCTCATTGTATAGGAATACTCACCATCACACATTTCGTGGCATTATTGCAAAAGCGGTTCGCGATAACGGGTGGGAGTATATAAAGAAGAGAACTGGTTAGCTGAAAAGGGTAACAGAAGTAGAGCCTACATTCTAGCCATCGATAAACAGATAAATCGTTCTGTAACACTGCGCCCAACAGTACGTCTAGAATCAGGCGAACAACATCCGCACGACGTGCACTTTGAGCAGCAGGCAATCTACGTAGGCAAGTCAATGCGTCAATGAGTTACTGTTGATGACGTGGCAAACCATATGCACATTAGCCATGTTTTTGTATATGAAATCAACAGGTGAAGGAAGCGATGCATACATGGCTTGCTGCGCAACAAGAAACCTTTTCTGCAGAGCGTATCAGAAAGCTTGTGAAACGGTGGACCATGATTATTGAAAAGCAGGGTGACTATGTTGAAAAATGATATCAATAAATAGTGTGTACTCTTTCTGTAATAAATTATAAAAATTGGTTGCAGATACTTATTGACTTGCCCTCGTACATTCCAGTATCCAATTACCTGTGTCCAGTATCCTGGTAGGTCAACTATCACAAACCTATTAAATCAAGTTCAAGATGTGACTAATGATTTAAACTGTCATAAATCCGTTGATGTGATTTATACGAACTTCGAGAAGGCGTTTGACAAGATTGATCACAGTGTGCTTCTTAGAAAACTATCGGGATTTGGATTTAACAGTCCTATGCTAAAATTTATCTCCTCTTATTTAAATAACGGATACCAGTTTGTCACCTATCATCAGACCAAATATTTTGTGTTCAGTGTTAATTCAGGTGTACCACAAGGTTCAAATTCAGGACCACCCTTCTTTATGTTATTTATAAATGATTCCCCAGATGTTGTTGTAAATTCCAAATGCCTTATGTTTACTGACGATCTTCAGTTGTACAAAGAGGTATTGAATGATAGTGACTGCATATCTCTAAGCAGGGACATTAAGAATATCTACAGGTACATGCGGAGCGTCAAGAATAAAATCACATTTTATATCAGCAAACACTTCGTGATGACTTACTCTACGGCGAATGATCCTTTTCGGTGTAAATACTTCATGAACGGACAGAATCTAAAAAGAGTCGAGTCCGTAAATGACTTAGGAGTTACAATGAGTAGTAATTTATCATTCAGTGCACATATTGAAATAATAGTAGATACAGCACTGAAAGAACTAGGTTTTATCATACGAAACGGGAAGGACATAAACAACATTAAGACTTTACGTGTTTTCTATAACTCATTCGTGAGGTCAAAATTAGAATATGCATCCGTTATATGGATGCCAAATTACAAATCATATATAAATAAAATTGAAATGTTTCAAAAGAGATTCTTACGGTTCATTTATTACGAGAAGCATAATCAGTCAGCATATAGGTTGTGAACATCATATAGTCACTTATTAGAAGAATTTAGCAACAATTCATTAAGTGCTCGCCGAGAATTATACCGACAACTGTTTCTATACAAAATTATAAATGGCATTATAGATAGTGGTGATCTACTAGCCAGAATAAATTTTAACGTAAGCAAGTCTGCGGAACCGGACGTACTTTTACTATCCCTTATCCAACATATTAATGCATACAAAACCTCATTAGTAAGGATGTGTGGTACGTTTAATGACTTATTCAGAAACCACGACATCGATCTCACAATGTCCCTAACAGACTTCAAAAAATATCTAGTGATTGATTTTCTTTAGTGAATATACTTACGCAATCTTAACAAATAGCATCTCATAAAAATAAAATATAATTCATTACACTATATCTTTGTTCATAATCCAAATAATCCAAATGGAATTAATTTGTCTATAAACTTCGAATTATTTTTGCACTGTTAATCATGCACCTGACTTGTTCGCATATGTGTGTGCCTGCACATAAAGTTTTAGTTCTTGTTACTTATGTAATCCTACTTATGTATGTATAATCTGTGTATAGCCTATTGTTGTTTTTGTCATTTTTTCTTCTAAATTTGGTTATTATAAATTTTCAAAATCTGTTGTTAATTTTTGGCGATCTTTTTCTGTTTCGCAATATAATTTATTGTACTATATTTGTAATGTCTGTTGTAACTGGAGTGCAAGTTTGTTACAGGCATGTGTCATAAATTAATTAATTAATTAATTAATTAATTAATTAATAAACTACATCGTGCAGAAGTATCATGTAAACTCCGTCACAGTTCACGGTTTGTTAGTGGGTGCAAGAGGTACCATGTCAGGGAAGATGGCCGAGTTGTGGAAGAGGTTTGCCGTCAAGGAAAGCTATGTAGCCACGATTGCCGAGGCGGCTGCGTGGGATCCGTGTTTCTTTTAAGGAACCATTCATTTTACAAGACATAAAAAGTGTAAAATCCTCTGTCTTATGGTAAAACCGTCGACGGTCAGTTTCCTAAATAAAGGATTATATAGTATTAATAATAACAATAATAATCATGCTAATAATAATAATAATAATAATAATAATAATAATAATAATAATAATAATAATAAAATGAAATGGCGTATGCCTTTTAGTGCTGGGAGTGTTCGAGGACACGTTCTGCTCGCCAGATGCAGGTCTTTCTATTTGACTCCCGTAGGCCACCTGCGCGTCGTGATGGGGATGAAATGATGATGAAAACGACACATAAAAGTCAGCCCCCGTGCCAGCGGATTTCAATTATGGTTAAATTTCCCCACCCTGCCGGAATTCGAACCCGTTTCCTAAACCCGAACTGCCTTCTGTCGAACCTGTTATTAATTTCGCAAACATGTCTAATAAAATCAGAAAGAATTCTTTCCAAAAACTTACATACAATGCAAGTCAAACTGATTGGCCTGTAATTTTAAGCCTTATGTCAATCACCCTTTCCTTTATACTCAGGGGCTACTATAGCAACTCTCCATTCATTTGGTATAGCTCCTGCATGCAAACAATAATCAGATACATACTTCAGATATGGTACTGTATACCAACCCATTGTCTTTATTATATCTCCAGAAATCTTATCAATTGCAGCCGCTTTTCTAATTCTCATCTTTTGTACATTATTGTAAATGTAATTGTTATCATAGGTGAATTTTAATATTTATTAAGCATTAGCCACTTCCTCTATCTGGATATTATTCTTGTAACCAACAATCTTTACATACTGCTGACTGAATATTCTGATTTTGAAGATCCTCACATACACACTCCCCTTGTTCATTAATGATTCCTGGAATGTCCTTCTTGGATCCGGTTTCTGCCTTAAAGGACCCATATATACCATTCCATTTTTCATTAAAATGTGTATGACTGCCAATTATGCTTGGAGTCATGTTATCCTTAGCTGACTTCTTTGCTAAATTTAATTTCCTATCACCTAAGTTCCTTCAGTTTCTCCTCACTTCCACAGTCATTTCTAACTCTGTTCTTTCCCGTTTGCACCTCCATCTTAGTCTCTTTATTTCTCTGTTATAATAAAGTGGGTCCTAACCATTCCTTACCACCTTCAAAGGTACAAACCTGTTTTGACATTCCTCAACAAATGCTTAAAGCCATCCCAGTGTCTGTTTACCATTTTTATATACTGTTTTCCACCGATCATATTTACTTTTTTTAACTCCCTCATGCCTACTTTTCAGCCATATGGTACTGCCTAATAGTCCTACTTTTAAGAACTTCCGTTCTATCACATTTATTTTTAATTACGACAAAAACAGCTTCTTTATTACTAATATCATCTATTACTTCGGTTTCTCTATAGAGCTCATCTGGTTTTATCAGCACTACATCCAGAATATTCTTCCCTCTAGTTGGTTCAATCACATTCTGAATAAGCTGTCCTTCCCATATTAATTTATTAGCCATTTGTTGGTCATGCATCCTGTCGTTCGAATACCTTCCCAATTGGCATTTGGTAAATTCAGATCTGCTGGTACAATTGCGTTCCTTTCCATGTCATTTCCCACATACCTGATTATCTTATCAAATAATTCTGAATCAGCGACAGTGGCACCCTTCCCGGTCTGTACACTCCAAAGACATCAAGTTGCCTATTATCCAAGGATACGTACAATAATAATAATAATAATAATAATAATAATAATAATAATAATAATAATAATAATAATAATAATAATAATAATAATAATAATTTGGGAGAAGTCTGGCCCAGGACTTGCGAGTTGACACCCATGGGGGACCTTTACGTGTGTGAGGATGGCCCCCTACCTAGGTGGAATATTAAGACTGATGACGGCACGCATGACCAACAGATGTCGTTTAAGAAAGTCGAAAGCGAAGAGGCCGGAAGCAATGCCAGACTCAGCTAGAGGACCCGTGAGCATCAACCCACGTTCCCAAGTTGAGAGCCTCTGTGGATTACCCTTTTAATCACCCCTTACGACAAGCAGAAAATACTTTGCATATATTCTGCCACCCTCACTCGCAGGGATATTATATGAAGCAACAACAAACACTTCTGAAGTGGACGAGAGATATAGGCTTGATGTACCAATGGAACTTCCACCGAAAGTCCAGAATTTCCGAAGAAGTTTGAATCTAGATGCAGAGGACTGAAGTCCAGCTACTAAGCGATTACATTACCACGCCTCACAATGATATGGGAAAGCCGCCATTATTAGCAACTTGTGATGGTGCTCACTGGCGGTTCTCGCCGAGAATATTAAATTTGCCTCGAGCTTATTTACACAAATCGAGCATTCATTGTAATTGCACATTACCGGATCATTCAGAGAGCTCATTAGCCTCAGATTTTTTTATGGTCTGTTAGGGCACGCTAATTGTGAAAGCGCTTGTTCATTTCCAAGAGATGAGAACATTAGATGCATACTGTTTTACCCAGTATTTAAAAACTGAAATGTCTCTTCTACCAGAGTATCATGTTTTTCAAATCCACATTAAAAATGTATTTACCGTATGTATATTCTTATCATCAGATTCATAGGAATCATTTCTTGTCCCCAGCTTGCCATCAGGAGATTGTGGACTGAATCCCATTTACTACACCCCTTGAGATGACCTTCACTGGTTGCCCATTTCATATCAGACAAAATATTACATTGACTGTACCTTAAATCAGGCCGAGAAATTCCCGTCGCCCGGTCGTCGTTGGCGACCAATTTGAAACATTTGACCTTCTTTTTTTTTTCTATTTGCTTTACGTCGCACCGACACAGATAGGTCTTATGGCGACGATGGGATGGGAAATGCCTAGGAAGTGGAAGGATGCGGCCGTGGCATTAATTAAGGTACAGCCCCGGCATTTGCCTGGTGTGAAAATGGGAAACCACGGAAAGCCATCTTCAGGGCTGCCGACAGTAGGGCTCGAACCCACGATCTCCCGATTACTGGATACTGGCCGCACTTAAGCGACTGCAGCTATCGAGCTCGGCTGACCAAGTTTTAAAATGTCTTCACGAATTACCACAGCGGCCACGGCGGTGATCTTTTATTGGCTAGCATTTCTTATTGTGCTCCATCTTGTTTCTATTATTGGAATTTATAAATGCTTTAATCTTATGTTAGCAGTACTTTCTCGCGAGTTCAGTCTTCAGTAATATGAATTTCATGATATTTTGTCGGTAGATTTACTGGCACGTAAAATAACTCCTACGAAACAAAATTGCGGCGTCTCCATAAAACCGTAAAACATTATTATTTATATTTTTTCATGTACTAAAGCAATTTAGTTACTGCTATGGAGAAAAAATAAAGTAGTCTTCTATCCTTTTAAGAAAGGACTGATATTAACAACGAAGAAGTTAAAGAGGACAGGACTGCATCCCACGTGCAAGTGAAAGTGTCTTCAAAACTAGATTGAATCGGCCTGTAACAGCGTTAAAGTAACTTCGCCTTCTTGTTCTATGGACAGCAGAGGTGAAGACGTAAAGCATCTTTTCCGGTGAAATGGAAATTCAAGAGACTCATTAGGCCATTTTGAGTGGTTGTAGGAGGGAATAATATATCTTTATATTTGTGAGAAATAAAGAAATAGCCTTCAGACTTCGAATTTCATGCTCCACCTGAAATAACGCCACGACCGTTGTGTTCCCAGTTCTAGATATTTCCTGTCGAACGGTCGGTGAAAACTTGAACGTGCTAGTGCAATGTTACACCTGTGGTAATGTGAATATGAGAGCCGAAAATCGGGTTTTAATAGAGGAAGACATCATAAATATATGGAAGTTACGAGCCACCCTCTACCTAGAATATTTCGTAAATAATAAAAGGCGTACGTGAATTGGACTTCTTTAATACAGGATAGTTTCCTTCATTTTCAGTGTGGGCCGGGCTGAGTGGCTCAGACGGTTAAGGCGCTGGCCTTCTAACCCCAACTTGGCAGGTTCGATCCTGGCTCAGTCCGGTGGTATTTGAAGGTGCTCAAATACGACAGCCCCGTGTCGGTAGATTTACTGGCACGTAAAAGAACTCTTGCGGGACTAAATTCCGGCACCTCGGCGTCTCCGAAGACCGTAAAAGTAGTTAGTGGGACGTAAAGCAAATAGCATTATTATTATCATTTTCAGTGTATAAAGTAACTGATATTAGGAAGCCAGCTTTCAAACGTATGTAAATGATAACTAAAGAAATTAGAAATTCCTGATCTAAAACCACACAGGAGGTAGGAAGTTGAAAAATGATAAACAGGGGATCAGTTCTTCACCTTAAAACAACAATTAAAGCAAAGCATATTGAAAAGGTATCTGTTTTACTCAGGGGATGCCACAAACCGAATATGATTTAGTTGGGCCTTCATTCTTGAGAATGATAGGACGATAAACAAAATAATTTAAAACTTATTATCACAAGCTTGGCTAACTCAGCGAATCTAGAATCAATGAACCTTGTTTTCCACCTTGGAAGTATGAGCACAAATGATAACAGAAACAACGCTGAAGTTAATAGAAGGAAAACAATGACAAAGACAGCCTTTCAAGATGAAAAGCACTTCACTCACAGAGGCATATTGAAAGAAGGAAGCCTTTTGTAAAGGCTTTCTCTGGAGACAGACATTATACGGGTGCCGTAGTTAAAGACGAAGAAAGACTGAATACGAAGAAGAGTAATTAAAAGAAGCAGTACAAAATAATAAGACAATGAACAAGTTTTAAGACGACTACATTGAATCTAATAAATTCGTCATAAGATAGAATGTAAAATGCGAATGAAGTGTAATGATTTATTTTCGTTAAACTATGAAGCGTATACGAGTATAACGAATTATTTCAAGCATAGATGGAAATGTTGATGCGCTCTGAAAGCTGAATAAGTTATGGCTTGTAACATCACTTAGACTACTCCCGCTCCATTCGTAAGTCACGAAAGGGTGGTGGTTCTCATCTTTGATACAGCGTATTTACAATGACCCTCTCTGTAATGTTGTGATGTCCAAATGCGTCCTTAATTTTACAACTTATATAAGTTATGTGTGCTTCTGAAATCTTTCTAGCATGTCACTCCATCTTCTAGTAAAGTATTTTGCTTAAGGTTTGTTAAATTAATTTAATAATAAAGCATATTATTGGCTTTACATATCACTAACTTCTTTTACGGTTTTCGGAGACCCCGAGATGTCGGAATTTAATCCCACAGGAGTTTCTGTACGTCCCAGTAAATCTACCGACACAAGGCTGACGTATTTTAGCACCTCCAAATACCACTGGACTGAGCCAGGATCGAACCTACCAAGTTGGGTAAGAAGGCCAGCGCCTCAACCGTTTTTTTTGTTTTTGTTTTTTGCTAGTTGCTTTACGTCGCCGCACCGACACAGATAGGTCTTATGGCGACGATGGGACAAGGAACAGCTAGGAGTGGGAAGGAAGCGGCCGTGAGAAAATGGGAAACCACGGAAAACCATTTTCAGGGCTGCCGACAGTGGGGTTCGAACCTATTATCTCCCGAATACTGGATACTGGCCGCACGCCTCAACCGTCTGGGCCACTCAGCCCGTCTACATCAGTGTAATTATAACTTCAAATGACGAACGGTAATCTTACAGCCACCCATATTCTAGAGTTCTAAACTGTTAATGGATATTAAAGTTGTCAAGTATCTATATATTCAGTACGAAATCGTCCTTCTGTCTGCACGGTACTTTTTGAATATCAACCTGATACTTGGTTTTTACATCGGAAAAGATTAGTAATAGTCTTAGTCGGGTTTCAGTTTCATTTTTTTCTGTCTGTCTGTCTATCTATCTGTCTGTCTGCTGCAGCATCACGGGAGACTGAACGGGCGTATTTTCATGAAATGTGGTATTTAAGTTTAGGTTAATGGTCCGCCTCTGTGGTGTAGTGGTTAGTGTGATTAGCTGCCACCCCAGGAGGCCCGGATTCGATTTCCGGCTCTCCGACGAAATTTGAAAAGTGGTACGAGGGTTGGAACGGGGTCCACTCAACCTCGGGAGGTCAACTGAGTAGACGTGGGTTCGATTCCCACCTCAGCCATCCTGGAAGTGGTTTTCCGAGATTTTCCACTACTCCTCTAGGCAAATGCCGAGATGGTACATAACTTAAGGCCACGGCCGCTTCCTTCCCTCTTCCTTGTCTATCCCTTCCAATCTTCTCATCCCCCCGCAAGGCCCCTGTTCTGCATAGCAGGTGAGGCCGCCTGGGCGAGGTACTGGTTATCCTCCCCAGTTGTATCCCCGACCCAGAGTCTGAAGCTCCAGGACACTGCCCTTGAGGCGGTAGAGGTGGGATCCCTCACTGAATCCGAGAGAAAAAGTAAACCTGGAGGGTAAACAGATTAAGAAAGAAAGAAAGAACAGGTTATGCCAGATCGAGTTAAGGAATATTGCTATACTGCATTTCGGTATTACTCCTTTATCAGCATAATATTATTATTCTAGCATTTGTCAGAGCGTAAAGCGACTGTCTTCTTTCCTTGGCGAGTAGCGGCTATGTTCTGAATGTGATATTTCTCCAAGTTTTCCACACTCACTCCAAAAAAATTGCCTTATTTCAAATACCACGTATCTATTCCAATCAAATTTTCAAATTATTGCAGCTAAACTCTCAACCAGAGATTCAGTAATTATAGAGGCGAGGTGAGTAGCTCAAATGAAAGAGCGCTGGTTTACTGAGTTCAATTTGGCGGCTTCGATGTAGACTAAGTAGTATTCCAAGGTGCTCAAACAATCCAGCCTCGTACCGGTAGACACACAGTACGTAAGAGAACTGTAGGATGAAATTCCGGCACGTAATCGTGTCCAAATACCATAAAAATAATTTGGTGGACATAAAACCATTATTATTATTATTATTATTATTATTATTATTATTATTATTATTATTATTATTATTATTATTATTATTATTATTATTATTATTATTATTATTATTATTATTATTATTATTATACACTATCCTGTGTTCTGGGCTAATGGAAATTTGCCCCAATCCCCAAATAGTAACACCAACAATAACAATAATAATAGGCCTAATACTTTCTGTTGTTATTGTTACTACTACTGCTGCTGCTGCTGCTGCTACTGCTGCTTCATACCTTTTACCTCCCTAATTTCTAACGCTATTCTGATCTATAGTGAATTATAGAAAAGAAAGTACCGAAGCTATTCCGTACATACCTACAATGTGGTCATGAGTTTTTTGGAGGTTGCGACTTCTGATCTTTCGTATTCTATTCTGAATATTTCCCTAGAGGGGCCAGGTTGTATATTGTTTTTAAATATAGACCTCATTTTAATGAGGTTAAGCAAGCTTAATATTAGGCGCCTGCCTAGAGTGAAAAATTAATTTCTTACTGCAGCATTCATATTGAGCTAATTCTAGCCCTCTGCAATCGAGACGTTTATATTAATCCTCTTTATATTAATCCTCTTACAACCTTCACTCAACCATTCAATTGGTATTTTCTCTTGAATCCTGCAGTCGTTGATTAATATTTCATTTTATTCGTGTCAGAAGCTCTCAGTGTGTATACATTTACTAATTATTACACATCAGTTATTTACAGGACAGTTGACCAGAATTTGACAACGTTAATGGCATCAGCACTGCCTAACGACAATCAAACAAAGTAGCCAACATCTGTATGGACATATAGCCCAGGCAATTCTGAGATGACTTACCGGGCGAGTTGGCCGTGCTGTTAGTGGGGTACAGCTGAGAGCTAGTATACGGAAGATAGTGGGTTCGAGCCCCACTGTCGATAGCCCTGCAGATGGTTTTCCGTAGTTTCCCACTTACGCACCAGGTAAATGCTGTGGTTGTACCTTGATTAAGGCCACGGCCGCTTCCTTTCACTCCTAGCCCTTTCGTATCCCATCATCGCCATAAGACCTATTTGTGTCGGTGAGACGTAAATCAAATCGTAAAAAAAAAAAAAAAAAAACTCTGAGATGTTGTGTAGTCTGCAGTTCCTATATTCGCGTAAGTCTTGTTCGTCCATGAAGCCCCATTTGTTTAGGTTGTCCCTTGTTCTTTCAGTGTGTACTCACAGCTAATAATAATAATAATAATAATAATAATAATAATAATAATAATAATAATAATAATAATAATAATAATAATAATAATAGCGACAGACTCACCAAACGATTATTTAAAATAAACTGGCCAGAAGAAACTAAGGCGGACCTCCAATAAATGAATATCACAGACGACATCATAGAAGATCACGGAGCCTTTAGTACAATAGTAGCCAAGCACAAATTCGTGGAGAAGCCTAAAAGGAAAACTGGTAGGAAGTGGTCCATAGAATGCAAGACGCAACACAGTGCATTCATGAAGAGTGTAAGATGGTGAAAACCAAATGGCTAACAATGAAGGTCAAACACGATCTTTGAATGGGCATAACGAAAAATTAAAATTAATAGTTTAAGAAGGAGAGAAGGTAAAATAACCAAAGAGCATTAAAAACTCGTATGACTTGAGACTGCTTCTAACGGATTCTTAATTTGACTTAAAGTAGTTTACCGTATGCCTCAGATGGAAGAAGTGGTCAAAACTGTAAAGATAAATCTACTCCTGCTCTTATTGCTAAGGTACACGTCGGGAATATAATTAAAACTTGCAGAGTACTTGAGATTTAATGGTTTAAAATGTTATCATCCGTCGCATCACAGCGGGACAAGTTCTCATTTGGTTCAGCTGAAGAGCGGGGCAGTTTTTAGGTGAGTGGATAGAAACACTTGCAAGAGCTTTTAAATGTATGTGTTCATTAAATTCATGCGTTCTGTTTACTCCTTTGAAGTCAATGAGAGCTTTTTTGTCATTGCGCTGTGTTCCTCAAGTAGTCTCGAGGAAACATACGATCCCTCATCATCAAGGTTCACCGGGCTGAACCGGCAAACATCTTCCGTCGAGGTATTAAACTTAGGGAACATTTCGCTTGAGATGATCTTTTCGTTCCTTGAACTGTTAACAATTACAGATTTGTCTTCTAGATATACACCACTATAATGAGTTCTCACTTGCAACTCTTCCCGTCTGTCGTTATTTATTCAGACATTGTGAGAAGAAGAACATACTAGTAACATTCTCATAAAACGACAATATTTCCCACCTTCGGCTTGGAAATAACTTACACCTGGGAAATGTTGTGAAGTGCATTTCACTCAGAAATTCCAATCACTACCAAATATCAATAAAAGACGGTAAGGTTGAAGCAGATTTCTGTTAAGAGTGAAATTTAACGGGGTAAAAACATGGCTACGACTTCATTACACAGCATCAAAATACGAACGTTCTAATATTAGAAAGTTGTAACGTATGTAAGTTGTATGTTAGTAGACATGTGTTGCCTTCCGGAGTTTTTAATCCTTGCCGCATTTTGATGTTACATCGTGAGGCGATTGGACTAGAGAAACGTTCCAAAATCTTCCGTCTCAAAGAAGAAGGCCTGCACTTAATTGGAGTCTAGTTCCCAATACTTATGATCACGTCGTCATAAGACGCCGTATGTGTAATACGGATACCGGTACTAATTAACTCCTCTTCCCTTTGTATGAGTGTATTAGTTTCATGTTTACTCTTGATTAGTTTTTATTACTATCTCGTCTGACTTCATGACTACGTGGACAGGGTCTTGGGGTTGGGTCCTCAGTGGACCCGCTAGGGTCGAGGAGTTATTATCTTAAACGCTTAATTTCATTGACTTGAGGGAGGGGGTTTCTACTCACCCAGCTTCCCTGCAATTCATATACTACACACAACAGTATCCTTCACCACACCAACACGCAGTTTCCCTATACATGGCAGACGTGGTCCACCCTCAATGGAGGGTCTCTTACAAGGGCTGCACTAGCCACACGAAAATATTATTATTACTATTATTAATATCATTATTATTATTATTTATCTGTAACGGAAATAGAGTGCAGGTATTAATATATGCTGTGTGGAAACTCACAGATCGTGAAAATATGTTTGTGAGTGATACTACGCCATACGGCTGTAATTTAGTCGGTACGCGAGTGTTTAAATTTCCTTCCTTCCTTCCTTCCTTCCTTCCTTCCTTCCTTCCTTCCTTTCTTCCTTCCTTCTTTCCTTCCTTCTCTGGTTCCTTCTATTGCGAATTTTGAAAATAAATGGTACTGCGAATTTTGGAAATATTGGTTATCAGTAGGTTAATGTAACAGCACCGTCTCAATGTGTACCACATGGGTAATTTCCTTTCTTTTTCTGGTGCATGGTAACTGCAGCAGGGTGATAATATTTGGTGGGAGGGAAAGGATGTAGTGGGGGAGAGTAGTGAGCGTGGTTGGAAGAGTGTTTTTGAACTATTTTATTTGTAGTGCGTGTTTGGGTTCTCGTTTTCGGATTCATTGTGCTGTTATTGCCATTTTGAAGTGGGAGCATCTAGGAAAAGACCTTGGCAATCCACGCACGTCACATGGTCCTGGGTAAGCTTGCAATCAGCGTGGTGGTGAGTCCCACCACATGTGTTCTAGTGGGTGAGTTACATGCATGAAGCCGTTGGATGGTTTAACTTCAAACAGTTAAAGCATTGAATTATGAGCGAGGTGCTCGAGGGTAGTTATTTGTTAGTTAAACAGAATCTGTCTGCCAGTACTCATAGTGATGCCATCAGAAGATGAAGTATGTGTAATACTGGTACCAATGCTTAACGAAATCCTATTTCTGGCATATGTGTGTAATCAGTTTCATGTTTAGCGTTAGTATTTACGGGCTTCCGCCGTCTTGATTGATGTTCGGGTGGAGGTGAGGATGGCGTTTGGGCTTCTGAAGCGTTTTCGTTTTATTTGTAGGTGATCGTGGTAACTCGGGCTCTTTTAGTTGTGATATGAAGGTGTTGATGCCCACGTTAGTTTTTTCTGCTGTAGTGTGGGTTATTTGACTGCTTTTAGTCCGTTTCTTAAGGGTGATTATAGAGGTTATTTTTCTCAGTATAATCTTCTGTTCATGTTTTAGTTGAGGTTGAAGGGAGTCGATTTGGGAGGTGGCAGTGATGGATTTGGGTTTTGGAGATTCAAGTGAGTACGGGTAGTGGTGCCTGAGTATTAGTTGTGTAAATTGTGGGTTCGTGCTGTTGGAGAACTACTATTGGTTTTGGTATACTGCATCCAGGAACAGTTACGTTCCTCATTCTATCTCAATTCCAACCAGTCAGTTAAGAACACCATATAAAGTTCTCTTCGGTTGTAAAAATGAGGTCTGTTAACTTCCTTTCTGTTCTAGGAGGTTTCAATGCGTTTACGAAAGGAAGATGATCAATAGGAAATTATGGACAGCACCAAGCCATTAGAAAAATGGCACAAATGATGCTAAAGAAGTTAAAGAAGACACTGGTCTCACGAAGCTGGTCAGAGCACGTAATAAGGCGAAGGAAACACACGTTAATTGTTCAATCTCTGGTTAGACAACAGGATTCAACCAATGAAGTAATAGTCTTCTATGCTTTTCTAAACTATACACCTCTAAACGGTCGCTGAAAACTTCACTTGATCTGTTTACATGCTCTTGGAGGGGGCGACTATGAGGAAACAGAAGGTTACAGGCCAAGTTTTCAGGAAACATTTCTTTCAGTATGGAGAGGAATGTTGAACAAGTAATCTTCTAAGTCAAACCTCGGATACCAGATAAGGAAACTTATTCATCTCACCGTTATAGGACCAGCAATTGGATTTTCAATTCCCAATATCGATAAGGAAAGGGGTTATTCCTAGTGAAGTGGTAGTGAAGATGATAGAAGATCTTCAAACTCCGAACCTGTACTGGGATCCTGAAGCAACTGAATTTGTGATCACTGTTTGCAGTGTGTCCTAAGGACTCGATACAACCTGACAGAGTATCGAATGAGAAAACTGCACTCCGATTAGCCGCTATCTCCCAGTCTACAGAGAGATGTAGGACCGTGGTGTTTGGCTCCTTAAAACAGCTATCATCATCATAATCATCGTTGGTCAACAGTGGACGGCAAAAGACTCATCAAGTTCACGACAAAGTATCGACGTATGAAGTGTTTTTCTGTAAAATTTTGTGGCGAAGTAGAAATAGTATGTGGTATTAATAAATGATATATTTATAGGAATGACGAAAACGGTCCAAATCACAGCACAGGTAATGAAAAGTGATCGACCCACAGCACAAAGGATCATCAAACAGTATGTATTTGGAGCTACTCAGCACCTAAGGCAGGCAGGTATCATTTCACTGGTGGGAACCTGTCAGACCACGGAAGGGCATATGTCAGATACCCAAAACCATAAATCTCGTTAGGTTACGGCAACACAAAAACTAATGTGTTATACATGACTTTTATCAATCAGCAGAGTCAGTGGAGCTTCAGCGGGCCGACCAAGAGGGCCGTCCGTGGTAAGTGTAAAGTCAAAAAAAAAGAGAACAGAGGGGAGGGAGCACAAAACAAACAAGAATTAAAGAAAAGGGAATCAATTCAAGTAAGTTATTTTTCAACCATAAATGAGTAGAACAGGCAGAGTGCAACAAACCAAGAATAGGAATCACACAGGTATTAATGAGGGCTCGGCCCTTTTTACAATAGAATGCGTTCAAGACAGATCTTGATTAAAAATTCTTACGAACAACACCAAGAAGTTTCTGCAAAAACCCAAGTCCCGTAATCGGGAGAGAACCAACATCAGTATATATATATATATATATATATATATATATATATATATATATATATATATATATATATATTATTTTGAAAACGACAATTAAGAGGGGGATATTATTACAATTTGACAATTGTGATTAAAGGCCACACTTACAATCAAATATCAAACCCAAAAAGGGGTAAGTATAATAGAGAGTTAGAGCACGTTACAAGACAGAAATATACGAGTTTATACCGTGGAAAGAAAAGAAAGGAGACAGGCTGTGAATGGAAGGAAGGGGGGGGGGGGTATTTTTACAGGCTGCTTAAACTCTATCAGTTAGTAGTGTGAGCGACCGCTCCGGCCTCAAGAAAAGTTCAAGATGTGGCAACACTTCTAACATTTGTCCAGATGTAGTTCACCATGTAAAGTTAAAGATTAATAAAGATATCAGTCTGAAGGACTCTGTTAGAATGAAAGCCAGAAGGGCATAGGATAATCAATAGTTCAGTCTTCAAGTCTTGATGGAAACACGAAAGATGAAAAAGTTATAACATTTGCTCACCCAGTATGAAGATTTTCAATGCAGCTTTTCTCAGAATAAAAATTTAAAACATCACAACGGACCAGCCACCTGCGAAATATTCTGCTCTCTCCAATCAGGAATAATTTCACTCGATGTCTGACCAGCGAAACGAAGTTATAGCACGCTTATATAGGTGGTGAAGTGAGTCCAGAAGTTACTCGAAGAAAAATACGTAGCGTGACATCACAGCGGAGCAACAGCAGTGGAGTGGAACATGCCAGTTGGTGAACAGCTGAGTGAGCAAGTAGATGGTGAGAATATGGCAACAGTAGAATGCGACGGATGGCAGACGGTAAGAAGAAAAAATCTTCATGTAGTAGAGAGGCCGTAACATATTCCGGTAAGAAGAAAAAATCTTGATATAGTAGAGAGACCGTAACAATGTAGACAATACGGGTACGACAGGTGAGAGAAAATTTCATCCGCCGCAAATTTGATTTCCAGTAAAATTAAAGACACATTTTACTTGCAAGTGACCGATGATAACTACAGTAAGGGACGACAGCCTCGTAATGGGCAATACATTTTTCCGCCAGTAAATTATTTATTAATAAAATGAAATAAATAAAACCTATTGAACGATTTTATTTTTACGGCTGTTTTATTATTGTTATTATTTACTGTGAACTATCTTATCTTACTGGTCACCCAGCGACACGAATAACTAATTATGCTATGCAACTCGAGCATTGCTGCTGTTTCGGTCTTCAGTCCAAAGACTGGTTTGATGCAGCTCTCGTCCATCCCAAGCTATCCCGTGATAACTCTTTCATTTCTACACAGCTACTATATGCTACATATACTCTAATCTGTTTGCCATATTCGTACATTGATCTACTCCTGCCATTTTACACCCTAAACATCCCTCAAAACCCAACCGAAGAAGTCCTGGGTGTCTTAAGATGTGTCCTACCAATCTATCTCACCTTTTACTCAAATTTGGCCAACTCGTTCCCGTTTCACCAGTTCTATTCAATACCACTTCATTCGTAATTCGATCTATCTATCTCATCTTCAGCATTCTTCTGTAACACCACATTTCAAAAGCTTATATTCTCTTTCCTTCTGAGTTAGTTATCGTCCATGATTCACTACCTTACAACGGCACGCTCCAGACGAAGGTATTCAAAAACGTCTAATTCCTATATCAATGTTCGGAGTGACCAAATTTCCTTTCTTACGAAAGGCCTTCCTGCTTGGGCTAGTCTGCATTTTATGTCCTCCTTATTTCTGCCGTCATTAGTTATTTTACTACCCAAGTAACAATATTCATCTACTTCCTTCAGAACTTCATTCCCTAATTTAATATATCCTGCATCACCTAACTTCGTTCGTTTGCACTGCATTATTTCTGTTTTGGATGTGTTTATTTTTATCTTGTACTCTTTCTCCAAGACTGTGTTCACACCTGGTCATACTGATAAGTCATTTGGAAAAATGAACTATATCTTGCGCCGTTTTATCAGCTGTTGAAATCAGCGAATCAGATCTCTTCGCGGGAGAGTTCAAGTGGGCTTTACGAAGCGGTGTTGCTAAATCTGCACTTGGCTTGATAGGGCTTGAGAACTATGCCAAGATATGAGCATCAAACACTTTAAGGCAATGCCACTGTAGCTTGCTTGCTATTGGGTAAGCCTATTAGCAAGAAGGTCGTAGTTCAAGTCCCTCACCTGGAGAAGTTTTTTCTTCTATTGACAGACAGACCACGCGTCACAATGGATATGCGGGTGGGAGCCCGGATCCTTTGTGCCATTTTAGCCCTTCGACCTGTTCGGTCTTGAGTGCTGCTTTCGACGGGTAGTAACTGTACTGGATGGTTTGGGTGGTGGTGGTACCTTGTAAGATATCGCACTGGTCAGAGTGTGACCTGCACCACGTGGGGTGAGAAAATGGCCTAGGGACGAACCCAAGGGTATCGTAGTTTCCCGTGAGGGGAAGTATATATCGAGTTCATGATATCTTCAGGAATATTGGTAGGTGAGCAAATGGCGGGGAGTGGTTACCCATCCATGGACTGACCAAGACCAATGTTGCTTAACCATCGTGTGTCTAACGGAGTGAAGAATATTCACAAGAAGAAGGGAGGAAGAGAAGGGAACGGCTGATGCGACTGAACCGGAAAAGGTAGCTTGCTTGGGGACTTCTAGTTTGAGGAGGTTAATGAATAATGAGTTGTTTGTCTGGCATAGCCGGTAGAAGGGGTACTTGAAGAGAGTGTAAGTGGAGTAATAACCTGAGAAGGGAAGAGGAGTCTATATTAAGTTGCTGGGAGTGGGCGTTGGAATGGGAGTTGCTGGTAGGACGTGGAATATTGAGGTTAAGTAGAAGGGGTGGTTTGCTACAGAGGTTGAGATGCTTGGCTTGCTTCTAATGTGCTCTGATTGCCTTTTTTATGAATGGACAAACAGGAAACGAGGCGGCGTGCCTAGAGCTGCAGTTGGCGCACTTCGCCTGGTCCCTAAGTACCGTGCAGTCGGAGAGGCGGTGCAGCGGGCGGCATTCTTGCAGGTGGTAGCTGTGTGGTGTAGTTTCAGGCAGTTGTAGCACTGAATTACAAGTGTGGGGTGGGGAGACTTGGGAGCAGATTTGTTGGTTCTGCTTTTGGCTTTGGTGTTGGACTTGGACTTGAGCTCGGGCTGAGAGCAGCTTGGGGTGTTGGGGGACGGCGTGACAGTAACGGGTCTGGGTACTGCTGAGTCACATGGGGGGTTAACTTCAGGTAAAGTTGACTGAGAAGAAGGTGATGAGACTGTGGTGGGGGTGGTAGACGAAGGTGGTTGGATAGAGATTGTGGTTTGAGCTTCCTGATTTCGAAGATTGGTCGGGTTGGTTTGAACTTCTTGATTTTGAAGATTGGTTGAGTCAGTATGGTTTGGTTTGGTTTGGTTTGGTTTGGTTTGGTTTGGTTTGGTATTGGCTCGGATTTGGATGTTAGTAGTTTGGGTGAAGGCAACAGAAGGCGCTCTCAAGCCGGTCGTAAGCCATGTGCAGATTTAGTGACACCGCCTCGCAAAGCCCATCTGAAGTCGCCCGGGAAGCGATCTGATTGGCTAATTTCAGCAGCTGATAAAATGGCAACGGCACGAGATGTATAATTTCCTTTCTCCAATTATTTATTAGTATGACCAACTCTCTAGCGCTCACACACCAGTTCACGTTGTTTCCGACCATCCTGTATAGGTGTGTTAGTGAAGAACTGGAATTAAAGATAAGGCACTTTGCAAATGATGTTAAAGTGTATAGAGTAGTAACTAAGATACAAGACTGTGGCCGACTGCAAAAAGACTTCAAAGATGTTGTGAGATGGACAGCAAGCAGTGACGTTCGCGAGCCATTGGGAAGTGCGTCAGTAGAGAGGAAGATCCAATCAAATCAAAATCACTTTATTTGCA
This sequence comes from Anabrus simplex, assembly GCF_040414725.1. Lineage (NCBI taxonomy): Eukaryota > Metazoa > Arthropoda > Insecta > Orthoptera > Tettigoniidae > Anabrus > Anabrus simplex. The sequence continues at coordinate 1,480,749,937 of NC_090265.1, read as the reverse complement.
TTTGAGGTGTCTACCTCGGTGGCAAATGACAGAAAAAATACATTATTATCAAGCACTAAATTTTAAATTCAAAGAAAAGAAGCCATTTTCCTAAGATACAGTGTTATACAATTTACACTAACAACTTTTCTATTAAACACACAGTTCATCCTTAATAAATATGTATTATTTACAAACTTCTACTCATAATATCTTCTATAGTTATACACATATTCAAGTCATATACAGTATGTGGCATCACTTCAAATAATATTAATAAGATGGTCTTGATTATGGAAATTGCGGCGAGCTGTGTCGCGAACTGCTCTTGGAACTTTGCTGCACTGTAAGAGAACGTGTTGAAGATCAGGAGTTCGACGTGCCATAGGGCTCTGAGTACAAACCATTTCCAGTGGAAAAAAAAACAATCACCAGTGAACTTGTAAAGAACTGTAAATGGTGCTTTAATTAATGTAGTGGGTAGTAAAACCAGCTACCTCTAGTAGTTTTTCAGTTTTGAGGACCCTGACAACACACCATAATACATTATTCATACTAATGACAATGTTCATAACGTTTCAGTAGTGTATAGAATGGTAAATAAAGTACAATATTTATTTTAAAACCAAAATAATTTTATTTTATAATTATGTTACTTGTTTATTCCTTACATTGTTACACGCGTTAGGATACGTCGGAGTGTAGGATGTTTCTCCAGACATATTTCTTTTTTCTGGAAGCTCCAACTCTGAACTACGCATTTAAGCATCTTCCAATGTTGCCTATATCAGTCGGGATCGAACCTGCTATCTAGTAGTATTTCACATTTCCCAATAATCAGCAGGTGTTTTATTTTCATGGTTACTTTTTATAATGACTGATTTGTCATGCATTCCAATAAAATTTACTATGAATGCATAAAATCACCTGAGAAATATATAACGTACTGTTAAGAAATAAGTGACCTTTCACTAGAATTTTCATGTTATTTGCTCGACCTAAAGGACTTCAGAGAGACAGTCATCTGTGCAATCTCAGCGAGCACCAGGCCAACAAGACTCATCCTTCATCGCGAAGTGACGGGAGATGGATGGTGCAAAAGCGATAAGGGAGAAGGAAAGTCAGTCGCTCCTGACTTGGGGTCAACCTAGGCCAGCGGCAGGCGTCCCTAAAATTACCCAAAAGGGAAAATAATATATATATGTATACACTTTTTCATTTTAAATTATTTATTTATATTTTGATATTTTAATATGTTTATTTCATTTATTATATTTTATTATATATATATAATTTTGTATGTATATATATACTGCATGTTTATTTATATTTATATTTTATATACATTTTTTATATATATTGTATGAAGTTACCTCGTAACAGTCGTGAGGTGTTAATATGTGGACCGGACAAAACGTGAATGACGTAATTCGTTTCCTTTAGATATCATGGTCGATGATTCAGTAGTTACTATGTATGAATATAAGAATGATCCCATAAAAACGTCATTCCGAGGCATAAATTGCCAATTTGATATTACTTTTTTGTTGAAGAATTATGTTTAAATGTAGTTTCAAATCTTTTATTACAGAAGGAAGCATAGGAAAAATATTTTGCAATAGCCCATGTCTTACAACAAATCTTGTGACATTGAGCACGCTGAGAAATATACAAAATAAAACGTGAGTTTTCCATACCTTGATATTTACAAGTAATTTTGTCGCCTTCAGGTACACTTTTTTATGTGACAAAATGTGATCTTACCTGTATGTACATTGTTATCAAGAATAACTTTCCTAGTTCTCTCTGTAGCCTGAAAGGACACTTTATTTGTTTAGGGCAGACTGTGGTCAGTCAGTCACGAAACATATACGAGAAGTCGACTACACAGTACAATAACCGATGGAATAAAATTTCCTTCGGGATCCTCTGTCACTTCAATGACATCAAAAAATCGTATTTGAACATTTTCTCCTAGAGTGAATCAGTTTACCACTACGACACCGTGACTGACTAACATTGCGCGCGCTATTCTATGCGCACCTCCTCACAGTCCACTTAGTTGCATAGAAGAGAGGGTAACAACGAAGTTCATAAGAAGTCCTTTGCTTTCGTGTCAGATTATACGGCACATGACAACTATGCAGTCGATATTTTCCTAAGAACATCGTTTTTAGAAGTGTTGAAGTTCGTCCCAAACTTTGAAGTAGTAAAATTGTTGGTTTTTTATGGAGCAGCGAGCCATCTTAATAAAAAATATACCCTGAGCAATCTGACGTTTTTCTTTGCTATTTTCTTTAAGTCACACCGACACAGATAGGTCTTATGGCGACGATGGGACAGGATAGGCCTAGGAATGGGAAGGAAGCGGCCGTGGCCTTAATTAAGGTACAGCCCCAGCATTTGCCTGGTGTGAAAATGGGAAACCACGGGAAACCATCTTTAGGGCTGCCGACAGTGGGACTCGAACCCACTATCTCCCGGATGCGAGCTCACAGCTGCGCGCTCCTAACCGCACGGCCAACTCGCCCGGTAATCTGACGTTACTGTCTGCCATATTTGGATTTAAAATTCAATGAAAATTTTTCGAATCATACAATGGAAAAGGGGCAGTGGATGCAATTGGAGGCCAAGTAAAACGAATGGCACGGGTGGCTGTGAAATGTGGAAAGAAAGTACACTATCTACAAACAGCAAGGCCTTCCCATGGGTTCACCAGCCTCAGGAATACTAGCTGCTACATAGACCACTTAGAACACTCAGAAATTAGCAAAATTAACAATATATCATTTTGGTGCAGATTTGTAGACGACATATTCTTTGTTATAGACCTCAGGTCCACAAACGAAAACAACATACTTGAACAGCTAAACAAAATAGATCCACATATAAAATTTACTAGGGAAACTGAGAAAACTGAAGACCACTTAACATACAAAATCGACAGGAAACCTACACAAACCTCCAATACAATAAAAATTGATTCCACTCACCCGAACGCACACAAAAAAGCGGCATACTACAGCATGATTTACAGAGCTTTCAACATACCTCTCTCTCAATAAGAATTGAAAAAAGAACTGAACATAATTCACGAAGTAGCTGAGCATAATGGATACAACAGAAACATGATAAACAAAATCATTCACAAAATAAAACATCAGCCGAAATCAAAATTAAGCAGAAACAGTGAAACTAAGAAAGACTACGCACTTTTTACATTTAACAACACCCACGTCCATCCCATAACCAATATTTTCAAAAAACACAATCTAAGAATAGCTTACAGAACCTCACGTAATAATGCTTCTATCTTACACAACACTAAATCGGTCAATGAAAATAACAAATACAGCCACTCAGGAGTATACCGCATGAAATGCAACGACTGCGAAGCTAGCTATATTGGGCGCACAGGCAGATGTTTTTCTATCCGATACAACGAACACATCAACGCCACTAAATATAATCAATTTTCATCCATAGGGAAACATGTTGAGGAACACAAGCATAAATTCACCAATATCGATAATGACATGGAAATTTTGAATATAAACCCTACAGGCTCATTGCTCAATATAATGGAAGATTTATACATCAACATGGACCAATACGCTAATCCTAACTTCAACTTAAACGAAATCGCAGATAAAACAAACATCCTTTTCAACACAGCCGTGCCCATTCTAAAAGACACATATTTAAAAAGAATCAGCAAACAAGGGCCCATACACACCCCACTCCACACCACCCCCTCCACAAGCTGCTTCCCCCTCCCCACCACCTCTCTTTCTCAACGCTACGGCAGCCACACGACGTACACGCAACAATGTGCAGCACGCTCCTAACTATGCTGAAGGACATATCCAGCTCACGCGTAACACACACACACACACACACACACACACACACACACACACACACACACCGTTTAAACAACCTTTTTAACAGGCACTCTCTATCAGTTATTCTAATAACTACCTTCCTTTTCTTCTTTCTCAGATTTTTTAAAATTATCAGAGGGAACGCAAGTATGAAGAGAGCAGCACCCACAACTCACTGTCACTGATTTCAGTATGTCGCGCAGAGCAACGTAAACCTCAATAAGGAAGTCTAATATAAACTAGCTTGTTTTTTTATCATTTTTATCTTTTTTATCAATGAGAAAGAGCTATGTATCTGTAAACAGGTTTACTAAACCTCTTAATCTAATGAATACGACGTCCTCGCATATTTGCGGCCCAACAACGCACTTTGAATAACCGTTGGACACAGTACTGGGATTTAACATTAGATATCTGAGCCTGACACCAGAATGTCAATGATTCTTCATAAACTCTCCAATTTCAACCTCATCAAATAGAACTTTAGTAATATGTAGTAATCATGGGGCCAGTGTCACTCACTAACATATTGTTTAGCAGTGATGTAAACTAAGTATAAGCCGTGTGTCCGTGAACTGGTTGCTGAACTTCTTATTCTAAGGAACACGACGCCCCCGCATATTTTAGGCACAACAATGCACTTTAAACATCTCATAAACCGTTGGATACAATAGTGGCATTTAACACAGACAACTTGACACCTGAATGTCAGTGATTCTTGATAAACTCTAAGAAATGTATCCCATTCCAACCTCAGTAAATGTAACTTTTGAAAATAGTCCCTTAACCCCAAAACTGTACCATATGTATATATGTTAACATTAAGTAATTTTAGATTAGTGGTATTCATGTTTATTTAATGGCATCCTTGTTTAATTTTAATTTTAGTTGTATTTATTCTGTACAGTAGCTATTGAGGTTCTCTAGCAGCTGAAGATGACCTATTTACAGGTCGAAACCGGTACTTTCTTCTTATGTAAATAATATTGGCACTATGTAAAATAAAGTATTGATTAGGTGGAGAACTCATCCTTCATACTTGTACTTGAACTATCAATACGGACCATGAAACTAATAGATTATAGGATTATTGTTGTCTAGATAGACGCCAGACCAATGCCCACTATAACAGTGCAGGTCTACATGCCTACTAGTTCAACCTATGATGAAATCGAAGGGATATATGAGGAGATAGACGATTTAATACAATATGTATAAGGCGACGAGAATCTCATTGTGATGGGAGACTGGAATGCAGTGGTAGGCCAAGGAAAAGAAAGGTAATACCGTAGGAAAATTCGGATTGGGACAAGGGAATGAAAGAGGAAGACGGCTGGATGAATTCTGCACAGATCATAATTTAGTCATTGCTAATACTTGGTGCAAACACCACAAACGGCGACTGTTTACGTGTATGAGACATGGAGACCGTGGAATGTATCAAATAGACTTCATTATAATTAGGCAGAGATTCAGAAACCAGGTTTTGGATTGCAAAACTTTCCCTGGAGCAGACGTGCACTCTGACCACAACTTGCTGGTCATGAAATGCCATCTGAAGTTGACGAAATTGAAGAAAGAAAGAAAGAAAGAAAGAAAGAAAGAAAGAAAGAAAGGAATGCAAGTAGATGGGATCTAGACAAGTTGAAAGAAAATAGTGTGAGGGACTGTTTCATGAAACATGTTGCACGTAAACCAAATGAGAAGGCTGAAGGAAACACAATAGAGGAAGAATGGACAATCATGAAGAATGAGGTTTCTAGGGCTGCTGAAGTAATGTTAGGAAGAAAACAAATATCAACTAACAATCAATGGATATCGTAGGAGATACTAGACTTGATTGATGGACGACGAAAGTACAAGAATGCAAAAACTGTAGAGGGCAGAGAGAAATACAGGAGATTAAAGAATGAAGTGGATAGGAAATGCAGGACAGCTAAGGAGGAATGGATGAAGGAGAAGTGCATGGATGTTGAAGGTTATATAGCCCTAGGGAAATCAAGGAAACCTTTGGCGAAAGGAAAACTAGGTGTATGAATATTAGGAGCTCAGAGGAACAACCAATTCTAGGGAAAGAAGAAAAGGCAGGAACATATCCGACAGTTGTATAAGGTAGGGATATAGATGGTATGGTTCTGGAACAAGAATAGGCTGTTGATGCTGATGAAATGGGAGACCCAATTTTTAGGTCAGAATTTGACAGAGCTTTGAGAGACCTAAATAGGAACAAGACACCTGGAATTGATGATTTTCCCTCTGAATTACTGACTGCCTTAAGAGAAACCAGTGTAGCAAGGTTACTCCATTTAGTGTTTAACATATATGAGACAGGAGAAGTGCCATCCGATTTTCGGCAGAATATTGTTATACCTATACCCAAGAAAGACGTTTCTGACAAGTGTAAAAGCTACCGCACCATTTGTTTAGTACCTCACATCTGCAAAATTGTAACACGTATTATTTACAGAAAAGTTGTAGGAACACGTGAGGCAATCCTAACCTTACGTCTGATCTTCGAGGATCGAATTAAGGAGGACAAGCCTACATACATGGCGTTGGTATACCTTGAAAAGGCATTTCATAATGCTCACTGGACCAAGCTACTTGATATTCTGAAGGTGATAGGGATCAGATACCGACAACGGAGAATTATCTACAATCTATATAAAAATCAATCTGCGATGATAAGAATCGAGGGCATTGAAAATGAAGCATCATTCCAGAAAGGAATGAGGCAAGGTTGTAGTTTGTCCCCCTCCTTTTCAATGTTTAAATAGAACAGGCAATAAAGGATATCAAAGAGGAATTTGGGAAGGGAATCACAATCCAAGGAGAGGAAATCAAAAACCTGAGGTTTGCCGATGATATTGTTATTTTACCTGAGACTGCAGAAGATTTGGATAAATTGCTGAGTGGTATTGACAGAGTTTTGGGTAAGGAGTGCTAGATGAAAATAAATAAGCCCAAAACAAAAGTAAGTGAGTGCAGTCGAACGAAGTCAGATGATGCAGGAAATATTCGATTAGGAAAGGAAGTTTTAAATAAGTGGATGAATATTGTTACTTGGGTAGTAAAATAACCAACGATGGCAAAAGTAAGGAGGACATAAAATGCAGACTAGCACAAGCAAAGAAGGCCTTTCGTAAAAAAACAATTGCTCACCTCGAACATTGATATAGGAATTAGTAAGATGTTTTTCAAGACTTTCGTCTGGAGCATGGCATTGTATGGAAGTGAAACATGGACGATAACCAGCTCAGGAAGAAAGAGGATAGAATCTTATGAAATGTGTTGTTACAGAAGAATGCTGAAGGTGAGATGTATAGATCGAACCACTAATGAAGAGGTACTGAATTGGTGAGAGGAGCTCAGTTTGGCTAAATTTGACGATAAGAAGAGATTGAATGATAGGACACACCTTAAGACACACAGGACGTGTGCAGTTGGTTTCTGAGGGAAGTATAGGCGTTAAAAACGGTAGGGTTCGATCATAGTATGAATATGACAAGCAAATTAGAGCAGATGTAGGATGCAGCAGTCACGTAGAAATGAAAAGATTTGCACAGGATAGGGTGGTGTGGAGTGCTGCATCAAACCAGTCTATGGACTGATGACTCAAACAACGACAACAGTTTTGCAATAAACCGTTGCCTCCAATATTGTATGGGAGTAAAATAATGTAAATACAGAATTATAATCAGTAAACTAACTCAGTTTGAAATGTATAATTTCAGAGATGTCAGTCAGTCACACACCACATTTTTACCTATGACATCCTTATAAATTGAATCTCAAATACGTTCTTTTTAAGAAGGATTCTACATAAATATGTCTTCCTTTAATTTTTCACGTATCTTCACAGTAATTTGGTAGGTGTGCCACTTCCACGGTTTGCTGCATAATATAGAATGATTTTATTTGTTTTCCTGATACCTTTATTCTTACGTAGCACTCTCGAGTCACCAATTTACACCCCTCATTAACCTTTTACTTAAATTTTCGCAATAGTTGCTAGAAAATGCAAATATGCGATAGTTATGATAATATTTAGTGGAGTTGTTACAAGGTAGGGAAGCTCATAAAATGGAGATAAATTTGGAATTCATGGAGACAAATTGAATCAAATACTCATTTATAGGGATAGGAATTAGGGACTAGAATAATTTATCGAGAGAGATGATTTATACATTGCCAACTTCTTTGAAATCATTAGAAAAGACTTTGTAAACAACTGCCATCTGGACGACAGACCTAAATGCAGATCAATAGTGATTGTTTGTATTGTTTAACACTAACCTAAATTATTGAGAGTCGAAATAAGAAAATGACAGGAAGCAATATACCGTATTGCAGGTACAGTGCCTTATTTTAGCATCAGGGTTCCACAGTATTCACTCCCTTATAAGTTATTATGAATGCCTCTCTGGTAAATACGAATTTGAATTAAAAGCATCGGATATTTCTATACCATCAAAGCCAAGTTCGAGAGAGTGAAATTCTGATTCTAAATCATACCAGCAGAGATATTAATTACTATATCTTACCGACCAAGGATCTTGGCTTCATGTAATAGATAAAGTAGAGAACCTCAAATTACTTTGACACAGGGTTAACATAGTCGTAATGAAAAAGTACGCTCCCCATATTTTCCTCAAATGTGGTTAAAAAAATGTAAGAAATATAAAATTTGGTATCTCCATGTTCTGAATACCTCGACTAATCGCATCCAAAATTCTATCCTGAGCTGGATTTTATATGCTTCTCTTAACAGTAAACGGTCCCCCATACGGACTGGACTATGCGAGGCTTCACGGAATTAAAGCTAATGTGCAATTAAGCGAAAAATTTGAAAGAGACCAATGAGTAATAGCATAGGGTCATTTACGACAGGACCATGTATACTAGAAGAAATAAATGTTACAAACGACTAGAAAAATATGTAGTGATGTCTGACTGGAATGTGTTATCCGGTTTCCAGTAAGGAGCCATAATTGTATAGGGCCTACTAACATTTCTGATTAACCGATATTCCTGATTGGTGAAACAAATTATGGTTCCCTACTGAAAATGTATTTCTTCATTTGTGAAAACCTAAGCAGGAATTTCTAATAAATGGACATACTTATCTTTGTTGGTGCACTGTCAGTGCATTTTTTAAACGAGACTATTCGTGATGTTCCAAGATCCTTCGTCGACTGCAGTGACTCTAACAACAGTTTATACCACTGCACAAGTCTTCACGTCCGTCGACATCCGCACACCAAACTCTAACACGGCGATTTATAGTCGCTTGAAAACGTGTCTAGACAGATGGACTGAGTGGTGCGCGAATAGAGGTTTCACCTCAGGACTCGTCCTACAAGTTCAGCATCGTACTACTGCATATTCGTCTCGCAGCTCGTCGAGAGTAATGTCGAGATTTCAAGGTTTCTGCCTTTTCCACCAGAGGTCTCCAACGAATGGTGTAGAGCAGCTAATGGAACTTCGTGGATCGTCATGTATCACTACGCAGTCACCACCACCAGCGACACCCGCATCACCACTACATCAATAACTTCTGTTGCATCCGCCACTCTCGACTCCACCACCGTATGCTGCTATCATGTCCTCCATCGCATATCCCAACTACCAGGCGAGATTTCTACCACGAGTTCAATTTCCAGCGTGGTATGCCAACAGTCTTCAGTATAAACGGTCTGCCCCGACCATCCCTCCTGAAGATGCACAACAAATCCGGCGCGTAGCGGTTAGTCCAATAGATACTAATCAGGTAATCTTGATGAATCTTCAACCCTCTGCATGGAAACTGCACCTGCATGACCTTTTCCTCCTCCCAGTGAATCATTTCCAGTCTCAGGAGCCCGCCGTCCTCTCAACAATTCACGCTCTCTCCAGACCCCACCAACCTCAGCAATTTCGCTCCCCTCGCTCCTTTCCACCCTACTCCAGTATAATATGCGCCGTGGAGAAATAGCAGACATACGGCCAGCCACAAACGGTGTTGTCACCAAGTTGAATGGGGACCTCGCCGCCCAAAAATTCAGTATGTCCACAACTTTGTTCCGCCACTCCATTCAAGCTTCTCTCGCAACCAGTGTTCAAGACTCCGTCGCAGCCCCCTAGATATAGCCTTTTCAGCTGTGTGGTACGTGGTATAGATCCAGCCATCACCGAGGAGAAAATCATCACTGAATCGCACTCCGAAGGTATTCCAGCCCGTAAAGCCTTCCTAATTCGAAACGCAGGATGCTCAACTTACCTGGTGCGAATTCTACTGCCTACCACCGCAGATCTCGACAGGGTACTAGTTTAGGGTGTGTCCATTTACCGCCGCCATTACAAGTTGAATCATCCCGTGCACCCCCGCTACAACCTACACGCTGCCAAAGATGTTTTACATACGGTACAACTCTCACTGCACCAACCAGTGTCGAGCTCCGAATCGGAAGTGCGGGCATTGTCTACAAGAACATCCAATCTGCAAGTGCCGTAACACTGCGCAACCCCCTGTTTGTAACTCCTGTGGAGATGCACACCCGACCTACGGCCGCATATGTAAAGCTCGTCCCGCCCTTCCTTCTGATAATCCCGAACTCGTCGCACCTCTTCGCACGGTTGATTCACCTACCAGTCCTAGCCACTCTTTTTCCCCCTCTCCTACCGTCGAGGATTTAATCCGATTCATCACTATAGCCCTACACGATATTCACCCCTAGCACCGACCTCTCGTACTAACACACCTACAAGCTACAGCAAACTAAACCCTCAACGTCCACATTCAGACTTCACATTCCGGTCTAATACTCACTTCCACTTCACCCCCTTAGAAATTCTTGTCTGAACCCTTTCACTCATTTTTCTGTTCAATGTGCATTGAAGCATCCAGTCAACAAACAACATTTCGATGGGGAAGAAAGCCACAAGCATCACATCGTGGGCTATCTGCAATCACACTTCGCTTCGCTTTCCAGAAGGATCATCCATCATCTTCTAACTACTCAGTATTACTTATTTCTTTATTTCTTGCTCATCAGAATGTATGCATACTTTACTTAAAAGCGCTCACCCTCCAAACCAACAAAAAGTATAATAAACAAAAATAAAAAATCCCCTAATAAAGCAACCTTAGCCAAGATGACGCTCCCCTCCCATATCCACCTCAAATTCCTCAATCCCACTTTACCCACCTTCTTCCTCCCGTGCAACTCCCTAAACCCTCAACTCTCCCGGCCAGAGAGAGGGCTCTAGGTGGCCCGCCCCTCCCATTCAGGGAGGGGGATGAAGAACGTTAATAGATGGATGTTCCAGCTCGGTGTACTGGTCCTAGGGTCGGCTGTCTTGAGGATGGTTTTCCGTTAGTTTTCCATTTCCTCACCAAGGTGAATGCTAGAACACTTCCTTCGAGAGACCACGATCGCTCCCCTCTTACCCTTTTTCACATCTCAAATCACCTCAACACATCTCCTGGCCTGAGAGAAAGCGTCATTCATTAGGAGGCCCGATCAGGGAACGGAATGATAACTTTTAATAGGTAGGTGTCCCAACTGGGCACTGGCCAGCGTCTTGGAAAGGTATGGCTATCCAACTCAAGAGCATCTTGCCGCAATGGGGCTGGGTAGAGAAGATTCAGAAGCCTGTTCTCCACAAATTTTGAATAACACATATTGTCACTTTCACTAAATGCAAATGACGAATATTCAACTTTAATAATTTCGTGAGGAGGCAATTGAACTGCTGCATTGATTATTTTGATTCATATGTTGTTTATATACGTCCATATAATAATAATAATAATAATAATAATAATAATAATAATAATAATAATAATAATAATAATAATAATAATAATAATAATAATAATGGGTTTTTATTACCTTTTATAAATTTAAGAGCGATCAAAGATCCTTACTTTTAAATTTCCCTACTCAGTCTAAATGTATTTGAAGTAATCGCCATCTTTTTCAGCTCCCTGACAAATTACTTCATAGGTCCTACTTCATTACGAGCAGAGGGACAACGATTTTTTGGAATTTTAATAGAAATGGAAAATTGAAGGTTTTAAACATGTGTATGGAAAAATATCCAAATCAATGGTGGAATAAGGTTGATAAAATACTGTGATTTACGGTAAACTATAAATTCTGTAACCTCTATCACAAAAACAAGAGCCATTCGATTAAAATATTCATTTCTGAACCCAGTACCACCGAAATTGAAGAAGCTGATTCAAAAAACTAGACAAGCGAAAGAAATTTCTTAAGATGTGTTAATTATACCATTTTAATCATCAAAGAAGCAGTTTCACGTGCCGAATCTCATGACCAAAATGGCATATGTGCATCGATAATTTCTATTCCATATTGAAAAATATATGCATTTTAATGTTTGTGTAATGGTAAATATAATTAAGGAGTCAGAATCCATGAGCCTTTCTAGAAATGAGAATTATGGCAAATTTGAAGAAATATAATATATTAAATTTACAAAATTTAAATAGACTTCTTTGTATCATATCTGATGATCGACTGAAATTATACGTACATACATATTGAACCCGTTATCCTTAGTCGCTGGAGATTATAGTCTCTGTGGACATTACGACTTTCTGATTCCTTTTAAACTGTGAACAGGAAAGGTGAAAATTTACAGCCTTGTCTAACCCCTTTGAAATTATTGAACTAATATTCTGTCATTGCTGTCATTACGTGTTCAAAATGCGATTTTCCTCAGCCTTGACAGAGACTGTTGCTTGTTTCCGTCAGGTGCTCTGTCATCCGTCACTGTCATTATGTACAACAGTGCGCAAAATCTGTGAATTCTCAGTTGTCAGTCGGTCAGTCCTTAGAGATATACTGTAGTGGCTTCTTTCGTTCTAATACTGCTAGCCCATTAATGATCAACACGTATTCCATTGTGAATTCGCCCTATTATTTTTGTGTTTATAGCACTCGTAAATTCCTCCCTAAAATTCATCTTGCCCAGTAGGCAATACCATACTCGTGCGATCACTGTACTTGGGTGTGTTGCTGTTCACCCCACTGTGCGCTACCCATTGAGATAAACAAACAAAAGCGCCGCCTCACCTAACAGCAATTATACGTTGAAAAGTCTTTACTAATGCTTATATTCAGGAACAATATTTTCCAAATTGGAGTTATGTTGTAAAGTGTGTCTAGGTTTGTTTGATTTGATATGTTCACCCTCCGTCAGCCGTCAGCAGAGAAAGAAAGCCAACCTTATTCCCTGCGTGCAATCTCGTGCTGTTTTTTTTGTTTCATCCTACATGCTGCATTATCTGTCTCCTTCCGCGTCACTTTTCATAATTACGTCAGACTGTAAACATCCCCTGCTGTTTCCCTTCAGACGCTGTCAGTCACTGTTTCCGCCCCGCGAGCCTTATCGCCCTGCTCTCACCAAATAATCACAACATATGTGACCGTCTCGAGCCGTGACATGCTATTTCCTCTGCCCCGCTTGACATTTCATTTAGATCACATCCGTTCTGAGCTGACACTTTATCGCTTCTTAGAAGCCAAGGGTCGGATCATTATTTACCTTGCACGGCTTGGCCGAACTGCCTCCTCATTGCTGCGGTTGATCAAAAAGGTTTAAATATATCTGGGTTAAAATTTTACTTGATAACTCGCCGAAGATCTCACTGCCATAGCAGCTGGCTCGGAGAACCAGAGGATTCCAAGTTCCCGGGTTCGATCTGTGGTAGGCCATTTTTGAAGAACGGTTAAACATACGTAATGCATGCACGTTTCCGTGGCTCATTGTAATAACGTAAAGAAAAATATGCGTAAGTGGATTAAAGCCACTATATACATTTATTTAATGAAGCCGAGCTTTCAGCCAAATTGCATTGGCCTTCATCAGGGCGTGTGAAGTTCTAAGCGAAGAAATTCGAAGGAACGTGCAAGTCATGACCGTACTATCCATGGACTATCCCACTAATTGGACTCAAGGATCGTCGCGCTGTGCTCTGGTGGTTGGGAGGGAAGTTACTGATTCACCGCTTACTGTCGATACTTTCCCGAGTGAGTCTCGCTGTGCTATGGTTGTGTTATTCATGTATTGTACAGGTCTCCATGCATTTTATAACTTGAAGCCGTCTTCCCTGTTGATGTTATTTGGGCGCAGCTCTATCTCTATGGCTTCTCTTACCAGTCGAACATAGAAGTCTTTAACAGGCGTGATGACCTTCGCCTGGTCAAAGGGAATTTCATGGTCTGCACTGAAGAAATGTTCTGATATGGCAGACTGGCTTATCGCACTCTCCGATGAAACATTTTGGCATTTCTGTCGTGGTGCAGCCCAGCAGCGGCCGGTCCAAAATGGGGCGGGGAGGACTTGCAAGGTAAATGTTTATAATGCTACTCTACTGCTCAGAATGTATCATCGTGGACAAAGGAAAACTCACTCAGATCTCCGCACATGGAAAGCCACGGAAAACCATTTTCAGAACTGCTGAAGGCGGTGTGGAGTTTACGTCAACAGTTAGCACTACCCCATGTTCTGATCATTTGGCACGGACTTTCCATTCCTCCCCTCCCTACCTCGAAGAGCGTATGACCATGTTAAGGAACGCACCATGAGTTTGGAGTGATGCCATACTTCCACCACTTTATTCTGTGTAAAAGTTACTTTTTTCAAGAGTACGGTACTTCATACGACCGAAACATTTATTACAACAATGATCACTGTCTTTACCTAATCAAAAGCAGACCATTATATGTTTTAAATTTTCGAACAGAATTTCCTAGGGGCGAATTTCCTCTTTCCTGGTAGTTTAACGTCGTACTATCTCAGGTTTTTGGTGACGGTGTAATAGGAAAAAGTTAGGGCTGGGAAGGAAGCGACCTTAGCTTTAGTTAAGGTATAAGTTAACCTCAACGTTCACCAGGTCTGAACATAGAAAGCCACGGAAATCCATTTTCAGAGCTGATGAAAGTGGAGTGGAATTTACTTCCTCAGTTTTCACTATCCCATTTTCATTCATCAAGCATTCGTCAGTGAAAACATGTTTTAACCTTTTCATAACAATATGTTCTCATGTTATTTTTCAATATACACATACTAATAAGAAATTAGCACTCGTGTTTATTTCGTTTCTTGTCTGTTCAGTATAGTGACACTGCTGACTGTCTCGAAACATTCGATACGGCACAGCGAATTGTTTCGGCACACGATGCACTTCCGTCTCGAAGTGTAAGAGAAACAGTGTTCCTATACACAGTACCTGGACAATGTTTCGCGATGGCCTGGTGAAGCAGTGTGTCGACACACGGCGCTCTTCCGTCTCGAAGTGTAAGAGAAACAGTGTTCCTAAACACAGTACCTGCACAAGGTTTCGCGATGGCCTGGTGAAGCAGTGTGTCGACACACGGCGCACTTCCGTCTCGAACAAGAGAAACATTGTTCCTATACACAGTACCTGGACAATGTTTCGCGATGGCCTGGTGAAGCAGTGTGTCGACACACGACGCACTTCCGTCTCGGACTACAACAGAATCAGTGTTGTACCTTGACAGTGTTTGGCGATGGAGTGGTGAAGCAGTATGTCCACATGCGGCACACTTCGCCTCGGACTACAACAGAAGCAGTGTTTCGCGATGGCCAGGCTATTCACTGAATAAAATATTCCATGTTCAGATAATAATAACATGATATTTGTGAAATGTGTAATGAGCAAATGTACAACTATGATAAACTAGCGAATGTACCCGTGCTTCGCTACGGTATTCTACATTGTATTCGAATATCGAAGTAAATAGTGTGCATGTAGTAAATAAGATTGTTTTAAAATTGCATGTCTCTTAGCGTTATCCGAGAAAGAGCATGGGGAGGTCCCCGTACGTTGTTTCCAATGTAAAGTGTTTGTTATGGATTTGTGATATAAAGGCAGGCTCACTTGCCTACTGCCATTCACAATCGAGTTGGGAAGTTTACATTATAATTGCAGGCCCCATTGCCTACTATGCGCACAGAATCGATTTGGGGAGTTTTCGTTAAAATGGCTGCCCCCCTTTCCTACTTCCAGACAGATTACAGTTTTTATTATAATGGCAGGCAATTACCCTACTATCACTCGAAACTGAGTTGTGCAGTTATCATTATAATGCCAGGCCCATTTTCCTACTTCCAGCCAGCTTACTGCCAGTCACACCAAGTTGGTCAGTTTCCATCAAAATAGCAGGCCACTATGCCTAATGCCAGTCACATTTTAGATGAGGACATTTCTTTATAATGGCGGGCACCCTTGCCTACTGCCAAACACAATCGGGTAGGGGAGTTTTAAACAAAACTGCATGCTCACTTGCCTTCTGCAAGTCAAATCGAGAAGTGAACTATTCATTACAATTGTAGACCTTCCTTACTAATGACAGTTACACAGGAGTTGGAGAAGGAACCCTTTCATACTGCCAGTCAAAGTATGACACACAAAGTCGGTGTGGGGAGTACTGATTACAATAGCAGACCAACCCTTTCTCGATCACTACAAATCGACATACGAAAGTATATGCGTGTTTACAATATTGAAAACCTTCATTTACAGATTAACTGCTACTAAACGTACGTCATATCGACAAAGGATTATACCATAAGACACGCCGGATTTAGTGGCCTAAATGGCTGGTCCTATGATATGTCATCTATTCTTGGGTCAGATTGAGTTAGAAACGTGGAACAGGGTAACGTTCTTGTAAGATTATCTCACATTACATTACTTTTCGGATAATTATGTGACAGCTACATACATAGCATTTGGCTCATATATGGCTACTGGGTGGGCCAATTTTCGTGAAGAGTTTGATGATTCTGTATTTCATATAAGTAATCGAAGGTATGAATTATGCATGTGAAAATTCCAAATTGACTTAACATCCATTAATAGAGAAAAATCAAACGTAAAAGGGATACAGATACGGCAAAAAGTCATAAGACCAATGTTGTAGATCATTCCAAATTGAACGGAGATCGTGCAATCTGTTATGTGATAGGAATTTCCGAAGGTCTGCACCATCATTAAAATTGCCTGCATATTTCGATATTCTTCGGGGATAAAAAGTGAAAAATGTAATGATCTTGGATGTTTTCCGTTCGTTACAGGATAAAACGTATAATTTTGGCAGTTTCAATTATCTTCTTTTTCTTCTGGCAGATTATGCCGAAATCTGGATTTTGGGCGAGGCGGGTAAAAATTAGGACTTTCAGGAAACTAAACGAAAAATTATGCAGATGGTCATTATTACCCCTTAAACGGAAAGCTGTACGAAAATTTCGCCAAAATAGTCAGTGTAGAGGCACACAGTCGTTACGATTTGATTTATATAGATAAGGAATCTGCTCCATGTAAAACACCTTTTTGGCTATGTCTGCTGGACTTAACCTGCAAAACTGACCATTCATGATATCTCCCTTATTAATCCTCCTGACGAAAGAATGCACATGAAAAAAAGGTTTAGAGGTAGAATTCCATCACGTTTGGTCGATTTCCAGTCAGGTTGGTCTTGTTCTGTATATATTGTGGAAGAGTAAAGTCACCATTTCGGTTTCCTATAAACCGCCAGTCCATTCCGGAACATGAAATGTTATTTACGTTTAAAACCTACCTTTGGACAGGTGGATGCTAAATATGAATTTTGGTTCGAATATCTTCAGTAGTTTTCAAGTTGTAAGGAATACGCTTTACACGCACCCGCTCGTGAGTTAAGTCCGTTGAGACTTGTACAAAAAAACGGTCCGTTAATGATATCTCCCTTATTAATCCTCGTATCGAAATGATGCACATGAGAAAAAAGGTTTAGAAAAAAATTTCTACCAAGGCAGGTAGATTTAAATTAACGTTGGTTGTGTATATTTTGTGGAAGTGCAAAATCACTGTTTCGGTTTCGTATAAACCCCCAGTCAGTTCAGGGATTTAGAAACAATATTTGCCCTAAAACCTATCAAGGACAGTTGTATTCTAAATATGAGTATTGGTGGGAATACATCCAGTAGTTTGTAGCACTCGCGTACATACGGCGTAATTAAGGAAGAAAATAATACAGTTAAGAGAGTTGAATGTAATAGAAAATGGATTATAACTGAGGACAGCCGGATAACGACAAATATGTAAATGCCTAGTTAATGTATTGGAAAATCAAATGACCCTCAATAAATTATGCTAGTGTGAGTTATGGATATAATAAAGCGGTAACAGAGGAGAAATTTAGGTCCAGTGATTCCTAGGTAAACAAAAAATAAGAAGATGACTAATGGTGTTATTACTTAATCTATTCGAAGGCGGTTATAACATCCAACGATATTCCGCCAATATCCCGCAGATAGGCCGATTGACGCCTCTCTTGCCTTCTACCTAAGGAACAACCACGAATTTAAAAGCATGATGAGGAAAATGGCAAAACGTTACTTCCCTGCTGGCATGCAGTCAGAGACGTTGCCATGGTAACCTGTAGGTTCGTTGTCGGTCTGTCGGTCACTCAATGCAGAGCATGGTACCAGCAGAAAATTGTAAATTTCTCCGTCATGTAAAGAGTAAGGTAAATTATGAACATAACGAAAGTTGTTTATAATGAAGAGACGTTTCACGTACGGTAAACGAAGCTTACAGAAAATCAATAGTATAAGAGAAAATGGAGGAAAACCATTCTGGTTTTCCTATAAACCACCGTCTATTCAAAGATTTTAAAATGATATGCATATCGAAACCTTCCCCGGGATGAGTATACTCTAAATATGAAATTTGGTTGAGATCTATCCCGCCGTATCTACGTGATGGTCGAAAAACCATTCCGGTTTTCCTATAAACCCCCCGTGTATTCAAAGACTTTGAAATGATATGCATATCGAAACCTTCCCCGGGAGGAGTATACTCTAAATATGAAGTTTAGTTGAGACCTATCGAGCCGTTTCGACGTGCTGGTGGAAAAACCATTCTGGTTTTCCTATAAACCCCCGTCTATTCAAAGATTTTAAAATGATATGCATATCGAAACTTTCCCCGGCATGAGTATACTCTAAATATGAAATCTGGTTGAGATCTATCCAGCCGTTTCGACGTGATGGTGGAAAAACCATTCTGGTTTTCCTATAAACCCCCCGTGTATTCAAAGATTTTAAAATGATATTCATATCGAAACCTTCCCCGGGATGAGTATACTCTAAATATGAAATTTGTTTGAGATCTATCCAGCCGTTTCGACGTGATGGTGGAAAAACCATTCTGGTTTTCCTATAAACCCCCGTCTATTCAAATATTTTAAAATGATATGCATATAGAAACTTTCCCCGGGATGAGTATACTCTAAATATGAAATTTGGTTGAGATCTATCCAGCCGTTTCGACGTGATGGTGGAAAAATCATTCTGGTTTTCCTATAAACCCCCCGTGTATTCAAAGATTTTAAAATGATATGCATATCGAAACCTTCCCCGGGAGGAGTATACTCTAAATACGAAGTTTGGTTGAGATCTATCCAGCCGTTTCGACGTGATGGTGGAAAAACCATTCTGGTTTTCCTATAAACCCCCGGGTATTCAAAGATTTTAAAATGATATGCATATCGAAACCTTCCCCGGGATGAGTATACTCTAAATATGAAATTTGGTTGAGATCTATCCAGCCGTTTCGACGTGATGGTGGAAAAACCAATCTGGTTTTCCTATAAACACCCCGTGTATTCAAAGTTTCTAAAATGACATGCATATCGAAACCTTCCCCGGGAGGACTATACTCTATATATGAAGTTTGGTTGAGATCTATCCAGCCGTGTCTACGTGATGGTCGAAGCACCATTCTGGTTTTCCTATAAACCCCCCGTGTATTCAAAGATTTTCAAAGGATATGCATATCGAAACCTTCCCCGGGAGGAGTATACTCTAAATATGAAGTTTAGTTGAGACCTATCGAGCCGTTTCGACGTGCTGGTGGAAAAACCATTCTGGTTTTCCTATAAACCCCCGTCTATTCAAAGATTTTAAAATGATATGCATACCTAAACTTTCCCCGGGATGAGTATACTCTAAATATGAAATACGGTTGAGATCTATCCAGCCGTTTCGACGTGATGGTGGAAAAACCATTATGGTTTTCCTATAAACCCCCCGTGTATTCAAAGATTTTAAAATGATATGCATATCGAAACCTTCCCCGGGATGAGTATACTCTAAATATGAAATTTGTTTGAGATCTATCCAGCCGTTTCGACGCGATGGTGGAAAAACCATTCTGGTTTTCCTATAAACGCCCCGTGTATTCAAAGATTTTAAAATGATATGCATATCGAAACCTTCCCCGGGAGGAGTATACTCTAAATATGAAATTTGGTTGAGATCTATCCGGCCGTTTCGACTTGATGGTGGAAAAACCATTCTGGTTTTCCTATAAACCCCCGTCTATTCAAAGATTTTAAAATGATATGCATATCGAAACCTTCCCCGGGAGGAGTATACTCTAAATATGAAGTTTACTTGAGATATATCGAGCCGTTTCGACGTGATGGTGGAAAAACCATTCTGGTTTTCCTATAAACCCCCGTATAATCAAATATTTTAAAATGATATGCATATCGAAACCTTCCCCGGGAGGAGTATACTCTAAATATGATATTTGGTTGAGATCTATCCAGCCGTTTTGACGTTGATGGCGGAAAAACCATTCTGGTTTTTTATAAACCCCCGTGTATTCAAAGATTTTAAAATGATATGCATATCGAAACCTTCCCCGGGATGAGTATACTCTAAATATGAAATTTGGTTGAGATCTATCCAACCGTTTCGACGTGATAGTGGAAAAACCATTCTGGTTTTCCTATAAACCCCCGTGTATTCAAAGATTTTAAAGTGATATGCATATCGAAACCTTCCCCGGGAGGAGTATACTCTAAATATGAAGTTTGGTTGAGATCTATCCAGCCGTTTCGACGTGATGGTGGAAAAACCATTCTGGTTTTCCTATAAACCCCCGTCTATTCAAAGATTTTAAAATGATATGCATATCGAAACCTCCCCCGTGAGGAGTATACTCTAAATATGAAGTTTGGTTGAGATCTATCCAGCCGTTTCGACGTGATGGTGGAAAAACCATACTGGTTTCCGTATAAACCCCCCGTGTATTAAAAGATTTTAAAATGCTATGCATATCGAAACCTTCCCCGGGATGAGTATACTCTAAATATGAAATTTGGTTGAGATAGATGACCCCACTACCGAAGCCGGTTTATGCGTACAGCTTCATCCATCGAGTTCATTCCTAAATTTGCCTTTATCTCCTCATTCCGAGTACCCTCCTGCCATTGATCCCACCTGTTTGTACTAGCAATCATTCTTGCTACTTTCATGTCTGTTACATCTAATGAATAAGATGTCCTGCGTCCACCCAGCTTTCGCTCCCGTAAAGCAAAGTTGGTCTGAAAACAGACCGATGTAAAAGTAGTTTCGTCTGGGAGCTGACTCCCTTCTTGGAGAATACTGTTGATCGCAACTGCGAGCTCACTGCATTAACTTTACTACACCTTGATTCAATCTCACTTACTAAATTACCATCCTGGGAGAACACAAAACCTACTCGTAACTACTTGAAATTATCGACCTGTTCTAGCTTTGTATCACCAATCTGACATTCAATTCTGTTGAATTTCTTACCTACTGACATCAAATTAGTTTTCGAAAATATAATTTTCACACCATACTCATTGCACCGATTTTCAGGTTCCAAAATATTAGAATGCAGGCTTTCAGCACAATCTGCCATTAAGACCAAGTCGTCAGCATAGGCTGGACTGCTTACTGCATTTCCACCTAACTGAATCCCTCCCTGCCATTCTATACCTTTCAGCAGATGATCCATGTAAACCACGATCAGTAAATATGAATGATTACAGCCTTGTCTAACTCCTGTAAGTACCCTGAACAAGGAACTCACTCTACCATCAATTCTCACTGAAGCCCAATTGTCAACATAAATGCCTTGGATTGATTTTAATAATCTACTTTTAATTCTATAGTCCCCCAGTATAGCGAACATCCATTCCCTCTGTACCCTGTCATATGCTTTCTCTAGATCTACGAAACATAAACATAACTGCCTATTCATCTTGTAGCATATTTCAATTACCTAGCGCATAGTAAAAATCTGATCCTGACAGCCTCCTTGTGGTCTGAAACCACACTGGTTTTCATCCAACTTCCTCTCAACGACTGATCGTACCCTCCGTTCCAAGATGCCAGTGAATACTTTGTCTGGTATACTAAGCAGTGATATACCTCGATAGTTGTTGCAATCCTTCCTGTTCCCATGCTTATAGATAGGTGCAATCACTGCTTTTGTCCAATCTGAAGGTACTTTACCAACACTCCATGCTAGTCTTACTACTCTATGAAGCCATTTCATCCCTGCCTTCCCACTATACATCACCATTTCAGCTCTAATTTCATCTATACCTGCTGCTTTATGACAATTGAGTTTATTTACCATCCTTTCCACTTCCTCAAGCGTAATTTCGCCATCATCATTTTCCTCCTCCCCATGAGCTTGGCTGTTCGCAGTACCACCAGGATGATTTCCTTTTACATTGAGAAGATGTTCAAAGTATTCTCTCCACCTCTCCAGTGATTCTCTGGGATCTATTATGAGTTCACCTCAAAAAACTGTTCATTTCCTTTTTCCCTCCCTCCCCAAGATTCTTTATTATTGTTCAGAAAGGTTTTCCTGCTGCTTGACCTAGCCTTTCCAGGTTATTACCAAATATTCCCACGACATCTTTTGGATTCAACAACTATTTGTTTCGCTCTGTTTCTTTCATCCACGTACAAATCCCTGTCTAACTAGGCCCCTTGTTTGGAGCCGTTTCTGATAAGCCTTCTTTTTACATTTACAAGCTGCTCTCACTTCATCATTCCACCAAGATGTTCGCCTTTCTCCATCTTTACACACAGTTCGTCCTAGGCATTCCCTTGCTGTTTCTACTACAGCATCCCTGTATGCCACCCATTCACTTTCTATTACCTAAACCTGCTTACTGTCTACTGCTCGAAACTTCTCACTCATCATATCCATGTACTTCCGTCTAATTTCGTCGTCCTGGAGGTTTTCTACCCTTATTCGTTTGCAGACAGATTTCACTTTCTCTACCCTAGGCCTGGAGATATTAAGTTCAGTACAGATCAGATAGTGGCCTGTATCATCGAAAAATCCGCGGAAAACTCGTACATTCCTAACAGATTTCCTGAATTCGAAGTCAGTTAAGATATAGTCTATTATGGATCTGGTACCCCTAACCTCCCATGTGTAGCGGAGAATAGCCTTATGCTTGAAGAATGTATTCGTAACTGCTAAACCCATACTAACACAGAAGTCCAGCAAACGCTTCCCATTCCCATTATCTTCCATATCTTCCTCACATTTACCAATCACCCTTTCGTATCCTTCAGTTCTATTCCCAACTCTCGCATTGAAATCGCCCATTAGCACTATTCTATCCTTGCTGTTGACCCTAACCACGATGTCACTCAATGCTTCATAAAACTTGTCAACTTCATCCTCATCTGCACCCTCACATGGTGAATACACGGACACAATTCTAGTCCTAATTCCTCCAACTGACAAATCTACCCACATCATTCGCTCATTTACGTGCCTAACAGAAACATTGTTGCGTGAAATGGTATTCCTGATAAAGAGCCCAACCCAAGACTCTGCCCTTCCCTTTCTAACACCCGTCAAGTACACTTTATGATCTCCTCTCTCTTCCTCGTTATCTCCCCTTACCCGAATATCACTTACTCCTAGCACATCCAGATGCATCCTCTTTGCTGACTCAGCCATTTCTACTTTCTTTCTTCCATAAGCCGCATTAATGTTGATATCGAATTCCATTTCGTTCGCCAAGTTGTTTCCAAGGAGTCCCTCGCCTGTCAAATGAAGGTGTGATTCTGTTACTCCCATAGCAAGCCTCGAACATTTTAAGCATAAGAAAAGCAATGCACAAATTTCCTTTTCAGGCACAAACCTCAACGTGATCACTGAACGATACAACACAAACGCTAGGGTTTGGCGGACTCAACTTGTGTGTGTTGGTAGGTTAATATCAGACGAACAAACTGACGTATGCGTCAAATTCATACGCTGCGTACTGTTCGCTGGTGCCATCTCTTAGTGAAACTGGAAAATGTCTTATGCACACACCTGGTACAGTGTAGGTACAGTTTATGTAAATAGAGTGTAGACTCTCCTTTGCTGGTTAGGAATCCCCAGTTGCTCTTCGTTATGTGTGGGTGATAAGTCGTGTCATTCCACTGTTGACATTCTACAGTTTTCACAGTTTTAAAAATATATTTTGACGCCAAATACGCAGCTACAACTGGGCAGACTTATTGAAGTTGGTCATATGACCTGAAAATACATGTCGATCACGGCATGTTGGATTGCTCTTTTCAAATAACAGCACGGTCATGAACATCTTAGTAAGAAAGGTACTTTATAAAACATGGCAGCGTGTTCCCGTCCTCATATATACAGCATTTCTTACCGGACTATCATGATATAGCGTAAGCTGCTGTCGCCTAGCGAGCGACAATCTGTCCATCAAGTCAACCCAACCATGGTGCGGCTTAGCAATAAAATTAACAACATAAAAGTACTCATCATAAAATAAGTACCGATCGGATTTCGTTCAAACCACTTCTTAAACCCTTCCTGGAGTAATAAAAACTAATTGTGAAAATTTCAGCGAAATCGGTCCTATAGTTTTCGAGTCCATTCATTTATATACACAAATAGAAGATATTTTATATATACGCAAATAAGCCCATTAAGATTACGCAAAGTACTCAGAGGCGTGCATTTGCCTTACTCTGTGCCAATATTTATTTCATTCTTTTACTGTGGGCTTCCTTTCTGTCTTCAGACCAACTTGTTCCGGTCTTCTTCTTTGGTCTTTCCTATTGGTCATCTTGCCATTTATGAACTTTGGATCTAAAGACCACCCCATTTTGGACATCTGGTGTTCCTGCCTGTTTCAAATAGGTTTTAATTTCGCCAGTCCACTTTATTGTGTCTGTTTTAGCCTTACTCGTATTTTCATAGAATTCAATTATTTGTTTAGTTAGTCTGTCTGGATGCATTCTTTTAATATGACCATAGAATCTTAGCCTGCATTTTCTAATATCACTGTGAATATCTGTGTATTGTTTGGTTTCCTGTCTACCTCTAAGTTGGTAGGCTGTAGTCCGTTGGTGAGTTTTGGGCCTAGAATTTTTCTTATGATTTTGAGGTTCCTTTTTCTCAATATTATTATTATTATTATTATTATTATTATTATTATTATTATTATTATTATTATTATTATTATTATTATTATTATTGGCAAATGTACCCGTGCTTTGCTACGGTATTCTACATTGTATACAGTTTTCTCTGTAAATTATTGTAAAGGCAGTGAGTAAGATTATATTATTGCATGTCTCTTAGCCTTACCCGAGAAACAAAACACTGAGGACGCCATACGTTGTTTCCGATGTAAGGAAGGCATTGAGGAAGTTTTGTTTGTAATGGCAGGCCACATTTCCAACTGCCAATCACAGTCAAGTTCGGAAGTTTGTACTATAACGGCACGCTCACTTGGCAACTGTCATTTAGAGTAGAGATGGACAGTTTTCATTATAAACACCGGCCTCTTATTCTAATGCCAGTCACAGTTGAGTTGGGGAGATTTGATAATAATCGAGAAATACAGCACTATCTAACGTATCAGTAAACGAGACACGACAATAAGTCGTAGCATCAAAGTTGCAGATCTCTTCAAATTGAACTGCTATTGTGCTATCTGTTTTGTAATACGACTTACCGTTTAGCCACCAAGTGCCCTGAAGCGAAGGTACAAATTGCATCCGCATTTAAATTCTTTCTGGACAAAACCTTATATATTTGAATAGCTTGGAGTGTTTCCTCAAAGAAAAGAGTGTCCAGGTTTCGGGATTAGCGCTCGTACACATACTGAGCAATTAAGGAAAAAAGTAATACAGTTAAGGAAATTGAAATTAATAGAAAATAGGATTATAACTGATAACGCCGTATAGGACAAATATGAAAACACCAAAAATATGTACTGGAAAATAAAATGCCTCTCAATAAATTGTGATGGTATGAGTTACGGACATCAGACGACGGTAACAGAGGAGAAATTTAGGCGCAGGGATTCTTAGTTAAACAGATAAGATGACTTACAGTGTTATTACTTAAGCCTAAGGAGGCAAGGCAAAGGCAAGAAATTAAAGCGGAAAACAGAAGTAGAATAGAAATATAGCAAGAAGTATGACAAATGCCAGAAAACACCTTACTGTGTGGGCTACACTCCTCGGTACTGTTCAAATATTAACAGCGCCCCTTAGTGCTATTCGAGGGCGATTGTAGCCTACAACGGTATTCCGCTAGTATCCCGCAGAATGGCCGATCAACGTCTTTCTTGCTTTCTACCCAAGGAACAACCACGAGTTAATAGGAATTATGACGAAAATGGCAATACGCTATTTCCCTGCTGAAAAGCAGAGACGTTGCCATGGTAACCTGTAGTTTTTTTATCGGTCTGTCGGTCACTCAATGCAGAGCATGACACCAGCAGAAAATAGTAATTTTATTCATTTGAAAAGTAAGTGAAATTATGTACATAACAAAATTTGTTTATAATGAAGAGACGTTTCACATATGCTGTAGTCCACGGAGTTTACAGAAAACCAATAGTATAAGGGAAAATGGAAGAAAACCGTTCTGGTTTCCCTATAAATCTCCGTCTATTCAGAGATGTTTAATCATATGCATATCAAATCCTTCCCCGGGATGAGTATACTCTAAATATGAAGTTTGGTCGAGATCTACCCAGCCATCTCGCAATGAGAGTGAAACAAACAAACAGACACGAAAAATAAAAACCACTGATACGGTCTTGAGTTGACCTAAAGCGGATAAATGTCCGAAAAATTGGCAAAACAGACGAAATTACAGACAGCGGACTCCCTACAACTTTATTTATATAGATTATTATTATGATGGATATTATTAGGCCTATAGCCATAATGAGCGAACGATTTGAAAGGTAGGGGGGCATTACAGGTAAGATATTTCAAAATAGTGTATTATCTTTTTTTTTTTGGTGCACAGATAATTCAACCTTCCCCAGCCAAATTATTCCAATTGGAATCACTAACTTCCATGCTTCTTGTGAGTTTGCTAGGTAACTCTCTCATATTCCACAATGATCCCATTTTCCTTATTTTTCGAAAAAATTGGATGGATTTTTACACAGAAAATGTACTCATATCTATATGAATGGTTTTTCAAGAATTTTAACATTCAGCTATGGGCCTAGCGATATGATACAAAATATTTTGTACCTAATCCGGCGGTACAACTGTGTAATGAAGTTGTCAACTGTGCAATCGCCTCTTCCATGTGTGTGTTATTCAGAAGCTGCGAATGCCTTCCCGTAATGTTGAATGTATTGAATTACTGTACTAAAGACTTATAATACGATGGCATTTATTCTTACATCGTATGTATATTTAAAGCAACGAAATGTGTGCTGCGTTTAGGATGAATCTTTTCTGTCTGAAGTTCAATGCTTCAAGATCAGTACAAGTTCGTGCTACAAACCAAACATCTGTCTCACATCAAAGGTTAATGCGAACAAGTGCATTTTCGAAAGACATACTACCTGCTTTGCCTTTCTACGGTCTAGGCCCAGCTGGATTTTAGCACCATGAGGTAGATTTGTTTGTTTGTTTGTTTGTTTGTTTGTTTGTTTGAATTATTGTGCTTAAAAGATTGAAAATCGAATACAAGCCGCAGAAATATCAGACCAGATGTATATTACGAGAGATATATATTGAAAGAGATAAAGCATTGGAAGCGCTGAGTGATAAAATGTAGAAAAAATACGGATTTGATTTGGAGATACATGAATGAATAACAAAACAAGCAAAGAAGTGCAAATGAGAAGAAAGAGGGTCAATGGAAGACCCACGTTATGATAATTAAAACTGGTTGTGAACTAGATAAAGTAACGGAATTCGACTTCAATACGGCGATTGATAGAGAGGGTAAAGAATATTATTAACATACACGGGGCAGCTGATCAGGAAATTATAAGTCTCAGGTTGGCCGCAGTGACTTCAGAAATAACTGAAATACGCTGAAGAGAATGGTGGTGATGGTAACTTTAATAATTTTAATAGTAATGAATAAGAATAATACAGGTACCATGTTATTTAAAATAATGTTAAGTTGATTCTTTATTGAACTTATTTCACTCACTCTCGATATATCTGTTCAAAAAGTTTCACGGTACTATAAATGGAAAATATCTTTTTAATGAATTCATATGTGCCATTTCATGCGGGCATTACGTCAGATTACAACTTTTAGTGTGGCAATCTGACACTATATTAGACTCGATCTCTCGAGCATTGCTTGCTAATGAAGCCGCGCGTGAAAAAGATGCCAGATGAAGGTCTCCTCGCCTGGGAAGTTACTTTAACTATCTAATTCTTTATATCGTATCACTTTCTTTTTATTTCCTATACCGGAGCTCAGTGCCGTATAATATGACTCGACTGCCCTCAGGCAAAATCCCATTAAATTGAGACACACCAGTACAGTAAAAGCAGATGGGTTTTCCAACAGCCTTGTTTAGCGACGCCGGCCGCTCGACCGTCTTGGCTGCTTTCATAAAGCGGACAGGCAGGACGTTATCGCGGGAAGAAGTGATAAAATCGTGAAGTTGTTGGACCTTCCAATCAACGTGCGTGTGTTGAGATGTTGGGGAACTAACCCGCTCAAATTGGACCAGACTTTTTCAGGGAAGTCATTTCAGGCGCAGTTTATGACCAACTTTTCTCTTGCCATTTAATATCAGTGCTCTCGATCCAGCTATATTTCTTAGGAGGGACGACCGAAGGATTTGGAAAGAATGGGAGAAATAGCAGGAATAATATAATTAAATGTAACCTAAGTAGCCCTATATCGTTTTAAATATGTCACTCTCATGGAAATAGAAATCGGCCACTTTATCCTTCTTTAAATATTAATTACTGTTCAAAATATACGGTTATTAAGGAGCCTTTGAAGTTGCAGGTTAAGTGCTCATCGTCATCTTCATTTAGAATACAGTCTTCACACTCAGTGATTATTTAGCCTATGTCAATAAAATTACCAATTTGATGCTCGTCGCGGTGAAAAGTCATGTTCTGGACATTTCCGAAGGCATATCAGTGTGATGATTGAATAAAATTAATAATAATAATAATAATAATAATAATAATAATAATAATAATAATAATAATCAAAATTATATTTACCAGCAAGTTGCCTGCGCTATACGGATCGTACAGTCGTAAGCTTGAATTCGAACCTCAATGGTAGCAGCCCTGTGGTCTTTCCACACCAGGTGAATGACGTTATCTTTACTTTGATCAAGACCATTGCTGCTATCTTCCCGTTACTAATCCTCTCTTCTACCAGAATCACCGAGCTAGCATGACGTTAAGCAGATAGTGATAAATAATATAATCAGTTTACCATCCCTTACATCGGTGAAGATTTCAAGAAACTTCGGGCTATAGGAACGTTTGTTATAAAAAGGGGCTTTTAAACGTATCTCTAAATCTGCTACTATGAATGTCTACCGACTGTGTTGGGATTCAAACCTGCAAGGAAGCGAACACCTCAACCAACTATTATATGCAAACAAACAAACAAACAAACAAACAAACAAACAAACAAGTAAGTAAACCTCATAGTGCTACATCCCAGAAGGGTCGTGACTTACCAAGCGACCGCTACTCCGCCCTAATGCCTGCAGATTACCTGGTGATGCGTAGTCAGTTTGAATAATGCTCTCGGTCTCTATTCTTGGCTTTCTAGACAAGGTCGCTATCTCACCGTCAAATAGCTCCCCATTGTTCTCATGTAGGCTGAGTGATCTTCGAATGTGCCCTAAGGTCTAGGTAAAAAGAAATATCGGCCTGGCCGAAAATTATTTATCATCATATCATTGTTCTATGTCATAAGATTATTGAAAATAATAATAAAAGGGGTAAAAGCTGCTCCTCGATTTATAAATATCTGCCGATTTATAAGGACGCAATTCATCATCGAGAGCAATGGACAGTCATCAGATGAATTCTATTCGTCAAAAAACTACTGAGGTTGAAACGTAACTGCAAGAACACATGAGGTCCATAGAATAGCAAAGGCGTATGCGCTAAAAGCTACTTTTGGAGAGCAATGCTAATAATGGTTTACTGTGATTCGAATGTGTTCGAATGTGAACATAACGTAATCACAAGTTGGCTAATACAAACTCCAAGTATGCTTCAATGGCTCAGTGCTAAAGCACAATCCTAATCCAAAGCACCTCGGGGTAACGCTTGACCGAACCCTATCTTATAGAAAGCATCTTGAAAACCTCGGATATAAGTTCAGATCACGTAATAATATTCTATTTAAATTGTGTGGAACTTCATGGGGTGCTCCAGCGGACACATTACGACGTACTGCGCTTGGCTTCGTGTATTCTGCAGCTGAATACTGCTCTTCTGTATGGCTTTACAGTTGTCATGTGAAGAAAGTCGATGTACAAATTAACACCACCTTGCGTATCATCTCTGTTACTCTGAAGCCTACTGCAACGCACTGGCTGCTGGCCCTGTCCCACAATGCTCCAGCAAGCCTGCGACGTTCAAGAGCCCTTGTTCAAAAAAATGATAAGATCATGTCCAATCCAACTCTATCCATACACATGGATGTTGCAGATCTCTGGAGACAAAGGCTGAAATCCCGTAAGCCACCAACAAAAACAGCTAAGAATCTAATGGATGCTGGTTTCAATTTAAAAGAGGAATGGAGAGAGCAATGGTTTCGTACAGCTCCGAAGTGGCCAAACCTCTTTAATCCAAACCATGCCCCTGCTGGTTCCAGTTTGCCAAGAAGAACGTGGTCATCACTAAACAGGTTTCGCGCTAATTGTGGAAGATATGCATCCTCCCTTCACCAGTGGGGCTTCAGGGACTCTTCCAGCGTGTGATTGTGGTGCATTGGTCCAGACCATGCATCATATAATGGACGAATGCCCTCTGCGTGCTTATGGTGGAGACCGGAAAGA
The DNA here is from genome assembly GCF_040414725.1 of Anabrus simplex. NCBI lineage: Eukaryota > Metazoa > Arthropoda > Insecta > Orthoptera > Tettigoniidae > Anabrus > Anabrus simplex. The sequence continues at coordinate 1,480,718,913 of NC_090265.1, read as the reverse complement.
CTTTGCTGATGTCTCAGTATCCCTAGTGCAGTGGATAAATAATTTAGATATCCATGTGTAATTGTTCCCTATTTACGAGGGAACACATACATGTGTTCCACTCGGATTCGGTTGAAATTTGGTACGAATATTTGTGGGAGGCAGTAGAATGCTAAGGTGAACACTGCATGTCCCAAGTGCAAGTTTAAACGCCAAAATAGAACAAATAAATAGTCGTAAAATTAGAAGTGCCGCGGGAGTATCTGGATGTGGCGGAGAGGGAGGGAGGAGCTAAGCAGCGGACGTGAGCAGCGTATAGTCGTGCTGCTCGCTCGAGTCGAATAAATGACCATCCACCCCCACCCTACCGGCCACTCTTCTTTACTACACCGCACTTCGCACATACCTTCGTATCTTCCCGATTAGAAACGTCAAAGCAGATCAAGAGGTGCACATTGATTAGCCGTCCGTTGAGACAACGTTCTTGCAATGGTAGGTAAAATCTGACGTTCTTATAGTCATTTTTATGAATGGTTACTGTATATTGACTTCAACCATGCATGGTAATAATTGATTCTTTTACACCTAGATACAAAAAACGCCCACTACAGAAGTCATTCAATAAGTGGAATGTAGTAGTGTGCCTTCAGAATTGTTTTGCAGAGTGTGACAAGAAAGACACCCCATTTTCTGAAGATGAAAGGAATTCGGGATTGGAATTATATCGTAAGTAGATCAATGTATTTATATACATTTACTTTTACGAGAAAAACAAGCGTTCACAGGAAATGCATTCTTGTCTCCGTTTTACAGGTCTAATTTCCGACAGGGTTTTGGATACTGATATGACAGTGGAACTGGATAGCACATTGGATATGTCAGATGATGACTTTGATTTCAAGGAAGAAAATATTGAAACACCGTTATTTGATCTCTTCTCCAAAAATGTTGCTCCTAACCCTGCATCCACAACAACGGCTGAACGATGCCTAATCCCAATAACTTAAAGAAGAAGGTCGTCGAATATTGGCGAAACAAAGGTGGAAAACAGAGGAGCTTCGCATCAGTGAAACACAGGTTTTGTAAATTAAAGTTCCGGCAAGAGCTTTACAGGTGGAAGCAACAACTGGAAAACGGTTTGCACAATGGGAGAAAAAATAAATTTGTTATGAAGAAGACTTATCAAAAGTTCAAACAAAGTAGACAACGAAACAAAATTGTTCACGATATAAATATTAAAAAATGGGCCTTAAAGTACGCTCGTCTAGTTAACTATGACACGTTTCGAGCGTCTCATTCCTGGGTAATGAGTTTTAAAAAGAAATTCAAAATTGGATCAAGAAAAATTTTCAAATTCATATTTAAAAAGTACCAATTTGAACAAGAAGATACTAATTGTAACGCGACACTGTTTGTTGAAGAAGTGTCGCAATTAATAGAAAGTCAGGCCCGTAGTGCGTGTTTAATACTGATCAGTCTGGTTTTCATGAAGAGTTCCATTCTGACAGGACCCATAATGAACGAGGAGAAAAGGTCGTATTAGCGGAAGCACAATCTATGAATTCACTAACCCATAGCTACACAATACAGCCAATAATTTCTGCAGATGTACAACTCCTGCCGAAGTTGCTAGTGGTGTTAAAAGAAAAAAAATGGCAGATTTGGTCCTAATATAGAAAAAACTATTTACCGCACCAAATGTGTACACTTTGCCTTCAAAGTCTGGAAAACTGACCAAAGAACTTGTACAGAAATGGTTGTGGGATGTTTATTGTGAGCTAGTACCGGAGTACAGTGTTTTAGTTCTCGATTTCTGGACCGGACAGAAACAAGAAAATATTTTAAATGCAAAAATTGGGAGTAAGAAAATCATTAATGTTCAAACAATTCCGAAAGGAGCAACTGGACTTATCCAGCCATTGGATGTTTTGGGCTTCCACATTTGGAAGCAATTTATACGTATTTTGTACGATTTAATTTTGTTAAACTCGTTGGACATCAAGATACAGTTAAGGAACAACATTTTAAAAGTGCAATCTTTGACGCATAACCAGTTCTCCTCTCCGCGTTTTCGTAGCATGTGGCAGTACAGTTGGTAAAAATGTGGCTATGTTAACAAGAAACCTTCACAATTTGTTAATCCAGTCGATTATTGTTTCAAAGAAGAGCCTTCCTATAATCAATGTAATACTTGTGAAGGTGACAGCGCTGTATGATGTGCATGGTGCACACAGTATCTGTGCCTTGTACACATTTTTTTGTAAACAATCACTATTGCACTAATTACAACGAGTAACAAGAACTCGGGCGTGCATTCTTCAAACCTTATTGGCATCGTCGTTCAAACATTGTCCTTTGTACACTTGTTTCATGTGCTGTTTTCATATTTACGTTTTGCACATCTAATCGGGAAGTTAAGGGGAACGCGCTTACTATACGCTGCCTGGCTGCTGGCGCAACTCGACACAGCCCGGTTAGCTCACGTCCGCTGCTTCGCTCCTCTCTACCTCTCCGCCAAACCCCGATACTCTCCGGCACTTTTAATTTTACGACTACTTATTTGTTCTATTTTGGCGTTTAAACTTGCGCTGGGAACATGCAGTTTTCACCTTAGCATTATACTGCCTCCCACGAATATTCCTACCAAATTTCAACCGAATCCGAGTGAAACACATGTATGTGTTCCCTCGTTAGTACCATGTATTCTTTGGAGTTTTTCTTTTGTATAATACTGTATATACTCATCCATTATGTAAATTTCATACGCTTAATAATAGTGTAAAGTATGATTGTAAAATGCTATTTAACAGATATTCAAGGTTTCTGAACGCTAACTTCATCGGGAATGTTATTCAAATAAGGTACGCATTCATGCGTGTGATAGCCGAAACTGCTCTCCTGTAGCGTTAACATTTTGCAAGAATTGTTCTAATATTAATCATTAATACAAAATAATAACAATCTGCAAGAACATTTCTAATATTAATACTTAATACAAATACTAAAGAATACACCATAAATAATTAATAAACTAATTAATATAAAGAAATACGTAACCATGAAGTATAAAGTGTAGTGCACCGAAGATGCCTAAGCGCTGGTCCAGGTTGGGTTGTGCTGTGAGGAACCGTGCCTATGTCAAAGATGTAAAATGTCGTCATCCACTGTTGACTCTTCTTCTCCCTCTGCTGTGTAATAGATGTTTCCTTGATCATTAAATATACTTGTGAAGTATGCATGATGATGCGCGGGAATGTACGGAAGAAGTGAGCTAAGATCTGCAAGTTTTTTCTGGTGAAATAGCTATAGGATTAATGTACTTATTTGACAGACTGACTGTCGAAAGTTTGAAATGATGATCGTGGACCTTCACACGTCTTTTCGCATACGCACTTGATAAGGTTCTCCGCTGCTAGTAGGTTTAATGCCAAATCCTATTTTGTAGTTGCTGGAGAAAACAAAAACTCCTCCCTCTGAAAAGTTGGCGCTCGGAACTTGCCGCTTCGTTATGTGCTGCTGTAAAAATTGCTACATCTTTAAACTGGTCTCTCGTTACCATAATGACATCAAAATGGGTCTTCCTTGTGCAAATTCTTATTTTTTGGCCATGCTGAATCCCATCAAAAACTTCTCTTCATTCCCAAAATCATGAACATGAAGACGTGTTCGATATTAATTTGAGAATTGGTCAGCATGGATATGTCTGAGACAGGTCAGAACCATGTTCATGTTTTTATTTTGCCCACTACAATTATCGCTGAAAATACACAATATCTTCACTTCTGGTGGTATATTACTTTCAGTATAGTGTATGAGACAACCTGCAATTTCAACAGAACCTCGTTTTCCGGTACTTTCATCGCAAAGATATATTGAAGCTATTCTATCCTTTATATTGTGGATACCAAAATTTTAAGTCCATAAGTTCCTCTTGTAAAATTGGATTCCAGAATTTATTTTGCGTGTGGGAAGCACCTGTTGCATACCTATGGTAACAGCAGCAAATGTTGGATACTTGTTGTCAGCCGTCTCTTTTAACAGTGGTTGTGCCAACTTAGCTCTTCGTTCAAGCAAACTCATTTCTTGTTCTAATTCTGTTATTCGATCGAAATCGATGTCTTGTCTCATTGTCTCTAGTTGTCGCTTTGTTTTGTCACAATAGTTGCTGGTGTCAACTATAGGAGGATTAAATCCAAGATTAAATTATGTGCTAAAGATTTTACGGTAAAATGACTTAGAAACTGAAAGGTCTTCAGAATGGTTTTCAACAATCCAGTGACAATAAGCCTTGTACATTTGGATATATTTAAATCAGAGACTAAGTATTTCCGGTGTGGAATTTTAGCTCTGCTGTAGTGGCTGGATAAGGCAGGGAAACTGTTAATGTATGCCCTTACTTTTTCTCTATCTGAATCAGGTATTCTTCTTGTCTTTTTCCTAATGCCCAAGACTATCTACATCAATGGTTCCAGTTCCTGTAACCTTGTCACGAGCAGTAAGCAGTCACCTTTAAATCACACTATGTATGTTGCAAAAATCAACTGCCCAAATGTTGTAACTCTTATTTCATTTATAATCTCATGTGCGCAGTCTACGAGACGGCCTTTCTTTTACACACAAACTTTTTATATCCACACTTGTCATTAGTGTATTTAAATAAAAAAATTGGTTGTGATCCCCTGTGTCCCAAAATATTTGAAATATTTGATCAAGCTCATCTTGACCCAGTTTCTCAAAACCGATAGCAGATCCTACTTCTTTGGCCTTTACAGAATTGTTTGTTTTCACACTTACGTATTCTTTACCATATTTCTCTTCCTTGGCCACGTTCATGTTCTATTGGTGTTTATGCTCACAGGGTTTTTTTAGGATGCCTTACGTGATGAGAGGTAGAATCACGCTCTGTATCACTCATTGTGCTTAACAAACGTACATCATTACGCTCAATGCACTAAAGGTTTTTTGAATGGTATTATCAATACACCACACTACTTCAAATGCACAACAGTACATGCACTCAATAAACCTTACTCCGAGAGCTACGAGCCACCAGACTGCATGTTACAACTGTCTTCATACGCAACAGACTGAACTCCACAGACACCCGGGCCCGGTCGGCAGGCTGGCTCTAGAGCCCTGCGGATTTATCCGCGGATATCCGCGAAGTTAATGTCTTGGCGTATACAAACTGTATGGCAGAGCGGATAATTTTGCTGACAATTTCTAAATAATTACGTTTATGGATTTTTACTCAAGTATACTCTTATTTTGGCTTGTGGTTAGGCGACCCTTGACACTGGTATGGGAGAATAGTGATATATAAATAGCCTTGAGACCATAAAGCCTAAAATCTGACCTAAGCCTAGCTGGCTAATGTCTTCACTCAATGGAAGTAAGGAACAAAGGACAATACGTCGGTAGTTTTCGCAAGAGAAAGACCCTCATGACTATAGGGGTTCTTGGTGCCGGGTGTCAGGCCTACTGTATTATGTTAACCGATTTATCCGTTTCAATATCTTGGGTGTAATATACTGTAGTTAAATATTTGCAATGCATTTTGCGGATGCGGATAACGATTCGCAGATGCGGATATTACTTTGTATATCCGAGCAGGGCTCTAGCTAGCTCATACGCATTTGCTATTCTCGAGATTCAGCTGCAGCCCAGCCAGTCAGGCTGTAGTCAAATGGCAAATTCGTTCATACCAAGCTGTGTCGACCATTCAAACTTAGCAGGCATGAAATAGTACTCTTCATACTATATGTTGCAATAAAAAACCAAAAACGTATACTTTGGCACACGCCTCTGCCATTCTAAGAGCCCCATATAATGAAAAACTCGCTCCTAAGCGTGATCAACAGTACACCTATTCCATCTCTCTGCTAACAAATATTAAAGTCCTTTTTTACAGTACAAGAGTGGAAAACCTTGGCATGACTCTGACTGAAATTCTAAATTGGAAAGATCATATCAAGGTCTTTACTTCGCTTCATCCATTGAAAAGAAACATGGACGTCATACAGCCGGACATGCGACAAAGACTATTTCAGACGTTTACACTTCCTATTCTACGCAAACAAGAGATAGGAAATCTGCCACCTGGGCGGCTGCCCTCAATGGTGATTGATTGATTGATTGATTGATTGATTGATTGATTGATTGATTGATTGATTGATTGATTGATTGATTGATTGATTGATTGATTGATTGATTGATTGATTGATTGATTGATTGATTGATTGATTGATTGATTGATTGATTGATTGATTGATTGATTGATTGATTGATTGATTGATTGATTGATTGATTGATTGATTGATTGATTGATTGATTGATTGATTGATTGATTGATTGATTGATTGATTGATTGATTGATTGATTGATTGATTGATTGATTGATTGATTGATTGATTGATTGATTGATTGATTGATTGATTGATTGATTGATTACTGTCACGTAATCTTTGTTGATGAAAATAAGGAAGAAACGATGAAACTGCAGCAAGCTGTGAATTGTTGCCTCAGTTAATTTTTTTACAATTGGCTTTACGTCGCACTGACACAGATAGGTCTTATGGTGACGATGGGATAGGAAATTGAGCTATGATGTGCATATATACTAAATCCTTACTATCAAGAACTTCAATTGCAATCTGATCAGAGAAGTAAATACCACATACTTGTATTAATAAACTCGTGCATAGCAACTCACTTCTAAATTTCGCACTCTCCCATCCTTTCATAGTTGTAATACTGATGCTGTCGCTACCCTCTTTACTTCTTCTGAATGATTTACGAGAAAGGAGTTACTTTGGGCTGGCAAATACCTGGGAGTAGGAGACGAACAGTTTGACTGAACAGTATGTTTAGAGCTGTCTGTGGAGAGATAGCTTGGAATTACATTAGCAGACGAGTAAGCTTGAGTGGCGTATCCTGTGCCCTAAACGTAAATCAGTGGTGATCAATTGATTAGATTTACAAGTTTCTGAGTTGCAATATGTCATCAGTTGAACTGTTCCGCGCTGCGACAAACAAGACGAAAATAGCCATCATGATCGCCAACATCCGGAACGGATAAGCACCAAGAGAAGAAGAAGAAGAGTTCATTATTCATTGAATTAACGAACTACCCTAGGAACAAAGGGTACCTGTCATTGTTTCGAGGTACAGTAAATTCCAGAACATTTAAGATATAAATGTTTACAATATTTATTATAATCATTGTTTAATAAAGAAGGACCAAGATGGGAATTCGTGTATTCTTACATGAAAACTTCTGTTTTTTATAAAATGAATCAATGGTGTCGTAGCAGGCGGAGAGGTGATACTCCGACGTGGCGCATCCCAGGTGGCGGATAGGGGGTTCCTCACCGGCTTGCCGGCGGACTTGAGCGAAATAAAATAGCTCTCGCAGACCAAACACTCAATCCTCAGGGTTAACAACCTTGAGTAGACAAACCGTCACCCGCTAGGGTGGCCTCATCTACATACTCGTTGGACTCAACATGAAAGGAAATATTAATACAAAGAATACCCCTGGTGGTAACAAATCCACCCCCACTTGTAATCGGGCAAGCAAGTCATCGGATTCTGGGGAGCCTGCACCTTCATGTACTCCACCATGCAAACAACACCAGAAAAGAAAGAGAAATATCACCTACTTTGCCACAGTGAACATCAACTCGTTGCTAAAGACTGGTAAACTTAAACAGACTCTAGACGTGCTAAACAAATATAACATCAAGATTGCAGCACTACAAGAAACACGGACGAAGATGCATTTCAATCCCAAGGATACAGAATATACAAGGAGAAACCAGGCATCAGGGTGATGAAGACAGTCCCACATCTTGGCACTGGTTTGCTGTTCATCATAGAATGATTGATCACATAATAGGGTTCACTTTACCTAATGATAGGACCTCCTCAATATCTTTGATATTCCTCAATAGGGCATATGCCATAATGAACTTCCATGCACCCACAAACGACACAAATAGAAATGACCTGGAAGCAGTTGAACAATACTGGAGCATTCTAGAAGAAAACCTGGACAAGATCCCACAACATCATACCACCATACTGATGGGTGATTTCAATGCACAGGTAGAAAAGGTGAAAAAATATCGCAGGATAGTGGGCCTCTACCCAGCCCGTAAGAGGACAAACAAGAACGGAGAACGTCTTATAGACCTTTGTGTCAAATATGGTCTTGTCCTAAAATCAACTGCCATCAAACACCTGCTTAGGAAGGCGAAGACATGGAAGAGCCCAAATCCACTACTAGGTGAATTCCAGATAGACCATGTGGCCATGGACAAAAAAGCATCACAATGAGATTCAGAATGTCAAGGGGTGCTAACTTAGACTCGGACCATTACCTATCTCTGATAAAAACCATCCTACAATCACAGAGGAGGCCACCTAATATCGGCATAAAGGCTAAAGTACCGAAGTTCAACATCCTCCGACTGAGTGATGAAGACTGTGATTTCAAGGTAATAATAATAATAATAACAATCGTATGGCCTCAGCTACCGTGTGCAGACATTTCGATTTGACGCCATCTGGCTGTCTGCCCGTCAATTTCGACGTTCCGTTTTACTCTAGGCCCACTAGATGGCAGACAGAGTAAACCGGATCTCTCTTGGGCGTCTATGGCTGAGATTTAATGAATTTTGTCGAGTAAACACCAAATGTGTCACCAGAGATCTTTTACATGCCGACATCGTACGACATGGAGTGTCGAATGGACCTTTTTCCGCCCTTCAAAAATCCGACTACCTCAGCCGGGTTTGAACCCGCTATCTTGAGATCCGGAGGCCGACACCCTACCACGGATCCACAGGTCACTCTGAAAGAAAACACACAGAAGCAAGGGTGGCCCAACTTACAAAAAGCTCTACTGGATGCTGCTCAGGAGACCATGCCTGCCTCATCCAACAAAGGAAAACATCCATGGTTAATCACTACATGTGACCATGCTATAGAAGATAGACGCAGAGCCTGAGTCACGTGGAACCAATGCAAAAATGAGGCTAACTACCAGGCCTTCCTTACTCATACGAAAATAACTGCCAATATAGTACGACAGACTAAGAGGAACCATAACAAGGCTCTAATAACAACAGGCGGAAGAGGACTTTAAGAGGCACAACTCAAGAGATCTCTACAAGGAACTCAGAAAACAGACAACGAAGTAAACAACTCCCACCCTCCATCTTCGTTGACCTGATGGGAAGCTTCAGTTCAACAACAAGGATTGTACCAATACCCTTGCAGGATATTTCAAACAGCTCCTCAATGCAGAGGAACCTAAAGAGAGACTCGCATTCTCTGAGCCTTTTTCCAGAAACCGAGACTCCACACCGCCAACCATTGAAGAAAAAAGGGAGATTATCGAGAGCCTAAAGAACAAAGCCTCAGGTGAAGACGGTATAGTAGCGGAGATGTGGAAACATGCTGACGAACAATCCATACAAAGCAGCCATCAGATCATAGAGGATATTTGGACAACGGAGACCTTACCTGAGGAATGGACCTCAGCGGTGATCCCTCCTCTACACAAGAAAGGTAGTAAGACAGACCTCGACAACTACAGAGGCATCTCTCTAATATCGGTTACGACAAGATCTTTCCTAAAGCCCTGCAAACCAGAGTGGTCAGTCAACTGGATTCCCAATTAGGTTAATATCGGGCATGTTTTCACGCAAATAGATCTTGCACAGAGCAGATACAGAACCTCAAGACAATCCTGAGGTGCAAGAATCGTGGCGGACATCAATGGGTAGTAATACTAGTGGACATCCAGAAGGCATATGATTCAATAGATAGGTAGATCCTCTTCTCCACCTCATGGGAATTAGGCCTGGATGAGAAGACCACCAGACTAATCCAGGCTACGCTGAAGAACACCACCTCAAAAGTAAAGTTCAGAGGTGAGCTCTCAGAGAGTTTCTCTCTCCAAACGGGAGTTAGACAAGGTGATGGAATTTCATACATTCTCTTCAATTGCGTTCTGGAGAAGATTATCAGGGAATGGACTGCCACATTACCTCCAGGAAGTGGACTGAAAATTGACTACAAGAAAGATAATCTCAGTGTACCTTGCCCGGCCTTTACTGACGACCTTACCTTATTAGCCAACAACATAGAAGAAGCTACTCACCAGCTACAGAGCCTTTATACCATAGCAGCTAAAACCGACTTGAGGGTCAACATAAAGGAAACTGAGTTCATGACTAACATAAAGGGAATCCCACCTACTATGCCATTGGAAAACACCACCATTCGCAAGGTTCCTGCAGTGAAGTACCTAGGGGAGTGGATTTCAGCAACCGAGAATGAGACATTAGCAATAGACACCAGATGCACCAAGTTGGAAAGGATCTACCATACCTGTAAGTGCATCTATACATCCAAGTGCCTCTCAAAGAACCTTAAACTCCAACATTACAATTCAGTAGTAAGACTGTCCGTACTCTACGCCTCTGAGTGTCTTCTGATGAACAGAAAAGGTCCATTGAGGAAACTAGAGCTCAAGGAACGAAACATACTAAGGAAGATTTTAGGATCAATAAAAGAAGGGGATGTTACTTACAGGTTAAGGCACAACAATGAGATCTATGACCATCAAGAAGACATAGTTACATCCATGAGGAAGAGGCGATTGACTTTCTATGGACATTTGACTCGTATGAGTACTTATAGACTTACCAGCAAGATCTTTACCACTACAGACAGAGGGAAAGCGTCTAAAAATAAATGGATCACCACAGTGAAGTCCGACTTAGAACAGCTGGGGATTTCAGAACAAACCATATAGGATCGTGTATTATTCCGGCAGTTGAACTTTCAAGGTGTCTTTCCAGAATCCCTCACCAGCAGACAGAGTACAGGCACCACCCGACCGAAGTGAACCGAGGAAAGCTATATATATATATATTCTTTTTTTTTTTTTTTTTTTTGCTAGTTGCTTTACGTCGCACCGACATAGCTAGGTCTTATGGCGACGATGTGACAGGGAAGGGCTAGGAGTGGGAAGGAAGTGGCCGTGGCCTTAATTAAGGTACAGTACATCCCCAGCATTTACCTGGTGTGAAAATGGGAAACCACGGAAAACTATTTTCAGGGCTGTCGACAGTGGGGTTCGAACCTATTACCTCCCGAATACTGGATACTGGCCGCACTTAAGCGACTGCAGCTATCGAGCTCAGTGACCGAGGAAAGGAAACAAGCACACAGCCAGAAGATGAAAGCTTTCTGGGCGAAGATATACAGAATTTCCATACAAGGAGTCGAAACGAGCCCCGTGGTCTTCAGTAGGCCCAAACGACAAGAAGAAGAAGAAGAAGGATCAACATGTTGAGATTATTCACGGAATAACCTACCTGTCATAATAGGTGACTAAAATGGTTAACCCTTGGGACCTATATTTGGAACCAAGTGTTGTTAACCACTGGGCCCCTGGATGAGTCTGACATTACTTCATCTTGCGTTCACTAGCCTAATCGCTTTTGTCTTTTGATTATCAGTCAAATGGTAATGAGCGATATCTCCAGTTGCTCTGACATTCAGGAGCAAAAATGTCAATGTCCAGTACCAAGAATGTCCTGTGTTGGTTAAACGTCCAGTTACAAAAACGCCCACTGTTATTAAATGTCTAATAGCAAAAATATTCAGCTTAATGTAATTCCAAATCTGGAACCGGTCACAGTAAAACAACTGGTATACGTAGATGAACAGTGAAGAGGCCCCAGGTTCGATTCCCAGTTGGACCGAGGATTTTAACTGCGTGTGGTTAATTCCTCTAGCTCGGGAACTGGGTGTGTGTGTTTATCTGAATACACTTTTCTTCGTGTATGGTTGCTCAAAAAAGAAATGAGTTCATGGAATTGAAGTTTCATAGCATTTAATATTTTACCGATTTTACAAGACAATTTTAATTATTATTAAAATAACATTCACCTGCCACGTAGGTGTAAACCCCACAACAAACATTATGGTTCTAGGTTATTTTGTTTCTGAGAAAGGCGTACTTGCGATGAACTTATAATATGGCACGCGCCCATTATCTTTTGAACACATTACAGTACCAACCACCGCAGAAACACGCAATAGTGAACACATCCTCCCAACATGGGATAGACGTCAGGACGAGTCAAATCCACATCCAGGGCCGATCGTAATAAGAAATTGAGAAAAAAAAACCAGGGAGAAGAATTATGAAGAGACTAATAGGGGTAGAGGTATTTTAATTCTGGACTGAGGAATAGAACGGGATTTTTCAGCCACGTTTGATCAACTGACGAGGTGTCTGATATGAGATGTAGTGGAGTAGTCACGGAAGTCCAGCAATATGGCTGAGAATGTCGTCAAGCTGACCACGTAGTACTCCAATATCTGCAGGTCATCTGGTCAGACAGCGCAGATCATCGCTCGTTGTGGGCTGTATATCCACAGTGAACAATAATTAATTGCAGGCACAGAATGTGAGCGTCCTCTGGGAGATATGGTTGCCTGTAATACGTTCAGGTGGGAGGGTAGGACATGCAATAAGGGTTTAGGTAATAAACGAAAATGATATATTAGCCGCAATTCACTCTTTGTGTATTAACATATTTGTGGCAAATAGAAATTATTACATGTCGTATCTTTTAACAGATGATCGTCCTATGTCCTTTAGCAACTCTACTTAATAGAGCAGCACTTAATTAGCTATTAAGACACTGTTTTAAAACCTATTTTGAAATTCAGGTAGTTCTAACCGGTCACATTCCCGCATTTTCATTGGCTCTGGCATTTCATAAGACTAACTTCGTTGTTGCTTTTTTTTTTTTTTTTTTGCTAGTTGCTTTACGTCGCACCGACGTAAATGGGAAAATGGGAAACCACGGAAACTGTCTTCAGGGCTGCCGACAGTGGGGTTAGAACCTACTATCTGCCGAATACTGTATACTGGCCGCACTTAAGCGACTGCAGCTATCGAGCTCGGTAGACTACTTTGTCTTTCGTTCTGCTCTACTAAAGTAACTTTTTTTTTGTTATTTGCTTTACGCCGCACCGACACAGATAGGTCTTATGGCGACGATGGAGCAGGAAGGGGCTAGGAGTGGGAAGGAAGCGGCCGTGGTGTTAATTAAGGTACAGCCCCAGCATTTGCCTGGTGTGAAAATCAAGACCACGGAAAACCATTTTCAGGGCTGCCGACAGTGGGGTTCGAACCCACGATCTCCCGAATACTGGATACTGGCCGCACTTAAGCGACTGCAGCTATCGAGCTCGGTATTAAAGGAACGAAGCGCTTAAAGGGTGTGATTATAGAGACAAGACACATTGGGCATATGGCCGTTTTCTTCCGCATTCAGTCATCACTTCATGAGCTGGGAATATTATTGTGCGAAGTTACATTTACCACATAAAGAAGTGTTGTCACTGAGGTAGTGAAGGCAGGAATCTCACTGATAGATACCGAGTGAAATATTAAGTTATGCTTGTATACCAGTCATGAATAATAATTCTACTGGTGAAGCAAGAAATCCCTTCCTACGACGTAAATTAGATCTTGTCAGACTTCAGAGGGAGAAATTTCAGATGTCATGTCAAGAAGAATACGAGAGTGAAAACACCAGTCTCTTGCTCGGCGAACGTTCTTGAACTTTAATCCCCGCACAGAGCTACTAGTATCAACAAAATATGAACATTTTAAATCAGATTGTGTTCGAGCGAAGGTCCAGTGAATGCAGCCTTCTAGTATTAAAGTGTGCCAGTGCGTATGCTCTAACTCAGAGGTGCTCACTCTAGACATTGCGTTCCGTGGGCACACAGAATTGTAAGTGAACGGGCAGACAGGTGATGAGCGTACGCTATTCGGCCACAATGACGTTGTCTTTACATCGCAGACCGTGAAGGCTGGGCAAAGTTCTAGTCACTCTCGATCACTACTGCGATACCCGAGTTTAAAATGGAGGGAGAAAATAATGCAAAAAAAAAAAGCAGAAATCCACGCCATTTTCAATTTACATTGTAAGAAATAAGATATTTATGTTCGCTGCGGTGTATGTATTTTGACCTGACACAATAAAGAGTTAGGCCTATAACCTCAGATATGTTTGTACTGTACGTAAGGAATTACAATTTTCAATCTTATATTTTAAGAGGTGCTTTAGAAAAAAATATAATATAACACGAAGTTAAGCTGGATAAGCTTTGGCTTGTGATTGCTTGGATTTAAATTATCTGATAAACTCACCAACAATCAAATCATGCTTAAGGGAATAACATTAGCTAACTTTTTTTTTTACTGTGTTTGAAGAGACACACTATATCTACTTGGCAGATGCATCTACATTGTTGTACGTTAATCTAGGATAGCGAACATCTATGTTCTCACTCGTGATAAAACTCCCTTGCCGTTTACAGGCTACCTATTATCATCTGACGTCTGATAAGTTTTAAGTGCTAATTTCTGAAATTAATTGAACAGGGAAACTCACATAACACTACAACACTGTGCAAAGTCAAGCAATAAACTTGTTGAATTATGTAAATATATTACGTTTTGCTGCATGAAAAACAGGAATTTTACTTTTTTTGAAATGGAAATATTGTCATTCCCATCCAAGGAATTGTAGATCGTAGCATGTTCGTTTAAATCCTTTATCTTTGTAAATTGTAATATAAAAATGATAACGTGTCAGTTTTCTATGTATGTATAAAAGTGGCTGTTCATACCGACCGCAGTATAAATCAAACCAGAATATATTGAAAGGGTCCGTTTTCTTGTGATTATAGCGTCTTTTTCTTAAAAAAGTATACTGTACCCCAATCAACATTTCGCTGAGTAGTGTTAGAGAGCTTCATAGTCACAATCGAACGTCACTGCTCCACTTCCCTGCAATGCGTGTTCGCTCTGTCACTTTACAGTGACGTATGCTTGTTACGTAAGCTGCCCGCATTTACGTCACGCCAGCCCGGCCGCACTGGGCTAGTCTCAACGGGCGCCCAGCTGAGCAACTCTGCTATAACTGGTGCATTCCTCAAGTACGAACATTCACTGAATACCAAACGTAATGAAAATATTGTCAACATATATCAGTATAGAGTATTAACACTAAACCTCTAGAAGATATATTTTCGTATTCATACTACAGAGCGACTAATTTAAGACTTCTGAGCTTCCGTGGGATTCCCCGGGAGAAAGCCAGCCAAAACTGGGCCAGAAAATCAAAATCGAGTCTTTTTGCATCTTTGATATATTATTAACATTATGCCAAAAGATGGAAAGCACAAACTCAATTTGAATGCTTGAAATTCAATCAACTCTCAAATGTGACATTTTGTAGCCACGCCCCCTTCTATACTATCAGCAACTCAATTGCAACTTATGGGAAATATACTTGACCTATCTTGACTATCTGTCTGACAGTACCCAATACTTGAAGGAGAATGTTTCGTCCGTACTATTAGTACCATTTGGAGGCACTTGAAAGACATATGGTTTCTCTAGCCTGCCGGAACAGTTTGTTTACTTCCTCAGTGTTTCGTTATGCTGAAATATTGTGCTTTTGCCAGTTGTGCTGGCATTCTAAGAACAGAAGAGAAGAGAAGAGAAGAGAAGAGAAGAGAAGAGAAGAGAAGAGAAGAGAAGAGAAGAGAAGAGAAGAGAAGAGAAGAGAAGAGAAGAGAAGAGATCGCTGTAGTGTCTCTAATCATCACTTGTGAACGTTATATAGCACGTATGGTTCGAATAAAAAACTCTGATAAGTGCAAATTTTCTGGAAACTTCTTCTTCTTCTTCTCCTTCTTAAGACGTCTTCTCCAAACAGAGGTAGACGATCCACACGGCCAGCTCCGATCTTGACGTTGCAGCCATGCCATGTGGATTTATTGGAATATCTCTCAGGATCTTTAATGCAGTGGTTTCCCGTTGCCTTCTGCATCCTAATGCCGTTGACCAAACTGGTTCCTCCGCCTTTGGGAACAATTTCTTGTCCCCAGGACAATAGAGTGCCCTTACCCATACCCGCTCATCCACTCTCAAAGAGACTGTTGGCGCTTGGTATAGGGGATCTCCTTATACCGGGAGATAATCGGTCCCTTCATTCGTTAGCCGCCTGCATATAAAATAATATTTTTATATGCAGTCGGTAAGGTTATGGTTACAGAGGCTTACTCTACGCCATTCGCATAAATAAACCAGACAGAATGGTGGAAGAAATTGAGAAGTGTTCAAGAAGGAAGGGAAGAAATAAGAAGAAGTCCAGAGAGGATGGGGAGAATGAAGCGTATTTGTGCAGGACAGTTTTATTTGGTCGTGTGTTATTTCCAAAAGTTAAAAAGTGCCTTCGCAGATTTCACCATAATTTCCCCCATATCTCTCCAGAAGTGGAAATCCCTTTCTAAATTTTTTTGCTTCCTGACGAAAAATCGAAACCATGTCCTTTTGGATGAAGCGATCATACCCTCACCGCTCCGGATAGATAACCTATGTTACTGTTATAATGTTGCTGAAATGACTGTCAGATACAAACGTTTCGTGAATCAACTCGTTCACAGTTGGTGTATTACTGATACAGTGTTTAATGAGAAAAGACAGAAAAGGAGGGACAGTTCTCACTCTAGAGAGAGTAGAGATATCCAGGCATTACTGCTACTCAGTACCCATAAATCGCTTCGGAGATTAGCGTAGGAAAGTGGCGTTTCATGTTCGTAAGCTCCCAATGCAATATAAATTATACACTCTCGATCTTAACGGTCTCATTCAATGCATAACATACAACCTGCAGATTTCAATACAAGAAAAATATTTTGCTATTGGCTGACGATAAACGCTCACGACGGTGTCTTGTATCCGAATGTTCTTTCTATGAACAACGAAGATTGTTTCCATTTGAACGAGCCAGTTGGCCGTGCGGTTAGGGACGCGCAGCTATGACTGCTTGCATTCGGAATATAATGGGTTCGGACCCCACTGTCGGCAGCCCTGAAGATGGTTTTCCGTGGTTTCCCATTTTCACGCATTTGGTGCGACGTAAAGCAAACAGTAACATGTTTCCATTTGAGTGGATATATCAATTCACTAAACTCTAGGATGTGGAATACAGGGAACTGGACCTCTGCATGATTGACTGTTACGAACGCTTTTGAAGTAAATTGCAATATGAAGTCGATGATGATATGTACCGTAATTAGACGTTAATATTCCAAGTCGATCAGAGGCAACATGCTTTCTTCCAGCTCCTCTCCTACCAATGAATTAAATATGTAAGAGTTGCCAAACTGAAAATGAGACTTTAGTTAGTTGTAATAATTAATTGTTTGGAGTATTTGGACATACAGGAAGTAAAGAGCGATGTATGGGTGACATATCTGCCTAAATATAGTCCTCTTGTTGATTCAAGCAGACGCTCCAGAGGTCCATTTGATGATGGACACCCAGAGCGAACAACGTCCTTGGTTGGCGGTGGAACAATTCTTCGACGTCGTCTTGGACTCGCCATTGCTTGCGAATCGGTATTCCCTGCTTGTTTTGTTGTTGTGTTTCACTTTCCCACTAGGCTGGCCGTTGTGCTTGACCTGATTTGGCACGTCCTTACTCGTCGATAATGAAATTTCTAATGCCATCTGATCACTGCGCAGCATGATACACACTTTCCCAAATACATCCTTCATACGACGGTAAATACCGGCTCCGCTAGCACTATAATTATGTCACCATAAATTGAACAACCGACGCTGAGCAATTCTGGACGAATTTATGACAAAATATTTTCTAGAAATTTTGAATAATCAACACACAAGCACTCTCCGTCGATACTACATTTCTTCCTGACATACGAATCGACACACCGATGCATACGTAATATTCTCTTTAATCAAATAATGAAACCCGTACTGAAGCCTGAGTTTCATTTGGGCAACTCTTATATTTTCAAATATTTATAATAATGTTATTTGTTTTACGTCCCACTAATTACTTTTACGGTTTTTTTCTATTTGCTTTACGTCGCACCGACACAGATATGTCTTACGGCGACGATGGGATAGTAAAGGCCTAGGAATTGGAAGGAAGTGACCATGGCCTTAATTAAGGTACAGCCCCCGCATTTGCCTGGTAATAATAATGATTTCGTGTGGCTATTTCTAGCCGGGTGCAGCCCTTGTAAGGCAGACCCTCCGATGGGGGTGGGTGGCATCTGCCGTGTGTAGGCAACTGCGTGTTATTGTGGTGGAGGATAGTGTTATATGTGGTGTGTTAGTTGCAGGGATGTTGGGGACAGCACAAACACCCAGCCCCCGAGCCATTGGAATTAACCAATGAATGTTAAAATCCCCGACCCGGCCGGGAATCGAACCCGGAACTCTCTGAACCGAAGGCCAGTACGCTGACCATTTAGCCAACGAGTCGGACATTTGCCTGGTGGGAAATGGGAAACCATGGAAAAGCATCTTCAGGGCTGCCACAGTAGGGCTCGAACCCACTATCTCCCGATTACTGGATACAAACCGCACTTAAACGACTGCAGCTATCGAGCTCGGTTTTTACTATTTTAGGAGTTAAAATATTTATCTGGTGTATCTATGACACTGCCATTGTTTTCCCCCGTGACAAAACTCGCGGGAGGTGATTGACTACTACTTCAAAGTGAAACTCATGAAGTACCTATTTAAGAATTTTACATAAATAGCCACGGTATAAAATTAAATAGTGACTAACTGGAAGTCGTACAAAATTATGTGGAAGCGTACTGTCCTAGTATGGGACAAAATCTAAGGTTAGCAACTGGAAAATATTATCAGAGCGGTAGAAACGTAGTGCGAAATGAGAGGGTACCATAAGGATGCAATGCAAAGAAGTGCTGTACAAGAGCTATTTTGTCGCAGTTTTGACACATTAAACAGAAACATTACTTACAACTGCAGAGAGGAAATCAAAATATAGAGTTGTTGAGTATTAAGAGGAGAGTGGTGAAAGGAGGTGCAGAAAAGTAAGTCACTGATCCATTGTCCTACCTGACAAGGAATCGGGCAAGGGGAGCGGGAGAATAAGAAGGCCCTAGCTTAATTGGGGAAGATGTGTTTTATATGAATACTGAGGACCGATGTATAATAACAATACTGGTTTTACGTCTATTAAACTACTTTTTACGAATTTCAGAGACATAGAGGGGCAGCGATGTTGTAACACAGGAGTTCTTTTGCATACTGACACGAGGTTGGCGTATTTGAGCACCTTCAAATTCCACCGAATGGAGCTGAGGTAAAATCCACCAACTTGGGCTCAGAAAGCCAGCAGTCTACCATCTGAACTACTCTTCTCGCGCTGATTACCAACTCACCTCTCCTTTTTACAACAATTTCTAAAATATAATCAAGTCGAAATTTTTACGGTCAACACTAATCATAGTCCACTTGCGTTACCAGCTTAGCTATTTTCTAGCACCAGTCAGTGTAACACCATGGTGTTTATAACGTGTCAGCGAGGTACTTTTGAATAAGGGTATACGGTTCAATTACGAATATGACGTGAAGAATGCTGGGGCATGCATGTCGTAAGGTAAGCATGTTGTTGAAGGTATGGTAGTGAACTCTTCTTACATAATGCGAATAATTGCAAAATTAAATAAGTAAACATAATAAACGTCAATACAACTACAACAAACTAAATACAAAGGTTTTCATATCCTATACAGAGAGTAACGCTCTCAGCGCCGAAATATACTGTTTAATTTGTGCAATTCAACTCTTTGAGCCGCAGTCCCTCAATATGTCAACTGTCGGCTTCATCAGAATCACACTATAAGTCCTGTTGATTGAACGTTCTGTGGTCAAATATATATTATTGAAGCTGTGTCCGTGCACTATTCTGATGAATTTATATAAAACAAGTGCATGCAGGTGGGAAGAAATGAAAATAATAACACGAAAACGATGAAACTGCGGTGACAAACAGCTCTTGATTGGTTCGAGTTCCTGATATTCCTGTACCGGACTGTTCATTGTCTCCATAAGGTGATGTGTAATGCCTTTTTTTTTTTTTTTTTTTTTTTTGCTAGTTGCTTTACGTCGCACCGACATAGATACGTCTTATGGCGACGATGGGACAAGAAAGGGCTAGGAGTGGGAAGGAAGCGACCATGGCTTTAATTAAGGTACAACCCCAGCATTTGCCTGGTGTGAAAATGGGAAACCACGGGAAACCATTTTCAGGGCTACCGACAGTGGGGTTTCAGCTTACTATCTCCCGAATACTGGATACTGGCCGCACTTAAGCGACTGCAGCTATCGAGCTCGGTTGTAATGCCTATTTAGTTCAATTACTGAACAGAATACTGGCTATATAATCATACACTGCTGACTAGGAGAAAATCATTCTCCTATGGGGAAGATATTAGTTCCAACAAAAAAAATCTTACCTAGAAAGTATATCATATAGATCAGAATCTATTCCTAGGTAATTTTGGGAGATCAGAAAATTGTGGTCAAAAGCTGTTAACCTGTCCTACTGGCGTTTGTAATTTTAGTCAATTGAGTCCACTAGTCAGCTTTTACTTTCTCCGCGACAGAGCCCGCAAGCATTGTGTGATTTAGCTCAGCCTGCACAAAGCGGGTGGATACAGCTCTCAGCGAAACCTGCAGAATAGTTACAGAGTGCATGAAACAACCTCCATTGAAAAACGTTACTGCCTGTCTGGCATTGCTCCACCCAGGCGCGATTCCTTCTTGAATTCTACGCATGTATCTGCGATGTTCATTCCATCTATTAAATCAAAGAACAGAAAAATTTATTAAAACCTGTTGAATTTCCACAGTTTAGCGAAGTTTCAAAGTTTGGCACTGGGGTAATCTCACCAGTTTCGCATGGCGTAACGTTTCTTAATGGGGGTTGCTTTCATGCACTCTGTAACTATTCTGCAGGTTTCGCTGAGAGCTGTATCCACCCGCTTTGTGTAGGCTATTCTGCAGGTTTCGCTGAGAGCTGTATCCACCCGCTTTGAGTAGGCTATTCTGCAGGTTTCGCTGAGAGCTGTATCCACCCGCTTTGAGTAGGCTATTCTGCAGGTTTCGCTGAGAGCTGTATCCACCCGCTTTGTGTAGGCTATTCTGCAGGTTTCGCTGAGAGCTATATCCATCCGCTTTGTGTAGGCTGAGCTGAATCATACAACGCTTGCGTGCTCTGTCGCGGAGAAAGTAAAAGCTGACTAGTGGACTCAGTTGACTAAAATTGCAAAAGTCAGTAGGACAGTTTAAGAGCTTTTGGCCACGATTTTCTGATCTCCCAAAATGACCAAGGAATAGATTCTGACTTATATGAGACTTTTCTAGGAAAGATCAACTTTTTGTTAGATGTCCCCTGTTGGATGAATGGGATGGTAAAAAAAAAAAAAAAAGGCTGGTGCATGTAATTTTAAAATTACACGCAGAACTCTTAAGGGCTTGTGCGCAAGATAGTGCCACTTGTCAACAGCTGGCGGCGAACGTTTCCCATTCATTGACTAATATTTGAACCAACATAACATGCCGTTGGTTAAGTAAGGGCTCTCGATGAAGTGTGAAAATTGTTTTGTTGTTGCCAGAGAATAGTGAGGGCAATAAAAATTACGCCCTGAAAAGCCGGCAGCCACTCAGATCCAAACATCCATTTTAGCTCTCCTCAGTTCGTGTGAGTAATCGGTGATAACAGTACATCTTGTTCAGGGGCGCTCTTTTTAGGCTATTATAGTGTGCAGGTAATACTTTTAGTTTCGACACAGCAGATAAATTTTTATTTGTTAATAACAATGCTCCACTAAACATTATTCGACATGTAAATTTGAAGTAGCCGAGTAAATGAGGATAAGATTAGTAGAATTAGATTGTTACTGTGTGTGTATACTATTTATGCCCACAGTAATTTCATAGTATTTTTGCCAGACTTATGAAGTCCAACTGAAACAAAACAAAGTTTAGCAATCGTGCTAGTAATGGATAGGGAAGAACTAATTTTAAACTTACTCGACGACGAAAATTTAAATAATAATTAGAAATGACGCAATATTCGCCGTGACAATTAGGCTGGTGTGGGCATAACAGCAATAATAATAATAATAATAATAATAATAATAATAATAATAATAATAATAATAATAATAATAATAATAATAATAATGTCTGTTAGGTCATCAGCCCAGAGGCTGGTTGGATCCTCAAATAGCACCACCAAAGGCTATGCACTTATAGGAAAACCACAAAAACCAATGGCAGTACCTAAATGAGGCGTACTAGGCAAGACGAGGAGTGACGTAGTTTGCCATTGCTTTCCTCACTGGGCCAGGCAGTGCTATTGTAGCACGACTGACCCTATGAGCAACACCTTTCATAACACTCAGACGCACTGATTGTGCTCTCAATGCCATTACACTAGGACTTCAGTGGAAGCTACACTTTGCTCTGGCCTGTGCCAATAGATGGATACAAAAGTACTGCATCCATCAAGAAATGACAGCAGGTACATGATAATAATAATAATAATAATAATAATAATAATAATAATAATAATAATAATAATAATAATAATAATAATAATAATAAGGAGAAGAAGAAGAAGAAGAAGTACTGGTGGACCCGCGACGTTCCGCAGCATTCATTATAAATAATTCAGGTAACTCGTCTTGATATGCTTGTCCTAGTCATTTTGTTTTGCATATCCTTTCCTATTGTTGTATGGACATTTAATACGAACCCCATGGTACTACAGCCCTTGAAGGGCCTTGGCCTACCAAGCGACTGCTGCTCAGCCCGAAGGCCTGCAGATTACGAGGTGTCGTGTGGTCAGCACGACGAATCCTCTCGGCCGTTATTCTTGGCTTTCTAGACCGGGGCCGCTATCTCACCGTCAGATAGCTCCTCAATTCTAATCACGTAGGCTGAGTGGACCTCGAACCAGCCCTCAGGTCCAGGTGAAAATCCCTGACCTGGACGGAAATCGAAACCGGGGCCTCCGGGTAAAGGGCAGGCACGCTACCCCTACACCACGGGGCCGGCCGGACATTTAATACCGGTACATAATAAGTGATTCATTCGTTATGTAGTATATAACACTTCTGTCCATACAGTATTCCCTGCGCCTCGACCATTCGGCCCTATCTGGAACTTAATATTTTCAAATGATCTTGCCCGAGATAGTGCAACATTCAATTGGCTGTAACTGAATACTAGTGCGGGTGAGTAGACACCCACTTTATCAAGAGGTTGTCCCTGCGCTTTATTACAGAAGGCTAGTCAGCTTGATACCTTCCCGTTCGTGCGTACGTCGATGTTTTCTATTAGCCACATTGAAGTTATTAGGGAGGTTCTGCCATCTGTTGAGTATAATGAGAAGCTGGGGAAGGACAGAGAATCAAAAAGTGTATAGTACAGAATAATATTTTTCCACGATCAGAGGAAGTGTATACTCTCTTCTTTGATGCGTAGTAATCAAACATGGCTCCATGCAACGGCATTACTAAGGATTTAAAGTCACATATATCAGAATATTAATGAAAGTGTTAGTCGCTTAGCAACATGCTAAGTACAGAATGTATTGCGGGTTAGGGTAAGCCTTCGCCTACAATTATTGGAGTGATCATTTAATGATTTCATTTTAGGATTACTCAAAGTTGGCTGAACGTAAATACCTGTCAAAGTCTCTTGATTTACCGGCAGGTAATTCCTGAGAGAATACAACAAAAAGAAACAAATCGGTCCAGTAGAACGGACAGACTGATTTGACAAAGCTGTTTTAGTAAACTCTTTTAATATTATGTACTAGCAAATGTACCCGTGCTTCGCTACAGTATTCTGCATTGTATACGAATATTGAAGTAAATACTGTACATGCAGTAAATAAGATTGTTTTAAAATAGCATGTCTCTTAGCGTTATCCGAGAAACAGCATGGAGAGGTCCCCATACGTAGTTTCCAATGTAAAGTACTTGTTACGGATTTGTGATGATAACGACAGGCTCACTTGCCTACTGCCATTCAGAATCGAGTTGGGAAGTTTACATTATAATTGCAGGCCCCATTGCCTACTCCGCGGTCACAATCGATTTGGGGAGTTTCCGTTACAATGGTAGCCCCTATATCCTACTTCCAGACAGATAACAGTTGAGGAGTTTTCATTATAATGGCAGGAAACTTCCCTACAACCAGTCAAAATTGAGTTGTGCAGTTATCATTATAATGACAGGCCCCTTTTCCAACTACCAGCCAGCTTACCGCCAGTCACACCAAGTTGGTGAGTTTCCATCAAAATAGCAGGCCAGTATGCCTAATGCCAGTCACATTTTAGATGGGTACATCTGTTTATAACTGCGGGAACGCTTGCCTACAGCCAAACACAATCGGGTAAGGGGAGTTTTGAACAAAACTGCATGCTCCCTTGCCTTCTGCAAGTCAAATCGAGAAGTGAATTATTCCTTAAAATGGTAGGCCTGCCTTATTAATGCCAGTTACACAGGAATTGGAGAAGGACCCCATTCCTACTGCCAGTCAAAGTCGGTGTGGGGAGTACTGATTACAATAGGAGACACACCCTTTCTCGATCGCTACAAAATTGACATCATTGAATATATATAGTCCGACATACGAAAGTATGTGCTTGTTTACAATATTTCAGACCTTTATTTACAGATTAACTGCTGCTAAACGGTACATCATATCGAGAAAGGATTGTACCATAAGACACCAGATTTAGCGGCCTAAATTGCTGCTCTTATGATATCTCATCTATTCATGGGTCAGATTGAGTTAGAAACGTGGAATAGGGTAAAATTTGTGTAAGATTATCTCACATTGCATTGCTTTTCGGATAATTAAGTGACAGCTACATACATAGCATTCGGCTCATATATGGCTACTGGGTGGACCAATCTTCGTGTAGAGTTTGATGATTCTATCTTTCCTATAAGTGATGGAAGGTATGAATTATGTATGTGAAATTCCAAATTTACTTAACATCGAGAAATAGAGAAAAATCAAACGTAAAGGGGATAGAAATACGACAAAAAATCGTAAGACCAAGGTTGTAAATCACTCCAAATTGAACGGGGATTGTGCCATCCGTTATGTGATAATACTTCCCGAAGGTCTGCACCATTATTAAAATTGCCTCCATATTTCGATATTCTTCGGGATAAAAAGGGAATAATTTAAAGATCTTGGAAGTTTTCCGTCCGTTACAGGCTAAAACGTATAATTTTGCCAAATTTCAATATCCTTCTTCGACTGGCAGATTATGCCGCAATCTGGGTTTTCGGTGAGGAGTTAAAAATTAGGACTTTCAAGAAACTAAACCAAAAAATATGCAGATGGTCGTTATTACCCCTTAAATGTGTAGCTGTACGAAAATTTCGCCAAAATAGTCAATGTACAGGCACACAGTCGTTACGATTTTATTTACATAGATAGATAAGGAACCTGCTCCACGTTTTGGGCTATATCCGCTGGACTTAACCTGAAAAACGGACCGTTTATGAAATCTCCCTTATTAATCCTCCTGTCGAAAATATGCACATGAAAAAATGTTTTAGAGATGGAATTCCATCACGTTTGGTCGATTTTCAGTCAGGTTGGTCTTGTACTGTATATATTGTGTAAGAGTAAAATCACCATTTCGGTTCCCTATAAACCGCCAGTCCATTCCGGGAACATGAAATGTTATTGACGATTAACACCTACCGTTGGACAGGTGGATGTTAATGTAAAGTTTGACTCAAATATCTTCAATAGTTTTCAAGTTGTAAAAAATACGCTTTACACGCACCCGCTCTTGAGTTAAGTCTGGTAGGACTTGTGCCGGAAAACGGTCCGTTAATGACATCTCCCTTATTAATCCTCGTATTGAAATGATGCACATGAGAAAAAAGGCTTAGAAATTAATTTCCATTAAGGCAAGTAAATTTACATTAAGTTTCGTTGTGTATATTTTGTGGGAATGCAAAATCACGGTTTCGGTTTCGTAAAATCTCCCAGTCAATTCAGGGATTTAGAAACAATATTTGCCCTAAAACCTACCAAAGGACAGGTGTATTCTAAAAATCAAGTTTGGTGGAAATATATCCAGTAGTTTCCAAGTTATAGACAAACAGACAAACAAACAAACAAACAGACAGACACCCAAACTGAATATATGCAGATGGTCATTATTACACCTGAAACGGATAAGTGTACGGAAATTTCGCCAAAATTGTCTATGTACAGACACACTCTAGAAGTGCGGACCTTTATTTCGATAGTTACTGCTTTGAAACTGTACGGCGTATATACAAACCGACTTCACCATCAGACGCCCCATTCAGTGCTCTACATGGTTGGTCCTATGACATCTTCTCGTATCTCCTATATTTATGGGTTAGATTGAGTTAGAGACATTGAATGGGGTGAAATTTTGTACAGTTTTCACATACTACTTTATATTTTTGATACTTATGTGACAGCTAGAATCATAAAATGTGGCTATAACATGGCCAATGGTCATGTCAATGTGCGTGCCGAATGTCATGATTCTACCTTTCCTATAAGTGTGCCAAATTATAACATATACGTGTAAAAGTACAAAATCAACTTGAAATCGAGAAATACAGCTGTATTTAACGTATTAGGGATAGAAATACGACGAAAAGTCATAGGACAAAAGCTGTAGATATCTCCAAAATGAAACGCCATTTGCTTTCTGACTTGTGATACGACTTACTGATTAGCCACCAATTACCCCGAAACGAAGGTCTGCACCGTCGTTAAAATTGCATCCATATTTCGGAATTTTCCTGGGCCAAAAGTTATACATTTGCATAGCTTAGCATATTTCCTCAAAGAAAAGAGTGTCCAGAATTCGGGATTAGCACCCGCATACATACGTGGTAATTAAGGAAGAAAATAATACAGTTTAGCAAGTTGAAATTAATAGAAAATGGATTATAACTGAGGACATCCGGATGACGACAAATATGTAAATACCAAGTGAATGCATTGGAAAATCAAATGCTCCTCAATAAATTATGCCGGTGTGAGATAAGGATATAAGAAAGCGGTAATCGGAGAGAAATTTAGGCGCAGGGATTCTTAGGTAATCAGATAAGAAGATGAATATTTGTGTTATGACTTAAGCTATTCGAGGACGGTTATAACCTCCAATGATATTCCGCCAATATCCCGCAGAATGGCCGATTGACGACGCTCTTGCTTTCTACATAAAGGAACAACCACGAATTTAAAGGAATGATGAGGAAAATGGCAATACGTTACTTCCCTGCTGGCAAGCAGTCAGAGACGTTGCCATGGTAACCCATATATTCGTTGTCGGTCTGTCTGTCACTTAATGCAGAGCATGGTATCGGCAGAAAATAGTAAATTTCTCCGTCATTTGAAGAGTAAGGTAAATTATGAACATAACGAAAGTTGTTTATAATGAAGAGACCTTTCACATACGGTCCACAGAGTTTACATAAAATCAATAGTATAAGAGAAAATGGAGGAAAACCGTTGTGGTTTTCCTATAAAACCCCCGTCCTTTCAAAGATTTTAAAATGATATGCATATCGAAACCTTCCCCAGGATGATGAAGTTTGGTTGAG
Source organism: Anabrus simplex (assembly GCF_040414725.1). Taxonomy (NCBI): domain Eukaryota; kingdom Metazoa; phylum Arthropoda; class Insecta; order Orthoptera; family Tettigoniidae; genus Anabrus; species Anabrus simplex. The sequence continues at coordinate 1,480,691,338 of NC_090265.1, read as the reverse complement.
ATCTATCCAGCCGTTTCGACGTGATGGTGGAACAGACAAACAGACAAACAAACAGACACGAAAAGTAAAAACCACCGATTCGGTCTTGAGTTGACCTAAAACGGTAAATATTTGAAAATTTGGCAAAACAAAAGGAATTACAGACAGCGGACCCCCTACAACTTTATTTATAAGATGTATGTATGTAATAAATATGTGTCGTTCTGGTTGTTTCTCTTCGTCTCCACCCTTTCTCGCTGCTTCTACTCTCAAGCTCTCGTGAGTATGTTACCAAATAATAATAATAATAATAATAATAATAATAATAATAATAATAATAATAATAATAAATAGAAGAAGAAGAAAAACGAGAAAAACTGAATTCTACCAATTGAATTATAATTCAATGAGATCACATTCCTGGTAATTGGTTCGGGATCAATTCCCGGCCAGGGCAGGGATTTTTACATCTACCTGAGGGCTGGCTGGAGATCCACAATGAAGGACGTATCTGGCGATGAGATGGCAGCCCCGGACTAGAAAGCCAAGAATAACGGCCGTGAGTATTCGTGGCTCTAACCGCGCGTCACTCGTAATTTACTGTACAGAACATCGAGCTGAGCACACGGCGACGGATCATGTTGCACCATGGGGTTGTACCATGAGGGCAGATTACTTTAATTATGCCTCACATTCATTGATTTGGACAGCAACGTCCACCAGTTAGCCCGGATTAATGATGTAATACTGTATTTGTAGAAGGCCCATTCGTCTGCTGCCAATCAATGTGATTACTTCAGTGGGGATTCGTTTAATAATCAATATAGGCTTATTTTTACCTCTTTAATAAATTAAAACTCACCTCAATACTTTATCGGGTTTTAATGTTAGAATTAATATGAACTTTCAGGAAACCTGAATGTGTATTCTAATGGCCAGGCACTTGGATCGTATCTAATGGCTGTGATGATGGGTAGTTTGCGATATTCCTGTACAGTATTTGCGTGCATCATTTCGGTAAAAGAGTTAATTAATCCTTGCGTCGGAGGCGAAGATAATTAAGCGAGTGTATGTGTTTTATGTGATTGTGGGCTCTCTCTGTAGATCAGTGGTAGTGTATCGGCATCCTGATCCCCAGATAGCGGGTTCAAACCCGGCAGACGTTGTCGGAGTTATAGGTGGAAACAAGTCCATTCCACACTCCATGCCGTACGATGTCGGCATGTAAAAGATCTGCGGTGACACATTTGGTGTTTACCCTACAAACTTAATTAAAATTCATCCATAGACGCCCAAGACATATTCGATTTACTCTGCCATCGAGTAGGCCTAGAGTAAAACGGAACATCGAAATTGACGAACACGTAGCCAGATGGCGTCATATAGGAATGCTTGCACACGGTAGTTGAGGCCATGCGATTCTTCTTCTTCTTGTTTCGTATAGGCCAGCTAAGGACCACGACATTCAACTATTGCATTTTGGAATGGGCTTTGATGTTTGCCCAGTAGTTGCGCATCCTCAGGCTGTGTTGCTCCTTCCTCTCCTTTGTCCAAAGGACGCCAGTCTTCTTTGTTGGTAGTCTGTCCTGGAACTTCTTATGTTTAAGCATCTTCCTGAGTGCTGTCCGATCCTTTAAGATTCCTTCTATTATTCCCAGTTCCTGTAGATCTTTATCCACTTCGATCAAGCATGGTGACTTGATCTTCCGGCCATGCGATTATTATTATTATTATTATTATTATTATTATTATTATTATTATTATTATTATTATTATTATTATTATTATGTCCGCCTCTGTGGAGTAGTGGTTAGTGTGATTAGCTGCCACCCGCGGAGGCCCGGGTTCGATTCCCTGCTCTATCATGAAATTTGAAAAGTGGTACGAGGGCTGGAACGGGGTTCACACAGCCTCGGAAGGTCAACTGAGTAGAGGTGGGTTCGACTCCCGCCTCAGCCATCCTCGAAGTGGTTTTCCGTGGTTTCCTACTTCTCCTCTAGGCAAATGCTGGGGTGGTACCTAACTTAAGGCCACGGCCGCTTCCTTCCCTCTTACTTGTCTATCCCTTCCAATCGTCCCATCCCCCGGCAAGGCCCCTGTTCAGCATAGCAGCTGAGGCCGCCTGAGCGAGTTATTGGTCATTCTTCCCAGTTGTATCCCCGACCCAGAGTCTGAAGCTCCAGGACACTTCCTTTGTGGCGGTAGAGGTGGGATCGCTCGCTGAGTCCGAGGGAAAAACAGGCCCTGGAGGGTAAAAAGGATAAAAAAGATTATTAATTGTTATTATTATTATTATTATTATTATTATTATTATTATTATTATTATTATTATTATTATTATTATTATTATTATTATTATTATTATTATTATTAGAGGGCACGTGATGCTCCGCGATTAGATAACGTGTCTTGATCTATAAATGTTCCATGAATTGCTCGGGTACTTTTTTGAACGTTTAGTTTCAGGATTTACAGTATATTACCTGTTAATTGTGCGTCAAGTGAATATTTGTAGATTTCTTTATCGTGACGTTGATTAAATAGTTCGAAATATTTTATAGAGTTATTTTTGCGTGTTTCATTTAAAGTTTTAGTTCTAGATTATTTTGTTTCGCGTGGAACGTTGACCTATGGTACCCATACTGTCTTGAAGTAGTTGATTCCTTCAAATGAACAATAAAAATAAGTAATTGTATGTATTTACGCGTCGCGCTGTGGATATGATTTACACGATTGCTACTGTCACTGGGAATGTCATCTGTTAGCCTAGCGAATCCAGAAACAGTGAATTTAATACTAATCCCGAACACTTTTGTCATTTTTTTCTCACCACTTCTGACTCGCATGTCGATGGAGGTGGAACTTGAACTGAAACGGCATCCTGAGTGTCGCAATTCATCTGAGAGACCGTTCAAGTATGGATTCGACACTAACATTGGTCATTACTCCCTACTCCTACCGTAGGGGTACTGGTGTCTTACACCCATAGTATGTTGCTGCAGATAGTAAGTCATATGTGTACCAAGTTTGGTTGAGAGCTATGCTGGTACATACATACATACATATTCTCTGCAATTATAGACAATTTCTTTTCTTACTCTCTCTTACTCCCCAGGCCGATGGTGGCTGAACTTGGACTTAAACGTCATCCAGAGTGTCACTATTCATTTCAGCGACCCACAAAAACTGTGGATTCAACACTAATTCGATTACTTTTACATGACATTCCCTCCCCGTTCTGCGTCTAGGGGTGCTAGGTGTCTCTTACTCCACGGTACTTCTCTCTAGATAAGTTATATGTGTACCAAGTTTGGTCGAAATTGCAGGTTTGCTTGTAGTCGCTGTCAAATCGTTTAGCTTCACAGATGTTTTAACGTAAAGATATTGCTCCTTAACTTATGCAACCCGTTAAGTACAGTAGTTGCGGTCTAGGGGAAATCTTCGCCTGCAATATTATTGGAGTGATAACTTAATTAATCGTTTGATTTTTCTGATTAATCATAGTTAACTGATTTTTCAAACCTAGCAATGCCTGACGATTCACCGGCAGGTAATTCCGGAGTAAATAAAACAAAAATGAAGCAAATCGGTCCAGTTGAACGGACGGACGGACTGGACAAATCTGGTTTTAGTAAACTTTTTAATAGATAGATTATTATTTCTATTACTATTATGGAGAACAAGAAAGGTGGTTCCCCGAAGGTTGCGACCCACTTATGAGTTATGATGTAATGGACGTTCCCTCGGCAACGGCAAAATCGCCGGCTAATCCATTCATAACGGAAACATCATCTTGGTCCTTTTCAGGAACATAGTTAATAGTCATCTCAGTGAATATAGAACGTATATCACAACCAAAAGAGGAACTGCTACAAGATCTGGGCAGGGAAGGCAGGTCCACTATACTGTGCGAACAGGAGACTCACACTATTATAAATGGTTTTCCTTCCTGGCACTCAACGACAACGGAAAATATGAGGAAACTAGAGTGTGTCCTGCGACGAGCAGAGCGTTTAATTAACAAACACACTCCTTTAAACACAGCTAGGTCATTGCCTCCAGTGAACTCGTTATGTAAACAAATAGACCTGGCCTTCCTTAAGAAATCCCTGACAGACAACACACACCTCTCCCCTTTCCACCGCCTCCAGCTTAATTACCGCTCTGTTAAGAGAGGCCAAGGAGTTACTCTTGTCCCTCCCCTCAACGGAACAACCTCATATTTAAATGGATTTTACGCAAGGTCTGATCGTATCTGGAATCTTCTACCATCTGAGGAAAAACTGCTTCCTCTTCCTCACTTCCACCGCGGAGTAAAGAAAATGTATATGTAAATAGAATCTCATATGTGATGTATATAACTTGTATAAATTAAAATTGCAAGAAAGATGGGTGCGAGTATAGTTGAATGTGGGCGAATGTGTACGCGTGCGTGTGTGGTAGTGGTTGTGAATGAATCTGTATGAGTGAGAGTATAATGGCTCGGTCTTCTTACTCTAATATGTATAGGTTAAATCTAAGATAATTATTATTCTAAGAGTGCAGTGTTTGGAGTGTAAATATGTACATTTAAAATTGTCTACATATATGTAAATATTCAGTGGATTTTATGTACACATACAGTACATGTGGGGATGGGGCACTTCTGTGTATGTGCGGCTTTCCATTTCTCCAACTACCGCCCAATAAAAATAAAAAAGTGATGGTGATAATAATAATAATAATAATAATAATAATAATAATAATAATAATAATAATAATAATAATAATAATAATAGAAGCTATGGAATGCGTAGACCGAGAATAAATGGAATGTGACTGGCTATCTAAAAACCCCATCAAAAATACGGAAGTGTTATATTTGTCCAATCGGATAAGTTTTATACAGGTTATATCAACAGCCTCCGCTGATGAAAATGATCTAGAAATCTGGAAATCAAAGGCTGTACAATCACATCCATATACAAGCAACCGGATATTGAATTCAAAGCCAAGGTACATACTTTTACAATCAACACACACAAATAGTAATTGGGGACTCAAACTGCCACAGCACCACGTGGGGCTATGAACACGATGATGAGAATGGAACAGCATTGCAAGAATGGGTGGAAGGCAGTCATCTGTGTCTTATCCATAATCCTAAGCAACCTGCATCATTTAATAACAGCAGATGGAGACGAGGCTACAACCGAGATTATACATTCAGCAATGAATACATCTCTCAACAGTGCATAAAAACAGTCTGTAACCCGATTCCAAGTACGCAACACAGACCTATCATGTGCGAAATATATGCAGCAGTCAGGCTGGAGAGAGCTCCGTTTCATAGATGGTTCAATTTCAGCAAAGCCGACTGGCCAAAGCTTGCAGCCATGCTGGATGCTGCAGTTTCCACCATAGCATCCATACCCGAACCGTGCGATTCTTTTGTTGAGGCAGTGAAGAGATGTTCCGGACGGGCCATACCTCGTGGTTGTCGTATATCGTATATCCCAGGTCTTACTTCAGAACTTGCTACTCAGTTTAGAGAGTGTAAGACGTTATTTGAAGAAGATCCACTGGGTGAGGCAACATTGGCAGCTGGAAAAGACTCGTCACATCGCTGATAGCATCAAAAAGGGACTGCTTGGTTAAAACTTGATCTAACTAGGAAAAGCTACAAAGCATGGAGATTACTGAGGCGTTTCAATAATGAACCAACCAGATCCACTGCACATTCCAACATCACTGCAGACCAGATAGCTCACGAGCTGCTCATGAATGGGAAAGTTAGTCATAAAGTCAAAGTACCTGCAATTATTCATCATGAGCTCCAGGACAAGAGGAGTGAACTTACTATCCCATTCAAGTTAACAGAACTAAATAAGACTATCAAGGACAGCAAAACTGGGAAACCAGCCGGTTTAGACGACGTCCGAATAGAACAAATTAGGAATTTTGGTCCATCAACCAGAGAATGGATCTTGCAGCATTTCAATACCAGCATGAGCAAGTGCCAAATATCGAAGATCGGGCGAAAGACCAGAGATAGTTCTCCTGAAATATGGCAAGGAAGCAAACTATCCCAAGAACTACAGGCCCATTAGTCTTGTTAGCTACCTCTATAAACTGTTTGAGCATACGATCTTGAATAGGATAATGCCTGTAATTTATCCTCTACTCATTACCGATCAGGTAAGATTTCGGCCTAAAAAAAGCAGCAAAGGTCAATTCCTGAAACTAACTCACTTCATAGAAGATCGATATGAAACTCACCAGGTGACAGAGGTGTTTTCGAGGATCTAACATCAGCGTAAGGCACTGTAAATCATCGGTTACTCCATGTCAAGTTGTTCAACCTAATCAAGGACTTTCATCTAACTAGACTGATCAGCCTTCTTGTTCTAAACCGCAGGTTTTTGGTTGACTTCATAGGTCAGCGCAGTCGTTGGAGAGCACAGAAAAATGGCTTACCTCAGGGGAGCGTCTTGGCTCCATTTCTCTTCAACATCTATTCAAACGACCAGCCGTTGACCCAAATACAAAAAGCTTCTTGTATGTAGGTGATCTAGCCCTTAGTGCTCAAGGCTCAAGCTTTGAAACTGTGGGGAGAAATCTGACAGTTGCCATTAGTAATCTGTCAAGGTACTACAGTCAGAACCAACTCAGACCCAATCCTTCTAAGACACAAGTATGTGCCTTCCATTAAGGAATTACAGCACCGTCACACTCCAAAATACCTGGGAGAGACCCTGGATAGAACTCTTGCGTTCAAAACCCATTGTAAGAATAATATGAAAATCTGAACAAGTAACAATCCTATTCTCAAATTGGCAGGGTCACAATGGGGTTCTCATCCTGAAACAATCCGAATTTCAGCAGTGGATCTCTGTTTTTCTGCTGCTCAATATGATTCCTCAGTCTGGTACAATTCAACATGCCAGGCAGGTAGATACGGCTCTCAATGAAACCTGTAGGTTGATTACAGGTTGCTTAAGACCTACTCCGACAGATAAGATCTACTACCAGGCTGGAATAGCGCCACCACCCTGTGTACATTGAGAAGTAGCTGTCAACAGGCAGAGGCCTAAAATGGAACAGAACAGCGCCCACCCACTGCATGGACATAGTCCTCCTCAGCAACGGCTGAGATCCCGGAAGAGTTTCCTGTGGACTTCTGAGGCGCTTACCGTCTCACCAGAGAAAGAAAGGCTGGAGCTCTGGAAGAAGAGGACCCCTCACCTTTGTGGAATGATGCCAGCTGCTGACGAGTTACCAACTGGACGTAATGAAAGCTGGCTGGTGCGGAAGTCCCTGAACAGGCTACGATCAGGAGTGGGAAGATCTAGGGATAACTTGAAGAAATGGGGGTTCAGCACAAGTGGTACAAGGTGTGAATGTGGACAAGAACGAACCACGAGCCACTTACTTCAGTGCCTTCTCTGCCCAACATCTTGCTCAGGGGATGTTCTCCTACAAGCCACTCAGAGTGCATTGAACACTGCAACATACTGGGCATGTGTAATATGATCTCACATGTTATGTTTTGTGTACTTTTACGTTAACTGTAAATTTGTATGTTTTGGACTGGATTATAACAATAATAATAATAATAATAATAATAATAATAATAATAATAATAATAATAATAATAATAATAATAATAATAATAATAATAATAATAATAATAATCCTCTCTCGAACACATAGCAGCTATAGTAGGGCTGAAGATAGCTGTCAACAAAACTGAGTTTCTGACGAACAGCAGAGAAGCACACCACTCATTTCTTTGGGGGAGAAAATAATACGAAAGGCCAACTCATTCACATATCTTGAAGAATGGATAACCCCAAATATTAATGAGGACCTTAAAATGATGAGTAGATACACCAAATTAGGAAGAACTTTTCATATTTGTAAGAGCATATATAAGTCTAAATCTCTATCTTTGAATCTTAAACTTAAACACTACAATACCGTAGTAAGACCATCTGTACTGAACGCCTCAGAATGCCTAAGCATGACCCGGAATGGACAACTCAGAAAACTGGAAATGAAAAAGCGAAATATCCTCAGAAGTATTATAGGTCCCATTAGAGAAGGGCACAGAATCAGGCACAACAAGGAACTGTGCGGTAAAATAGAGAGCATTACAACAGCTATGAGGAAGAGAAGACTAATGTTCTATGGTCACATAGTCAGGATGGACAGCCTGAGACTCACTTCACGGATCTTCAACACTGTATCTAGAGGGTAAGCAACAAATGCCAAATGGGCGAATTTAGTTCCGAAAGACCTACAATACATAAACATTGATCACACTGACATTTACGTCCGAGATAAGTTCAGAAAGCTAACCAAGACATCTGACTCTCTCCAGTCATTAACAGCTAAATCACTGCGTCCAGGAGTAGGAGTGAAATGGACTCAAGAAATAAAAGACATCCATAGCGCTAGAATGAAGGAATACTGGGCTAATTAGAAAAAAGCTAACCAGAATTAAGATCCACGTGGTTCATTGTAGGCCTAAACGAATAATAATAATAATAATAATAATAATAATAATAATAATAATAATAATAATAATAATAATAATAATAATAATAATAATAATAATAATAATAATAATAATAATAATCATAATCATAATAATTATGGCCATAATTATTCGGATAAGGAGGAAATGCCTGCTCGCTGCCGGAGAACATCTTGAGACCCTCCATGACTAACAACCTTGGTTGTATTCAGAATGAGCAATTTGCTCAAAGCTAAACTAAAGCTTCTCATGCATGATGGTAAAACAAAGACATGAAGTTAATACCCCAAGTGTCAACTTTTCAAAGAAATCCACCGTCGCCGACAAGCGATGCGTGCATGCCGTTCGGATTCTGGAGGGGATCCAACATCATGCTAAAGACGAGTCGGAGCGTCTTGGAAATCCTGAACAGTCACGAAAGCTGAAACCCATATCTAAGACTTTTTTGGAAACGTTCACTATAAACAGTCTAATACAAACTGGTAAGATGAAACAGCTGACCAATGCCCTCCACGAAAATAAAATCGCAGTAATGGCTCTGCAAGAAACTCGCTTCACTGACGAAGATACGTTTGAGTCTGAAGGGTATCGGTTCTTCAAGAGCAGATCCCATAAGAGAGTAATGAAAAACACCCCTATCTTCGGTACAGCTTTTGCTGTCAACACCAGAATACTTAGGTCAGTCTCAAATTTTGAAGCTGTTACTGATAGGTTATGCCTACTATCCCTGCATTGTGAAATAAAACATGCACGCTAGTCAATGCGCATGCTCCAACTAATGAACAAAACAAAAAAGACCTGGACGGCACAGATAGATTCTGGAACGTTCTGAATACCATATTAGCGAAAATTCCGAAACACCACGTCAAGATCCTAATGGGTGATTTTAATGCACAGGTAAGACGTGAACGGGAACACAGGAAAGTTGTTGGGCTCTACCCAGCACACAAAAGGACCAACAAGAATGGAGAACGCCTCGTTGAACTATGTGATAACCACAACCTCCAACTGATGTCAACACACTTTCGTCACTTACCAAGGAAACAGATGACATGGAGATTCCCCAACAAAACAATAGGAGAATTCCAAACAGACCATGTTGCTATATCTCGAAGATACAGTCCGGAAATCATGAACGTTACCGTGAAAAAGGGAATGAAATAGAATCTGATCACTACGTATCAGTAATCAAGTTTCGACCAATCCCTCTCAACAAAAATAAGAACGAACCTGCCATAATTCGCTTTGACACAAAAAAGCTCAGATAAAGAGAGAATTAATTCAAAGAACTTGCCCAACCAGTGGAAAAAGACTTCAACAGCTCGAGAAAGCAGATGATACAAGCTGCAAAAGAAGTGGCCGAAATCAAGAAGAGGAAGAAGCACACGTGGTGGAACGATAACTGACAGAATATCTTAGGGGATCGTCTGAATGCCTGAAAAATGTATTACACCTCGAAAAAGAAGAAGATTGGAAGAAGTACAAAACACAACAAGCACAAACAGCAAAAATAATACGCAGTGAGAAACGCAAGTATGAAAAGGAACCACTGGACAAAATTGAGCAAGACTTGAGACCCGTGAATACTTCAAAAAAATTTAAAAAGAAGGTACAAGGATACAAGGCACCTTCCCTTAGCTTTCTAAGGAAAGATGGAACTCTTGCACCATCAAGTGAAGAAAACTGCCAAATCTTAGCTAAGTATTTTAACGACTTTCTAAACTGTGAAAAACCAGCCAACCCCATCAAAACAAACAAACCAGTGAGCCAAAACCTGCCATCTTCTCTAACAAATAGCGATGAAATCAAACGCCACATAAAGAGACTGAAAGATAACAAGGTACCTGGTGAAGACTCCATGATTGCGGAGTTGTGGAAACATGCCCCGGAAGAAACAATTGACATCCTACAACAAACCATTGCAGATATATGGGAAAAAGAACAACTACCAGAGGACTGTAAGCTAGCCTTGATCAATCCTTTACACAAGAAAGGAAATGTAAGAGATGTGAACAATTACCGTGGAATTTCTCTTCTGTCGGTAGCCTACAAGATCCTGTCACTATCCATCCTTGAAAGACTAGAACGGCAAGTTGAACACAAACTCGGGGAATGCCAAGCAGGTTTTCAGAAAGGCCGATCAAGTACAGAACAAATACTTAACCTAAAAACCATAATAAGATACCATATGCTGAGAGGTCGAACCTATGTATCTACATTCGTAGACTTCAGGAAAGCATACAACTCCATCGACAGTTGTGTTGCTTAACACCTTTGCAGAAATGGGAGTCGATGAGAAACTGCTGGCGATAATAAGGGCAACACTAACTAATACCAAATCCAAAGTAAAATTCCAAGGGTGTGTCTCTGAACCCAATGAGATCAAGACAGGCGTTCGACATGGAGATGGGCTGTCACCTCTTTTGTTCAACTGCGTACTTGAGAAGGTAATACAGGAGTGGCGAAAGGCATTAAAAGAAAGAAATCCTTACAAACCCGTAAGGATTGGGACAAAGAAAAATGGAGTGGAAATAGATTGCTTAGCGTTCGCTGATGATATAGCCCTTATGACAGAAAATTTCGAAAGTGCAACAGAACAGATCAATGTGTTGAAAAAAGTAGCAGAACAAACAGGTTTACAAATTTCCTTTCAAAAGACAGAATTAATGTCAAATATCAAAGATGATACGGCACAACTAAACACCAAATACGGAACGATAAACCGTGTTAGTAAATTTAAATACCTTGGGGAATTGATTCAGCAAAATGGACTTGACAAAGAGGCCATAGCAGCAAGAATCAAGAAAATGGAAGTCATTTTGCAAACCACCCGCAACATATACAACAAAAAGTGCTTTTCCCTGAACATAAAATTTCGTCACTACAACACTGTCATCAAACCAGTATCGCTGTATGCATCTGAATGCCTTATCCTGTCCGAGAAATGTTTTCTTGCCGATTTAGAGAGGAAGGAAAGAAATATACTACACACCATACTTGGTCCAACCTACAAAAATGGCATCTACATTAGAAAATCCAGGCAAGAAGTATACTCTAAGATAGAGAAGATCACGGACACAATGCTTAAAGGCAGAGTTCGCTTCTACGGTCATATATGACGGATGATCGACTCACGATGGACGAAACGTATCTTCAGTATATTTGACTCAAAACCAAAAACGGCAATGCCATGGTACGTTAATGTCAAGAAAGATCTTAAAGAACTGGGCCTACAAGCAGAAGATGCACAAGACCGAAATCTTTTCAGAGCAGCCATCAAGACTTTTGGGACTTTCCGGGACGAAAAACGGGCAACTGGTGCTAAATGGACAGAGGAACTACGTGCTAAACGCAGTGAGCTAATGAAGACGATGTGGATCAAGCGAATAATGAACAAATGCCAGAATGTAAAGTGAGGCTTATCGTGGTCCCTAGTTGGCCGATTAGCGAAGTTGAATAATAATAATAATAATAATAATAATAATAATAATAATAATAATAATAATAATAATAATAATAATAATAATAATAATAATAATAATAATAATAATAATAATAATAACTCCTTTTGTACTGGAGCCACACGAGCTGATTTTGAAAATGGCGGTACCTATTATATTGTTACGTAATCTATGTCTGCAAAAGCTACGCAATGGGACGTGATTGGCAGTGAATATTATTGTTTCATTTATATTATTATTATTATTATTATTATTATTATTATTATTATTATTATTATTATTTATTTGTACTTAATATAAAATAATGGCCTCGATCCTGTCTGTCATTATTCACGCTGAGTGAAATGGTAGTTTAGGGGAAGGCCTAACATTTAATTCTCATTTATTTATATTATTAGTGGCCCTATCGGTAAATACTACATAACTAAAGTTATATAAAATTAAATTTACGATCATTTATGTCTTATACATTTCTAACGATAACACAGATACTCATGAATTTTTTTTTTTTTTTTTTTTTTTTTTTTTTTTTTTTTTTTTTTTTTTTACTAAATCCATATAAACGCCGAACCACGAGAAAATGGGTTAACAGAATTTAATGAAAATTGGTATATAGAGTCGGGGAATAAGAAACTACAGTCTAAGCCACAAACAATTTTATTCACACTGGATGAAATTTTAGTTTAGGGGAAGGTGCCTAAAATTTAATTTTTGAATAACTACGTTATTGGTCTTACGAAAAGAACCACATAACAAAAGTTATAGAGAATACAATTTCCGATCATTTTTTTATTCAGTTTTACCGTACCGAGTGGTATTTCAGAGTCGGAAGAAAACTAAATGTGAATAACATTACATTGACCATTGTTTGTTGTGATGTTCTCTGTCTCTTATGCTGCCACTCAAATCAGATAGATGGGATTACTGCTGCGTACAGGGTATAACAGCCTGACTGAATATTGGCGGGAAATGGCAGGGGAGTTAGAAATATTTCTTCTTTTGTATGCCATTCCTTAGGTTCATACATTTTCTGATACTACTGGTACGTAACACACTGGTTCATCATAGTATTCCAGTTATTCGATCCCTACTCTGACGCGCTGTTTTGAATGAGCATTCTGCACACTTATGGCATAGGCTCACTTAGTAGTAGTAGTAGTAGTATGACCTAGTCTATAATTACAATTTAGGCCTATTCCAAATTATAGTACCACAAATTCACTAAATAACTCAAAATTTAAACCTGAAAAGAGCCGTTTCTTAAGAAAAGCTTCTTTCCCTTCACTTCTATTAAATTCTATATTCATTTTGTTCCAAATTAGCAAAGGGGTTTCTCATCTGGCTTGGAGCAAAAATTTGCCTCCAAGTCAGATAGATTTTTCCGCCACCAGTGTAGTGAACAGAGATTTTCTGACTCATCGGATACCCCTAGGAAACAGATTAGTAAAAGGGCAAAATTTATGCCCTGGGATTCTCCACTATTCGACCCCTTACCACCAAAAAAAATGTTAAGAGTGTTCACGGATCCCGGCTGTCTGCAGCTTGATCATTCCAGCTCTGGAACTTCGGACTGTTAGATCGGCAGCGTAATACTGTTCGTTAAAAGTGAGAAAATGTGTGGTTTTTCATTTGTTCTCGTAGAGTATGCGCCAAAATATACAGTACTGGAAATTATGTTAGTCTTATTGTCATTACCTTACTTATCGAGATGTTCAAAATGTACTCCATTGCGCTGTCGGCAGTGTTCAGAACGATCACGCAGATTTTCCAACATATTCTGGAACATAGGTTGCTGCAGAGTCCCGAAGAACGAGACGATCTTCTGACGTAATGCAGGCACAGTTTTGAGTGGATCTGGACAATTGAAAATTTGCTCCTTTAACATTCCCCACACGTAAGCATCAGGTGGTGTGAGATCGGGGGAATGTGATGAGTAGGGGAACTCAGCCCCGCGGGAAATTACTCGTCCTGGAAAGGTTTCTTGCAGCATAGCCATAGTCTGTCGAGCGGTGTGGCAGGTCTCCCCGTCTTGTTGGAACCACTGTCTATTCATCTGCATGTTCCTGGCACGACAAACCTCCTTAGATCCTGAATAAATTGCCTGATCACGATGTTCCTATAGCGTTCCTGGTTAACAGTAAGAGGTGCACCATCATCATTCTCTATGAAATACGGACCTAACACACCGTTTCCTGACACTGCACATCAAATCGTCACACGCACACTATGCAGCGCTTTCTGGACTGTAGAGTGTGGCTTCTCGAAACCAAGAAAGCGAGTTGTTTGGCGATTGATAAAACCGTCCAAATGAATGTGACTTCGTCGGAGAACCACACGTTGAAGAATAAATCTGGATCCTCGTACACCATGGCCAACAATCGTACACATTATTCCTCCTTGACATGCCTGTCGTGCTCCGTCAATCGTTGCCCAACTTGTATTCGGTACGGAAATCCACCTATGTCTTTAAACAATCGTCGATGTGACGTAGGGTTGATGTTTAATTTCAGGGCTGTTCGCCGAAGACTTCGCTCTGGAGACTGCAACACCTGATTGAGGACACGTCCATGATTTTCATTTGTGGACACAGTTACTGGCTTACCAGACCTTCCCTTGCGTTGACACAATACACTACCCGTACGACGAATTTTTTTAAACAATAGATAGCATAACTGTGTTGCTAGGTGGTCGCTTATTGAAGTGTTCACGATATTGTTCCGCCACTAACTTTAAACTCGGCCCACCTTGATAAACGTTTCCGTACAAGCGAAAATAATACTCCACTATAAACACTTTTTCCTCCGTCGCGAGACCCATTGTCACTTCAAATCACAGAGCACAACGTTCTTTACACAAATACCAATTCATCATGGCGATGTAACAACACGCAGACGCTCAGGCGTGAGCATGCGCACTGCGCGAAAATGAGTACTGTATATTTTGGCGCATACCGTCTTTCATATGAAAGCATTGCTTTTAATCGCGCCATTCCTACTGACGTCATTGTAATGACCTATGTTCATTTCAGTAGGGAAAATCACTAAGACAGTCTTTCTGAGGATGTAAAAAGGCAGGTGGGGAGTGGGTGTCTGCCATTATAATGAAAACTCCCCAACCTGATTGTGACTGATGGTAGGCAACCGGGCCTACCATTACAATGAAAATTACCTAACCCAGTCTTCATATGAGAAAAGGCGTCTGGTGATTTCACCGTCGCGTTTCCAGGGTAACGTTAAGGGCTATGCAATTAATACAATCTTGCTCACAACGTGTACACTACCCAACCCAGAATTCTGTATATAATGTAGAATTCCGTAGCTAAGCATGGGTACACCAGCTAGTGGTCCATAATAGAGAACGACACCAATTATAGTAGACTATACAAAGAAATTGATTAAAAAGTAATAAACAAATTATTTATTACTAGCAGTTACCCGCGGCTTCTCTCGCGTGGATTTCGTAATTTGATAAAAGTAATGGTTCCTCGTTACTGTACTAAGACATAATCTGAAAATTCCTAAAGTACAAAACCTCACTGAAAAACTGAGTTTCATTTACCCCAGAAACCACGTTTGTGGTATAGTCTTTTGGGGCTAAGATGGCCAAGCAACATAGAACTGTACACGTGAGAACATCTTCTCTCAAGTAAAAACAATGTTGTAGTTTTTAAGGAAATTACAAATATATATTTCTACATCTGTAATATCTTCAGGTTTTGATATATAAGTATCCAGATTAAAAAATCAACCTCTTTATCAGCCCTTCCTCCACCCCCACTTCAGTGGATTTTCCGAAAATCAAAAAGGCATGTTTCTTTATTTTTAAAGGACTTTCCATGTACCAAGTTTCATGTCTGTAACATGTTAAATAATTTATTTTTGACATACATTGTAGATATTTCGGTACTCATTTTAAAAATTCACACGCTTTTCCAATAATTTTCAGCCTCTTAATTGGTTTACCGAAAACAAAAAATACGTGGTTTTTTATTTATAAAGGAGATTTCAAATACCAGTTCTCACGTCTGCTGCATCCTCAGCTTTTGAGATATAAGTATGTTCATAAAAAGTTCTTCGTCACTTCTTCCCAACCCCTCCGGCTTAAGTGAATTTTCCGGAAAAAAGTGCGTGTTTATTTATAAATACCAATTATCATGACTGTAACATCTTATATTTTTGTGATATTAGTATCCTCATGAAAATAATTCAACTCTAATTTCTCACCCCCCCCCCAATCAGATTTTCCCCCCAAAATGCGTATTTTTTATTTTTAAAGGAGAATCCAAACACCCATGTTCACGTCTGTAACATCTTTAGGTTATTAGATTTAAGTATCCTCATACAAATAATTGAACTAATGTTTCAATCCTTTATCCCCCTTAAGTGGATTTTCCGAAAACAAAACAAAATCGTACTTCTTTCTTTGAATAGAAGACTCCAAATACCAACTTTTATGACAGTAGCATCTTATTTTAGAGATATCAGTATCCTAATAAAAATAATTCAACCCCCTTCTCAGTTCCCCCTCACGTTAAGTGTTTTTTCCAAAAACAAAATAATACCTGTTTTTTTAATTTTTAAATATTAAAAATACCAATTTTCACATCTGTAACATGTAA
Source organism: Anabrus simplex (assembly GCF_040414725.1). Classification (NCBI taxonomy): domain Eukaryota; kingdom Metazoa; phylum Arthropoda; class Insecta; order Orthoptera; family Tettigoniidae; genus Anabrus; species Anabrus simplex. Next base: position 1,480,674,762 of record NC_090265.1, on the reverse strand, counting down.
AATTTTTGAGATATACTGTACATATGTTTAAGGATTGTGTGTACCAATTTAGGTTGGCAGCTATGCCCAAATGTACACGCATAACCTCGCTGCTGTAGAATCCTAGAGCTGACGTTGCCATGGTTACGGCAGTTCATTTCTTTATCCGATTTCTAGAGCAGGGCTAGTTTGGTGCCAATTTCTCCATAACGGTTGGATTTAGGGCCTTAAAACAGGGTTTTTGGGCCCGTAGGGCTTACCTAGTTTTGCTCTTTGCGTCAAGGGGTTTAAAATGAGCTTTGTCTCATCCTTGTACGACAAATTCGATATTTCGCCTATACTAGCCTATTATTTTATCTCCCCCGTCGTCGTCGTCCCCCCCCCCTCATCGAATTGTTTGAAAATAAAATATAGCTTATAGCACTCGAGAATAATGTATCTTTCTATTAGTGAAATAATTTTTATAATTGGCCCAAAAGTTTCTGAGATTAACCTCCAGATATAAACAAACTCACAAAATTCGCACTCTCTGTTTATTATACTAGCGAATGTACCCGTGCTTCGCTACGGTATTCTACATTGTATTCGAATATCGAAGTAAATAGTGTACATGCAGTAAATAAGATAGTTTTAAAATTGCATGTCTCTTAGCGTTATCCGAGAAAGAGCATGGGGAGGTCCCCGTACGTTTCCAATGTAAAGTGTTTGTTACGGATTTGTGATATAACGGCAGGCTCACTTGCCTACTGGCATTCACAATCAGGTTGGGAAGTTTACATTATAATTGCAGGCCCCATTGCCTACTATGCGGACAGAATCGATTTGGGGAGTTTTCGTTAAAATGGCAGCCCCCCTTTCCTACCTCCAGACAGATTACAGTTTTTATTATAATGGCAGGCAATTACCCTACTATCACTCGAAATTGAGTTGTGCAGTTATCATTATAATGACAGGCCCCTTTTCCTACTGCCAGCCAGCGTACTGCCAGTCACACCAAGTTGGTGAGTTTCCATCAAAATAGCAGGCCACTATGCCTAATGCCAGTCACATTTTAGATGAGTACATTTCTTTATAATGGCGGGCACCCTTGCCTACTGCCAAACACAATCGGGTAGGGGAGTTTTAAACAAAACTGCATGCTCACTTACCTTCTGCAAGTCAAATCGAGAAGGGAACTATTCATTACAATTGTAGGCCTTCCTTACTAATGACAGTTACACAGGAGTTGGAGAAGGAACCCTTTCCTACTGCCAGTCAAAGTCGGTGTGGGGAGTACTGATTACAATAGCAGACCGACCCTTTCTCGATCGCTAAATCGACATCAGTGAATATATATAGATCGACATACGAAAGTATATGCGTGTTTACAATATTGAAGACCTTCATTTACAGATTAACTGCTACTAAACGTACGTCATATCGACAAAGGATTATACCATAAGACACGCCGGATTTAGTGGCCTAAATGGCTGGTCCAATGATATGTCATCTATTCTTGGGTCAGATTTAGAAACGTGGAACAGGGTAAAGGTTTTGTAAGATCATCTCACATTACATTACTTTTCGGATAATAATGTGACAGCTACATACGTAGCATTTGGCTCACATATGGCTACTGAGTGGGCCAATTTTCGTGAAGAGTTTGATGATTCTGTATTTCATATAAGTAATTGAAAGTATGAATAATGCATGTGGAAATTCCAAATTGACTTAACATCGATTAATAGAGAAAAATCAAACGTAAAAGGGATACAGATACGGCATAAAGTCATAAGACCAAGGTTGTAGATCATTCCAAATTGAACGGAGATTGTGCAATCCGTTACGTGATAGGAATTTCCGAAGGTCTGCACCATCATTAAAATTGCCTGCATATTTCGATATTCTTCGGGGATAAAAAATGAAAAATTTAATGATATAGGATTTTTCATTCGTTACAGGCTAAAACGTATAATTTTGTCAAATTTCAATTATCTTCTTATTCTTCTGGCAGATTATGCCACAATGTGGATTTTGGGCGAGGCGGGTAAAAATTAGGACTTTCAGGAAATCAAAAATTATGGAGATTGTTATTATTACCCCTTAAACGGAAAGCTGTACGAAAATTTCGCCAAAATAGTCAGTGTAGAGGTACACAGTCGTTACGATTTGATTTATATAGATAAGGAATCTGCTCCATGTAAAACACCTTTTGGGCTATGTCCGCTGGACTTAACCTGCAAAAGTGACCATTCATGATATCTCCCTTATTAATCCTCCTGACGAAAAAATGCACATGAAAAAAAAGGTTTAGAGGTGGAATTCCATCAGGTTTGGTCGATTTCCAGTCAGGTTGGTCTTGTTCTGTATATATTGTGGAAGAGTAAAATCACCATTTCGGTTCCTTATAAACCGCCAGTCCATTCCGGAACATGAAATGTTATTTACGTTTAAAACCTACCTTTGGACAGGTGGATGCTAAATATAAATTTTGTTTCGAATGTCTTCAGTAGTTTTCAAGTTGTAAGGAATACGCTTTACACGCACCCGCTCGTGAGTTAAGTCCGATGGGACTTGTACAGAAAAACGGTCCTTTAATGATATCTCCCTTATTGATCCTCGTATCGAAATGATGCACATGAGAAAAAAAGGTTTAGACATTAATTTCTACCAAGGTAGGTAGACTTCCATAAACTTTTGTTGTGTATATTTTTTGGAAGTGCAAAATCACTGTTTCGGTTTCGTATAAACCCCCAGTTAGTTCAGGGATTTAGAAACAATATTTGCCCTGAAACCTATCAAGGACAGGTGTATTCTAAATACGAATCTTGGTGGAAATGCATCCAGTAGTTTCTAGCATTCACGTACATACGGCGTAATTAAGGAAGAAAATAATACAGTTAAGAATGTTGAAACTAATAGAAAATGGATTATAACTGAGGACAGCCGGATAACGACAAATAAATAAATGCCGTGAGTTATGGATATAATAAAGCGCTAACAGAGGAGAAATTTAGGTTCAGTGATTCTTAGGTAAACAAATATGAAGATGACTAATGGTGTTATTACTTAATCTATTCGAGGGCGGTTATAACCTCCAACGATATTCCGCCAATATCCCGCAGATGAGCCGATTGATGCCTCTCTTGCCATCTACCCAAGGAACAACCACGAATTTAAAAGCATGATGAGGAAAATGGCAATACGTTACTTCCCTACTGGCATGCAGTCAGAGACGTTGCCATGGTAACCTGTAGGTTCGTTGTCGGTCTGTCGGTCACTAAATGCAGAGCATGATACCAGCAGAAAATTGTAAATTTCTCCGTCATGTGAAGAGTAAGGTAAATTATGAACATAACGAAAGTTGTTTATAATGAAGAGACGTTTCACGTACGGTAAACGAAGTTTACAGAAAATCAATAGTATAAGAGAAAATAGAGGAAAACCACTGTGGTTTTCCTATAAACACCCCGTCTATTCAAAGATTTTAAAATTATATGCATATCGGAACCTTTCCTGGGATGAGTATACTCTAAATATGAAGTTTGGCTGAGATCTATCCAGCCGTTTCGACGTGATGGTGGGAAAACCACTCTGGTTTTCCTATAAACCCCCCGTCTATTCAAGGATTTTAAAATGATATGCATATCTAAACCTTCCCCGGGATTAGTATACTCTAAATACAATGTTTGGTTGAGATCCATCCAGCCGTTTCGACGTGATGGTGGAAAAACCATTCTGATTTTCCTATAAACCCCCATATATTCAAATATTTTAAAATGATATGCATATGGAAAACTTCCCCGCGATGAGTATCCTCTAAATATGAAGTTTGGTTGAGATCTATCCAGCCGTTTCGACGTGATGGTGGGAAAACCACTCTGGTTTTCCTATAAACCCCCCGTCTATTCAAGGATTTTAAAATGATATGCATATCTAAACCTTCCCCGGGATTAGTATACTCTAAATACAATGTTTGGTTGAGATCCATCCAGCCGTTTCGACGTGATGGTGGAAAAACCATTCTGATTTTCCTATAAACCCCCATATATTCAAATATTTTAAAATAATATGCATATGGAAAACTTCCCCGCGATGAGTATCCTCTAAATATGAAGTTTGGTTGAGATCTATCCAGCCGTTTCGACGTGATGGTGGAAAAACCATTCTGGTTTTCCTATAAACCCCCTGTCTATTCAAGGATTTTAAAATGATATGCATATCAAAACCTTTTCCGGGATGAGTATACCCTAAATATGAAGTTTGGTTGAGATCTATCCAGCCGTTTCGACGTGATGGTGGAACAGACAAACAGACAGACAAACAGAAACAATTTTATTTATATAGATTTTTACACTCGTTCTTCACCCCCTTTCCATCCCCGCCCAAAGGAGTCCTATGAGTGCCTTACACAACAGTATATTTTTTCCCAGATATTAAGTCTTATTTGTACCTATTTTGGTTGACAGCTATGCCCAAACGTACATCCATAATCTCACTGCTCTAGAATCCTGGAGCTGACGTTGCCATGGTTACGGCAGTTCATTTCTTTATCCGATTCCTAGAGCAGGGGTAGTGTGGTGCCAATATCTCCGTAACGGTTGGTTTTAGGGCCTTAAAACATGGTTTTCGGGCCCGTAGGGCTTACCGAGTTTTGTTCTTTGCGTCAAGAGGATTAAATTGAGCTTTGTCTCGTCCTTATACGACAAATTCGATATTTTGCCTATAATAGTATAAGAGAAAATGGAGGAAAACCGTTTTTCCTATAAAACCCCCGTCTTTTCAAAGATTTTAAAATGATATGCATATCGAAACCTTCCCCGGGGTCAGTATACTCTAAATATGAAGTTTGGTTGAGATCTATCCAGCCGTTTCGACGTGATGGTGGAACAGACAAACAGACAGACAAACAGACAAACAGAAACAATTTTATTTATATAGACTAGCAAATGTACCCGTGCTTCGCTACGGTATTCTGCATTGTATACGAATATTGAAGTAAATACTGTACATGCAGTAAATAAGATTGTTTTAAAATAGCATGTCTCTTAGCGTTATCCGAGAAACAATATGCAGAGGTCCCCATACGTTGTTTCCAGTGTAAAGTGCTTGTTACGGATTTGTGATGATAACGACAGGCTCACTTGTCTACTGCCATTCACAATCGAGTTGGGAAGTTTACATTATAATTGCAGGCCCCATTGCCTACTGCGCGGTCACAATCTATTTGGGGAGTTTCCGTTACAATTGCAGGCCCCCTTTCCTACCTCCAGACATATTACAAATTGAAGAGTTTTTATTATAATGGCAGGAAACTTCCCTACAACCAGTCAAAATTGAGTTGTGCAGTTATCATTATAATGATAGGCCCCTTTTCCAACTGCCAGCCAGCTTCCTGCCAGTCACACCAAGTTGATGAGTTTCCATCAAAATAGCAGGCCAGTATGCCTAATGCCAGTCACATTTTAGATGGGTACATCTGTTTATAACTGCGGGAACGCTTGCCTACAGCCAAAGACTGTATGCTGCATGCTCCCTTGCCTTCTGAAAGTCAAATCGAGAAGTGAATTATTCATTACAATGGTAGGCCTGCCTCATTAATGCCAGTTACACAGGAATTGGAGAAGGACTCCATTCCTACTGCCAGTCATAGTCGGTGTGCGGAGTACTGATTACAATAGCAGACACACCCTTTCTCGATCGCTACAAAATCGACATCAGTGAATATATATAGTTCGACATACGAAAGTATGTGCTTGTTTACAATATTGCAGACCTTCATTTACAGATTAACTGCTTCTAAACGGTACATCATATCGAGAAAAGATTGTACCATAAGACGCCGGATTTAGCGGCCTAAATTGCTGGTCATATGATATCTCATCTATTCATGGGTCAGATTGAGTTAGAAACTTGGGTAAAATTTGTGTAAGATTATCTCACATTGCATTGCTTTTCGGATAATTAACTGACAGCTACATACATAGCATTTGGCTCACATATGGCTACTGGGTGGACCAATTTTCGTGTAGAGTATGATGATTCTATCTTTCCTCTAAGTGATGGAAGGTATGAATTATGTATGTGAAAAGTACTACTTTACTTAAAATCGAGAAATAGAGAAAAGTCAAACGTAAAATGGATATAAATACGACAAAAAGTCGTACGACCAAGGTTGTAGATCACTCCAAATTGAACGGGGATTGTGCCATCCGTTATGTGATGATACTTCCCGAAGGTCTGCACCATCATTAAAATTGCCTCCATATTTCGATATTCTTCGGGATAGAAAGGGAAAAATTTAAAGCTCTTGGAAGTTTTCCGCCCGTTACAGGCTAAGTCGTAAAATTTTGCCAAATTTCAGTTTTCTTTATCGACTGGCAGATTATGCCGCAATCTGGGTTTTCAGTGAGAAGTGTAAAAAGTAGAACTTTCAAGATACTAAACCAAAAAATATGCAGATGATCATTATTACCCCTTAAGCGTGTAGCTGTACGAAAATTTCGACAAAATAGTCTATGTACAGGCACACAGTAGTTACGATTTTATTTACATAGATAAATAAGGAACCTGCTCCACGTACAACACCTTTTGGGCTATATCCGCTGGACTTAACCGGAAAAACGGACCGTTTATGATATCTCCCTTATTAATCCTCCTGTCGAAAAAATCCACATGAAAAAAAGTTTTAGAGATGGAATTCCATCATGTTTGGTCGATTTCCAGTCAGGTTGGTCTTGTACTGTATATATTCTGGAAGAGTAAAATCACCATTTCGGTTCCCTATAAACCGCCAGTCCATTCCGGGAACATGAAATGTTATTGACGATTAACACCTACCGTTGGACAGGTGGATGTTAATATAAAGTTTGACTCAAATATCTTCAGTAGTTTTCAAGTTGTAAAACATACGCTTTACACGCACCCGCTCTTGAGTTAAGTCCGGTGGGACTTGTACCGGAAAACGGTCCGTTAATGATATCTCCCTTATTAATCCTCGTATTGAAATGATGCACATGAGGAAAAAGGCCTAGAAATGAATTTCCATTACGGCAGCTAAATTTACATTAAGTTTGGTTGCAAAATGACGGTTTCGGTTTCGTATAATCCCCCAGTCAATTCAGGGATTCAGAAACAATACTTGCCCTAAAACCTACCAAAGGACAGATGGATTCTAAATATCAAGTTTGGTGGAAATATATCCAGTAGTTTCCAAGTTTTAGACAAACAGACAAACAAACAAACAGACAGACACCAAAACAGAATATATGCAGATGGTCATTATTACACCTGAAACGGATAACTGTACGGAAATTTCGCCAAAATTGTCAATGTACAGACATACTCTAGAAGTGTAGACCTTTATTTCGATAGTTACTGCTTTGCAACTGTACGACGTATCTACAAACGGACTTCACCATCGGACGCCCCTTTCAGTGCTCTACATGGTTGGTCCTATGACATCTTCTCGTATCTCCTTTATTTATGGGTTAGATTGAGTTAGAGTCATTGAATGGGGTGAAATCTTGTACAGTTTTTGAATGCTACTTTATATTTTTGATTCTCATGTGACAGCTAGAATCATAAAATTTGGCTATAACATTGCCAATGGTCATGTCAATGTGCGTGCCGAATGTCATGATTCTACCTTTCCTATAAGTGTGCCAAATGATAACATATACGTGTAAAAGTACAAAATCAACTTGTGTTTAATGTATTAGGGATAGAAATACGACGAAAAGTCACAGGACAAAAGTTGTAGATCTCTCCAAAATGAAACGCAATTTGCTTTGTGACTTTTGATGCGACTTACTGATTAGCCACCAATTACCCCGAAACGAAGGTCTGCACCGCCGTTAAAATTGCATCCATATTTCGGAATTTTCCTGGGCCAGAAGTTATACATTTGCATAGCTTAGAATATTTCCTCAAAGGAAAGAGTGTACAGCATTCGGGATTAGCACTCGCATACATACGTGGTAATTAAGGAAGAAAGTAATACAGTTTAGTAAGTTGAAATTAATAGAAAATAGATTATAACAGAGGACATCCGGATGACGACAAATATATAAATACCAAGTGAATGTATTGGAAAATCAAATGCTCCTCAATAAATTATGCCGGAGTGAGTTATGGATATAAGAAAGCGGTAATCGGAGAGAAATTTAGGCGCAGGGATTCTTAGGTAATCAGATAAGAAGATGAATATTTGTGTTATTACTTATGCTATTCGAGGACGGTTATAACCTCCAATGATATTCCGCCAATGTCCCGCAGAATGGCCGATTGACGACTCTCTTGCTTTCTACCCAAGGAACAACCACGAATTTAAAGGAATGATGAGGAAAATGACAATACGTTACTTCCCTGCTGGCAAGCAGTCAGAGACGTTGCCATGGTAACCCATATATTCGTTATCGCTCTGTCGGTCCCTCAATGCCGAGCATGGTATCGGCAGAAAATAGTAAATTTCTCCGTCATTTGAAGAGTAAGGTAAATTATGAACACAACGAAAGTTGTTTGTGATGAAGAGACCTTTCACATACGGTCCACATAGTTTGCAGAAAATCAATAGTATAAGAGAAAATGGAGGAAGACCGTTGTGGTTTTCCTATAGACCCCCGTCTTTTCAAAGATTTTAAAATGATATGCATATCGAAACCTTCCCCGGGGTGAGTATACTCAAAATATGAAGTTTGGTTGAGATCTATCCAGTCCTTTCGACGTGATGGTGGAACAAACAAACATTTTTATTCTTTTTATTTTGCTAGTTGCTTTACGTCGCACCGACACAGATAGGTCTTATGGCGACGATGGGACAGGGAAGGGATAGGAGTTGGAAGGAATCGGCCGTGGCCTTAATTAAGGTACAGCCCCAGCATTTGCCTGGTGTGAAAATGGGAAACCACGGAAAACCATTTTCAGAGCTGCCGACAGTGGGGTTCGAACCTACTATCTCCCGAATACTGGATATTGGCCGCACTTAAGCCAAACAAACAAACAAACAAACAAACAAACAAACAAACAAACAAACAAACAAACAAACAAACAAACAAACAAACAGACAAACAGAAACGAACAACTTTATTTATAAGATTATTTTTATACCACTCCCCTCGCCCCCTGCCAAAAGGGTGCTAGGGGTGTCTTACCCTCACGCGGTTTGTCTCCTGATACTAATTGATAAGTGTACCACGTTTGGTGAAATTGCTCCAGTGGTTTAGGAGGAGATGTGTCATATACACACCCACACCCACACACCCACGCACACACATACATCAATTTTATATATAGTAAGAAGAAGAAGATAATATTTTTATATGTAGTTTTTCGATTAATTTTATATCTCACCCCCTTCGCTCCCCACTTGGATTTGCAAAAAATCCGGAGTAATACTATTCATCTCAGAGACCCTGAAATCTATGGATTCGAAACTGTTTTTAATTATTTCTATATCTCACCCCACCCCCCCACCCTTTGCTCCCAACCTAAAAGGGGGCTGGATTTTAAAAAAATTCTAGAGTATCACTTTTCAACTCAGCGACCCCGAAAACTATGAATTCGACACTATTCTCGATTATTATTGTAACTACCACCCCCCTGACCCTCTCCCTTAAGGGCGCTAGGGATGGCTTACCCCCCACAGTGATCGTCTCCCGATAGTAAGTGATTCGTGTTCCAAGTTTGGTTGAAATTGCTCCAGTGGTTTAGTTGGAGATGTGTCATTTACACACACACTTCCATTTCTATATATAGTAAGATTTTTACACTCGTTCTTCACCCCCTTTCCATCCCCGCCCAAAGGAGTCCTATGAGTGCCTTACACAACAGTATATTTTTTTCCCAGATATTAAGTCTTATTTGTACCTATTTTGGTTGACAGCTATGCCCAAACGTACATGCATAATCTCACTGCTCTAGAATCCTGGAGCTGACGTTGCCATGGTTACGGCAGTTCATTTCTTTATCCGATTCCTAGAGCAGGGGTAGTGTGGTGCCAATATCTCCGTAACGGTTGGTTTTAGGGCCTTAAAACATGGTTTTCGGGCCCGTAGGGCTTACCGAGTTTTGTTCTTTGCGTCAAGAGGATTAAATTGAGCTTTGTCTCGTCCTTATACGACAAATTCGATATTTTGCCTATAATAGTATAAGAGAAAATGGAGGAAAACCGTTTTTCCTATAAAACCCCCGTCTTTTCAAAGATTTTAAAATGATATGCATATCGAAACCTTCCCCGGGGTCAGTATACTCTAAATATGAAGTTTGGTTGAGATCTATCCAGCCGTTTCGACGTGATGGTGGAACAGACAAACAGACAGACAAACAGACAAACAGAAACAATTTTATTTATATAGAAGACTAGCGGATGTACCCGTGCTTCGCTACGGTATTCTACATTGTATTCGAATATCGAAGTAAATAGTGTACATGCAGTAAATAAGATAGTTTTAAAATTGCATGTCTCTTAGCGTTATCCGAGAAAGAGCATGGGGAGGTCCCCGTACGTTTCCAATGTAAAGTGTTTGTTACGGATTTGTGATATAACGGCAGGCTCACTTGCCTACTGGCATTCACAATCAGGTTGGGAAGTTTACATTATAATTGCAGGCCCCATTGCCTACTATGCGGACAGAATCGATTTGGGGAGTTTTCGTTAAAATGGCAGCCCCCCTTTCCTACCTCCAGACAGATTACAGTTTTTATTATAATGGCAGGCAATTACCCTACTATCACTCGAAATTGAGTTGTGCAGTTATCATTATAATGACAGGCCCCTTTTCCTACTGCCAGCCAGCGTACTGCCAGTCACACCAAGTTGGTGAGTTTCCATCAAAATAGCAGGCCACTATGCCTAATGCCAGTCACATTTTAGATGAGTACATTTCTTTATAATGGCGGGCACCCTTGCCTACTGCCAAACACAATCGGGTAGGGGAGTTTTAAACAAAACTGCATGCTCACTTACCTTCTGCAAGTCAAATCGAGAAGGGAACTATTCATTACAATTGTAGGCCTTCCTTACTAATGACAGTTACACAGGAGTTGGAGAAGGAACCCTTTCCTACTGCCAGTCAAAGTCGGTGTGGGGAGTACTGATTACAATAGCAGACCGACCCTTTCTCGATCGCTAAATCGACATCAGTGAATATATATAGATCGACATACGAAAGTATATGCGTGTTTACAATATTGAAGACCTTCATTTACAGATTAACTGCTACTAAACGTACGTTATATCGACAAAGGATTATACCATAAGACACGCCGGATTTAGTGGCCTAAATGGCTGGTCCAATGATATGTCATCTATTCTTGGGTCAGATTTAGAAACGTGGAACAGGGTAAAGGTTTTGTAAGATCATCTCACATTACATTACTTTTCGGATAATAATGTGACAGCTACATACGTAGCATTTGGCTCACATATGGCTACTGAGTGGGCCAATTTTCGTGAAGAGTTTGATGATTCTGTATTTCATATAAGTAATTGAAAGTATGAATAATGCATGTGAAAATTCCAAATTGACTTAACATCGATTAATAGAGAAAAATCAAACGTAAAAGGGATACAGATACGGCATAAAGTCATAAGACCAAGGTTGTAGATCATTCCAAATTGAACGGAGATTGTGCAATCCGTTACGTGATAGGAATTTCCGAAGGTCTGCACCATCATTAAAATTGCCTGCATATTTCGATATTCTTCGGGGATAAAAAATGAAAAATTTAATGATATAGGATTTTTCATTCGTTACAGGCTAAAACGTATAATTTTGTCAAATTTCAATTATCTTCTTATTCTTCTGGCAGATTATGCCACAATGTGGATTTTGGGCGAGGCGGGTAAAAATTAGGACTTTCAGGAAATCAAAAATTATGGAGATTGTTATTATTACCCCTTAAACGGAAAGCTGTACGAAAATTTCGCCAAAATAGTCAGTGTAGAGGTACACAGTCGTTACGATTTGATTTATATAGATAAGGAATCTGCTCCATGTAAAACACCTTTTGGGCTATGTCCGCTGGACTTAACCTGCAAAAGTGACCATTCATGATATCTCCCTTATTAATCCTCCTGACGAAAAAATGCACATGAAAAAAAAGGTTTAGAGGTGGAATTCCATCAGGTTTGGTCGATTTCCAGTCAGGTTGGTCTTGTTCTGTATATATTGTGGAAGAGTAAAATCACCATTTCGGTTCCTTATAAACCGCCAGTCCATTCCGGAACATGAAATGTTATTTACGTTTAAAACCTACCTTTGGACAGGTGGATGCTAAATATAAATTTTGTTTCGAATGTCTTCAGTAGTTTTCAAGTTGTAAGGAATACGCTTTACACGCACCCGCTCGTGAGTTAAGTCCGATGGGACTTGTACAGAAAAACGGTCCTTTAATGATATCTCCCTTATTGATCCTCGTATCGAAATGATGCACATGAGAAAAAAAGGTTTAGACATTAATTTCTACCAAGGTAGGTAGACTTCCATAAACTTTTGTTGTGTATATTTTTTGGAAGTGCAAAATCACTGTTTCGGTTTCGTATAAACCCCCAGTTAGTTCAGGGATTTAGAAACAATATTTGCCCTGAAACCTATCAAGGACAGGTGTATTCTAAATACGAATCTTGGTGGAAATGCATCCAGTAGTTTCTAGCATTCACGTACATACGGCGTAATTAAGGAAGAAAATAATACAGTTAAGAATGTTGAAACTAATAGAAAATGGATTATAACTGAGGACAGCCGGATAACGACAAATAAATAAATGCCGTGAGTTATGGATATAATAAAGCGCTAACAGAGGAGAAATTTAGGTTCAGTGATTCTTAGGTAAACAAATATGAAGATGACTAATGGTGTTATTACTTAATCTATTCGAGGGCGGTTATAACCTCCAACGATATTCCGCCAATATCCCGCAGATGAGCCGATTGATGCCTCTCTTGCCATCTACCCAAGGAACAACCACGAATTTAAAAGCATGATGAGGAAAATGGCAATACGTTACTTCCCTACTGGCATGCAGTCAGAGACGTTGCCATGGTAACCTGTAGGTTCGTTGTCGGTCTGTCGGTCACTAAATGCAGAGCATGATACCAGCAGAAAATTGTAAATTTCTCCGTCATGTGAAGAGTAAGGTAAATTATGAACAAAACGAAAGTTGTTTATAATGAAGAGACGTTTCACGTACGGTAAACGAAGTTTACAGAAAATCAATAGTATAAGAGAAAATAGAGGAAAACCACTGTGGTTTTCCTATAAACACCCCGTCTATTCAAAGATTTTAAAATTATATGCATATCGGAACCTTTCCTGGGATGAGTATACTCTAAATATGAAGTTTGGCTGAGATCTATCCAGCCGTTTCGACGTGATGGTGGGAAAACCACTCTGGTTTTCCTATAAACCCCCCGTCTATTCAAGGATTTTAAAATGATATGCATATCTAAACCTTCCCCGGGATTAGTATACTCTAAATACAATGTTTGGTTGAGATCCATCCAGCCGTTTCGACGTGATGGTGGAAAAACCATTCTGATTTTCCTATAAACCCCCCATATATTCAAATATTTTAAAATGATATGCATATGGAAAACGTCCCCGCGATGAGTATCCTCTAAATATGAAGTTTGGTTGAGATCTATCCAGCCGTTTCGACGTGATGGTGGAAAAACCATTCTGGTTTTCCTATAAACCCCCTGTCTGTTCAAGGATTTTAAAATGATATGCATATCAAAACCTTCTCCGGGATGAGTATACCCTAAATATGAAGTTTGGTTGAGATCTATCCAGCCGTTTCGACGTGATGGTGGAACAGACAAACAGACAGACAAACAGAAACAATTGTATTTATATAGATTTTTACACTCGTTCTTCACCCCCTTTCCATCCCCGCCCAAAGGAGTCCTACGAGTGCCTTACACAACAGTATATTTTTTTCCCAGATATTAAGTCTTATTTGTACCTATTTTGGTTGACAGCTATGCCCAAACGTACATGCATAATCTCACTGCTCTAGAATCCTGGAGCTGACGTTGCCATGGTTACGGCAGTTCATTTCTTTATCCGATTCCTAGAGCAGGGGTAGTGTGGTGCCAATATCTCCGTAACGGTTGGTTTTAGGGCCTTAAAACATGGTTTTCGGGCCCGTAGGGCTTACCGAGTTTTGTTCTTTGCGTCAAGAGGATTAAATTGAGCTTTGTCTCGTCCTTATACGACAAATTCGATATTTTGCCTATAATAGTATAAGAGAAAATGGAGGAAAACCGTTTTTCCTATAAAACCCCCGTCTTTTCAAAGATTTTAAAATGATATGCATATCGAAACCTTCCCCGGGGTCAGTATACTCTAAATATGAAGTTTGGTTGAGATCTATCCAGCCGTTTCGACGTGATGGTGGAACAGACAAACAGACAGACAAACAGACAAACAGAAACAATTTTATTTATATAGATAGACTAGCAAATGTACCCGTGCTTCGCTACGGTATTCTGCATTGTATACGAATATTGAAGTAAATACTGTACATGCAGTAAATAAGATTGTTTTAAAATAGCATGTCTCTTAGCGTTATCCGAGAAACAATATGCAGAGGTCCCCATACGTTGTTTCCAGTGTAAAGTGCTTGTTACGGATTTGTGATGATAACGACAGGCTCACTTCCCTACTGCGATTCACAATCGAGTTGGGAAGTTTACATTATAATTGCAGGCCCCATTGCCTACTGCGCGGTCACAATCTATTTGGGGAGTTTCCGTTACAATTGCAGGCCCCCTTTCCTACCTCCAGACATATTACAAATTGAAGAGTTTTTATTATAATGGCAGGAAACTTCCCTACAACCAGTCAAAATTGAGTTGTGCAGTTATCATTATAATGATAGGCCCCTTTTCCAACTGCCAGCCAGCTTCCTGCCAGTCACACCAAGTTGATGAGTTTCCATCAAAATAGCAGGCCAGTATGCCTAATGCCAGTCACATTTTAGATGGGTACATCTGTTTATAACTGCGGGAACGCTTGCCTACAGCCAAAGACTGTATGCTGCATGCTCCCTTGCCTTCTGAAAGTCAAATCGAGAAGTGAATTATTCATTACAATGGTAGGCCTGCCTCATTAATGCCAGTTACACAGGAATTGGAGAAGGACTCCATTCCTACTGCCAGTCATAGTCGGTGTGCGGAGTACTGATTACAATAGCAGACACACCCTTTCTCGATCGCTACAAAATCGACATCAGTGAATATATATAGTTCGACATACGAAAGTATGTGCTTGTTTACAATATTGCAGACCTTCATTTACAGATTAACTGCTTCTAAACGGTACATCATATCGAGAAAAGATTGTACCATAAGACGCCGGATTTAGCGGCCTAAATTGCTGGTCATATGATATCTCATCTATTCATGGGTCAGATTGAGTTAGAAACTTGGGTAAAATTTGTGTAAGATTATCTCACATTGCATTGCTTTTCGGATAATTAACTGACAGCTACATACATAGCATTTGGCTCACATATGGCTACTGGGTGGACCAATTTTCGTGTAGAGTATGATGATTCTATCTTTCCTCCAAGTGATGGAAGGTATGAATTATGTATGTGAAAAGTACTACTTTACTTAAGATCGAGAAATAGAGAAAAGTCAAACGTAAAATGGATATAAATACGACAAAAAGTCGTACGACCAAGGTTGTAGATCACTCCAAATTGAACGGGGATTGTGCCATCCGTTATGTGATGATACTTCCCGAAGGTCTGCACCATCATTAAAATTGCCTCCATATTTCGATATTCTTCGGGATAGAAAGGGAAAAATTTAAAGCTCTTGGAAGTTTTCCGCCCGTTACAGGCTAAGTCGTAAAATTTTGCCAAATTTCAGTTTTCTTTATCGACTGGCAGATTATGCCGCAATCTGGGTTTTCAGTGAGAAGTGTAAAAAGTAGAACTTTCAAGATACTAAACCAAAAAATATGCAGATGATCATTATTACCCCTTAAGCGTGTAGCTGTACGAAAATTTCGACAAAATAGTCTATGTACAGGCACACAGTAGTTACGATTTTATTTACATAGATAAATAAGGAACCTGCTCCACGTACAACACCTTTTGGGCTATATCCGCTGGACTTAACCGGAAAAACGGACCGTTTATGATATCTCCCTTATTAATCCTCCTGTCGAAAAAATGCACATGAAAAAAAGTTTTAGAGATGGAATTCCATCATGTTTGGTCGATTTCCAGTCAGGTTGGTCTTGTACTGTATATATTCTGGAAGAGTAAAATCACCATTTCGGTTCCCTATAAACCGCCAGTCCATTCCGGGAACATGAAATGTTATTGACGATTAACACCTACCGTTGGACAGGTGGATGTTAATATAAAGTTTGACTCAAATATCTTCAGTAGTTTTCAAGTTGTAAAACATACGCTTTACACGCACCCGCTCTTGAGTTAAGTCCGGTGGGACTTGTACCGGAAAACGGTCCGTTAATGATATCTCCCTTATTAATCCTCGTATTGAAATGATGCACATGAGGAAAAAGGCCTAGAAATGAATTTCCATTACGGCAGCTAAATTTACATTAAGTTTGGTTGCAAAATGACGGTTTCGGTTTCGTATAATCCCCCAGTCAATTCAGGGATTCAGAAACAATACTTGCCCTAAAACCTACCAAAGGACAGATGGATTCTAAATATCAAGTTTGGTGGAAATATATCCAGTAGTTTCCAAGTTTTAGACAAACAGACAAACAAACAAACAGACAGACACCAAAACAGAATATATGCAGATGGTCATTATTACACCTGAAACGGATAACTGTACGGAAATTTCGCCAAAATTGTCAATGTACAGACATACTCTAGAAGTGTAGACCTTTATTTCGATAGTTACTGCTTTGCAACTGTACGACGTATCTACAAACGGACTTCACCATCAGACGCCCCTTTCAGTGCTCTACATGGTTGGTCCTATGACATCTTCTCGTATCTCCTTTATTTATGGGTTAGATTGAGTTAGAGTCATTGAATGGGGTGAAATCTTGTACAGTTTTTGAATGCTACTTTATATTTTTGATTCTCATGTGACAGCTAGAATCATAAAATTTGGCTATAACATTGCCAATGGGCATGTCAATGTGCGTGCCGAATGTCATGATTCTACCTTTCCTATAAGTGTGCCAAATGATAACATATACGTGAAAAAGTACAAAATCAACTTGTGTTTAATGTATTAGGGATAGAAATACGACGAAAAGTCACAGGACAAAAGTTGTAGATCTCTCCAAAATGAAACGCAATTTGCTTTGTGACTTTTGATACGACTTACTGATTAGCCACCAATTACCCCGAAACGAAGGTCTGCACCGCCGTTAAAATTGCATCCATATTTCGGAATTTTCCTGGGCCAGAAGTTATACATTTGCATAGCTTAGAATATTTCCTCAAAGGAAAGAGTGTACAGCATTCGGGATTAGCACTCGCATACATACGTGGTAATTAAGGAAGAAAGTAATACAGTTTAGTAAGTTGAAATTAATAGAAAATAGATTATAACAGAGGACATCCGGATGACGACAAATATATAAATACCAAGTGAATGTATTGGAAAATCAAATGCTCCTCAATAAATTATGCCGGAGTGAGTTATGGATATAAGAAAGCGGTAATCGGAGAGAAATTTAGGCGCAGGGATTCTTAGGTAATCAGATAAGAAGATGAATATTTGTGTTATTACTTATGCTATTCGAGGACGGTTATAACCTCCAATGATATTCCGCCAATATCCCGCAGAATGGCCGATTGACGACTCTCTTGCTTTCTACCCAAGGAACAACCACGAATTTAAAGGAATGATGAGGAAAATGACAATACGTTACTTCCCTGCTGGCAAGCAGTCAGAGACGTTGCCATGGTAACCCATATATTCGTTATCGCTCTGTCGGTCCCTCAATGCCGAGCATGGTATCGGCAGAAAATAGTAAATTTCTCCGTCATTTGAAGAGTAAGGTAAATTATGAACACAACGAAAGTTGTTTGTGATGAAGAGACCTTTCACATACGGTCCACAGAGTTTGCAGAAAATCAATAGTATAAGAGAAAATGGAGGAAGACCGTTGTGGTTTTCCTATAGACCCCCGTCTTTTCAAAGATTTTAAAATGATATGCATATCGAAACCTTCCCCGGGGTGAGTATACTCAAAATATGAAGTTTGGTTGAGATCTATCCAGCCCTTTCGACGTGATGGTGGAACAAACAAACATTTTTATTCTTTTTATTTTGCTAGTTGCTTTACGTCGCACCGACACAGATAGGTCTTATGGCGACGATGGGACAGGGAAGGGATAGGAGTTGGAAGGAATCGGCGGTGGCCTTAATTAAGGTACAGCCCCAGCATTTGCCTGGTGTGAAAATGGGAAACCACGGAAAACCATTTTCAGAGCTGCCGACAGTGGGGTTCGAACCTACTATCTCCCGAATACTGGATATTGGCCGCACTTAAGCCAAACAAACAAACAAACAAACAAACAAACAAACAAACAAACAAACAAACAAACAAACAAACAAACAAACAAACAAACAGACAAACAGAAACGAACAACTTTATTTATAAGATTATTTTTATACCACTCCCCTCGCCCCCTGCCAAAAGGGTGCTAGGGGTGTCTTACCCTCACGCGGTTTGTCTCCTGATACTAATTGATAAGTGTACCACGTTTGGTGAAATTGCTCCAGTGGTTTAGGAGGAGATGTGTCATATACACACCCACACCCACACACCCACGCACACACATACATCAATTTTTATATATAGTAAGAAGAAAAAGATAATATTTTTATATGTAGTTTTTCGATTAATTTTATATCTCACCCCCTTCGCTCCCCACTTGGATTTGCAAAAAATCCGGAGTAATACTATTCATCTCAGAGACCCTGAAATCTATGGATTCGAAACTGTTTTTAATTATTTCTATATCTCACCCCACCCCCCCCACCCTTTGCTCCCAACCTAAAAGGGGGCTGGATTTTAAAAAAAATTCTAGAGTATCACTTTTCAACTCAGCGACCCCGAAAACTATGAATTCGACACTATTCTCGATTATTATTGTAACTACCACCCCCCTGACCCTCTCCCTTAAGGGCGCTAGGGATGGCTTACCCCCCACAGTGATCGTCTCCCGATAGTAAGTGATTCGTGTACCAAGTTTGGTTGAAATTGCTCCAGTGGTTTAGTTGGAGATGTGTCATTTACACACACACTTCCATTTCTATATATAGTAAGATTTTTACACTCGTTCTTCACCCCCTTTCCATCCCCGCCCAAAGGAGTCCTATGAGTGCCTTACACAACAGTATATTTTTTTCCCAGATATTAAGTCTTATTTGTACCTATTTTGGTTGACAGCTATGCCCAAACGTACATGCATAATCTCACTGCTCTAGAATCCTGGAGCTGACGTTGCCATGGTTACGGCAGTTCATTTCTTTATCCGATTCCTAGAGCAGGGGTAGTGTGGTGCCAATATCTCCGTAACGGTTGGTTTTAGGGCCTTAAAACATGGTTTTCGGGCCCGTAGGGCTTACCGAGTTTTGTTCTTTGCGTCAAGAGGATTAAATTGAGCTTTGTCTCGTCCTTATACGACAAATTCGATATTTTGCCTATAATAGTATAAGAGAAAATGGAGGAAAACCGTTTTTCCTATAAAACCCCCGTCTTTTCAAAGATTTTAAAATGATATGCATATCTAAACCTTCCCCGGGGTCAGTATACTCTAAATATGAAGTTTGGTTGAGATCTATCCAGCCGTTTCGACGTGATGGTGGAACAGACAAACAGACAGACAAACAGACAAACAGAAACAATTTTATTTATATAGATTAAGTATAGATAACTAATTGTATTAATTTAGTATTTATTAGAACGAATTATTTATTATGTGTCCAAGGTGATGACTGCATGCTATGTGTTGTATGCTGCTGCTGCTGCTGATGGTGGTGGTGATGATTAGGTTGGGAGAGGATGAATCCCGATGGCGGCGCATAGCCTACTTCTCTCGAGTAACACCAAGGAGTTTGCGAAACGCTTAACGTCTCCACCGGACGGACGAATCACCATCAAGAGCGTCATATGGCCTCACTGCGTGTGAACAATGCGGGGAAGTTTGGACTTCAACCCGCGCTTTTGGCACGCAATGTAGGTGTTAGGAACTGTATACGAAAATCCATTCTACCCTGCAGGCCAACATTTTGATGGTGCAACTTTTTCCACGGTGTAAGACCATACAGACCCGATGCCTTTAAAAAGGCCATGGCTACCAGGCGAGCGCCTTTCAATAAACATTTAAGCCCACGAAAGAAAAAGGTAATCTCTTTGGAACAAAACCTTTCCTGTTGGTTGAAAACCTTATGTTCGCGTATTTATACTGTTTTGAAATTGACTTTCAGCCCCCTCGTAATCGTTCATTCCGTCGGAACGTTTTGCGAACTGTTGATTTTCTAGGGATCATGGGAGTATAAGGTTCAATTTTTTTAGTTTCTAGTATGCTCGAAGTTCTCTATCTATCTTTACACATCCCTACACTTTGACTTCTATTTGTTAATACAGATTTGATAAATTATTACTGAACATTTATTCACTTGGGGAATTTTTACGTGAAATAAGTCTATAGTTTCTGAAGCGTACCTGGGCAGGTGAGCGTTAAAAAATATCACAGTTTAAAAATAGAAATATTTTATAGACAACGGTGCGAGGACAGTGGTCAATAATTCACCGTAAAGCGGAAGACCAATGCCCCCAGCAACAAGAGTGTGATCTCGATATGATGCCATCGAGTGATGCAATAGCACCGCTATCTTAGGGTATTCAAGTCGCCGTGTCATGTGGCTTCAGTTGATGCAGCTTCGGCCTAAGACAAGGTAGCACTTCGTGTGAGGTGTCGTTCGATTTGTCTCAGTGAGTTCTACAAATATAGTGGAAAAACAAATCAAATGGTGAACTTTTGAGAATATTGTTGTGTGAGAAAGAGCGAAAATATTATTTCTTTCGTAAAATGTCGTGACACATGTACAGTAAATCTCATTAAAATGATCAAAACTGCATTTGAAAGCATAGAGCGGCTTGTCAGGAATCCAAAATGTCTAAAATCACCAATGCTGATCGTCAGAAAGTTTACTGAGAGCGTCACAAAGTTAAGGCGACCGAGCATCACAAGGGAAGTTCGACACTAACGCAGCCCCAACCGAGAGCAATATCTATTGCTACAGTGGTGGAAAATGATTTGAAAATTATTGACATGGATACTGATCATCTTGATGCTAAAGATGATCTTGATGAGTCTGTTCTCAAAACATATTCGATGAATAGTTTCGTTAATAAAAACTGCATTAACACGGCGGATTCAACCATAATACAATTTTAAAAAGATTTAAGAGATTTCTGTATAGACTAGATATTCTATTTTGACAATATCTGTCATGTGGTATTGTTCTTCGTCAAAAATTGCTGCCTTGACCCCAACACAGCTTCGTTCGGTGTTTTCCTTTCCAAGGAAATCGCACAAAATAAATACAATTCTGCCATGGGTGCCCATGCCCGGGGGCAAGGTGGGGACGCCCTTCCCCCCCCCCCCTAGCTTGCAGGGAAAAGAAAAATCTAATATAGTAAGGTGTTTTTACTTCATTCATTTCATTCATTTCATCCTCATCACGAGGAGCAGGTCTCCTACGGGAATCAAATAGAAAGACCTGCACCTGGCGAGCCGAACTTGTCCTCGGACACTCCCGGCCCTAAAAGCCATACGCCATTTCACATTTCATTACTTCAAGAAAGTGATTTAAAAATCGGTATTACATAGAAGTGGTAGGGGTTACAGTGTGTGATGTTCTATCGTAGAATACAAGTCGCCATTCATCTTTCAAAATATTAAAAATACTACATACCACCAGGTCTAGCCCCCACCCCCACCCTACAAACTATCCTATGGGCACCCTTGAATTCTGCACTGACTTGTACTTAAAGTTGAATGAATTATTTTCTGTAGTAGCCCCGACGGTAGAGCGCTGGTCTTCTGAGCTTTAACTATTTGTTCAGATTTCGAAGTTACCAAATTCAGCCGATCTGACGAGAACATTATTCTTTTAACTCTTGGATAATGCTCATCATAGTAGCCAGCGTTTTAATCAATGACGAATTCTTCTGTAGTACACTGGTAATTTTACCTTATTCTCTTCGTTCTACGCGTCGTTTCATAAAAGAATCTGACGAAAATCTCTGATGTGCTGGCTGGAGTTCGTCTGGCAAACTCCTTGCTGGTATTCGAGAGGAGTAGGCTATGCAACTGTAGCGTTACCAGATCAGTTAAGTGAAAGGAAAGTTCATTTTTCAAACACTCGGTGGTACATGCCCAGATATAATAGTTTTGGTGGCAACAGTATTGGCCTAACCCTTACTACAGTATTTTTTTAAATAGAAGAAAAAATCCTGTTTAATATGGCCCTACCTACACTCATCATTCCTCCTGTGACTATTTATTGTTGCGTGCAGTATTTTTGCATCTATCTATTACCGCAAGCCGAGCAAAATATAGCTTTCACTGATGCCCCAGTCCCATTTATGGTTGTAACACTATGTGAGATGCTGATGCATGGGCAGTGCTGAGTAATAGCAGTTGAAGCACGACTAGTGCGCCTGAGTGTAAAGAAGCTACTCATAAGGTCAGTTGAGCTTCAGTAGCACTTTCTGGTCCAGTGAGGAAAGCAACAAAAAACTGCCTCACTCCTCATCATGCCTTGTACGCCTCATTATAGAGACGCCATCAGTTTTTGTGGTGTTCTTATAACTGCATAACTTTTGGTAGTGCTATTTGAGGATGTAACTAACCTTTGGGCTGACGACTTGACAGATAGAGAGACAGATTCTCATCATATTAACTACATATTTCCTACTATTGATATTACCTTTTTTTTAAACCTCTGTGGCTCAGGTGGCATCTGAAAACATTCCTGCTAACACAGCAGCCTATTGTCTTATTATTCATATGAGTGATGTTACTTACCATCCGCTAACGAATATTGTTACGAGGCTATAAATAAGAATAGATCTTTATCATTTTCATTAGTGTGTGCTTCGACATCGTACGCTATGGAACAAAACTGTAAATGTGCATGCTGTTTGCATGCTCATACGCAACATCTTATTTATCTTACACGAGTGAGTGAGGCTATTAAGATGTTCTATAAACATAGATCGTCGATGCCGAAACATCTTATTCAATACTTACCACCAGGATTTTTATATACGTACGCTGCCTCTTACGTACATAATTTTTGGGACGTCCTTCCTCTACACAGTAAGATGTCGATCGAAGTAGCTTTATGCAGAACTTGTGAACGACATTACAAGCATCGAGGAGAAAATGGTGATGATGATTGGGATGGACCAAATCCGAGGATTGAACACTGTACACAGTGTATGAATGAACTTTCTCTAGTACCTCATGATGATGATGATGATTCCGAAAAGGAATAACAGCAAGGTAAGAAGTATATGATCTTCTCTGTAAAGCATAACATACTTAGTATAATATATTTCTAAATGTTTTGTTTAATTTGAATGTTGCAGGAGGCATTTCAGAAGCATACGTTGTTAAGAAGCACACCAACCTTGTCAGCAGCAAAAACGAACACTGTTGTAGTACATTTGTAAATAAATATTTGATCGCATTCAAAAAATGTTGTACTTATTGCATTGCTTTACACCGACTTACTCTTAAGAAAAACGATCAGGTCTAAACATGCACAATGACGTCATCACTGCAGCACGTGCTTACTCTAGCTTTCCCGATGCATGTTTAAACTTGTTCGAATTTACCACCACCACATTCCTTTACACCGACTTACTCTTAAGAAAACGGACAAGTCTAAACTTGCATGATGACGTCATCACTGCAGCACGTCCTTACTCTAGCTTGCCCGATGCGTGATTAAACTTGTTCGAATTAACCGCCACCACATTTCAACTAAAGAGTGCAGCAGCGAGGTAAGCGATGTAAGATGGCGGTAGCTAAAGATGGCAGCACTGTTCTCTCTGGATTAAAGATGGCTGCTTGTCATAAAGATTTTTTCAAATTATCCGCCACCACATTTCAACTAAAGAGTGCAGCACTGAGGTTTGCGATGCAAGATGGCGGGTGACAGCTTGTCAAATAGATTTTTTTCAAAGGTAAGTAGCTAAAGAGGGCAGCACTAAGGTTAGCAATGCAAGATGGTGGATGACAGCTGTGACGTAAAAAATTACCCGCAAGATAGCACCACGATGCTCTTTTCATTAAAGATGGCAGCTTTTCAAATAGAATTTTTCAAATTAACCGCCTCAAAGGTAAGTAGCTAAAGAGGGCAGCACTGTTCTCTCTGGATTAAAGATGGCTGCTTGTCGAAAAGAATTTTTCAAATTATCCGCCACCACAAGGAGGGCAGCACGGTGCTCTCTTGATTAAAGATGGTGGATGACAGCTGAAGAGCACATAGAATTTGTTTCCAAACAAGAGTACGTGGAATTTACCACCACCACATAGAGTGCAGCACTGTTCTCTGTAGATTAAAGATGGCGTATGACAACTGACGAAATTACCCGCATGATAGCAGCACGGTGCTCTGTTGATTAAAGATGGCAAATGACACCTGTCAAAAAAGCACATGGCTTTGTTTCCAAACAAGAGCACGTGGAATTTGCCGCCACCACATTTCAAACTAAAGAGGGCAGCACTATGCTCTGTTGATTAAAGATGGCGGATGGTAGCTGTCAAAAAAGCACGTGAGTTTGTTTCCAAACAAGAGCACGTGAAATTTGCCACCACCACATTTCAAAGGTATCTAGCTAAAGATGGCAGCACGGTGCTCTCTTGATTAAAGATGGCGGATGATAGCTAACAGAACTTTTCAAATTGCCCGCTACTACGTGCTTAAGGTAGTAGCCATAAAGAGGGCAGCACGGTGTTCTGTGGATTAAAGATGGCGGATGACAGCTGACGAAATTACCCGCATGATAGCAGCACGGTGCTCTGTTGATTAAAGATGGCGGATGACAGCTGTCAAAAAAGCACATGGCTTTGTTTCCAAACAAGAGCACGTGGAATTTGCCGCCACCACATTTCAAAGGTATCTAGCTAAAGATGGCAGCACTGTGCTCTGTTGATTAAAGATGGCGGATGACGGCTGTCAAAAAAGCGCGTGAGTTTGTTTCCAAACAAGAGCATGTAGAATTTGCCGCCACAACATAGAGGGCAGCACGGTCCTCAAAGATGGTTGCTGTCATGTGGAATTGCCTGCCACCACAGGTATCTAGCTAAAGAGGGCAGCACGGTGCTCAAAGATGGCTGCTGTCAAAAAGCATTTTTCAAATTATCCGCCACCACATTTCAAAGGTAAGTAGCTAAAGAGGGCAGCACTGTGCTCTATAGATTAAAGATGGCGGATGACAGCTGTCAAAAAACACGTGGCTTTGTTTACCTCGCGCTAGTTAGGTTAAGTTGGTAGCACTAAGGTTTAGACCCGTCAAGATGGCAGCACTGCGGATGACAGGTGACGAATTTGCAGCTACTGCGATAAAGAGGGCAGCACAGTGCTCTGTGGTTTAAAGATGGCGGATGACAGCTGTCAAAAAAGCACGTGGCTGTCAAAAAGCACGTGGCTTTGTTTACCACGCGCTAGTTAGGTTCAGTTGGTACTACTGAGGTTTAGGCCCGTCAAGATGGCAGTACTGAGGTTAGCGATGCGTTGTTGACTGTCAAAAAGCACGTGGCTGTCAAAAAACACGTGGCTTTGTTTACCTCGCGCTATTTAGGTTAAGTTGGTACTACTGAGGTTTAGACCCGTCAATATGGCAGCAGTGAGGTTAGCGATGCGTTGTTGTCGATGACAGCTGTCAAAAAGCACGTGGCTTTGTTTACAAATTCAAATATCCCGCGGGTGGTGGAGGAGGCCTCTGGGAGGCCTCTGGCTGTGGTGGTGGTGGAGGTGGCCTCTGGGAGCCCGGTGGCGGTGGCGGCGCCAGAATCCCTGTATTATACTACTACTATTTAATACCCATCTTTCTTCCAGGATTTTTCTTTTTGCTGAAATTTGAAAATTGTGTAAATAGAACTATAACACCTTTCACCTGCATTAATTCTACAGATTTCTCAATATTTAAGGGAGATGAACTGTGTAACATCAGTTCGCTGTTGGTAACTATGTTGACTTTGCTAGCAGCGTTGCGACCGACTGTTTGTACTGTAACTCCATATACACTTAATTTTAATTTCTTAATCCGTTAAGGTAGTGTGGGAAATGAGTACTGTAGTGAGAAAAGAAAGAATACAATGTAGACACCCCAGGAAAGAGTATACTGAGCGGTGGGGTTTTTTAAATGAAAATGCATGTCCCTGTAGTTCAGATTCCACGTAAATCTGGAGGTCGCATGGCTATGTTCACGATATCGTCACGGAAAACTACAAACCAAATCAAACCCCATGGCACAACAGTACCGAAGGGCCAGGGCCTGCCAAGCCACCGATGGTCAGCCCTAGAGCCTACAGATTATGAGGTGTCGTGTGGTCGGTACGACGAATCCTCTCAGTCGTTATTTTTGACATTCTAGATCGGGGCCTCTACCACACCCTCTGATAGATCCTCAATTGTAATCACTTAGGCTGTGTAGACCTCACACCAGCCCTCAGATACCTGACCTGGCCAAGAATCGAACCCGCGGCCTCCGGGTAAGAGGCAGGCACGCTACCCCTTCACGTTGGGGCCGGAAATGCAAAATGCAAGTTTAGTATTTTATGAAGAGCACGTCTGGTTATCCTACGCTCAAGGAAGTAAACATACCGAGCGAGCTAGCTGTGCGGTTCGCGGTGCGTAGCTAATATTTTGTATTCGAGAATTGATTGGTTTGAACCACAGCATCGGCAGTCCAGAAGATGGTTTTTCCGTGGTTTCCTATTTTCACAATAGGAAAGTGCCTGGAACGTTCTTTAATTAAGCCAACGGCCGACCTCTCAGTCCAAGCTATTTCATGTCCTATTATCCTCAAAAAACTTATGTTGGTGATACGTTAAAACACTAGCAAAAATAAGGGAAGTAGACGTGTCACCACGTGCAGAAATTCTGGAGAGTAATTGCGTATAAACATGCTATGTACAGTGTAGTGATAAATCACACGTTGGGCAACTACCAGACTTGTAGCACACAGATTTTAGCACGAGCGCCCGCTGTTTCAATAAACGAAATTCACTTAGTCGGTGTCCGGCTCCATGGCTAAATGGTTAGCGTGCTGGCCTTTGGCCACAGGTGTCCCGGGTTTGTTTCCCGGTAGGGTCGGAAATTTTAACCATCATTGGTTAATTTCGCTGGTACGAGGGCTGGGTGTATGTGTCGTCTTCATCATCATTTCATCTTCATCACGACGCGCAGGTCGCCTAGGGCTTCAAATCAAAAGACCTGCACCTGGCGAGCTGAATATGTCCTCGGACACTCCCGGCACTAAAAGCCATACGCCACTTCATTTATTACCTAGTCGGTGGCAGAAATGGAAGAGGAACTGTGTACTGTAAATCAGCTCTGGGCCTTGTGGTTGTGATTGCCTGCTAACGGAGGAAGTAGGAGAAGAGCTATACCTTGAACTTGTTCCTGAAATTCTTAATATTATTAATATGCTCACTGTCCGTTTATATAAAAGCGGTTTATCCTTAATGAGTTCTAACTACCGTCTAAACAAAATAGATGTAATCATGTAGCCATATCGATAATTAATAAGGCCCTGCCCAGATATTACTATAACAATGTAATTTTGTTCAGTTTTGTTCTCGTGAGCCGCGCCTTAGAAACCTGCTCTCCACGCGCCATAAACTACGTCACCGATGGCGGAGCATGGCCGGCCCTTTCTCACGCAGAGCAAGCCCCACCAGGCTGTAAGTTCACCAGGTTTATTGATATCGCTTTAGCAGCAGAACACGGACACATTCTATTAAATGCTGAGAAAATAGGCTCCTTTGAAGGTGACACAAAAGACTAACAGACAAATAAGGTTATTTAACACTTCACAAATCTTTCAAGAATAATTCTCTGTCCATTTTTAGGTAATTTTAATAATTTTCCTTTTTATAAAAGCTCAAAAAAGAACATAAAGTTTGTTTATAAGAACGTGCCTTACGTAGCTCTTC
This sequence comes from Anabrus simplex, assembly GCF_040414725.1. Taxonomy (NCBI): domain Eukaryota; kingdom Metazoa; phylum Arthropoda; class Insecta; order Orthoptera; family Tettigoniidae; genus Anabrus; species Anabrus simplex. The sequence goes on along the minus strand of NC_090265.1, from coordinate 1,480,646,604 downwards.
GTAGACGTTAATGGTATATAGTGTCATTTTTTTACTTTTGTTGTTATTGCTAATTATAAAGATGATGATGACGATGATGATGATGATTTGTTGTTGTTTCATTTTTGGTACTTGAAACATCGTTGTCAACAATTATCTATGCTTTGTGCCTCCGACTTCGGTTCAGAGGGTCCCGGGTTCGATTCCCGGCCGGGTCGGGGATTTTAACCTTAATTGGTTAATTCCAATGGCACGGGGGCTGGATGCATGTGTTGTTTTCATCATCATTTCATCCTCATCACGACGCGCAGGTCGCCTACGGTTGTCAAATAGAAAGACCTGCACCTGGCGAGCCGAACCCATCCTGGTATATCCCGGCACTAAAAGCCATACGACATTTCAATGTTTATGCTTTGTGCGAATGAAGTCCCGTTTAGTATACTGGACTGTTGGTCTGTGCGGTACAGATATTTGTACATGTTTGAGTTAGAATATTGTAAGGATGTGGACGTGGCTTGTTCGTAAAGTATCATCCCACCATTCGTGTAAAATATAATGGAGGAGACCATGAACCGAATCTCAGATGTCTTACCCATATTTCTGACCAGTTGTCAGTAATTTGAACATACCCCGGTCCAACACTCATACAGAGATTTATGTTCGTCACAGGAATCGATCCCTTGTCAACCGAGTGGGTATCTAATATTTATACTCTAGACTAAAATAGTCAACGCATTAAACAAGTAATAATGTTAACCAGGATGTTCTAATCAATCACGTTGAGCCAAATTCATAAAATCATTTATCTGACATTTAAGTATGTAAACAAACGTAGGACCTACAGTTAAACGTCTTCGATCCAATGTATTATTTTTATCTTCCGATCATTTTCTTACATTTTCAACATACTATTTACCTGATCATGGCACCGACTCTTGTATCTTTTATTGAAAGGAACGATCATGCAGGTGAAAATATATATATTGTATTTTTTCATCCCACTAACTACATTTAAGACGCAGAGGTGCTTGAATTGTGTCCCGCACGAGTTCTTTTACGTGCCAGTAAATCTACCGACACGAGACTGACGTGTTTGAGAACCTTCAAATACCACCGGACTGAGCCAGAATCGAACGTGCGAAGTTGGTCACAGAAGGTCAGTGCTCTAGCGATTGAAAGAGAGTTAAAACGATATATTATATTATATTATATTATATTATATTATATTATATTATATTATATTATATTATATTATATTATATTATATTATATTATATTATATTATATTATTAGCTCATGTAACCGTGCTTCGCTACGGTATTCTCAGAAAGACTGACCTTGTGGTTTTCCTAACTGAAGGAAAGTAAACAAAGGCCAAATAATAATAATAATAATAATAATAATAATAATAATAATAATAATAATAATAATAATAATAATAATAATAATAATTTCATGTGGCTATTTCCAGCCGGGTGCAGCCCTTGTAAAGCAGACCCTCCGATGAGGGAGGGTGGCATCTGCCATGTGTAGGTAACTGCGTGTTATTGTGGTGGAGGATAGTGTTATGTGTGGTGTGCGAGTTGCAGGGTTGGGGACAGCACAAACACTCATTCCACGAGCCAAGGGAATTTATAATCCCCTACCCGCCGGGAATCGAACCCGGGACCTCTGGACCAAAGGCTATCACGCTCCATGGAGCCGGACAATGTTATCATACAAAATACTAGATCAAATGAAAAACCGCACATTTTCTCACTTTTAACCAACAGTACTAAGGAGCCGATCTAACAGTCTAAAGTTCCGCAGCTGGAATGACCAGGCCGCAGGCAGCCGTGAATACTTCTCTGCCATAATTCTCTTAAATATCCAAACTGCTCATTCCAATCAGTGCCTCAGAGTAGGGATTGAATAGCTCGAATGCTATGATGAACCCGTGTGTTACGTACCAGTAGTATTAAAAAAATTATGAACCAGAGGAATAGCATGCTGAAGAAGAAAGTTATCTAACGCCACAGCTACTTCCTGCCAATATTCAGACAGGCTGTTACACTCGGTACGACCGGCTGAGTTAGCCGTGTGGTTACGGGCGCGCAGCTGTGAGCTTGCTTCCGGTGGATTCAAACCCCACTGTCAGCAACCTTGAAGGTGGTATTAAATGGTTTTCCCATTTTCTCACCAATTAAATGCTGGGGCCGTATCTTAATTAAGTTCAAGGCCGCTTCCTTCACACTCCTAGCCCTTTCCTATCCCATCGTCTCCATAAGACCTGTCTGTGTCGGTGCGACGTAAGGAAAATTTTAAAAAATACTATGTACACAGCAGTAATCCTAACTGTACCGGGTGGTACACCTCCACGTCGCTAATTCAAACTTTGCGCCAGTTGAAACTCCCCTACTGGAGGAAGTCTGAACTTTATCTAATGTGTTAATTTTCAAGTTTCTCAGAAGATGTCACTACTTGGAAATTTTGAAGTTTCTGAACTGGGTCGTTTTCGAGGTATTTTTGTTCTGCCTGTAGTAAGAAGTGTGAACATTCTCTTCTAGAGGACACTCCTGAAGAACTACAATGGTGCACCCTAGTGCGAAGTGAAAGAACTGTTTTTTGGAGAAATTTTTATTTCAAAAGTTTGTTCCTTGTTAAATTTCTTTCTGTTATTGTTTAAGTTGGCTGTATAACCCTTTCTTTCCCCTTGTTTTGAATTTAGCCAATCCCGAATTTCTTTAATTAATTTATGACCAATCAGGTGTATCTTCCTCAACAGGGATGTGTTGCTTAACCCTAGCCAATAAATTTCTTGTGGGAGGGTGTTCTCATTCCTGAAACGCCTCGAACTTTCCGCGAGAGTATATAAACTGCTGATTTTCGGGTCTCCGCGCCACTTCAGTAACATCCTTCAGTGTGTAAAGTACGTAGCAGGGGGCGGGAAGCGCCTCTTTCTTCGGGCAGCAGTTCATCCACAAGGTAATGGCCTTTTAATAACTTCTTTTCTTGCTAGCTCAGCAGTTTAACTCTCGGGGCAGGTCCGAAGCCTTTTCCATGTAACTTTCCTTTAAAAATGTAAAGACACTCGGTGTCAATTCTTTCTGTTTTAACTACATATTGGGATAGAGAGTGCTTAACCCTCTCGAGCTCCCACTCATATTGCATTGAGGTGAACTTATTTTTCACAACCGTTTCTTCCTTAACGTAATGTAAATTGTTTCCTTTTTAAAGTCACCTCTTTAGTATAGGATTAGCCCTTGCAGTAACGGCCTAGTGCCAAGTAGGTTTTATAAAAAATGTGTTAGGAGTGCAAGAACGCCTCCTCTCAAGTTGGTATTTTAGAGGCCACGTAATTAACCTTTCCTTACTTAATAGGCCTCAGTAGGTTGGGTATTTTACCCCTGTTTTCATGTCCTTGGAGGACAACTTGAAAGTGGAATTTGGTGTGGCCTTGGATAGGCTCGTACTTAAGAGCAGATTTCTCTTTCTAAAAATTTTGTTTCCTGCGCGCCTCGAGGAGGCTTTATTGTGTAATTGGGAGCAAATGCTTCTGGGCATGATAGGAGTCTTCTGCCCCTTTGTTGAAATGTGTATATCGTAAAGTTGGGCTAATTGCTCAAGAATTGTGAGTCCGGGGCTCGAAGCCCAAATCCTGTGAATACTGTAATTGTACATTTATTACCTTGCTACTCTGTACCTGCCATTCTTGTTATTTCTTGATTTTGCTAAGAAAATATAACCTTGTTAAATTTTATCTTAACTTTAATTTCGTATTTTGAGGCCCGTTCACCCCCGCACCTTCTTTCACCTCTGCTGTTCCACAGATACCTCGGAACACTAACTATCATAGATGAGTGGCGACAGAAGACACAAACCCCATCACAACAAACAATGGTCAATGTAATGTTATTGTTGATCAATGTTATGTGCGTTCAATATTGTAGGCCTTCACATTTAGTTTTCTTCAACACTGAAATACCACTCTTATCTAGTCGGTACGGTAAAATTGTTTAAAACATAAATGATCGGAAATTGTATTCTCTATAACATTTGTTATGTAGTACTTATTGATAGGACCAATAACATAGATGTTTAAAAATTAAATTTTAGACGCCTTCCCCTAAACTACAATTTCATACAGGGCGAATAAAATTGTTTATAGTTTAGACTGTAGTTTCTTATTCCCCGACTCTATATACCGACTTTCATTAAATTCTGTTAACCCATTTTCTCGTGGCTCGGCGTTCATATGGAGTTGGCAACAAAAATACAAATTCATGAATATCTGTGTTATCAAAGCCGGTGCGATAACAATGTATGACATAAATGATCGGAAATTTAATTCTATATAACTTTAGTTGTGTAGTATTTATCGATAGGACCAATAATAATATAAATATTTGATAATTAAACTTCAGGCCTTCCGCTAAACTACCATTTCACTCAGCGTGAGTAAAATGAGTTATATCCTAGATTGTAGTGACTCATCCCGCGACTTCACATACCGATTTTCATTAAATTCTCTTCAGCCGTTTTCTCGTGATGCGTATACATACATACATACATACATACATACATACATACATACATACATACATACATACATACATACATACATACATACATACATACATACATACATACATACATACATACATACATACATACATACATACATACTGTACCAGGAAAGCCTATGTCCTGGCCCATATCAATCGAAAGAAACGTTATTCCAGCATAAAACATCCGTCCGACGTACGAACATCTAAGTAAAGAATGTTCCAGTATGTGCCAGACTCCACGAGTGCACTAGGCGAAGTCAAGTGACGTCACCTGTCGCTCGAAGCTCACCTCCCCTAGAAATATTTCTCGAAAAGATTTTTCTTTTCGCAAGCTTTTCAACGCCTTAACCAATTTCAATGGGACAAACGCTGAATCGTAGCGGACGTCATAAAAATTAAACTCTGTGAATTTCGAATTAATTCATCCCATGCTTGTTGAGTTATAATAATTTAAAGTCTAAGGAATTTAAACACAATTTTCAGTCCTTTAGGTGGATTTTACGAAAACAAAAGAGAGGTGTTTCTTTATTTTTAAGGAAGATTCAAATAAATACTTTCACTTATGTAATATCTTCAGAATTTGAGATGCCAGTATCCTAATAAAAATAATTCAACCCTTCTTTCAGTCCTTTTTACCACCACCCCCCCCCCCAACCCAACAAGTGATTTTTTTCCGAAAACACAAGTATACGTTACTTTATATTCAAAAGATAAACAAATACCAATTTCCACGTCTGTAACATGTTTAGTTCTTGATATATACTTATTTTAAAAATTTACCCCCTTTGTCATTCCTGTTCACCGTCAACTCCCTTTAAGAAGGTTTTCGAAAAACAAAAAATACGTGTTTCTTTATTTTTAAAGGAGATTACAAATAAAACTTTTCACCTTTTTTCACCCCTTTAAGAGGACTTTTCCGAAAACAAAAAATTTCCTACGTGTTTCCTTATTTTTATTTCAAATAGCGATATATATTTTAAATTCTATGTGAAGTAGGAAATATTTTAAAAGATTGAAATTACCCATTTTTACGTCTCTAACATCTTCAGTAATTGATGTATAAGTATCCCCTTTAAAAAATTCACCCACCCCACCCCCATAAGTGTTTTTCCGAAAACAAAAAATATTTTTAGAGGAGATTCCTAATACCAGTTTTCATGTCTGTAATATCTTCAGGAGTATCCGCATACAAATTATTCAGCCCGTTTCTCAGTCCTTTTTAAACACACCCTCCCCACTGAACTGTTTTTATCGAAGACAAACAAATACGTGTTACTTTTATTTTTAAAAGGTAAAAGATTCCAATTTTCAGTTCTGAAATTTGTCAAGATTTTTATATATAATGTATATATGCTCATTTTAAAACAAATCCCCATTTAACACGTACCCTTAAGTGGATTTTCAGAAAACAAATTATGCGTGTCCTTTTACATTTGCAGGAGATTCCAAATACTAATTTTCAAGTCTGTAACATGTTACGTTTTTGAGATATATTAGTTTAAAAAATTCACCTCATTTGTCATTCCTGTTTACCACCTCTTAAGTAGATTTTCCAGAAACAAAATAATAAGTTATTTCTTTATTTTTAAAGGAGATTCCAAATACCATTTTTTATGCCTGTAACTTTAGTGTTTAGATATACGTATCCACATAAAAATAATTCAACAACTGTTCAGTCCTTTTTTTCCGAAAACGAACAAATACTCGTTACTTTTGTTTTTAAAAGATCAAAAAATACAAATTTTAACGTCTGTAATGTGTTATGCTTTTGGTACTGTATATATACTAATTCTAAAAATGTACCCCGTTTAAAACATCCGCATGAGGGTATTTTCAGAAAACAAATTAAACGGACGTATATGTGTAACTATTAAAAATTTACTCCCTTTCACACTTCCTCTTAAGTGGATTTTCAGAAAACAAATTATGCGTATTCCTTTACTTTTACACGAGATTTCAAATACCAATTTTCACGTCTGTAACATGTTACCTTTTTGAGATATACTCATTTTAAGAATTCGCCCCTTTTGTCACTCATGTTTACCACACCTTAAGTAGATTTTCCAAAAACAAAAAAAGCAAAAATACGTGTATCTTTACTTTTAAAGTAGATTCCAAATACCAATTTCCATGTCCGCAACATCTTCCGTTTTTGAAATATAAGTATCCACATAAAAGCTATTGAACCCCTTTTTCCTCTTTTTTCACTCCCGTTAACAGGATTTTCAAAAAAAACGTGTTCCTTTCTTTTTAAAGGAGATTTTAAATACCAATTTTCATGTCTTTAAACTGTTCAATTTTTGAGATATAGATCACTCATTTTAAAATTTCACCCCTCCCCCCGTTTACCACCTTAGCGACGGAATATCCAAAAATCCACCTTTAGGAAGATATTGTAATATAAACGTATCCACAACATTTCTTTTCTTTATGTCCAGTAGTTTTGGCTCGGCGATGAATCAGTCAGTCAGGACAAGTTATTTTATTTATATATAGATAGATAATTGCCATTATACAGTATTGCAAAATATATGACACTTGCACATTAAATTCAAAGTCCAGCCTCGGCTGAAGAGAAAGTGTTTTCATAGAACGGACTGTTTTGTCACATAAACAGATTACTACAACATTTGAGATAGCTACATACAATATTTACACGTTCCCAGCACACAAACTAAATGAAGATTCTCTGGGGAGAAATGTTGCATAGGAACTGACTTGCAAAGTAGAAATGCTAATGCTCATTCATGAGCTGAAGACTTGAGAATGGAAAGTTTGGAGACATGTTAGCGAGTCCAGAGATAGAAACCTCACGAGCTAGCTTCAATCCACTTGTTCAGTAAGGTGCTTATACAGATCATCTGCGCTTCTGAAGTAATGTGTATCAAGGACTCTTTATCCCCCGGTCCACTCGCTTATATAGGGTCTCGAGCCGTGACGTAGAGTGTCAGCTGGTCGCCTGGCCAGCTCTACCGGTGAGGAATGGATACAAGCCGCGTCGCGCGCGGTATTCGAATACCGGCACCACAACAAAACGCATCGGCAGTAGATATGCCAGCTGATCACTTTCCAACTAGTACGTGAAGAGATTTGAATCCTGTAACCCTTTTCACTGCCTCGATTTCATCGAGAGGTAGCGTCTGATAAACATGCTAAAAATGTTGAACTTTGAGGGTCTATGAATGTTCTTATAACCGGTACTATAGGAATTACAATGATTCTAGGTGCTAATAAGACATGAATGTACGAAGCCAGATTTGCATAACGTAATGTGCTCTGGATGCCTGGCATCCAGTTTAACTATAGTCTTCAAGGCTGTGAGCTTTATTATGAATCATGACAACTGAGAAATAAAATCACTGGTTTGTCATCAAGACTCCTGCGGTTCAAATCCCACACATTGTGTTTGTTTGCATCTTCATAAATGAAAATTCACGTCCGTGTGATCGAGATTCCACGCAGTGAAGATCTCATGGCCATGATCACGACATCGTCAGTTGCGTAGAACTGAAAGTGCCTGTGTTCCTTTTGCGCTCAATCGGTTGCGTTGCTTATCAACTTTTCAAATAGAAGTAGACATAGCCTAGATAATGTACTGACAGATAATCATAGAGAGCTAACAAAAAGATAGCGACCGAATGCAAACTGAACAACATGCATACCGTCTACTTTCGTATATGTTACGGTATATTTAACAGATGAGTTCTCAAGTGGTCTACTTCATAATAGAATACGACAGTCTAGAAAAATTGAGCTGGAACTTGATTGCACCATCCTCATCGTGTAATTATTCGTGAAAAATATTGACGAGAGTATTCTGAACGTGTATCATATTTAATTGCGCAAGATGATCTAACATTTGGCCACAAATATTCCTTTTTCTTTTTTGTACATCAGATAACAGTGGCGTGTGTGAGACGTATTTGGTGTAATGAAGTGGTGTAATGAAGAATATCATGTGAATAACCAACTTCCGTATGATGTAAGGGATATCATAAAATTCTGATTATCCCTCGGCTCACTTTCACACTCTGGTTAACAATACTTCGCACTAGACGCTTCGATCCTCGTTGACAGACATTCTGATACCCCGAGATTCTCTTCATAAAGTACGTATTATAGAAGACTGACAACACTGAGCAACATTAAGAACGTCCACTCATTTCCTCTGTACAATTTTCTGCTATCGTTGGGACGCACTCTACTATGAGATATAAATAAATACTGCAGGGTTCATGCTGGATTTCAGCATGATTGTCAACTAGACGTTAACTGGATTTAGGATGGATGTCTTCGTCATCTGGAACTAGACCTTCAACATAGATCATCTAAGTTGAAACGAGGCCGACAGCTTTAATATGTGAGGCAGCACATACATAATGGTCATCAATCCCAGGGCAATCTCCAGCCGTCCGAGATGGGAGACAAATTTAAGTTCATTTAATTTAAATTTAGATGAATATCTTCTCCTTGTAGAAGTTAATGTAATATACTTAATTTCGTGGTGGTGTAGCCATGCCTTATTTGCTCTCATTCTCTTGCTCTAGTGCTTTCTTGTAATAGTTTCTATCGAGTTTCGTGTTTTGGTGAGACTCATATTTCCTTGTATCAAATATTTTTGAATAATTGGTGAATGATTCTTTCTGATTGTACCGCGAGGTACACCCCAAAGCCGCGCATTCAAATTCAGCACATAAATGAACTCCATTATTGGGAAAACAGTGAAACTGAAACTACACAACTTAGAACGTTACTCAGAAGATGCCTAAACTGGGTGAATTTATCCTCGTTTTGTTTGCCATTCATCAAGAAGTTTGGACATTCTTCCACAGATGACACTACTAAAAACTATGATCATGCACCCTGGTGCGAGGTGTAAGAAGTTATAATTTAAAGAAGTTTTGTATTTCTAGGTTTTTGTAACTGAATGATGTTCATTTATTTCTGGGTTGAGAATATTTCCTTTTTCTTTCCGCCAGTTTTGAATCTAGCCCATCAATAATCCCTGTAATTAATTTTCCACCTATCACAGGCTTCTTGTTCGATTTTGAGTGTTACTTTTGAAATCTACCAATAAAATTGAGAGGGTGTGGCTAGTTTAATCTTAAATGATCTCGAACCTTCCCTGAGGGTTCATAAACTGCGGCTTTTCACGACTCTTGGCCAATTGATCGTTATCTTACTGAGTGTGTGTGCCAAAGCAGGAGGCGGGCGGCCTCTTTCATCGGTCAACAGAACATCTACAATGTAATGGCCACATAACTTCTTTCTTTCTTTCTTCCTACCTGCGCAGTTTAACCCGAAGGAAAGGTCCAACTCTTTAGTAGATAACAACTTTTCTAAAATGTAACTTTCTTCCGGCTTATGTAAAAATGTCATAAAGCTTCGACTTTAAATCAGGGATGGAGTGTGATGTACCCTCTTGAGCTCCCCTTCACCTTGGTTTGAGGTGACTTCGTTTTGTAACGGTTTTCTGTCCGTAATGTGTTAAAGTAATTTCTATACGAGTCACCTCAGTAGTTTGGGAATAGACCCCGTTTCATCGGCCTAGAGCCTCTCAGGGTTTGTCTTTTTTGTGTGTTCATACCTATGAATGCAACTATACGCCTCCACTCATTTTGTGTTCGGGCCATTAATTTAACCTGTTATTCTTATTCCACGAAGGCCCAGTAGGTTGGGTATTTAATACCCCTGTAAAAATAAATTTCCATTTGTAAATGGTGGTTTGAGAGACCCGAGATTAATGTAATGTTGCCTTGAGTAGGCAGTAAGAAACTGAGAGCCTGTTAGCTCTTTTTCAAATTTTGTAATTTTAAAAAGTGCATCTGGAAGGCTAGATATTCTATTTTGGGAGCAAGTGCTGCATGAATTAGGGAATTTCTGCCCTTGAATAAATTTGTAAATTTGAGCTAGGAGCTCAGGAATTGTAAGGCGAGGGGCGTGAAGCCCAGGATTTGCAAAAAAGAATCACTAAATTTTGGATTTTCCTTGTCTTGTTTAAAATTTGTCATTGTACCTGTTCTTCCATTGTTATGAAAAATTGAAGTTTGAAGTCCTAAAAGAAATATAACCTTTGTTTAAGTTTTAATCCAATTCTTGACATTGGCACCCAGCACCTTCTTTAACCTCTTTCTGGTCCACGGGTAACCCCGTAACACTGATAATGGCCGGTTGCCAGATATTTGCGGTCAAGGAAATCTGTGGTCACCAGAATTTTGTGGTCGCTGAGATATACTTATATCCACTCACTCAAGTGTTCCAGCAGTCACAGGAGATTTTTTAGAATTTGCTTTAGTTTGCAACGACAGAGATAGGTCTCATGGCGTCGATATGATAGGAAATGCCTAGGAGTGGGAAGAAAGCGGCCGTGGCCTTAATGAAGGTACAGCCCATGCATTTGCCTGGTGTGAAAATGGGAAGTCACGGAAAACCATCTTCAGGGCTGCCGACAGTGGGGTTCGAATCCACTATCTCTCGAATGCAAGTTGGCAGCTATACAAGAGATTTGTGGCTATCCAAGCCTGGGGTGGGCCTCATCAGCTCAATCTCGGGGTATCACCGCTAACCTGCCTGGGCTCCTGCTCGCTCGCTTCGAGAATAGCATTCTTCTCTCGCGCGTATTATTTAGAGAAAAAATGTCTTAAATTTGACGCATGGTTGAAACAGGTTTAAAAAGGGCCACTTTTTTGCGTTCCACTTGCGATAAAAAATTTAATAAAATATAAATTACACATTCCAAACCTACATAACCTAACGGGAAATGAAACGAGGAAAATGATGGTCCTTTTGAATTCTCTGTAAGCTTATTACGTATTTCATAAACTCCAAACTTGAGTCCACATAATATTTTGGTCGACTAGACTGATGATCCCATTTCTCCGGGGGTAGATACATTTCACACCTCGCCCGACACAACCCGGGCACAAACACATCTCAGTGACCGGAAATGTCCGTGATTCTGTGGTGACCACAAATGTCCAGGCCACGTGTAGATGATTGAATTGCACTTCATAATAACGAATCTAAATTATATCAAGACTATCCGCCATAAAGTTAATAATAATATCACATGACTTCGTTAACCATGCTGTGTCTGTTACCATACTATTTCTTTCTGATTCTTAAATATCTTCAAAATTATGTTACCTCGTGGCGTTAAAGATTAGAGACTCGGCATCAGTTAAACAACCCTTATTTTTGTATGAGAAGATTTTCTAAGAATAATATTATTAATTATGATAATTAGGGGCGGATTTCTATGACAAGTCATATTTTTTCCCTTAACATTATATCTTATAGTTTTGTATTTTCAACACGTTTCCAAGCATGATAATCACAATTATACAGGTCTTATTGGGCATATAAATGCATTCTTAGGCTTTCTTTAGTTTTGTGGCATATTTTGAACAAAATATCATTGTAACGGCATATTTTGGTAATTTTCATTTTAATTTCGTTTTATAAAAATCAGAATAAGCTCTAGAAATTATTTTTCAGGATAGACTGGGATATACTAGTGAAGAACCATTCTAAAGTAGTGTATGGAATGTTTCTAACAGGTAGGAGCTATTGTTTGCTAGCTGGGTCAATTCCTGAAAACCTGGCTATTGTTTACACGGAAGCAGAGGTAATTCTGCAGTTATTTGTCTTTGTTCTTATCTCTCTCCTTCGCCCTTCCCTCTTCCACCTTCAACACACTGAATGACCTTGGTCATTAGGGAGCTTCAGTCATTCAGTTCTTTTCAATATGCCTAAAATGAAAGTCTGAATTCGCGGGAAGTTGCGAAGTTTCGTTCGCGAGTTCGGTGAAAACATATTCAGTACGGATGGAGTGATATTATTCTGAAAATTGTGTGAGGTAAAAGTTACTGCCGAAAAACGCTTCTCTGTGCAACAACACTGTAATACTATAAAACATAAGAATTGTGTAACTATATATTCTGCACTCGAAAATAGGCAACATCTGCTATTCGAAACCACGACATCAAGTTCACAGTGTTCACAATCTTCACAAAATCTCTGCAAGATGATGGTTTCGTCTAATATTCCTTTAAGGAAACTTAACAGCTTCTTGAAAAATGAATGGATGAAAACCACAACGGTACAAGTGACATGTTTTTAAAAAAATGAGTTAAGTGCAGGGTGTAACTCCGGGATGATGTATCCTTTCACCAGAAAAGAGATACAAGTGATAGCGGTAATATTCTGCGCTCTAGTGATGGGTGGTATAACTACAAATAGCATACTTTATGTGAGTGTTGAAGATGTTTAAATGCCTTTTTCCCTGAATGACCAAAATGCTACTTATACCGTTATGGTTTTCATCCATTCAAATATACAAAGCATCCTGTTCCCAACGAATCTACTCTCAGGAAGAACTATCTGACCCCTTGTTATGAAGAGATTTTGGATATAATAAGGCGTGGCGTGGGACACAGTAAGATGTGGATGGAGGATATGTAGCAAAATGTGATCGTTGGCACGCTGAAGGAAGACCGGCCTGGAGATACGTTCCTCCTGACAAGTGAAGTGCTAGAGAAGACAAACCATTCCACCATTGCAGTTCTCTTCGACAATTCAATGAATCTGTTGTGGCGAAACGGGGCAAAGAAAGAGCACATTTTTCTATTTGTAACTGACGCTGCTCCGTATATGGTGAAGGCAGCCAACGGACTTAAAATTCTATTCCCGAAAATGATACATGTGACTTGTCTTGCACATGCCTTGCATAAGGCAGCTGAAGAAGTTAGAAGCAGCTACCCTGAAGTTGATAAATTAATATCGAACTGTAAGAAAGTGTTTGTCAAAGCTCCACTTCGCGTTAAGAAATTTCAAGGAGAAGCACCTTCACTACCCCTACCTCCCAAGCCAGTTATAACGCGATGGGGACTTGGCTTGATGCCGCCGTGTACTATTGCAACAACTTAGATGTCGTGGAGAAGATCGTGAAGTCTTTTGATCGTCCTCCATAAAAACCACTCAAGATTTATTTTCAAGCACTACATTAAAAGCGGACCTAGCTTACATAAAGTCCAATTTAATTCTTTATCTGGAGCAATCACGCAACTGGAAGTTTCATGTGCAGAACTAAGCGATACACTGGATGTTGTAAAGTGCATTGAACAGGAATTAAAGCATACGAAAGGAACAATAGCATCTAGGGTGTGTAGAAAATTAGAAAATATACTGGAAAAAATACCGGACTTGTGTACCTGTGTGGAATAAGTGACATTCTTTGTGGAAACCCTTCATCTGCAGATTTCCAGGCATTTTCTCCAAGTGATTTGACTCTATTCAAATACCGGTACGCTCCCCTTACATCATGTGATGTCGAAAGAAACTTTTCTCGCTACAAGACGATACTCAGCGACAACAGGAGGGGATTCTCATTCAACAATCTTAAGATGCATGTGGTCATAAATTGCAACAATTCTGATAACGGAGACTAGATCAGGTATGAAATAACATATGTTTCGTGTATAAATTAAAACTGATTGAATATTGAACAGTGAAAGTAACTGTAGTGTTTATGTCTTCCACAGAGCCCGTCCTTGCTTAGGAGTGTAATCTTAAGGAGTTCATGAAATATTCATCATTTTAGTTGATTTTGGGTTAAAGATTTCGAAGAATTAAAACTTTTTTAACTCTAAATTAATTGCAGCCTGTAGAAATCGCAATAAAAGTGTTTCTGTGCAAGGTAGATGCTATTCATTAAGTCATATTTTGAACTTTATAGGCTTTTTTTTATGTTTTTAGGTCATAAATGCATACATATTTCATACATTTTTAGGTCATAGAAATCCGCCCCCTAATGATAATTAAATAAACCATGCTTAACTTAAGAACCTCATAACATTATTCAATTACATAGTGTCTTGTGCTTTATTGTGAATTATATTGAGGTTATTTATGACAATTAATTCTTCGTGTCGACGATTTGACGATTTGAAGTCGAATGATACATACATACATACATACATACATACATACATACATACATACATACATTATCATTATAGACTGTTATTCCTTTCAGCGTTCAGTCTGCAAGCCTCTGTGAATTTACAAAACGTCGCCACCACTGGCGTATGCTGGTATCAAGACGTGGGCTACCACTAGACTTAGGCTACCCCTTTTCTATAGTTGGTTTAGGGAACATCAAGCCTTAAGCATTTTGAGCTGCAGCCAACAGGCAACGGAGCTGCCCGCTGTGTTGTCAAGGCTGCTTCACAAGCTACTGCCCTGGCCTCTGCCACCGCCAATACTCAACAGCTGATCAATCGAGTTGGTACAACGTTTAGCAAATTGAAGTCCAGCTTTGAGGCTAAATGGATAGAATGCTTACCTTTGGTCCGACGGCCCCGGTTCAATTTTCAGAATCAACCCCCTCGTACTGTTAATTCCCCTGGCTTGGGAACTGGGTGTTTATGACGTCTTCGCCATTCATTTTATCCTTATTAGGTCACCACCATGCCTATGTAGATGCCATGCACCATTATTATTATTATTATTATTATTATTATTATTATTAACATCATCATCATAATCGTTAAATAACAATGTTGAATTTTACAGCGGTCGTACCCATTGTTCACTGGTTAATTATCTTCCTCGGAAGATGAGTGGTGGTGTCCGACCCATAATCACGGGTTCGATTCCAACCAACAAAAGAGAACATTAAACCTGAAAGATTTTAGCAGATCTACTAATAAAAAGAAAACTATGTTACTCCTATAACAGCAGCCCTGCAGTGTCTTCCTACAAGGATGTAGAAGTAAACGGGAGTGAAATACCGGTTACGTGCCAGATGCGACCGTGCCGGATGCGACCCGGCCATTATCGTGCCAATAGCGACCGAGCGGATATGCATCGTGCCGCATGCGACCCATCAATCACTTACAACTTATCTGCATTAAGGGCTGTCACCAAGTGGCAGATTGTTTATCAGTAGCTAACTTGGTCTTTTCTAAAATAAAGGTCTGACACCGTTGTTAGCAGGTTCGAGTGCCGTTGGACGAAAGAAAAATATAATAATGTTGCTGGATTTACGTCCCAGTAACTACTTTTATGGCTTAAGGAGACGCCGAGGTGCCGGAGTTTAGTCCCGCAGGACTTATTTAACGTGCCAGTAAATCCGTCGACACAAAGCTGACGTATTTGAGCACCTTCAAATACCACCAGACTGAGCCAGTATCGAACCTGCCAAGTTGGAGTCGGAAGACCAGCATCTCAACCGTTTGAGCCGTAGAGCCACTTAGCCAGGATGAAAAAAAAAATCACCATCATAATGTAGGCCTGCAGGGTAGGAAAGTTGGTGTATACAATCTGTAATCACTAGATTGCGTACCAAAAGCCTGGATTCAAATCCAAACCTCTTCGCAGTGTTCAAATGAAGTGAGGGAATATGATGCTGTTGATGGTGATTCGGCCGTCGGATGGGGACGTAAAGCATTGAGCAGACCCCTTGGTATTATTCGAAAGGAGTAGGCTACGTGCCGACACCGGGTTACATCTTTCGCTACCTCATTATCATAATCTCACATCCAGACGCGCAGGCCTCCCATGTGCGTCAGGTAGAAAGACCCGCACCAGGCAAGCCGAACACGTCCTCGGACACTCCCGGCACTAATAGGACACATTAAGTAAGTAGGCCTAAGTCGTAAATAATTTCAGAGAATTAGGATCCCTTTTTTTTTTTTTTTTTTTTTTTTGCTAGTGGTATTACGTCGCATCGACACAGACAGGTCTTAAGGCGACGATGGGATAGGAAAGGGCTAGGAGTGGGAAGGAAGCGGCCGTGGCCTTAATTAAGGTACAGCCCCAGCATTTGCCTGATGTGAAAATGGGAAACCACGGAAAACCATCTTCAGGGCTGCCGACAGTGGGATTCGAACCCACTATCTCCCGGATGGAAGCTCACAGCCGCGCGCCTCTAACCGCATGGCCAACTCGCCCGGTGGGAAAAAACGTAAACGCACCACTATATTTCGTGTTGTAAAACGAGTTTCCCCCAGAAGTGTTATGTAAAGCAGGGGCAGTAGCTGCTTATAAGACTTTTTAAATTACATTGCACTTCGTTTAGCTTACCTTATCTTGGGTGATGACACAACTTATCAAATGACAATTTGCTTGTCAACGCCGGTCGCATCCTGTCAACGCCGGTCGCATCCGGCACGGTTACAGATTATGCGGTCGCTAGTGGCACGGGTCGCATGCGGCACGGTCGCATCTGGCACGCCACCGAAATACCAGCACTCCGTTATCTATATACTTAAGACAGAAGGATGAGGTGAGGAAGTATATACGATGAGTAACGCATGGTGATAGCAGTGGCGATCTGACGGACCGAAGCCTAGCACAGCTATCCTCCGCCGGTCCCCGCACCTGTAGGCAGACAGCAGCAAGCCGCGCGAGGCGAGTCGATGGGAAGTGGCGAGAGTCTGGGCTGCAATATCAGTCTCCGAAGCCTTGTTCTCAGAAATACGTGTGACGTGTTTTCTCATTTCTTTCAAGGCTTGCAAATGGAACAATGTGTCAGATGCTTACAATATAATGTGCTTTAGATTTCCATCGCTCGCATTTGAGGTTTGGGCTTCACTGATAGCCTTGGTAGCCCTCAGTATACGCTACTGGTCGCCACAATCCTCGATTTGCAACTAGTATTGTGGCCTCATTTAGTTCTATACCTCTAATCTTTAAATCGTTAGAAACCGAGTCTAACCATCGTCGTCTTGGTCTACCTCTTCTTATCTTACCCTCCATAGCAGAGTCCATTATTATCCCACGTAACCTATCCTCCTCCATTCGCCTCACATGACCCCATCACCCAAGGCGGTTTATGCGTACAGCTTCATCCATCGAGTTCATTCCTAAATTAGCCTTTATCTCCTCATACTGAGTACCCTCCTGCCATTGTTCCCATCTGTTTGTACCAGCAATTAACTCTTACTACTTTCATGTCTGTTACTTCTAACTTATGAATAAGATATCCTGAGTCCACCCAGGTCTGCCCTTCTCTTTCTAATAATAATAATAATAATAATAATGTTATTTGCTTTACGTCCCACTAACTACTTTTACGGTCTTCGGAGACGCCGAGGTGCCGGAATTTTGTCCCGCAGGAGTTCTTTTTACGTGCCAGTAAATCTACCGACACGAGGCTGTCGTATTTGAGCACCTTCAAATACCACCGGACTGAGCCAGGATCGAACCTGCCAAGTTGGGGTTAGAAGGCCAGCGCCTTAACCGTCTGAGCCACTCAGCCCGGCTTTCCCTTTCTAACACTCGTCAAGTACACTTTATAATCTCCTATCTCTTCCTCGTTATCTCCCCTTACCCGAATATCGCTTACTCCTAGCACTTCCAGATGCATCCTCGTTGCTGACTCAGCCAGTTCTACTTTCTTTCTTCCATAAGCACGATTAATATTGATAGCTCCCCATCGAATTCCATTTTGTTCGCCGAGTTGTTTCCAAGGAGTCCCTCGCCTGTCAAATGGGAGTGGGACTCCGTTACTCTCATAGGTCCGAGGCTTGCTTAAAATGTTCTGAGCTCGGTAAATTCATGAAGTAGGATGCTACTCTACTTGCACATAGTCCAAGTGAGGATCTCTCCTCTAACGGGTTATGGATCACCTGTGGATTGTATAGTCCTAGCCGCCTGAGCACAAGGAGGGCCAGGACTCAGAATATGTCCGAGATGCCCACTCCCATTCCATAGCAACTGGTATCCCGACTCTCAGGACCACTTACTAGGCCACTCAGCCGTTGCCCATGGTTCACGAACTAGGACGTGACTAGAGTAACCCACAAACAATGATGTGTGTTATTATTATGTAATGCCGTAAAGATGACGCTAATGTTTCTTTATATAGAATATTTTATAGACATTCGAGGATGTGTTATTTTTCTTCACAGATAATTTAAATAGGGCACTTTGCGAAGTAATAGAGTCATTTTGTAGACACTCCGAATAAGTTGAGTCTTGACGTGATGCAGTACGAGGTATTCTCATGTGAACTTAACGATTACATGAGTTATTGCACTTTTGGAACTCAAGCGAGGGTTTTTTCTTGATTATTTTCGAGGAAGACGTTTATTGAGATTTGTGTTCCTCATGTTAATGTAACATTTTTGTATGTTAAAGTTCTAAATAAGCGACCACGTTTCCTTGCCGTGACGATTCTCTATGTCGAGCATTAACAAAGGATATGACGCGTGCCAAAATTACACAGAACTTCTAACCAAATAATTCATAGCATTTCACTATATGCAAAACCTATACATATTTTTTGGAGTATTTTATTAGAACACTATGGCATAATTTTCTTTAACGCGTCATGGAGTCGCAGTGAATGAAAGCAGGAACCCTGGATGGCCGTGCCATAGGCCATGAGAACTCCGTACTTGTCCGGAAGGAACGGATTCCTCGAGTTGTAATTGAGCCGCAGTCGTGATCTCATTCATGGAGACCCCTACTATAGCACCAAGCCCAACCGCTGTGACCTTTAGGGGATGAAATTTAAACATGGGAATCCACAGAACAATTGTCTCAGTTGACAAACCTCGCTTTCCCAGAGCTCTAATTATCTGAATTTAAGTCCATATATCCGCCACTAACCTAAATTCCACATATCTGACTCTACACATAATTAAGGATAGAATTATCGAATGCCAGGAATCGATAATATTATTTACCACTGCTCAATTGAGACCAGTGCGTATTTGCAGGAGAGGCCTTTGACATCTGCTAGGCCGAATTTGAGACAGGATACGGTACAATTGTTTGTTTATGAGCATATTTCTTCTTTTTTTGGTTCTGGCTTTACGTTGCACCGACACTGACATGGCGACGATGGGATAGGCCTATGAATTAGAAGGAAGCGACCATGGCCTTAATTAAAGTACTGGAGCAGCATTTGCCTGGTGTGAAAATGGGAAACCACGGAAAACCATATTCCGAGTTGCCGATGGGGGGATTCGAACCCACTATCTCCCGGATGCAAGCTCAAAGCCGCGCGCCCCTAACCGCATGTCCAACTCTCCCAGTTGCAAAGTTATTAGATTGAGTTAGTGCATTAGATCTAAGCCATGCCTTTTTCTTTCAGAATTTGTTTGCTCGACCTTTACCTGATTTCTGTGCCATGTTGTTTTGCTGTTATTTTGTGTTTTGTCTGCGTTGTTAAATTTCTTCCACATTGATTATTTTGAGTTCTCCCTTGTGGCAGTAGCAATAATATTTTATTACAATTACGTCACGAAGTTTGGACGTGAATAATAATGTTCTTGTTGAACAGATGTTAGATCATTCTGTCGATTAAATTTAAATTTAAATCAATAGGAAGTGCACAATTACGAGCACATATATTCTAATTAAAATTCAAAGGGAGTTTTATGTTATGTTTCAACGAGTTTCATATTTGTTTGCTTCTTTCAATGAAATAATTTCAGTTTTAATTAAAATAAAACCTCATTTCTTTTCAGATGTTGAACAAGAACATTTCACGAATTTAGCCTTGAACATTTTCCAATAACATTCAAAAACATTAATTAAATATCGATGATGTTAACTGATAACCATTTGTTAGATTTCATAGGGAGTTTCAGTTTTAAGATTTCATTTGTTTGCCATAATTTATGTAGAGTCGGCAATTAAATTTAACGTAGTGGGGATGTTCATAATCGTAATTCGTATCGATGGCTAATATTCAATAAATTGCTAAATGTTTAATTTAACAGCGCCACTTTTTTTTAAACTAGAGTCGTGTTGTCCTTGGATAGACGTGATTTTAATTAACCCAGTTCAACTCCTTACTGAGCAACCCTGAAATGTCTCATTGCTCAATCTCTGTAGTCTGGTCATAACGGGTAGAGTATATAGTGTGGGGCAGTTTATTTCAGGAATTTTAGTACGTGTTCGTACTTGTCGCGAAATTATGTCAGTATAAGTACCAACCTTTAAGTTTAATGGTTGCACGAATGTTAGTTAGTTAGTTAGTTAGTTAGTTCGTTCGTTCGTTCGTTCGTTCGTTCGTTCGTTCGTTCGTTCGTTCGTTCGTTCGTTCGTTGGTTGGTTGGTTGGTTGGTTGGTTGGTTGGTTGGTTGGTTGGTTGGTTGCTTGCTTGGTTGGTTGGTTGGTTGGTTGGTAATTCATAACTCTTTTTCTTGCATGTGTAGTACAGCTTCAATCATTCACTAACTTTTGAATTTTACAGTTAAATTTAATTCTTTCACGTTAAAATGACGGTTTCATCCAAAGATGGCTGCTTTATCCCGTTCGACATTATGCGTAAGCATGTTTAGTCTTGTGACTTCTCCTTTCTGGAAGGTCCGATTATTTTGAATCTTATTGGTAAATCATTACGTATTACTGTGATATTTTGCGCAACTATTCGAGTGGAATTCGCACCTCCATTAATTTTTTTCGTATTTACCGGTTAGAAAATATATATATTTTGATCACTGTGTTTTTATTAGAACTTTAACTATGAGTTATACTTTTATGATTATTACCATTAATTCGCGAATAATTAACGAAAACGTAGTGTGTTTACCATAGCCACGCTCACTGTCATATAGTACTCAAACCTATTTCGTCAGGTTTCTGTACCTCACTTCTACTTTTAGACTTCAGACAGCATAAGTTGTCTCAGCCATGCTGTTGGCACCTACCTTCTGCTGCTTTGCTGCTTGGTGCAGCTACGTACATTTTAACCAGCCATCAACTTTCCATCATTCAGATGATCCCTAAAGGACACCGCATCTGCGGTCCATTCTTCGAACTTGCAAGTCTACAAATGCATGTAAATTTATACGTCAAAATTTAAAAACTTTTATTGCTGCTCTTCAGCTTCTTAGAAATTCAATATTTTACAAAGGGCAGTAATCACTCGAATTTGTAGAGACTTTCTTTAACTTCAGTTTACTTCAATGTAACTAAAACACATTTCAAACCATCTATATAAAATAACTTTCTCAACAAACATTTCATCTAATCTTGCCTGGCTGGACTTTCGGGTTTTTTTTTTACTAAATGTTGTCGCCTAGTGAACTGTGCTTCCTGCCTCGCATCAACTTAAGTTGTAGTGAACGATTCTTCTTCATTTCACAATGTTAAGACTTACTAATGAGGTACTTTACCTCTTTTTCAGTCTAACTTTTCCTTCTTGAAATGACATTTGTAGCAATTTCCACGAACTTCTTTTTAATTACCAATATAAACTATCTGCGTTAACCTCTTTTGCTCCTAACTCTTTTATTTTTCAAACATCATTGTATAAATTATTCTACTTTCCCTTGCACTGTATAACGTTCACTCCCTTAGCATTAGAGTAAGTTCTTCTTCGAAAACATTGAAAGCAAATACAATTCTCGATTTGTATTCAATTTTTAAATTATCATAAGTTCTTGTTGTAAATTATTATACGTTTTGTTATTAAACTTTTGTAACTAATGATTGTCTTTCATTCCATAATATTCTATCACCTGGTATGTCAATACCTTTTAATTTTCCAGTCCATCTTCCTATGTAGTCCTACTAACTTGTTCGTCTATTTAACAGTGCGCTCGCACCCCAATTTATAAGCCATGTTCTAGGGTTTGCGAGCAATTACCAGAAATGCACTTAATATCTGTTGCTTTGTTTACATATTTACCTCCCCTGCAGGTTTCGTGACGATTTCCACAGGTCTGTTAATATCCTTTGTTAGAGCAAAGAATATACCTTCATCTGCTCCATGGGATTTTATCGGCTTGAACGGAACGGAACGGTTTATCTTCGTTTTAATTATTAAACTGTGCTTTTTTTAGATTGCATCCAATGTACTTCTTATATATCTACTTCTAAATAAGATATAAAAAGCAGACGAATCAACTCATTAAATTACGAAGTATCCAACTAGTGAATGCTCCATTTTGGAAAATTCTACATTACTGCTAGCAGATATTTCAGTGTAAGAAGTTAATTATTACAGATTTTTAGGCTATCAGAGCAGCTGTTTGGATACCTCTAAGCCTGCCAGCCAGTCCCCTCGTCAGACAAAGCGTGTTAAATTTTTAACCAGCCAGTTTTCATTTCACCTCGGTGACATGTTTATATGAGTGAATATTAAGTGCATCTTCTTCTCTCCAAACATATATCATACTTGTCACTTGTTGCTTTTGATCTGCGGGAAGAAAATTCTAGCTCTTAATCCCCTGTCAGAGAGGGTGTATTGTCTCACTGCCTGTCGGGTGAAACATTCGCTCTGGAAATTGCAGGGGACAAATTAGAATCCCATGAATAGACCGTTCTGGTAACCCACACGCTACTTCGTGTACAGTTGCAGTAGTAGTCGTAAGAAAGAAGAAGAAATGAGTAATTAATAGTATATTTTAATAATGGTTACCATTCTCCTAAGCTTTACTGTTGCCTTCAGCTGTCTCTTCTTTCTGAACTTTTTCACTAGTTCTTGGGGTCGGTATTTCGTAGGGATTTGACCCACTTTCAATAACAGATGACCTTAGTAACGTCAACCCTATGGATATGCAATCTACTCTATCATTGCTAATTTGCAAACGGTTGACGACGTCTGAAAATCTACTAAATAATTGCACTTTGCTGACACTACTCCCAAGAAACTGTTAACCAAAACTCTGCAATGCAATATGCCACTATTTGAACCATATTCTTTCTTAATCAGGATCTGTATCCCTATTTATGAGATGCCTTGATTTGAATGCTAGCTTCGAATCCTAATGCTGATGGTGACTACCTGTTGGGTGGTACTTTCTCGTGATATTTTCTAAGCCTGCTCGAATGCTGGAAGAAGGCGTTACATGAACTTCCTGGATACTTAACCAAATGCCAGGTAATTGCAGACATTATCTAGATTAAAAAATAGCACAGGTTATTAGACTCATCCTAAATACGCAAATTCACAGAGCTCATGACCGGAATTTTGAAATGGAATATGTTTGTAAACAAAATATATTCTTATACTTGGCCATTATTCTTCAAATTACTGGGTCAGCAGTTACTGTAGATTTTGCCCATGTTTGTTGTCTGTATTCCTCACCTCACGCCAATGCTATGTGGAGGGATGTATCCACTATGGCATGTTTCTGTGGTAGATGATAGTATTGTGTGTTGTGTGTGGATGAATCAATCAGTCTACACTGATGTGTTTTAGGGCTGTCGCCCAGATGGCAGATAACCTATTGTTTATCTAGTTTTTTAAATTATTTATCGCCGCCATAAGACCTATCTGTGTCGGTGCAACGTAAAGCCCCTAGCAAAAAAAAAAAAATTAAAAGAACTCGGAAGTTTATCAAACATATTGCTTGATAAATTTGTCCAATCCCTAATTCTGACTTCCGATAAACTAATTTTGCCCCGATATTTTTCTTGAATTCCAACATTAGCTTCATGCCATGAGTCTACCTTCAACAGTTCCATTTACGCTTATTCATCTACTTATGTCATCGCACGCCATCTCTCTACTGACAGCTTGGAACATCCCGCTTAGTCGAGCAGTTCGTCTCCTTACACACGAGTTTTCCCAGCCCACCATAGCCAAATGAGATTTGTAACCCTTGTTTACAACCTCATTAAAGTGAACCCAGGGAGATATTTCCTTGTATTAACATCTAGGTACTTACAGCGATCAACGTCAGGTACTTTCATCCCAACAACACAGTGTCCACCTCCTTGGTGTAACAGTTAGCACTATTGGCTGGCGTCTTCGGGAACCCTGGTTCGATTCCCGGTACTGCCAGTAATTTAACACTCACAGGAGGGCTGATGTGGAGGTTAAAATGGTATATGCAGATCAATTCCATTTGGGGGCTGTTCCTGAAAAGAGCTGTACCACCTCGGGATGAGATACTAATTGGCTGGCTCTATGGCTAAATGGTTAGCTATCGGTCCAGGGGTTCCCGGATTCGAGATTTTAAATTAATTCCAACGACTCGGAGCTCTGGGTGTGTGTGACGTCTTCAGCATTAGAATTCATCATATGTAAGGTTCCATCCTCACAGATGTGCAGGTTGCCTATACGGCGTCAATTCTACAGGAGATGACCATAGACTTCTTCAATCACCCCACGCTTCTTTACGTCGTTCAGCATCTGGTCAAGCTCTGCTGCCTTGGCCAACGGGGCGACGGAGTGGTTGACGAATAGAGATCGCGTAGCCGGTGTTAATGTGATGGGTCATCTTATCAGTACTCCCGTAGCCACCTCTTGTTATCGTGAAGAAGACTTGTAACTCCATGATTAGCCTCTTGACCACCTTGAACTCGTCTGCCTCTGGGTGTCTTCCGGCGCCTCTGGAACTTGTCGCCAGCCTCGCTAGTTTCAGGAGCTTCTCATACGACTCAAACGTTCGGATCACATGTTCCGGCGAGTTCTATACCCCTGGATAACCGTTGGTCCCGCGACGTCGCGATGTATTTGTACCGCACGGGCGACATGACAAGGTTAAGTCCTCGTTTGGAAGCATTCAGCCCGCTTTCCATTGCTCTAGTGGCGCCGTCACCACCAACTTACTTTAGGCCGGTATCATTTCCTCGTTGGTTAACGTTACGCGCTAACTTGGGGCGTGCTCAGGGGCGTCGGACTATAACTTCTTAACGACCCAGCCATAGCGCACATCGTCCCACGTCAATCGTCGCTTCGTAAGCCCGGAGAGCGTCATGTCCAAAGATGACCTTGTCGGTGATATCTGCAATGAACACTACGTCAATTTCGGTAGCGCTTCCTTCAGGACTGGGATGATGTCTCCTGAAGCTCTCCGTAGCACATAAGGATGGTTCGGCTCACTCTCAATCTGCTCCTTGACGATGTCTGTCCTAGCGATGGTGAGTGCCACCTGTGGCCTGTCTCCGAGCGACCCCTCCGTCTCCACTCTTCCTCTCAGTGACTATGTTCAGTGTGAAATTAGGGTATGGTAATGACGGCGCCGGCATCTTCCTATATTATTCGGCTCCCGCTCGTTACCGTGGGTTGGGGCTGCCACCTGTCAGCTGTCCTTCCTCAAATGGTCAAGCTCGCTACATTGCCAGTAACATCGGCGTCCCGACAGCGGCAGTGTCGCTCCAGTGGTGACGAGTGGATCTTACACTGATACCCTCACCGACGATGTGAAGTTTCAGTCATCTTTTCCACTTCCGCCCTCAGGAAGAAAGTGAGGGCGTCCTGAGCATCAGGTGTTCGCCGATTTCGGAGATGAAAAACCCACTACAAAGGTGTAGCCAGCTTCCTGCCAATATGCTATCTAACGCCTTATGGACCAGTTATTCTACCTCCGCGGCGAATTCCTGCAGATATTCTTCGGCGCGTTGTGTCCTCTACTTCGGCAAGATTTGGTAGACGTCTGCCGGCTTGTGGTCACCGTAGCGTCCCTCGAACGTCGTTACGATCTCTTCGTACACAGCGTCCGGTCGCTCGTCCATGCAACCCGACAATTCCTTGTACAGCCGTCTCCTCCACGGTCCAATCATTATGGCTGGTCATGATCTCGAGCTCGGTCCGGAACGTTATCCACGATGTACTCCCGTCGGAATGTGGTACTTTCGCGACGCTGGTTTCTCTGTCACCACTGCTAGGCCTCTGTCTTGCTTTTTAGTGCAGTCATTCCTCCCTGTAGATCACTCATTTCTTGCTTTGTATCTCAAACCCTGGACTCGATCTGAGGAACATGTTGAACTGTTTTTTCTACTATTTTAGTCACGTCCTGAATAATGTCACGTTTTAATTTTACCTCAAGAACATTTTTTTTGCTAGTTGCTTTACGTCGCACCGACACAGATAGGTCTTAGGCGACGACCTCAAGAACATGCACGCCCTCCACTAACTTGTACTATCCACCCTCAAGTTCGTTCAGTTAGGCTTTAAGTTCCTCCTGACTGAACTGACTGAATTTATCCTTTCTACCTTTAAGGATTACTTTCATTTCGTCCTGACTAACATTACATTCTACTTTAAGGATGTCCTGACTGGTTTTAAACTCCGTTTCAAGTTCTGTCTTAAGTTCACAAAGCTTATCAAAAAGTGTTTGCAAGCCTTGCCGATTACTCTAAAAAGGTCCTGGTACTGTAACAGGCCACCGATTATAACCCGCTTCTGATGACGCCAGTTGTTGCAGCACGTTATCCAATAGTTAGACAGTAGTTTACTTTCCAATAAATTTATTGACCTACTAGGGCCTATTTACAGTTAATCACAAATTCACTCGCGTTTGAGTTTTCTACTGACCGAGCTCGATATCTGCAGCTGATTAAGTGCGGCCAGTATCCAGTAATCGGGAGATAGTGGGTTCGAGCCCCACTGTCGGCAGCCCTGAAGACGGTTTTCCGTGGTTTCCCATTTTCACACCAGGCAAATGCCGGCACTGTAGCTTAATTAAAGCCACGGCCGCTTCCTTCCAATTCCTAGGCCTTTCTTATCCCTTCGTCGCCATAAGACCTATCTATGCCGGTGCGACGTAAAGCAGATGGCAAAGAAAAACGTTTTCTACTGAACACAGTTTTTCTCCACTAACACATATACACACTGGGGCGA
The DNA here is from genome assembly GCF_040414725.1 of Anabrus simplex. NCBI lineage: Eukaryota > Metazoa > Arthropoda > Insecta > Orthoptera > Tettigoniidae > Anabrus > Anabrus simplex. The sequence continues at coordinate 1,480,619,541 of NC_090265.1, read as the reverse complement.
TCTTCGATGAATGACTTGTCGCCGACTTGGGACCGTTTCCTACTGTTTTCCTTCACTCGTGATTGGCGTACTCGAGACTGACTCACCTGAGACTGACTCCAGCCTGATTAGTGTGCGCCAGTTGCGTTGTTCTTTTTTTTTAAATGAAGGTCTATGGAAGGTTTTTAAGTTGTTCAAACCTTTTAAGATAATTCTTTCATATGGACTTTTAGTGTGATTTTTCTAGAATATTCCTATAAATTTTATACTTCATTTTCAAGGCTAAAGAAGGTCCAATAGTGCCTAAACTGCTACCTTTTGTGTGATTTTACATAACATTTAATGTATTGATCAAGATGAACATTATATTTTTTATACTCTTGGTCTACAAGTCAATTCCTTTGTCTTCTGTCCGGACAAAAATATTTCACAGACTAGAAGTAGTTCTCACTTTCAGATTATTCCGGGCACATTGTTAATCAGCTTCCAGCTTCTTCTAGGAACTTTCTTATCGCGAGTCTAAGCAATTCACCGGCGCTATTGCTTTACTCGCTGCTGGCCCCGTCCATACTGTCTTAGACATAGAGTGCGCATAGCGCCACATTGTCCATGTTGCAGTGTAAAGCCAACATCACGATCAGCTGATCGGCGGTTTGTTCGAAGTAGGTTCTGAGAGGATATAAGGAGCAGTGTCAAAGAGTGACATTCGAAAAGCCCAAGAAATCGGATCATGAGAGGTACCCTGCTTGGCTGTTGTGGTTAAGCGTAAATTTCAATAGAAAACATGGATATAAATGGGTATTTATGACGGAAATCCTTAAAACCGAAAGGGGCCTCTGATAGGTATTTTTATAATTATTAACGCGAACGTTTTCTTGAGCCCTAGTTCTCATTCATTACTATGGAGCTCAGGGCTCAAGAAAAGGTTCGCGTGCTATACATGCTCGTGAGTAACACTCTAATTGTTTATTGTTAATTATTTATTATAATGTGAGGGACATAATTTTTTCCAACTGGCGCATGATATTCGAAGTAATAGCTGAAGTTAACCTTGAAAGTTGTCCGTAAAGAAGTATTGCCTAATTTTAAGTATTAATGCGACTGACATCTACCTTCAACACTTCATAACTTTAAAAACAGTTGTTAAATCCTGTATTTGCTGTGCATGATGTGCTTTTGATTGGAACAGGCCTAAAATCAAAGAATTGTCCAAGTGCTAGACACAAAGAGTGACATAGCCTACAGGACAATTGTGGAAAGAAAAGAACAGGAGATCATACTTCAATGAACCGTACGCCACCAACAGATCGCAACAATAATGAACTCTCAAGGGCAAAAGATAAACAGGTGACAAAAAAATTTCACTTAGAAGTCGGAAAAATTCACAATACAGTAGTGTCAACTGCAGCTAAATTGGCACTGGTTGTAGTACCTCTCTGTATATGAAGTAGGGGTATTTTATAATATGCGCTTCAACATAATAATAATAATAATAATAATAATAATAATAATAATAATAAAAATAATAATAATAATAATAAAAGAATGCATAAAACGTAATAAGGTAAAATTTCACTCCACTGCCACTTAATGAATTAGGCTTAGTTTAAATCCCTTTATAAACTAATGCACATGCCACACTTGAAATAGGCTTACAAATATGAGGTAACATCTGAAGAAAAAAAACATCCTGCTGGTAAAAGATGGGGTGCAAAATTAAAAATTGTTGGTACTAAATTTGACTTCGGTTTAACTTCCACATCAAATGCTTCATTATCAAAACATCACGATAAAAAATGCTTAAAGCATAATCTGAAATGCTTTCCAGGCAAGAAATTCTCCCTTCTTATTGCAACTACCCATTGCTTTTTCCTCGTCTCATCAGGAGGAAAACTGAAATCAATTAAACCACAATATTCAAAATTGCAGGACCCGGGAAACTGGAACAGTATCATTTACAATTAAAAAACACGTAATTGTACGTGTTCTAGGTAAATATTATCTTACCCGTCAAAAGAAATGCCAGATTCTTTGAAAGTTTCCTTGCATCCATACGCTAAGCAATAGTGCACCACCGCTTCATTAACAGCAGCTAAAAGTCACTTTTAATTGCATTGATCACTATTCCGGTCTATAACAGAATGTTCAGAACTCTCGCGCTACTCACCAGTCAGCTGATTGAGATCTTACCTTCAAGAATGTGACGTCATCAACCATCTATTCGATACGTGACGGAAGCATACTGTCAACGCTGCGCTCAAATATCGTCTCTCGCTGGTATTATTGCCGGCCTCCCTGCATTCGGCTTCCGTTGTCATAATGTCTTATAATTATAACTAAAAACGACCTATATTAGTGTTGAATCCATATTTTTGGACTACGGGAGAGATTTCAAGCAATCTTGGCGCATGTATGACTTACTATCAGAAGACAAACTGCGAGCAGGTATGGTAACCCTAGCACCCCTAGGGGTGGGGTGGAAGGGGCAGAGAAGTAAAAATAATCGAATATAGTGTCGAATCCATAGTCTTCGTGGTCGCCGAGAAGAATAGTGACACTCCGGACGTCGTTGAGGTCCATGATCAGCCCCCATCGGCATGGAGATTAGAAGAGGTGGAAAAGAAATTGTCCAAATTGACCGAAATTACGGATGTATGAGTGTTTCTTCCAGCATAGCCCTCATACAAAATTGGTACACATATACATACTATCTGAAAAAAAGCACTGTTGGGTAAAACAACCCTAACACTCCTAACGGAGCTAGTGAAATATAAAAATAAACGAAAATGACTGATATTAATGTCGAATACCATCGTTTACGAGGTCGTTGAGTTGAACTGTGACACTCTGGATGGTTAAGTCGTACATATGGGTGTATTTGGGTATGTTCGAGAATAGCTCTTAACGAATCTTGGTACACATATGAGTTACCATTTGGAAAAATGGTGTTAAATCATGAAGATGAAATATACCAACCCCAACTGGGAGGTGAGGAACGGTAGGGGATGGCATTTCAAAATAATGTCGAATCCATTGTTTATGTGTCGCTGAGACGAATTGTGACGCTCTGAATACGGTTTAAGCCCACGTTCAGCCTCCATTGAGACGGGAGGCTGAAAGTGGTTTAATAGTAAATAGTCTAAAATGACCGGGATTAGTGTTGAATCCACTGCTTTTGGGGTCGCAAGGCTGATTGGTGACAGTCTCAAAGGGAGTTGAAAGGATCAAATACTTCCCAGTCATTTCGAGCTTACACGAGGATAAAGTTTTATTCGAAAGTTAAATATGTAAAACTTGAAATCAAACACATCTAAATAACTCTAGAACTACGTAATAAATAGTAAAAATCAATATCCCAAAAAGGAATTCTATAAAAATTCACTTCACACATAACTAACTGTAATACTAATCTTAAAAGTTGTAACAGTCGTAGTCGATGGTTACATTTTTCACTCGATACCTCCATTTTTACTCGTCGTTGGGCAGCCTATTTAGACGAAATGGAGTCGCTCAGCGGATACCTCAGGGTTTTCTAATGGCAAGTAAGACATGTAATCTTACTATAGAATACGCTTAACGTGAGTTCAAGAGAATCCCAACTCACGGGTGACACCTACAGACACTCACGACATAATAGTATTGATCGTCGACAAATTTTATCTGAATCATTGACTGCGAGAGAACTTGCCATGATTAAATGGAATACTTAATTACTCAGTACCTCACTTAGCTATCAACTATCTTATGAACTAGACAGTAATGGAAGAATTCATGACACATGGAATTATAGAAAATAAATAAGGTATTTATTGATAAAATATTGAATTATTAAATTAGCATATTATGCGAGGCATTATTTTAAATTGCGTAAAATAAGTATGGATAATGAGTCAGCGCTGGCTCGTAAAAACGAAAATAATATCTAGTATTTAAATTATGAAGATCAGTTCCTTTGTGAAGTAAAAGTTAAGTATTTACACATTTACAATAGATCACTGGACATCTGAGGTCCACATTGCAGTTGAGACGTAAGTGTAACATCAACATCATTAACTTGTTGCGATAGTTCATTTCCTTTAGTCTGATTAAACAAGTCTCACTTAAACACAATGTTAAGCCGAAATGTATCTCACATCCACTAATAAGTTAAGTATGAATAAATCTGAGTAAAATCAAAACAGATCTGAGTAAATCCGAAGTCATGTTTTTGTTGCTACGTTCTCGTAGTGCATGTATAACTACTTACGAACTAAGGCATTCGTTCCCAGTGCCTGATAAATACGGCTCCTACTCTAGCCTTTCCCTAGCTGTAGTTCGTTAAAAATAAATGTACGTTCAAACGGAGAATATTAATCGATTGAGCTATCTAACTAATTTCAACATAATCCTTGGCTGTCATACACATGTCCTTTTAGGTTCAATGTCCCTTTGCTTCGTTATATTCCAATAACATTCAACTTCAATGCAAGTTACTTTATTCTTACACAATTACTATGGAAGCGCTATGCCGCGAGGTTCAGAAACATGCTCTCATATACATCGGTGTCGTAATGCATTTGGTTAAATACAGCTGTTCAAAGTATCGTAATATTCCGATGTTCATTATAAATCATCTACATTGACATACGATTACATCACGAGCATACATCTACAATAGTGAATCCTGTTCGTACCTTGGCTTGGGTCGCTCCAGCGGTGTGGGCAATCTTACGTAAATGAATCATAAAAATAACTTGTGTGGCATACCTTAACTTGCAGGTACTCGATGGTCCCTGCATCGTGAGAGTAAAAACTTCTCATATCACTATATATAACTCGAACCTTTCATCCAATTAGCATAATCGTATCCTTATTACAGCATCCATCTAATATATTAACATCGTAGCCTCAATAATCACTCATCGCGTTTTCAAAATTCACGACTACGTCAAAGTACCACACTGTTTCTTAATACAACATTTACAAGTCGCTGCTTCTCATAACCTACGAATGAGTTCAATGCCCTTACTATGAAGTAAACAATGCGTGATTCCATTTGTTTATTTCTACACCGCGCACAACCACTCGTGACGTCAACTTGTAACATTACCTCTATGAAATCTCTATGATCTTCCAGTATGTCATTATAATCAGCTGTTTCCACACTTCTCTTTCAAACCTCACGCTTCATACGAGTATTTTTGGTCGATATACATTGACGTATATATCCATTACATCATAAACTACTGGTATATTGCTAAACCATGTAACTACGAACTTAAATATCTCACACTTCGTTGGTAATCTTCACTTGCATTGCTTATGTATCGGTCTACAATTAGCCCATCGGCACATACCTAAGGTACATGTGTAGGCAAACCAAAAATTATGCGATAAAATATTGTGAATGACTTAGCTCGCTCATGGTTGTCCCTGGTCCAGCTGTTCCGTTCCCAAATGGATGTAGTTGGGTCTTCGGTTAGGTCATGGGTTGAACATCTGGTACATCATCCGCTTCTTCATTATGGAAATACTGTCTGGACTCCCGTCACCTTCCTCGTCATGGCTCGGTCGGATGGTTTCCCGTCGCCTTCTTCATCATGGCCCGGTCGTATGGTAAGATGCTCTGTTCCCAGGTTGGTCCATCATGTGTATTTAGCACATCATCCTCATGATCTTCTTGTCAGTCTCGAAATTGAAGATTATAATGCAGTGTACAGCCATTATACAATTCTTTTTTTTTTTGTTTTGACGTCTGTAATTCTTAATTTTATTTCTTTATTTTTTCTTCGTGGCTCTCCGTCGTATCCGCGATTTCGTTGGTGATGAATTCAGTGCGTCTATTCTCTGTCTGCACTTCTTGTAGATCTTGACGAAAACGTATTTTTTATCCTGTTTCAACCGTTGGAGATCTTTCTCTTCTTATATGTGATCCTTTGATTCTCCTAAAAGAATTATATCGGAGACGGTGATTGCGTCCTCTCTCTACGTTGTGAAAATTCAAGATGAAGTTTTTTAATAATCAAGTTTTTTTCTATTTTTTTAAAAACAATACAGTAGACCGTACACTGTCCGTTTTACCCTGAATACTTGACCATTCCATGACGTATATGACCCTCTGTGTCATTACAACAGGTGTCTATTCCTTGCATGCTATAGATTACATGGCCCATACCTTCAGTCGGCGCCATTTTGTAATCTGTCGCGGACATGTGAACGGGCACAAAGTATACATTCAAAATCCAACCGGACAACGCCGGGTACTTCAGCTGTACTTCAGCTAGTTCAAGTATAAATGTAACGCATACGAATATATATAATAAATAAAATATGCGAGGGGCGTTATTTTATTAAATAACATTTCCGCATATTTCCTCTGCAGTGCTGCTCAATGGCTTTCTTAATCTGTTGACATATACAACGTTGGAGACATTTATGTTGTATGGTCATCTTGCAGCGAGTGTTTAACATGTTCAGGACTGTGAGATACGGTCAGTGATTCATTTCTTGAATGCACGAAACTGTAAACCAAGTGATATTCATCGTCAAATATGTGAGATGTATGGTGAAATGGATTGAATGGTGAGGAAATATATTCGAATGTTCAGTGAAGGTCGTCAACATACGCATGGTCCCGCAGGTAGGTCGACCGTCCTTCACAGATATTTTGATGTGCGCGACTGAAGCATGAGTTCGGAAGGACAGACGGTACACAGTTTTGTCACACTCTCCGTTTTGGGTGAATTTAAAGTAAATTAAATTCCTTCCATTTAGAAAACGAGCGTAGAGAATTTTGTCCACATGATTAAAACACAATTCTCATTTATCCCAGTTTATTGAGGTTGGTACATGATAGAGTTGGTCGATTTTACGACCAGGTGCTCTTCCTGACGCAGAGGGATATATTCATTATTGCATTTTTGTGTTGTGAGTAGTAGTGCGGTGAGTTGTATGTCAATGAGGAGAAGTGTATTAATATGTACATAAAAACAGACGCCCCGAGCCAGATGAATTAACCATATGCAGCAAAAATCCGTGGCCCACCCGGGATCGAACCCGGGGCCTTCTGAACCGAAAACATGTACGCTGATAATTTAGCTAAGGAGCCGGACTATAAGTCAAACACACTACCAAGAAAAATTTCTAGTAAATATCTTGAATATTTTTGAATTAAGAGCACGTGTAAATTCGAAAATTGTGGGAAATGATCAACCAACATATGACAGAGTAGGACGTAGCATGTGGCATACACACACACACATACATACATACATACATACATACATACATACATACATACATACATACATACATACATACATACATACATATACACATACAAACAGAATTACAAACATATGTCAGATTGGGCTGTAGTATGTGACATATACAAGAGAAATACAAACATGTTAGAGTGGTATGTAGCATGTGAATACACAGAGAATTACAAAAATATGTCAGAGTGGTATTTAGCATGTGAATACACAGAGAATTACAAAAATATGTCAGAGTGGTATTTAGCATGTGAATACACAGAGAATTACAAGCATATGTCAGAGTGGCATTTAGTATGTGAGATACGGTACACACAGAATTACAAACATATGTCAGAGTGATATGTAGTATGTGACATGCACAGAGAATTATAAACATATCTCAGAGTGGTATTTAGCATGTGACATACGCAGAGAATTACAGATAAAATAACAGAATCGTATGTGACATACATGGAATTTACAAAAATACCCTTTGAAATAGTGAAGATAATTAATTTTTTAATCAGGTATAACTGTAGCATTTAGTGTTCATGGGGCAGAAAGAAATTGTATGCGTATCACTAGGACAGGTAGAACACCAACCAGTGTCATCAATGTAGAAAGATTGTCATTCAAGGGGGTTCAAGATTTCAAGTACTTTGATGTGAAAGTGTAACTGGGAAGAATAAATCCAAATTAGAATAAAGTATGACAGCTGGTGTTACTATAAATTTCAAAATTATGGTCCAGAAACAGAAATGTCAAAACAATTATCCTACCAGTGCTACTCTATAGTTTTGGGAATAGGGCCTTAACTAAGAAAAGCTGGCGATCACTCAATGGGTTTGAAAATAATATTTTCAGGAAAATCTTAGGAGCTCTAAAAGAAAAAAAAACACGTGGAAACTACGCAGCAATCGGGACATACGACCAACCTACAGGGACTCTGATATAACTGCCATAATCTTGAGAGAATGTCTGAGATGACTTGGAAATATTCTGAAAAATGGTGGCCCATTGCACCAGGACTTCACTGGACGACCGGGTGGGAAGAGACCGCTGCACAGACTAATACTCTGCAGGAGGAACAAACTGTACAGGATTCTCAGGATGTCAATGAAGAGAAAGGAGAAAGTTTGGGGCAGGAGAAAATATAGGATACTTGTGCGTGAGAATAAAATATTTTATATTTTAAACGGACATGATTATGTCCTATAAGAAAATACAAATAGAAAGATGCATTTTAAATCTGTTTATCTCCACGCTTAATTAGTCTCTCAAGGAAGTTGAGCATCATAATTATGCGCTGAGTGAATGGAACACGTAAGTAATTTAGAATTATAGCTAGGAAACGTAATACGATATAACTTCTAACAAACTGTGGCGTTAGTTGTCGTCTTGAAACTGTATTCAGTCTTTTAATAGCCCTTTCCGTCCGCCAACCATCACACTTACACACACCGACGGACAGTCTCCTGGGGAGCAATATCCTATTATCAATCTTGATGTAGCTGCATTTTTATTTTTGTAATTAACGAAGTGTACATCATTAAAAAATAGCTGAGAGAAGAATAGATCTATGCTGTGAGAAAAACAAGATTCCTGTCTAGTTAGCTGTTCGGTTCTATACCTCATCCACTGAACCGAGCGTTCAAACTTAATTCTTTTTCCCCGCCGGTCCATCAGCTCTCTTTCGAAAAGCAAGTTATTGAATGGATATGTGATTGGGGGCATGTCTCGTGCTGATGAGCCATTCTTCATTTCACGTGGAACAAGATATAAGGCTCCTCTTTTCATGCGAGATAATTACAAAAAGACGAAAAGAGCACTTTGCATTGTTCCTCTTGATAGTCCGTCCTGATGAATGGCGTGGCACATGAGGAGAGCAAATAGAGGAATGGCGATAACTCTTCCTTCAGTTATTAACGTTCAGCTCTAGCAGACGCTCAGTAGCGAACACAGCAGGGGATTGCATCTTATTACACACTACGGCTGCTTGGTTAACAAGAAGAGTGACCATCACATCATCTGATATTTCTACAAATATCTGGGTTATGCTGTTAAGTAGTTGTGTTGAGTACAAGCGACATTTGAGCTAGTTTTTCGAAGGAAAGTTTTAGAATCGATCTACCTATAAAAAGAAAATATTAACCAAAAGTTTATATCGTTGAAAAGTTATTTATATGTAAACTTTAACCCGTTTTTGCATTTCGAGAGAAAATAAGAATGAAGCATTTTAATGAGACAGAGAACATATTGTAAAATTATGTTTGAGAACATTATAATTTTAGAAAATATTTACAAGATATTTATGCACATCATCAAATAGTGTACAGGCTGTATTACGTCCGAAATTGGCTCCCTCACTTTACTGCTTATATCACATTCCAAACATCTACCTCGAGATAGTTATATTAATAATACACAAAGAAGTTCAACGTATCAGTCACTCCGTATGAGGTCACATATATAATTCATACTAGCTGCCGTGTCACTCACTGACGGAATATATTGATGAGGTAAGGGTTATTTGTGTAAGTATATTACTTCCACTGGAAACAATCACAAATTATTTCTGGAATTAAAAGATGTTAGCTTCAGTCATTTTCTGGTGCGAGGATATCCATGCTGGTCTAATTTGGATCAATGGAACTACCGAGACCAATTCACAATCCAACTCTAAACATTATAGCTGTAATAGTCGGTGAAACGTCAATACAATACCGGTTAAATCTAAAACAGCAACTCGTCATCTCCTGTCCTTCATGCTCATGCTTCTTCATCATTTGTCCCCTTAGTCTAACTTTCAAAGCACACCATATATTCCTATCTCATTTTGGCTTCACATTGTTTTTTTTTGAAACATGTTCATAATATAGGATTTTGTACAAAATGACATTTTATGATTTAGATGATCAAATTATTAACAATGTATCCTCGATCAATCAACATGTTCTTCATGGCAAAAGATAAAAGCAAGAGTTCCACAAGGGTCAATCCTGGCTCCTTCGCTATTTTCTGCCTTTATCAACGACCTAGCTAAACAAATGATACAGCTTAAACATCACGTTTATGTTGACATCGTTCAATAGTGTAGTCACTCGATATTCATACGGCGAACTTATATAATACCGTGCGCTCATTCCTTTTCTGAGAGACTGTAGAGACGAAATCCACGCAAACCCAACGGACCTGTCGATAGCAATCGAACAAATGAACGTGGATCCCGAATCCGTAACGAACTGGTCTTTTCGGTATGAACTCCTAAACTTGGACAAATCCCAGATCATAGTAATTGATCACCAAAGACTCATTTCGAATATCTACCTACAACTTCAAAATCAATTATTTCCCTTTTACCTGGGAGTAACACTTGACAAGCATCTCTTTTGGTCGCACCAGAGAATATCTGTGTGTAGACGAGCTTTCGCAGTGTTACACACACACTAAACAATGTACAATTTACTTTTGCAGCCAGTATAATGAAAAACTAGTCGAAATCTTCGTTCTCCCACTATTCGGCTGTTGTGGCATGGTTTAGAAAGACACGAAAACAGAACTGTGACATAAATTTTAACGCGCATAGAATGCCTATTTAAAAATTATGTCATTTGAAATTTCCTGATTAGATTATCAAATCTTACGCTGACCACGAATGGCTAAGCCTTGAAGACAGACGCACGTTACATACCTTAACTGCACTGCACTGACCCCAACCAGCCTTTCTGAATACCAACAGTAAACTTTTCTTTACTACTTGCGTCACGTCGCACCGACACAGATAGGTCTTATGCCGACGATGGTATAAGAAAGGCCTGGGAGTGGAAAGGAAACGGCCGTTCCTGATTTAAGATACCGCTCCAATATTTCCCTAGTGTGAAAATGGGAAACCATGGAAAGCCATCTTCAGGGCTGCCGACCGTGCGGTTCGGAACCACTATCTCTCGGATGCAAGCCCACAGTTGCGCGACCCTGACCGCACGGCCAACTCGCCCGGTCATCTCTAAACACCAGAGCGCTGAACACGACACTGGTTGCTATTTTGAAGCATAAATCCTCGACCTACAGCATTTCTTTCACTGGTCAAAAATTTAATTCCCAATAGGAAACTTATATCTGTTCTATTTGAGAATATTAAACTAATTTATTCAATTCCTTCACTTTCACAAGAGTCAAAGGGATATCAAACCCCACATGCTTGAAAGCGTGCTCAAAATTTCTCCATATGATGAACTCATAGAACGACAATACTACTAATTCTTCTTCTTTGTCTGCTTCTTATTATCGTACTATTATTATTATTATTATTATTATTATTATTATTATTATTATTATTATTATTATTATTATTATTATTATTATTATTATTATTATTATTATTACTGTCATTACAATTAGGTAGTAGTAGTAGCCAGTTATGGTTTTTCGTCTAAATAAAACTTACCCCAAGTGCTATTTTAAAAATATTTTTCACCCAGTTATGTATGGGTCGTAAAATATTTCTTAATGTGAAAAATGTTATATACTTTATTTGTATTATCAATTGTACTGTACTGTTTTCTAGATATTTTTTAGACGCTTACGGCCATTAGAGACCACAATAAGCAACATTTACACGTTTCTAGAAGCTTTGATTATGTTAGCAATGTCTTCAGGATTTAGTTTTCTTTTTCTTTCTTTTTTAATCCTTTCTGACCTGAACCTGAACCACTTATCACATGTGTTAGGTCTGCTATTGAGTACGGTAAAAATGTTCTTAGTCAACTGCTTGTCTTCCATTCTAAATAGGTGGCCATAAAACATGAGTCGTTGCTTCTTGATGGATTCCATCAGTCGTTCGGTTTTCTGATAAAGTTCCTCTCGTCCTTGCAACCTGTATTGTCCAGCCACGATCTTTGCGTCCATTATCTTTCGAAGGATCTTTTCCTTAAAATTCTCAGCTTCTCTCAGACCAGCATTTCCAGTAATTCGGAGGCATTCACATCCATAGAGACATTCGGGTTTAATCACCGTGTTGTAATGTGTGAGTTTAGCTTGCACTGAAATTGCCTTTTTTTTTTTTTTTTTACAGGTCGTGTGTTCTGCGAAACGCCGCGGCCATCCTATCTCGCCTACTGTTGTTAGCTTCTCTTTCATGAGATTCCATCTGCACAATCCCGCCGATATATTTGAAGCTGTTAACTCTTTCATTCTTACCGTACCTTGTCATAACTTATCTAGATTATTATTATTAATATTATTTTTGTTAATTACAGGCAGAACATTCCTGTCCATAACAGACGGATGGATGGCATTGTCACCGATCTCTTTGTACCTATCTTTGACGTGCAACCTGCCATATTTTACTCGCAAAGAAATGAGAGCTTAAATGCCATCATTACAAAGCCGTCTATGTATACTGCATTAGTAATCAACCCAAGACCTAACAAGAACAGGCACAACACCCAGGCGAACAGAGGTCGGCCGGCAGGTGATCTGGAACACGTGCTTTGACAAATGAAAGCCCACTTTCCTGGAGAACCATTGGATGTAAAATAAAATGCATATACGTTATTTTGCTGTCGTAGAAAAGTGAATTTTACGTACAAATGCTGGGACTTACTTGGTGATAGGACTAACCATTTACTCACTTGTTTTTATAGCAGACAAATAATGCACAAGTTATTTAAATGCCTACATATTAACAGCCGTCTTTTGGAAAAAGGTTGAATATTGGAAAATTAGAAAAAGGATTCTATTAGAATATCTGGATATCTGAATATCTAAGGTGTATCCATAACAAATTCCAGCTCAGAAACTTAGGTGGGTTGAATTGAATTTGAATTGAATTGAATTGAATTGAATTGAATTGAATTGAATTGAATTGAATTGAATTGAATTGAATTGAATTGAATTGAATTGAATTGAATTGAATTGAATTGAATTGAATTGAATTTGTTGATCGTGATTTACATGCCACTGAGGCTGAAAAGCCCCCTTATGTAGCGTCTTCTTATAATACAATACAGGTTTATGAACACTGTAACTACATTTTTATAATATTAAAGTATTAAACTAAACATGAAACTTAAAAAAAGTGAAAATACAGATACCAGATCCAGTAAGGTTAAGACATACATTATATAATAAGTAAGAAAGTAAATCATTAAGCCCTTCTGTTATTTTGGACTACATGGATTTATAGAATATAAAGCTAAAGCAGAGAAACAATTTTCTTCGAAGTATACATATTTCTGATTGTTCGACACAAGAATGCCTGATCTCAGCCTCTTGCGTACTCCTGCAGAAAGATAGATGTTAAGAACTGCTTTAGTTGGGTACAGTTAGTGTTATTTGCGAAACGGTGAAGATTAAAGACGTTAAAGATACGTGATGCAGTGCAAACAAAGGATTTGTTAAATTTAGTGGTACGATGAAGGGGATTTTGAAGGGTGGTTTTTGTAAACCTATTATCTCTGTTATGTACCGAATCCATAGATTTAAATGCATTATAAAGGTAGGATGGTGTCTTCAGTTTGAGAATTTTCTGCGTAGCAACAGCTACTGAGATTTCCCGACGTTCCCGGGTTTAAGAGAGAAATGAAGAGACACCATCTCATTTTCAACTATTAGGAGATTTTAAAATATCGCAGCTATTACAATTTCAGGTCAATATCTTGAAATGAAACGCAGAAGAATATACCCGTCGGTTAGTTCCAAACTTCTTATATTTAAATCATAAAACCGAGTCTAACCATCGTCACCTTGGTCTGTCACTACTTCTCTGTGCGTGTCAGTTGACACGTACTGCTATCTAGTTTATTCCTAACATAACCTTTATCTCTTCATTTCGAGTGCCCTACTGCCTTCTTTCCACCTGTTGCGCCACCGATCATTCTCACTATTTTCGTGTTAGTTACTTCTAACAGATGAATCATATATCCTTGTTCACCTAGCTTTCTCTTCCGTACAGTAAAGTTGGTCTGAAAGCAAAATGATGTAGAGATAGCATCATCCGATAATGTGGAAGCCTGGGTATATAAAACGAGAACCTAAATTATGTAACGTGTTTTTTAACGATTTAAATCAAGGTTCTTTTAAATTCTACAGGTATGTGCTTGGTATTCGAAAAATACATTTATCCAACCTTAATGCAATACGGTTCGAATTTCAAATTCGCATAGCGTTTTAATAAACTAAAAATACAACGAAAATCGTAAATTTTAACTTAATTTCTGCCACCTCCTTTAGTAACTTTGGAACTGAAGTGCACTTGAATTTGCCTTCTTAGAAATGTAAGTTGAATCAAGATAATTTACTAACGAATATTTCTGATGCAGAAAATGTCTATACAATTTAATTTACGTTGCACCGACAAAGAGAGGTTTTATGGAGACAGCGGGATAGGAAAGGGCTATGAGTGGGAAGTTAATCAATCAATATTAATTAAGATACAGCTCCAGCATTTACCTGGTGTGAAAATGGGAAACCACAAAAAACGATCTTCAGGGCTGCTGACAGTGAGGTTCGAACTCACTATCTCCCGAATGCAAGCTGATAGCTACCACTTTCTCGGTGATAAAACTTCCGTACAGGCCGATGTACTTTCATCACGCTCGGCAAACTACAGGCTATCTATATGTTGCCTTGCGCCTTCATATAAATCACAGTCTATCGACATGTCAGCTATCACCTTAATGTTAATCACAGACTATCAACATGTCAGCTATCAGCTTAATATCAATCGCAGACTATCAGTATATTGGATAACGTATTCCTGCCAATCACAAAACTGCCACTATGTCAGCTATAATCTTAATATCAATCACAGACTATCAAAATGTTGGCTGTCGCCATCCTGTCAATCACAGACTGCCACTATGTAACCTATCACACCTTAATATCAATCACAGACCATCAGTATATTAACTATCGCATTGCTGTCAATCACAGACTCTCAAAATGTCACTTATCACCTTAATATCAATCATAGACTATCAGTATGTTGCTATCGCATTCCTGTCAATCACAAACTATCAACATTCCTGCTATCACCTTAATTAGTAATGGGCAGAATCGAATATTTTCCTGAATCGATTACTTTGCATCCGATAACATTTAAGAGGCGGCCGGAGTCAGTTGTAGATTCACATTTTATTTCAAAATATCGCCACTAGTCTCGTTGCTGTCGACAGCTAACTCCACTGATAGTTACATCGCGGGTGCATAGATGTCAGTAAGACAGGCCAAGGCCGAGCGAGCGATTCCCCTCTCACCCTCCAGCGTCACATAGTCTGTCACCAGGAAGTTGTGATACAGTACTTGCACGGAGCTGATGGTGTTGACATTTGTACGGAATGCGAAACATTCCAGGAAATTATTGAGCATGGGTTAGTGCTGAGCAAAACAGTCAAAATAAGGTACTGTTTCCGACAAATATAAATGAAATGGCGTATGGCTTTTAGTGCCGGGAGTGTCCGAAGACAATTTCGGCTCGCCAGATGCAGGTCTTTTGATTTGACACCCGTAGGTGACCTGCGCGTCGTGATGAGGTTGAAATGATGATGGAGACGACACATACACCCAGCCCCCATGCTAGAGAGATTAACCAATTATGGTTAAAATTCCCAACCCTGTCGGGAATCGAAACCGGGACCCCTGTGACCAAAGGCCAGCACGCCGGACACTGTTTCCGATGTTGAAATGAAGTAGAGCATCAATCCCGTCCCCGCCTCACGTCTTTCCCTGTACCGGCCAGTCAGTGATACATAATTCGTATAATTCTATCCAATGAAAATACAAACTGATATAACAGAAGTTAATTCATTTACGAATTTTTTAGTCACACAGTGATACTTTGGACATACGATAAATATTGTAACGCGACCAAGAACGGAGTACAAAAAGAGCCTTACAAATTTATAACAGTTTTTTCCTCTTGGAAACAAACAGTTCTCAAATATATAAACAATGTATAAAACATCCCATTGCATACTGTGTTAAAATTTGAATTCGATCAAATAACTTGTTTTCGGAGACACAGAGGTGCCGGAATGTTGTCCCGCAAGAGTTATTTAACGTGTTGACCTTCCAATACCACCGCCCTGAGCCAGGATCGAACCTGCCAAGGGGCAGAAGGCCTGCGTTCCCGAGCCGTTGTGAGAGTTTCTTTGTCTTTACAAAGACGGATTTGAAGTCGTATGTTTTTGTATAGGTTTTAAGTAATAAATGTTACAGCATCTAAATATCCATTAGTTCTGTATTTCGTGACTTGAGTGGAGTGTAATTAGAGTAACTACTAAGCTCAAAAATATAGACCTACCACTTCATTCTAGAGGCGAGCGGCTGTGAGCTTGCATCCGGGAGATAGTAGGTTCGAATCCCACTATCGGCAGCCCTGAAAATGGTTTTCCGTGGTTTCCCATTTTCACACCAGGCAAATGCTGGGGCTGTACCTTAATTAAGGCCACGGCCGCTTCCTTCCAACTCCTAGGCCTTTCCTATCCCATCGTCGCCATAAGACCTATCTGTGTCGGTGCGACGTAAAGCCCATAGCAAAAAAAAAAAAAATTCATTCTCGCTCTCGGTGACGTCAGGCGCTTTAGCCAATAGCAACGCTGCTTACCGGAATGACCTATCTGACCTGTGAGTTATTCCAGTTACGTTGGATAACCCAATTTCCAAGAAATACAAGGACTGTAAACGACGGTTTTGTATACCTACCCGTTATGAAACTCGGAAACGGTGCTGGTAAAGAACGCAACAGCTGAGGGGCACTGCAACTTCCCTCTGTAGGTGGGGGGTAGTAAAATAACACCCACAGTATCCCCTGCCTGTCGTAAGAGGCGACTAAAGCGGGCCCCATAGGCTCTGAACTTGGGAGTCTGGGTTGGCGACCACATACCCCTTAGCCGAGTCCTAGCTTTATTTCCACTTACTTGTGCCGGGCTCCTCACGTTCATATATCCTTCTTCTTCAAATGACATCTCTTTTTTTTTTGCTAGTTGCTTTACGTCGCACAGACGCAGATAGGTCTTATGGCGACGATGGGATAGGAAAGGCCTATGAGTTGGAAGGAAGCGGCCGCGGCCTTAATTAAGGTACAGCCCCAGCATTTGCCTGGTGTGAAAATGGGAAACCACGTAAAACCATCTTCCGGGCTGATGACAGTGGGATTCGAACCCACTATCTCCGGGATGCAAGCTCACAGCCGCGCGCCTCTAACCGCACGGCCAGCTCGCCCAGTGTTAAAATTTTTAATAAAGTTTAATGTCTTATTACAAATCAAGCATTTTGCCATTCCATTGCACTCGGTAAAAAGACACGGCATATTAAAACACGACAAAATATAACGTGCTATTGAAAGGTCATACCACAACTAGCGAGTAACAAAGTTTGTCAGCGTGTCCACTGCCGCTTGTTATGAAGCAAGGGTGAGGAAGCGACTGGTAGCAGCTAGTGATGGGTAGCTCGTGAATGAGTCGTTCATAATGAACGCTTCACTCTTATGAAGTGTGAACTGACCACTCAATTTCAATGAACTGGTAGTTCAAACACTTCACAGTTCTCACACTTCACGTCATTCACAGTTCAAAAACTTCATATCATTCACAACTCATTCGATTTGTCTGTCGCTCGCTCACTCTCTCTCTTCTCTACCTACGTCATTCATTTCCTCCTTAAATACTCCCAGTCCCATCCTACCTGTCAATTGTGTTATTACACCATTAAAGATATATAGCCTACAAAGACAATGACAATCCGACAGAGTGAGCACAGCAGACATGCAAATAAAATGCTTGCCTTGAGAATCTGGAAGTAAAAAGTGCGCTGAATCTACAACCGAAAGAGTATCTTCCTTGCAGTAGTGTTCATATCATACACAACACTTAATTAATTAAACAAAACTGCACTTGGGGAATAGACTAATTAAATAATAAATCAAAATGAACGGACTTCTAGGTAACCATCCTCTATTAAAACTAATCAGAGAGAGAAAAAAACTGAAGGGATCCGACACTTCGAAAAATGAAGGTATCGGCCAAAGGAAGACAAAGGCCACGAAGGGCGTGAATTGAAGGACTCCCTAGGCCTCGAGTGCTCTAATAAAGTCGGGGTCGGAAAAGAATACGAGTTGACCAAGCAAGGTCGGATAGGGTAGATGAAAGTGAGGAGCCTGGCACAAGTAAGTGGAAGCAATGCCAGGACTCAGCTAAGGGCCCCGTAGTCGCCAACCCACGCTACAAAATTCGGAGCCCCTGGGGCCCCTTCTAGTCGCCTCTTACGACAGGCAGGCGGATACCGTGGGTGTTATTCTACCGCCCCCGCTCACAGGAGGATAACTATATGAAAGATTCATCAAGGTAGATAAATAGATATTTGTGGCAGTGGTAGTCATATTCATTCTATTTCGGATTGAATTTTAAGAGGAAAAAATATTATGATATGTGGAATAACGCTGGTAACCCTGGTGTTTTTCACGTGGCAGATAAAGACACTGTTGAGTGCATCATGCGAATAAGATGACCCCAGATTAAATGTATTTCCTTCGTTATATCTTTATCTTTTCCCTGTCCTTATCAACCATCGTCTAGATGTTGTAAGCAAGCAAGCTATTTGGTCCATAATTACATAGCTCTGCCATCTGTTGATAATATTATTAAGTATTATGAAGCTTTATTGAGTGAGTGAGATACCGTGAACGAAGTCGCTGCTGAACGACATACTCAGCAGCTTCATCAGGCTTGATTACTTCATGAACTACTTTATGAACGAACTACTTCATTTGAACGGTTCACAGTAAAGAGTGTGAATGAGTGAAGTAGTTCATAGGAATGAACTGGTTCGACCCATCGCTAATAGCACCTGAAGATCTCGCTCACCACATCCCTGCGTGGGTAAGAGCTAATCTGTCATCGTCCCTCTTCAAGGACAAGGCGCTGCGGCATCTGACGGAAACTGGCTGAACTACCAGCACTAGCATTCGGCCGACACTCGTAAGTCAATAAGCAGAGCTTTATTAAAATCACGATTAAATATATAAAGAATCCCTAATTTTGAAGTATGTTAAAGTAGCCCCTTAGAGAAAAAAATAAACTTCCCTACGGTATAGTTTGCTTCCAATTTGAACACCATCTTGACTTAAAACAAGTTTAGGAAAACCGCGGTTCAGAGCTCAATTTCATATGGAGATTCGTTATTTTAATTACCATTTTATAACTATATTTTCATTTCTTTTTGAAATGTTTTTGCATTAATGAAAAGTGTATCACAGACTACCGTGCGCTATAAGAACAAAATAATTTTACCTTGTTCCGTTTCCTTATAAAAACTCTTACAAACTTTTGACCCATGTTACAACAACTACTGAGCTGGTGGCCGGCCGTTCCAGCTCCGGCCGCCTCTTAAGAATCGAAACTTGCATTCGAAACCAAGCTCTCCAGCATTTACCTGGTGTGAAAATAGGAAACCACGAAAAACGATCTTCAAGGCTGCCGACAGTGAGGTTCGAACTCACTATCTCCCGAATGCAAACTGATAGGTACATGACCCAAAGCGCGCACCCACTTTCTCGGTGATAAAACTTCTGTACAGGCCGATGTACTTTCATCACGCTCGGCAAATTACAGACTAATTATGTTGGCTTGCGCCTTCATATAAATCACAGACTAGATCACAGTTACTCGAGTAACTGAAATGTAAGCGAACTTTGGACATCAAGAACAATTAGTGTCTAGGAAGCGCTTTAATAAAGGCTAGCTTTGTACGGTGCATATATTATTTGGCGAACATATACGAAATGTTAAATTGCAGTTGTTTTATAGAAATTTGATATTACGCCATTGGTTGTTGTCAAAATGTTTTTCATTTTCTCAATCCCTCTCTTCATTCTCTTATTACTCTACTGTGTATTTTCATTCATTCATTTATTATGTATGTATTACACAATTGCTTTAACCAACTTTTTACTTCACCGAGAGAGTGACCGAGTGGGCCGCGGCACGAAGCTGTCAGTTTGCATCCAGAGAGAGTGGGTTCGAATCCCACTGTCTTCCGGCCTGAAGATGGCTTTCTGTGGTTTCCCATTTTCACACCAGGAAAATGCTGAGACTGTACTGTATCTTAATTAAGGCCACGACCACTTCCTTCCTGCTCCTAGCCGTTTGTTATCCCATCGTCGCCATAAGATTATGCGTTCCGGTGCGACGTAAAGCAAATTCTGAAAATATAAAATTAAAAACTTTTTATTTCTCCTTAGAGGAAGTGTACATAAAGCAAACACTTGATTGTGAGTGATTTACTTTCAGACAGTGACCTATAACCATCATTACAACTTCATATTGGCGTACGAGCTCAATCAGTAAGATACTATTCGAGAACTCTGGTTCTTCCATCTCAGAGAAGCATTCGAATACATCAAGAACTTCTCGTTATTCCGTCTGAGAGAAGCATTCGAATACATCTTATGATATGCATTACTACCCCGGTCGGTAAAGTGGGTCTCGGCCCATAAGTGGCCACGGCTGGTCCAACAGCTTTGCACTCTGACCGGCCAACCGAGCAGAGGAGGGGTGGCCACGGCTCTACCGTGGCTCTACGCCTCTGTATTCGGTAGACGGGACAGAGCTGGAGCTCACGGCTGGCCCCAACCGTCGGCTGTCCTGAGAATGGTTTTCTGTGATTTCCATTACCCTGCCGGGACATTTCCTAATATAGGCCACGGCCGCCAACCCCCTCACCTTCTCCGAGCATCTCCTTCACCGTAACAAATCTCCCGGCCTGAGAGATGCTGTCACCGTCTAAGAAGCTCGCCTCCCCCTTTAGGAGAGGAATAAAAACATGTTTAGTAGTAGTCAAAGAGAATGGGTAGTAGTAGAAGTAGTAGTAGTAGTAGTAGTAGTAGTAGTAGTAGTAGTAGTAGTCTTTACTCCATCATGAATACAGAGGTAGTTCTGAGTTAGATCCAGAGATGTCCTCAATGTTCTCGAAAATTGCATAAAAGGAGACCAATGTGGTTTCGTTTTGGGATTATTAGCGAATACCTCGATCGGAAGTATTCGAATACTTTTATTAGGACTCGAGATATCTCTATAACTTGTAAGAATCGAATTATTCGACATTTTGGTCTCAAATACTCCCTGTTTGCACTGCATCACGTATCTTTAACGTCTTTAATCTTCACCGTTTCACAAATAACACTAACTGTACCCAACTAAAGCAGTTCTTAACATCTATCTTTCTGGAGGAGTACGCAAGAGTTGAAATCAGGCATTCTTGTGTCGAACAATCAGAAATATGTATATTTCGAAGAAGATTGTTTCTCTGCTTTAGCTTTATATTCTTTAAATCCATGTAGTCCAAAATAACAGAAGGGCTTAATGATTTATTTTCTTACTTATTATAGCTATAATGTATGTCTTAACCTCACTGGATTTGGTTTCATGTTTAGTTTAATACTTTAATATTATAAAAACGTAGTTACTGTGTTCATAAACCTATATTGTAATATAAGAAGACGCTACATAAAGGGGCTCTTCAGCCTCAGTGGCATGTAAATCATGATCAATAAATTCACTTCAATTCAATTCAATCACTAACCTTAATATCAATCACAGGCTATCAGTATGTTGGCTATCGTATTCCTGTCAATCACAGACTATCTACATGTCAGCTATCACCTTAATATCAATCACAGACTATCAATATGTTGGCTACCGCATTCCTGTCAATCACAGACAGCCAGTATGTCAGCTATCTCATTCATATCAATCCCAGGCTATCAATATGTTGGCTATCGCACTCCTGTCAATCACAGACTGCCAATATGTCAGCTATCACCTTAATATCAATCACAGACTATCAATATGTCGGCTACCGCCTTCATAGCAATAGACGCATATCAACGCTATGCTCACGTAACCATGGTACCAGGTCTAGGAGTAAACTATAAAGATATCATTCACAAATATTATATTTTAGGTCGAGTCCACCTGGTGGCCATGATTGTTCAGGCATCAAGTCTAGATATATGGTCTGACATCGTTGTAGTTAGCCTTTCGAGTCCCATAGGTAAAAAAAAAAAAAAAAAATGCTGGCCAGCAGGGTTGGATAATAATAATAATTTCGTGTGGCTATTTCTATCCGAGTGCAGCCCTTGTGAGGCAGACCCTCCGATGAGGGTGGGCGGCATCTGTCATGTGTAGGTAACTGCGTGTTATTGTGGTGGAGGATAGTGTTATGTGTGGTGTGTGAGTTGCAGGGATGTTGGGGACAGCACAAACACCCAGCCCCCGGGTCATTGGAATTGACCAATGAAGGTTAACATCCCCGACCCGGCCGAGAATCGAACCCGGGACCCTCTGAACCGAAGACCAGTACGCTGACCATTCAGCCAACGAGTCAGACAGCAGGGTTGGAGAGGTGGTGGTATACAATTTCTAATCACTAGATTGCGAGCCAAAGCCTGGATACAATTCCAAACCACTCTGCAGGATTCATTTGGAGAGAGGGAATATGACTCCGTTAATGGTGACGTGAAGATTTGAACAGACGCCTTGGTGCTATTCGACAGGAGTAGGCTATGTGCCTGCACCGGTTTTCACCCTCTCCCTTCCTACTACCATATATAACGTCATGCCATTCATTCACCTCATAACTTCTATTATGAAGTTCACGGCAGGAAGGGCAACCAGTCGTAAAACCTCGCTACGACGATTCATCTGACTTCATACACGATCCCGTAGAGAAACGGGAGAAGATATTTTAGGTCAATATTTTGAAATAAAAAGTAGTTAGCCATATGACGATCCCTCTGAGAATATTTGGGCAAATTTCATTAAACTGCACCCAGCGGTTAAGACGTGATGTCGTTTCGGAACGAAGACACACGTAATTTCAATTTTATATGACTAAAAATATATGGGATTGCTCACTGATACAATATAGCACACAATCAATTTTTTCTTTAAAATACATAAACAAACAAAAAAGGTTATTATTATTATTATTATTATTATTATTATCATTATTATTATTATTATTATTATTATTATTATTATTATTATTATTATTATTATTACATTTATTATTATTATTATTAAGAAGACAGTGCCTCCGTGGCTCAGGCGGCAGCGCGCCGGCCTCTCACCGATGAATTCCGTGGTTCAAATCCCGGTCACTCCATGTGAGATTTGTGCTGAACAAAGCGGAGTCGGGACAGGTTTTTCTCCGGGTACTCCAGTTTTTCCTGTCATCATTCATTCCAGCAATACTCTCCAATATCATTTCATTTCACCCGTCATTCTTTAATCATTTCTCCAGAAGAGTGTGACAGGCTTCGGCAGCCGGCACAATTCATATGCTCGCCGCTAGATGGGGGCTTCATGCATTCCATCCCTGACCCGGTCATTGACCGGAAACAGAGTGTGGATTTTCATTTAAATTATTATTATTATTAATATTATTATTATTATTATTATTATTATTATTATTATTATTATTATTATTATTATTATTATTATTATTATTAATTTCTTCTTACTTTATTATTGTATTTAGGAAGCAAAATATCCATTTATTTTGTATATTGTGTAGTACATTATTTATTTTATGTAAGATAGTACACTGGTGAATGAGTTGTATATTTTCATGTTACATGTGATGTGTAAGACAGGAAATGGCGTATCTAACTTTGCCAGTTACAGTAAAATAATTAATCTGCGTATATAACTGTATATCTATCTCTTTGAGTGAGAACTTGAGAAACGTAATTAAAAATCTAAAATCTGAAATTTCATAGTTATAATTCACTCAACTAAAACACTGTATTATCTAAAGCAAAGTATCGCATAACGTGTAATTTTTCTTTAATGTAAAAGTTAATGGAGATATAGGCCTATGAGAATTAATTTTTAGACCTTCTTTTAAACTTTTTTTTTTTTTTTTTTTGTTATTTGCTTTACGTCGCACCGACACAGATATGTCTTATGGCGACGATGGGGTAGGGAAGCCTAGGAATTGGAAGGAAGCGGCCGTGGCCTTAATTAAGGTACAGCCCCGGCATTTGTCTGGTGTGAAAATGGGAAACCACGGAAAACCATCTTCAGGGCTGCCGACATTGAGGCTCGAACTCACTATCTCCCGATTACTGGATATTGGCCGCACTTAATCTTTTAAACTAGCCGGTTCCAGTCAACGCATAAAGTTGGGTTCAGTCATTTTCAAGTAAAATCGCAAGCAGAACATAAAATTCAACTGAACCTATTGTTCATCAAATCTGAAATGACTAACTTTCAAAGGTTACAGAAGGGCAATTTTATACTCATTTTCTAGGAAGAATTTAATATTGTTTACCTGTGGTAATTTGTTTATGCATATAATTCAACATCGAAGTGTTTCCTAGAATTATTTGATGAGATACGTTCATACAGTTGTAAAATTAATAAAAATTCTCTTTAATAGATATGGAAAAGCACGCTATCAACAGTTAACTAAATGCTGTAGTTTATGAACAATATCAGTACCGAAAATAAAACTGTACTTGGGACATATTACTGTAGTTTTGGAGCGTATTTTATGAAAATGAATGTCTTTATATCTTATTTTGTTTTCATTTCCTTCAGATTGATTGCCTGTTAGTGTTCTATATGAATGTATTCCTAGCCAGTGTGGTTTGTTCTGCTTCTACATTTACTGCAAAGTATTAATTATAAGGTGTAGTGGCGACTCATGACAAAATTTTCAGGAGATTCACAACATTTTTATTCACGCCTCATATGTACCAAAGTAGAACACAAATCAGTACAAAATAACGTACTGAAATATTTTTACTAAAACAGTTCCTTGTACAGTTCCTTCCCTCTATAATTGAGGATGCAATTTTCTGAGAATAATCTGTGCGTGAACAAGAAAACTAAAATTATGACTGTCAAGCTGAGTGGCTCCGATGTTTGAAGCTCTGGTCTTCTGACCCCAACCTGGCAGGTTCGATCCAGACTCATTCCGGTGGTATTTGAATATACTCAAATACGTCTGCCTTATTATTATTATTATTATTATTATTATTATTATTATTATTATTATTATTATTATTATTAGTATTAGTATTAGTATTAGTATTAGTATTATATACATTCGTTTAGGACCCCTAAGGAGCACGTGGAACCATTAAATAGCACTGGTGTCCGACTCGTTGGCTGTACGGTCAGCGTACTGGCCTTCGTTTCAGACGGTCCTGGGTTCGATTCCCGGCTGGGTCGGGGATTTTAACCTTAATTGGTTAATTCCAGTGGCACGGGGGCTGAGTGTATGTGTTGTCTTCATCATCATTTCATCCTCATCACGACGCGCAGGTCGCCTACGGGAGTCTAGTAGAAAGACCTATACTTGGCGAGCCGAACCCGTCCTGGTATATCCCGGCACTAACAGCCATACGACATTTCATTTTCATAGCACTGGTATTCTTCATCTTTTGCTTCTTATCTTCCAAAAACTTCCTCATCCTTTCACTATGGATCTGCCGTCTTTCTTGTGTTCATGAGTTTTTCGAGTTTCAAGATTTTCTCAGATGGATTCTTGGGTGCAAATTTATGAGTGTTGATCTTTTGTCTGTATGTATACCTTGTGGTTGCCATTGGATCAACGTCGACTTCTCCGTGATCCTTTTGTGTATTTACTAGCCACCGAACTTTAGTTTGTCGGTTCCATTGATAATAAGAATTATTATTATTATTATTATTATTATTATTATTATTATTACTATTATTATTATTATTATTATTATTATTATTATTACTTTCCTCGTCTCTATTTTTAGTGGTCTGTGGGTATATGTAGTTATAAGGCTAGAGAAGTGGGAGATATTCCCGACTTTTGATCCAGATTGTACTACATCATCATAGCATTTCCTTAACATGAGAAATAAGCTTTAGAAAGCCCTTCACAAGGTCAGCCTAATTTTCAGAACTGGACCTCATTTACTGGAGAAGTCTATGCAACACAATCAAACACTATGCCAACACAGCCAGTTAAGTATTATACTCAAGAGAACTGGACTGTGCATTGCAAACCTTGAAGCCCGTACAGGAACTAATTTCCCCGTAAGTTCACCGTTACATAACCGCGATAATATCTTGCAAGGGAACAGTGTGAACAGTCTTAATTTCGAACGCTATTAGAGTTGCAAATTGTGAACACTAA
This sequence comes from Anabrus simplex, assembly GCF_040414725.1. Lineage (NCBI taxonomy): Eukaryota > Metazoa > Arthropoda > Insecta > Orthoptera > Tettigoniidae > Anabrus > Anabrus simplex. The sequence continues at coordinate 1,480,593,151 of NC_090265.1, read as the reverse complement.
TAATGTGACGCTTTGCTTATGTTAATTTATCTCGAGATGTGCTCGAGCTGAATGTTAAGAAGGCGGCGCTGTCTGTGACTGGAATCTTAAATTTCACTGGGTTCTCTAGATACTACAGAGCATAAGATAAATAAATCCTTATTCTGCAGAAGATCTTGGCCTTTTATGTATCACCAATTTGTAATTGTAACGAGCTTACATGAGTGTGATCTACACATACATCTGATTGAAAGTTCTCAAAATAAACCCCAAAGCAAGTGACTAAGCCTAATCTTCATGTTTTACGTTAAGGTTGGTCTTGTGATCACAAGCTTATGATCCTAAAAGTTTACGTTGAACTCCAAACAGTTGGCTTCAATTTTCCTTGGTACACTTGTGACTTAGTAGTAGGAGACAAACCTCGTAGAGGAAAGACACTACAAACACCCTTAAAAGCGGAGCTGAGTTATAAAAATATTCGAAAAGAGTGTCGAATACATATACAGGGTCGCTGAAATATATAGTGACACAACGGATTTTTTAAAGTGCCATTTCAGTCCCCTTTTGAGTGGGGGAGAGGGGGAGTTAGATATAAAAATAATGGAAAGTAGTGTCGAATCTATTGTACTCGGGGACCCTGAAATGTGTAGTGACACTCCAGACTGTTTATCCCTTACGGATGGGGGTCGAGGAAGGGGGATATTATCAAAATCGAATCCATAGTTTTCAGGTTTCGCTGAGATGAATAGTGACACTCCGAATTTTTGAAGTTTATAATTTATAATTTGTGAGACATAAAAATAATCAAAAATGGTGTCGAATCCATAGTTTTCAGGTTTCGCTGAGATGAATAGTGACACTCCGGAATTTTTATCCATTGGGGGTGAGTTTCGAGGGAGGGGAGATATAAAAGTAATCGAAAATGGTGTTAAATCGTGGTTCTCGGGGTCTCTGAGATGAACAGTGACACTCTGGATTATTTTCAGTCTACGTTCAGCCCCTTTTGACATAGTAGTGAGAAAAAGTGAAAAAATAAAATGACCAAAATGACCGAGATTATGGATGTATGTTTGTATTTTCTAGCATAGCTGACAACTAAATTTGGTACAAATATTACTTACTATTTGTGACAAATGCTGTTGGGGCAAAACACAGCAAGACCCCGAGGGGAGGGGGTGAAATTTACATATAAATCAAAACGACCGATATTAGTCTGGAACCATAGTTTTCAGGACTACTAGAGCGATTTAACCAAATTTGGTACACATATGACTCACTATCAGGAGACTAACCGCGTGAGGATAAGACACCCCCAGCACCCTTAGGAGGGGGTGGGGCGTGAGGTGTAAAATTCGGAAATAGTGTCGAATCCACAGTTGTCGGGATCGCTGAGATGAATAATGCTACCCCGGAAATTTTTAAAGTTCAAGTTCAGCCCCCGTTGGCACAGTGGATGAGAAAGGGGTAACAAAATAAAATAAAAACGGGATTATGGATGTACTAGCGTATTCTCCAGCATAGCTGTCAACTAAAAATGCGTTGTGGACGAGACCCCTAGAAACTTTAGAGGAAGTGGTGAAATGCAAATATAAATAAAAACAACCGATAACAGTGTCGAATCCATAGTTTTCAGGATTACTGGGGCGATTTGAACCAAACTTGATTCACTTATGATTTACTATCAGGAGATTAAACACTTAGGGGCAAGACACTCCTAGGGGTGGGGGTGTAGAATATAAAAATAATCGAAAATAGTGTCGAATCCATAATTTTCGAGGTCGCTGAAATGAATAATGACACTCCGGATGTCGTTTAAGTCTAAGTTGATCCCCAGTCGGTAGGGGCGTGAGAAAGGAGTGAAGAAAAAATGTCCAAATGATCGGGATTATGGATGTTTGTATGCATGTTCCAGCATAGGTGTCAACTAAACTTGGTAAAAATATTAACTACTATTTGGAAAAAAATACTGTGGGGGCAAGACACCCTTAGAAGCCGTACAGTAGGGGGAAAAATATAATTATAACTAAAAACGACCTATATTAGTGTTGAATCCATGCCTTTTTGGACTACGGGAGAGATTGCAAGCAAACTTGGCGCATATATGACTTACTATCAGAAGACAAACTGCGAGGAGATATGGTAACCCTAGCACCGCTAGGGGTGGGGTGGAAGGGGCTGAGTAAAAATAATCGAATATAGTGTCGAATCCATAGTCTTCGTGGTCACTGAAAAGAATAGTGACACTCCGGACGTCGTTGAAGTCCATGTTCAGCCCCCATCGGCATAGAGATGAGAAGAGGTGGAAAATAAATTGTCCAAATTGACCGAAATTACGGATGTATGAGTGTTTCTTCCAACATAGCCCTCATACAAAATTGGTACACATGTACAGACTATCTGAAAAAAGTACTGTTGGGTAAAACAACCCTAACACTCCTAACGGAGGTGGTGAAATATAAAAATAAACGAAAATGACTGATATTAATGTTTACGAGGTCGGTGAGTTGAACTGTGACACTCTGGATGGTTAAGTCGTACATATGGGTGTATTTGGGTATGTTCGAGAATAGCTCTCAACGAATCTTGGTACACATTTGACTTACCATCTGGAAAAATGGTGTTAAATCATGGAGATGAAACATACCAACCCCAACTGGGAGGTGGGGAACGGTAGGGGATGGCATTTCAAAATAATGTCGAATGCATTGTTTATGTGTCGCTGAGACGAATTGTGACGCTCTGAATACCGTTTAAGTCCACGTTCAGCCTCCATTGAGACGGGAGGCTGAAAGGGGTTTAATAGTAAATGGTCTAAAATGACCGAGATTAGTGTTGAATCCACTGCTTTCGGGGTCGCAAGGCTGATTGGTGACAGTCTCAAAGAGAGTTAATCAAGTGGAAGGTAAATAACCCCTGGCCATTATAAATTTGTATGAAGACCTTGCCTTAGCCGTAGCGTTGCCTTGTACATCACCGCCGACATCCGACATTGTATGACCGAGCTCGATAGCTGCAGTTCCTAAAGTGCGGCCAGTATCCAGTATTCGGGAGGTAGTGGGTTCGAACCCCACTTTCGGTAGACCTCAAAATGGTTGCCTATTTTCACATCAGGCAAATGCTGGGGCTGTACCTTAATTAAGACCACGGTCACTTCCTTTCCATTCCTAACCCTTTCCTGTCCCATCGTCGCCATAAGACCTATCTGTGTCGGTGCGAGTTAAAGCAACTTGTAAAAATGGCATTGCATGGAACGACAAAATTTTCTGCTCCTGCGCACGCCGAGGGTACTGCGCTCTTTAGAGAATACTTCAATTGGAATTCCCTGAACTATAATATGAATGAAAAAGGTCACCACTATTCTGCCATGAATCCATGTAATTGTTTTACCTGCTGTCACTGCAGGCGGACGTCTCTCTGTCAGATGTCATAATCGCAGACACAGCGAGCTGAATCACCTGCTACAAGTAAGAAATCACAGAGTCCATTAGGCACACTTGTGCTGTGCAACATATATTACAACATTCATGTTCTTGGCGAGTGAATAAATAATAACGAGAAGTGAAGAACTGAGCATTAACACGCTTGACCAGTAATTATAACTCATCTTAAACTCATAGCAGGGGTTCCAGTCACATTCCATAGAAAATGTAATGGAAGATTACATAGTCACTTGAACTCCAGTAAAGTTGTACAATAAATTAACTCCTCTAGTAAGTAAACACTGGAACCAATCAGTGAAATTAAACAACGTAAAGTGTAGAAATGTTGATTTGTGTGAAACTGCACAACATTGAAGAATTCCAATGCACAAATCAGTGAAGAAATAAAGTCTCAAATGTAATAATTTTAATTTATGCTGATACATTTCTTTTAGATGTAAGAAATATAAATATGTGCAAACAGAAAATGTATGAGTAAACGCTTACATTATATCTTTTACAATTGAATGCTAACTTAAATCCCATTCTTTTCAACTCACATCAATATCACAGCACTCAGTACTCAGTCGACAAGAAATGATGCGCTATCAAAACCATTGTACGATATTTGGATCATATAATAATAATAATAATAATAATAATAATAATAATAATAATAATAATAATAATAATAATAATAATAATAATAATAATAATAATAATAAATTATTGGCAATTATTAAGATACAAAAACTTTCTAGTGATCGTCATTGAAAGCAGAATTCTAGTGAAGCAAAGTAAGGGATGAACTCGAAGGTGAAATGGAGGTTTTTACAATTGACTTTACGTCGCACCGACACAGATAAGTCTTATGGAGACCATGGGATAGGAAAGGGATAGGAGTAAAAAGGAAGCGGCCGTAGTCTTAATTAAGGTACACCCCCAGCATTTGCCTGGTGGTAAAATGGGAAACCACGGAAAACCATCTTCAGGGCTGCCGACACCATGGTTCGAACCTACTATCACCCGAATGCAAGCTTACAGCTGCGCTCTCCTAACCGCACGGCCAACTCACTCGATGATTCAATTGTTCCCCAGTATATTGTTCACAATTTTGAAACTTTCAGAATATGACAAATGTAGGCATTGGAGCTTTTTTATGCATGAAGAATTATGCTGAATGTAACTTAAGTCAATCCTCATACTTGTGTCACAGGCAACTGTGTTTGCAGATTTAGTTGAGGCTGGCTTTTCAGAGTCTATGGCACGCAGAACGTTCTTAATAGAGACCCATGAAACAATGAAAGGGAATGTCCGAATTACGTCCTAAATAGATACGTATTTACACAGTAATCCGTTCCCTGGTTATGACACTGGTGTGCTATAATAACTGTGAGATGACATAAAAATATAGTGCCAAATTTTCAAAATACCGAGACATATTGCAAATTTATACAAGCATAATTTCAGAAAATGACATATTTAAAGAAAGACCAGGTCGTGACGACTCCAGAAAGGTGTCACTTAGCTCTGCTAAACGGAGCAGACTTTACAGGGAGGGGAAGAAACGTAAACACGAAGACGCTCCTCGGTCGCGTACCAGTGTTATCGACAATGTTTCGCCAGTGGATGTAGACTCGATATGAGCTCCAATGATGCGAAAATGGATTTCGACATTTCCATTCATAGAAAGCTTTCGCTTTTAAAAGAAACAGGCTACACCTTTCTTTGAAAACATATTTTATGTTTTACCTTTTTGTGATAATCTTACATTACAGGACTACTGTTGCTGTTCATGCGTATACTACCGAACATTTCGAGGGGCATAGAGGACACTTTCAACGAATCCGATTGTTGGAGCTTGATGTAAACTGGAGACAGAATTTCCATCGCTTTTTACACTCCTGTACATTGTTTGTGAGGAATGAAAAGCAGCTTCTCCGTGAGAAGAGATGTTCTTCTTTGTGCTGGTTCCTCTCTTGTTAACTGGACAATTCTCCGTGCAGAGTAGCAGCAATTCATCCTGCATCCGAGCTCAGTTAATTGTCAACTTACGTCACAATAGACCACCCCGATCATTTCAATTAGGTTCTCGTATTGAGCCCGTGTTACTTTCTCTGACAGGATACCCTTGAAGTGAGAATGAAGTCTGATCACAAAGCAAAACTATTACATGGTGCAAGATAGAGTATGGATCCGGCTTCAGTTTTCTGAGAACGGCATACTTGAATACAGATAACTGCACTAAATGCAATACCTCTGAATGCCGTAAAGATGTTATTGTCCTAGGTGAATATTATTTTTCAGCAAACTACTTCATAGATTCAAATCTGTCTTCTCGTTTACAATTTAGATATTATTCAACACTCCCGAATAAAGTATCCATGCACTCAACAGATAGGAAATATGCCACCTGGGTGACTGCCCTAAATGCAGATAAGTAGTGACTGAATGATTTTTCTCCTCCAGTGGCTCATAACAGTCTGATATGAAAACTACAAGATTATCTGTACTTGGTAGCGTTAAATAAAAGAAAAATGTGACTCAACCTAACAAAGAGAATAATAATAATAATAATAATAATAATAATAATAATAATAATAATAATGAATGCGGTAGTTCATAAGGAACTGCTATGGTTTTCTGAGATTCCGAGTTGCCGTAATTTTGTCCCACGGGAGTTACGTGCTGGTAAAAACCACCAACTCGAGGTTGGCATATTTGAACACCTTCAAATACTACCCCGCACTGAACCAGGATCGTATCCACCATTTTCAGATCAGACGGCTTCTACTGTCTGAATCTCTCAGAATGGCTATAATTTTTATAAATGAAAGATTTCCTTACGGAATGAACTACCGGATTTAGTGTGAAAAAGTATGGCTGTAAGAACAGTTTCATGAATCCAACGCGGGAGAAATGTTTGAAAATCTAGGATATTATGTTTGATTCGATACCGGTACGTAGTTACTTCAGATTCGGTGGTATAGGTAATACAGCAGGGCATCTCAAACGCCCAAATCTCACGCATGCAGACAGCGGCGCAGAGTTCCTGTGCACAGTGCATCGGTCCCGCTCGGCTCGGCTCGGACCAACGCTTCGTCTCTGGGCTACTCGGCTAAGCTCGGCTCAACTCGGCTCAACTCGGCTCAACTCGTCTCGGATTTGGAGCGCTACGGAGCAAGTGAGGATGAGGGAGACAGAGGGAGCGAGCGAGACAGGCGCGGGAAAGAGAGAGTCAGCGCTATTGCTCCAAATCGAGGAGTGGGGATCTGCACTCTGGTCAACCAAGCGAAGTCATCTTTTGCACCGTGCACAATGCAAGCACCAGGCGCATGCATCCTGAGAGGCCCTGTAATACAGCCTGTCTGTCAAGTCTTTATCCCGAAGTCTGGTGGAAACCAGAAAAAGCACCATCAAAGGTTATGTGATTATAGACAAACCGCAAAATGCGATGGCAGCACTATAATTAGACGTACGAGGCATGAAGAGCAGCGAGGTAGTTCGCTCACTGAGTCATAAATTATTATTTCAGCAAGGCCGGCCTTAAGATTAGCACCTTTTATAACTTCCAGAGACACTGGTCGAGCACTGAATGTCATTACTGAGTACCATTCACACCTCAGCAGCTATCATCCTGTCACAGCCATAAATGAGTCTAAGCTACATTTTGCTCTAGCCTGTGCCATGATATACTGTAGATGCAAAAAATATTGCATGCTTTCAGAACTACTAAGAGTCAGATATAATATAGTATAAAGTAAATAATTACATTTTCTTAGTCCGAATATAGAAATCATGAAATCAAGTTTAGAAGGAAGCTATCCTTAATTAGAAGTCTGGGCAAAACATGTCGAGATTAGATTAGGGGTTCACTACTTGTGGGATATGCGTCCCAACCACGGGGTTCCAGAGGTCTGGTACTTTTGACAAATTCCTCTCGGTCATCTCTGCAGTTCGACCTCCTTACCTAAATGTTTCTATTTTCTGACCTCGATAGTCAAATATCTGCAAGATTTAAAGAGCCTTTTATGCCTCTTCTCTTTGCTTAATTGATACCGGTATATAGGTCTACTATTTCTAGCGCCTGTAACTCTTATCTTTTCTCTCTGTGGTTGGGGTGGTAGAATAACACCCACGGTATCCCCTGCCTGTCGTAAGAGGCGACTAAAACGGGCCCCAGGGGCTCTCAACTTGGAAGCGTGGGTTGGTGAGGCCCTTAGCTGAGTTCTGGCATTGCTTCCACTTACTTGTGCCTGGCTCCTCACATTCATCTATCCTATCCGATCTCCCTTGGCCAACTCTTGTTCTTTTCTGACCCCGACGCTATTAGGTTTCCGAAGGCTAGGGAGTCGTTCATTTTCACCCCCTTCGTGGCCCTTGTCTTTCTTTGGCCGATACCTTCATTTCTCGAAGTGCCGGATCCCTTCCATTTTTTCTCTCTGATTAGTGTTATATCTGGGATGGTAGCCTACTTGTACTTCCTCTTAAAACAATAATCACCACCACCACCACTCTTATCTTTCCTGCTTCAGTGTTACGACTGGTTGATGAACTCGTGTTCTAAGGCATAACCTATACGAGTATTACTCGTTTGTATACTGTTTTTCTGTAGAGACAAATGTTGTCTGGTAGTTGCTGATTGCTCTGTACAACACATCATGTTTTACTCTCTGCATGAAAATATGTGGTAATGACTAATTTTCCTACGGTTAATTCAGATATGATTTTAGGTTTCTCCATCACATACTGATACTTCAGGAAATCCACTTTATTATTTGTTACGTAATTACCGTAAGTTTCAAGTCACATGTAACAGGGAACATTCTTTCTGTATGTGTAGTTCTGACATTGCAGTAATGGAAAAGTGACTTTTGGGACGGTGGAACTGCAGTATGGTGGCAGAATATTATTGGCCCTTAGTTAGATACACTGCTGGACATGAATACAAACAAGAACGATCAAACGTGTCGTTCTAAACGTCTCCTTTTGTCATGTACATGCCTTTGCAAGGTTCCTAATGTACCCTTCTCGGGATATGGGTGCAATACATTACTATATGCATCATTCATAAATAATAAAACATCTTGGTTTTAAAACAAACCCATAAATCGATAAAAGGATTTTCAAATCCTTATTCCCCATATCCATGACAAGTGAAATCACATAATTGTATTCAGAGCGCAAACAAAACGTTATAAGTGGTTGTACAATGTTATTTTGATATGATACGGTGATGGAACTACACCAAGTTTTGTGTAAGTAATCCGAGATAAAAACGAAGTATTAGGTCACACGGACAAAGTTACCATTTTATTTATATATATATTGAGATCATTAAAGAAATATCAAGAATGAGCACATGAAAGTAGCTCATGTAATGAGATCTGGCGTATCAATCTGCCTTGTCATGGACAATTCTTTGTGATTGGCCATGGATATCGCCCCGTCAGTCAACAAGTAATGAGATTCTATGGAAATGAATACCCACGAACAAGATTTCGCTAGAAGTTCCCTCCAATAGGATAGCTATTAACTTCGAGACCTTCATTCCATTAACGGCCACGTGAGGAAGAAAAATCACACTTAGAATATTCGACACGCCCAAATTAAGGGTGAAGATTAAAACCATATGAAGAGAGAAGAACTATATTCATTTTAGGCTATATTAATGAATACTAGAAAAGAGCGAGTTGGCTATACGAAATGGTTCGTGTAGCTCTAGTGTTGAATTCGGGAGATGATGGATTCGAACCCCATCGTCGGCTGACTTGAAAATAATATTCTTCCTTTCCTCATATTCACACCAGAAAAATAAATATTTATTCTCCGAGTATCGTACTACAGTTTGGTGTGTCAAATGCACTGAATTCAGCCTTAATGCATTAATATGTGTGTTCTCTTTCGAAGCTAATGCATGTAAGCCAATCGTATGAAAGTAATGTCATTTGATTAACGTACAGATTACCTCTATGTTTTAATGTGTATGTTAATTGTATATTTTTACAGATTATGCTTGTAAATGCCATACGATAATAATAATAATAATAATAATAATAATAATAATAATAATAATAATAATAATAATAATAATAATAACGTACAGATTTTCAGAGACGCCGGGTTACCGAAATTGTGTCCTGCAGGAGCCCCTTATCGTGCCGGAAGGCAATGACTCGAAGTTCTTGCGTTTTAACAATCTCAAATGCCTCAGACCTCACCTGAGATTTAACCCGACGTATTGGGAATAGAATGACTGTCGGTGACCGACTCCATGATATGATATGATATGATATGATATGATATGATATGATATGATATGATATGATATGATATGATATGATATGATATGATATGATATGATGTGATGTGATGTGATGTGATGTGATGTGATGTGATGTGATGTGATGTGATGTGATGTGATGTGATGTGATGTGATGTGATGTGATGTGATGTGATGTGATGTGATGTGATGTGATGTGATGTGATATGATATGATATGATATGATATGATATGATATGATATGATATGATATGATATGATATGATATGATATGATATGATATGATATGATATGATATGATATGATATGATATGATATGATATGATATGATATGATATGATATGATATGATATGATATGATATGATATGATATGATATGATATGATATGATATGATATGATATGATATGATATGATATGATATGATATGATATGATATGATATGATATGATATGATATGATATGATATGATATGATATGATATGATATGATATGATATGATATGATATGATATGATATGATATGATATGATATGATATGATATGATATGATATGATATGATACCGGTACACATGTGACGGTGCAAAGCAGCCACTCCTTTAATTTACGTAATTTAGTGGACTCTATTCTACAAGCATACATTGTATTTAATTAACATGCTAAGGAATAATATTATTTTATCATAACAAATATTTTGCCCTAACAATGGACTTACTGGCTTTGTTTATCATACTTTTAAGGAGCACCGGGACTGAGGCATATTTTATCGAATATGTCGATTTCGACATAATAGTGTGCCCCGGACCAATGCGGATCAATGAGCGGTATGATTTTCCATGTTTCGCCTTTTTTAAAGGCTCAGCGAGACATTTAATGCCTGCCGCACAGCCATTTAAATGCCTCTTTCTGTTCGGGCCACACAGAATATTGTCCTGTACACGCATTTATGCATTTTTCATCCGGTAATTATGAAACATGGATTTGAAATACCCTCTGTATGACTGACCCTGCAATGTGCTTTTATCTAGCGTTGGGTTTAGGCACCATTACTACGTGAAATATACAAATACTTCAAATGTTTGAACATAAATAAACATCGTTCTTTTTGCACTTAGATTCTATTTCATGAGTCATTTTATTTGCCTATAAAAATACCAGTAGATGTACTATTTATATTTCTGTAATATTGTTGATGACTACAGATTACCGTGCTGCATGGTTACTTCTATTTACAAACAAGTATTCGAGAGAGAGTTGAATCTATCTATTTTGGGAATTTATTGTGGTTGTGAAGTTTCTTGCAATTTGTATTGCTTTTTGTGAGTGTATCGCTTAGTGATTACAAAATCCATTTAGTCTCTTCCCACTGGCATAAGCCGAAATGCAAAAGCAAGAAGAAAAGAAAAAAAGGGCAATATTAAAAAATATGCATGATTTTAGAAAAATCTATTTTCTCTGTTTAACATTTTCAAACGTATAAAATGTACTACGTGCTACAGATCTGTTGCTTTTACCTTGTAAATTCATGTGCATGCTCCTTAATACTTTACAAACATATGTAATACTTTTAGTATCTTTGTCTTGTTTTAGCTTCAAACGATTATGATCTTGGAATGTTACATAAGCCCGACCGTTGGCTGACTCTGGAGCAATAGTCCGACACCACCACCGCCGCCACCACTAACACGTGGTTAAGTACAACACTGAGTAACGAATGTTTATTGTTGAACAATATCTATAAAAAACATCATATGGTTACTGAGCGCGGAAATATTTCAAACGATTTATGTAAACTTCTATACCATCAAAACTAGAGTATATATGAATGTTACCGAGAGAGTTGGCCGTGCGGTAACGGTTTCGCCTGTGAGCTGACAATCGGGAGATATTGGATTCGAATCCCACTGTCGGCAGCCCTGAAGATGGTTTTCAGTGGTTTCCCATTTTCACACCAGGTAAATGCCGGGGCGGTACCTTCATTAAGGACACGGCTGCTAACTTTCCAATCCCAGCCCTTTGCAATCCCTCAGTCCCCCAAAGCCTTCGATGTATCAGTGCGACGTTAAGCAAATACCAAAACGACTATATGTACAGTGATTTGTTTAAAAAGTGGCGCACTATTGGAAACATGAAAATGGCATTTTGAACGAGGGTCTTAACTGACGAAAGATTTGAAAATGTATGAGTCAGACTTCAAGTTAACCCTCGTAAACCGTCTTAGTCATTTAGAGCAGGAGTGTGGTGGTATCTCTCCCACATCAGTGTTGAGAGGGATTAATTTTTTTTTTTTTTAGTTTTGCGTAGTGCAAAAGTTAAATATTTCAGATTCTGTCGCTCTCGTGTTAAATTCTGCCGGCAGGTGCTACAATCCGTGGAAGACGGAAATTTGGATCCTTCGGATTTGATCATATCGGACGCAGATTGGTTTTACCTCCGTTCACAGAACACTTAACACTGGGACACGGAAAATTCCCACGGATACACGAGATACTTTATGACACGAAAAGAAGTGTTTGGTGTGCAATTAGAGGACGAAGAATAGTTGGATCCATATTTCTTTGTGAAACATTAACATCCGAACAATACCTGGACACCATTTTGCATCCCTTCTTTAACATATTGACTGAAGATGAGAGAGACTACGCCTAGTTTCAACAAGATACTGAACGTAATTCTGTGGCTTCAATTATAAATGTTTTTTGATCCGATAATTTGTAAAGAATTATAGTCAGCTCGTTCTCCAGATCTGAGTACGTGTTACTTTTATTTGGTGGGTAATTTAAGACAGAAAAAACTATCGAAAAAATCAACGTACAAAATGTGTTTTTGATCCGATAATTTGTAAAGAATTATAGCCAGCTCGTTCTCCAGATCTGAGTATATGTCACTTTTATTTGTGGGGTAATTTAAGACAGAAAAACTATCGAAAAAATCAACGTACAATTGAACCCTGGAAAACTAATTAGGAGAGTGATAACTGAAATAACAGAAGACGAATTACATCACGTGTCACAGAATTTCCTTTGAAGATGATAGGTCTGCATAAACGAAAATGAAAATAAATGTTGACAGTTGCTGCGCTGACATTAAGGTAAGAAAAAATAAAATAATTGCTAACTTTTCATTTCTTTCCTGCTTCTTATGATAATGAAACTGTTTCCTAACATTCTCTCTATTTGAACAGCTTGAAAAGAAAGGCGGCTGTGTCAGGCGGAAAGGGCCAGTAGGCTTCTGGCGGAATACAGCCTGGTCGACTCGCTTGAGTTCGCAATAAACTGTTGCTTGGTGGTCACGGTATGAGTAGCCTACATCAGCGTTACTCGCACAGAAGCTCCATGCCTCTACTCAGCACGATTTCAGGTGTAATCTTCGCAACTGAAAGACTGTGGAGAAGCGTAATAAGGAAATGAGGAGTGAGATAGTTTGCTGTTGCTTTCTTCGCTGTGCTGGAATGTGCTATTTCATACCACTCTACCAATCCCACTGAAGTGTATAAACCAATCGACCGTACAACGAACGCCGTTACCCGTTCATCCTAGGATCTGGCTCGGATGGAAATGATATTAAGGTGTCGCAAATACCAGTTTCACTTACATATTGTCAAAGACCAGACTGAGCCCAGTCGATGAAAGTAACAAGCTTGTTGCAGCCCATACCAGAAGACGCGCAGTAGTGTAGTATAATTATATATGAGTATCTCACAAACAAATTGAATTACAGGTACCAGCTCTCATCATCTTAAACAACGACGTCCAAGGTCAGGTTTTGTTCTCTTTGTAAAAGAGCGTGTGTCCTGTATTTTATGAAGCATTTATTTTATTTATTTTTTTGCTAGGGGCTTTACGTCGCACCGACACAGGTAGGTCTTATGGCGACGATGGGATAGGAAAGGGCTAGGAGTTGGAAGGAAGCGGCCGTGGCCTTAATTAAGGTACAGCCCCAGCATTTGCCTGGTGTGAAAATGGGAAACCACGGAAAACCATTTTCAGGGCTGCCGATAGTGGGATTCGAACCTACTATCTCCCGGATGCAAGCTCACAGCCGCGCGCCTCTACACGCACGGCCAACTCGCCCGGTATGAAGCCTTTAAAAAGCTGTCAAGGACTTAGATAATGACATAGTGACTATAGAAATATAATTAATTAGTGTGTTTGGTTAAATACTCACTTTCCAGTTTCAAGGGTGGAGGAGCGTAGGCCGGCAGAGTGGTTGGTAATTGGCATTACGAGAGCATGAACGCGGACCACATTCGATGCACTGAATCCAGCACTTACAGATTACAAATTCATTGCAGATATCTCTCCAAAATGAATCGGTGGTCCTCTAAAACTCTGCTAGTGTGTGGAGCAAATATTCGTTTATAGGAAGGCGAGTTAGGGATTGGAATAACTTACCAAGGGATATGTTCAATAAATTTCCTATTTCTTTGAAATATTTTAAGAAGCGGCTACGAAAACAAGAGGTAGGGAATCTGCCACCTGGGCGACTGCCCTAAATGCAGATTAGCAGTGATAGATTGTATTGGAAGCCGCGTAAAGTTTGATGTCGTTCATATATCCAAGATTTGTGATCTGTCACTTTTCTCGATTTCTAACAACCCTTCTGATTTCGAAATCCTTCCCATTATTATTATTATTATTATTATTATTATTATTATTAATATTATTATTATTGTGAACAAAGGGTATCCTAAATATTACCTAATAAGTAGAGTCATTTGAAATGTCTATTAAGGACTTAGAAAATTTGAAATGACTAGTAATATCATTAAGCTGCTGAGTACGTAGCGTCATGGGTTAAATGTTCACTTTCATAGCACAGAGATCGAACCGATAAAAGAACATTCGCATCGGTGATGTGTAAAACTACAAATTTCATTCACAAGGTGATCGCTCACAAATAAATTCCTTCTAGCAATATAATTATACTGTTCTTCCATTTTATAACTCTGATGAATTTTCGCAAATCGAACGCCGAAAGGCATCGAAATCTTTGATGGTCAGATGAACCAAATGATATTTATGATCGTTTATGATATTTTTGTGAAGCTTGTATTCAGCTGTCTTAGCCATAGGTATTACAACAGCTTGTATCACTTCCCCTGTGGAACAAACTGTTTACCACGTGAGTTATGGCCCAAGTTAATCCCTTGTGTACACCACGCAGGGCCGAGGTCGTCACGGCAGAGCTGGCACCAAAAGAACTGCTTAAGTTGCAGAATTCAAGCCGGCCTGGGGCCATAAATTATAGCGTTCAAACTGTTTGTTATGAGAAAGTGACCTAAATGGAAAACTATTATCATTTATGCGCGACGTATTGACTATGATAATGGCTTACCTCATGTAAATTTAATTTTGAGGATTACCATCACTTTAAAAGAACAATAGACAATAGACTCCATATAACTGGCAGTGCTTACATTATTATTTCATTTTTATTGTAAAACGCCATCAACAGATCTCTTCATGTCTTAACCAGCAGTCAGTTCCCAAAGTTTCCAAACAGAAGACAAGCGTATACTGCGTACCACATTCGGTAACCTGGTATCCAGATTTACCAAGCTCTCAGTGATTCATCTACTAAACCCTTATCACCAAGATAAGAACAGCCTGATCATCCCTGCACACATAACCAAATTGTATTCTCACTTCTCACTGGAACTTGACATCAAGAGAGTTGAGGAATATGGCGTTAAACTGATGTAGTCATTCAATAATTACTGTAGAACAGTGAGTATATTGTTACTATTGTTGTTACTGATACTTCCTCATAACTATTAGTAATATTACTTTATATTAATATTTTAATTTTAATTTATTTTTGATCTTCCCGATTCAAATGAACATTTTATTTTTCAGTGTATTTTATGGTTCATGTTTGGGGGTTACTGTAGTTACGTCCTAGTTCGTGAACCATGGGCAACGGCTGAGTGGCCTAGTAAGTGGTCCTGAGAGTCGGGATACCAGTTGCTATGGAATGGGAGTGGGCAACTCGGACATATTCTGAGTCCTGGCCCTCCTTGTGCTCAGGCGGCTAGGACTATACAATCCACCGGTGGTACATAACCCGTTAGAGGAGAGATCCTCACTTGGACTATGTGCAAGTAGGGCAGCATCCTGCTTCATGAATCGACCGAGCTCAGAGCATTTTAAGCAAGCCTCGGACCTATGGGAGTAACGGAGTCCCACTCCCATTTGACAGGCGAGGGACTCCTTGGAAACAACTTGGCGAACGAAATGGAATTCGATGGGGAGCTATCAGTATTAATGGCGCTTATGGAAGAAAGAAAGTAGAACTGGCTGAGTCAGCAAAGAGGATGCATCTGGATGTGCTAGGAGTAAGTGATATTCGGGTAAGGGGAGATAACGAGGAAGAGATAGGAAATTATAAAGTGTACTTGACGGGTGTTAGAAAGGGAAGGGCAGAGTCTGGGGTAGGGCTCTTTATCAGGAATACCATTGCACGGAACATAGTTTCTGTTAGGCACGTAAATGAGCGAATGATGTGGGTAGATTTGTCAGTTCGAGGAATTAGGACTAGAATTGTGTCCGTGTATTCACCATGTGAGGGTGCAGATGAGGATGAAGTTGACAAGTTTTATGAAGCATTGAGGGACATCGTAGTCAGGGTCAACAGCAAGGATAGAATAGTGCTAATGGGCGATTTCAATGCGAGAGTTGGGAATAGAACTGAAGGATACGAAAGGGTGATTGGTAAATGTGGGGAAGATATGGAAGCTAATGGGAATGGGAAGCGTTTGCTGGACTTCTGTGCTAGTATGGGTTTAGCTGTTACGAATACATTCTTCAAGCATAAGGCTATTCACCGCTACACATGGGAGGCTAGGGGAGGCTAGGGGTACCAGATCCATAATAGACTATATCTTAACAGACTTCGAATTCAGGAAATCTGTAGGAATGTACAAGTTTTCCGGGGATTTTTCGATGATACAGACCACCATCTGATCTGTAGTGAACTAAGTATCTCTAGGCCTAAGGTAGAGATAGTGAAATCTGTCTGCAAACGAATAAGGGTAGAAAATCTCCAGGACGAGGAAATTAGACGGAAATACATGGATATGATTAGTGAGAAGTTTCGAACAGTAGACAGTAAGCAGGTTCAGGATATAGAAAGTGAATGGGTGGCATACAGGGATGCTGTAGTAGAAACAGCAAGGGAATGCCTAGGAACAACTGTGTGTAAAGATGGGAAAAGGCGAACATCTTGGTGGAATGATGAAGTGAGAGCAGCTTGTAAACTTAAAAAGAAGGCTTATCATAAATGGCTCCAAACAAGGGCCGAGGCAGACAGGGAGTTGTATGTAGATGAAAGAAACAGAGCGAAACAAATAATTGTTGAATCCAAAAAGAAGTCACGGGAAGATTTTGGTAACAACCTGGAAAGACTAGGTCAAGCAGCAGGGAAACCTTTCTGGACAGTAATAAAGAATCTTAGGAAGGGAGGGAAAAAGGAAATGAACAGTGTTTTGAGTAATTCAGGTGAACTCATAATAGATCAGAGGGAATCACTGGAGAGGTGGAGGGAATATTTTGAACATCTTCTCAATGTAAAAAGAAATCATCCTGGTGGTGTTGTGAACAGCGAAGCTCAAGGGGAGGAGGAAAATGATTTTGGTGAAATTATGCTTGAGGAAATGGAAAGGATGGTAAATAAACTCCATTTTCATAAGGCAGCAGGAATAGATGAAATTAGACCTGAAATGGTGAAGTATAGTGGGAAGGCAGGGATGAAATGGCTTCATAGAGTAATAAAATTAGCGTGGGGAGTTGGTAAGGTACCTTCAGATTGGGCAAAAGCAGTAATTGCCCCTATCTATAAGCAAGGGAACAGGAAGGATTGCAACAACTATCGAGGTATCTCACTGATTAGTATACCAGGCAAAGTATTCACTGGCATCTTGGAAGGGAGGGTGCGATCAGTCGTTGAAAGGAAGTTGGATGAAAACCAGTGTGGTTTCAGACCACAGAGAGGCTGTCAGGATCAGATTTTTAGTATGCGCCAGGTAATTGAAAAATGCTACGAGAGGAATAGGCAGTTGTGTTTATGTTTCGTAGATCTAGAGAAAGCATATGACAGGGTACCGAGGGAAACGATGTTCGCCATACTGGGGGACTATGGAATTAAAGGCACATTATTAAAAGCAATCAAAGGCATTTATGTTAACAATTTGGCTTCAGTGAGAATTGATGGTAGAATGAGTTCTTGGTTCAGGGTACTTACAGGGGTTAGACAAGGCTGTAATCTTTCACCTTTGCTGTTTGTAGTTTACATGGATCATCTGCTGAAAGGTATAAAATGGCAGGGAGGGATTCAATTAGGTGGAAATGTAGTAAGCAGTCTGGCCTATGCTGACGACTTGGTCTTAATGGCAGATTGTGCCGAAAGCCTACAGTCTAATATCGTGGAACTTGAAAATAGGTGCAATGAGTATGGTATGAAAATTAGCCTCTCGAAGACTAAATTGATGTCAGTAGATAAGAAATTCAACAGAACTGAATGTCAGATTGGTGATACAAAGCTAGAACAGGTCGATAATTTCAAGTATTTAGGTTGTGTGTTCTCCCAGGATGGTAATATAGTAAGTGAGATTGAATCAAGGTGCCGTAAAGCTAATGCAGTGAGCTCGCAGCTGCGATCGACTGTATTCTGTAAGAAGGAAGTCAGCCCCCAGACGAAACTATCTTTACATCGGTCTGTTTTCAGACCTACTTTGCTTTACGGGAGCGAAAGCTGGGTGGACTCAGGATATCTTATTCATAAGTTAGAAGTAACAGACATGAAAGTAGCAAGAATGATTGCTGGTACAAATAGGTGGGAACAATGGCAGGAGGGTACTCGGAATGAGGAGATAAAAGCTAATTTAGGAATGAACTCGATGGATGAAGCTGTACGCATAAACCGGCTTCGGTGGTGGGGTCATGTGAGGCGAATGGAGGAGGATAGGTTACCTAGGAGAATAATGGACTCTGCTATGGAGGTTAAGAGAAGTAGAGGTAGACCAAGACGACGATGGTTAGACTCGATTTCTAACGATTTAAAGATAAGAGGTATAGAACTAAATGAGGCCACAACACTAGTTGCAAATCGAGGATTGTGGCGACATTTAGTAAATTCACAGAGGCTTGCAGACTTAACGCTGAAAGGCATATCAGTCTATAATGATAATGTATGCATGTATGTATGTATGTATGTATTTTATTGAGTGAAATGGTATACTACTGTATCATTTTTGTACGTAGTCTCCGTTACGTTCAATGCAAGTCCTCCAGCGCTTACCAAATCCATGCAATCCTCTAGGTCTAGAGAGAAAATCCTTGGTCGTCTGAGCAGCCACTCATGCATCGCCTTTTTCCTTCATCGTCAACCGAATGGAACGTTTTTCTTCCCAGTGCCTCCTCGAGTGGCCCAAACATGTCTTAACCACTGGGGACGAGGTCTGGTTAGTATGGCGGATGTGGAATACACTCAAAATACAGGTTCTGAATAGTCACAACTGTCAGTACGGGCAGTATGAGGCCGATCGTTGTCATATTACGGCTGTGACACACATTCATCACCAAACTGTATCGTATTCGTCGATGAATTTCAATAGGTTTCACACGTTGACTTTTCAGAAAACGAATAACCGCCCGTTGTTTTTTTTTTCTTGCACGTCTGAAGAAGTGGGGTGGCCAGTTTTACAAAGGTTTTTTGATGGTTTTTGCCTATCTGCTGCCTCCTATAGGTTATTCATTAAAGCCTTTGTAACAGTTCTGACAACGGACAGAATTTCGAATTTTTATTACACCTTTAAGGTTTTCATTTTACTCTACTTCGTAAGAAAAATGTACAAAATATAATTCCGCCAAACAAATCAAGGCAAATATATAGTCTACATAAATAAATAAATAAATAAATAAATAAATAAATAAATAAATAAATAAATAAATAAATAATTTAATAACAATCACGAATTAAATAGCACTTGGAATACAACAATTACACTTCAGACACTAAAATCTGCTAGTATTTCATAACTAAGCTAACACGGTGGCCGCTTTCCAGTCAGACATCTCTATATCTTGGACACTTCCTCGCGTTGGGAGAAACTTGGAATATAACAATTACACTCTAGCCACTAAAATCTGCCAATTGGCACTTCATAATGAAGTTAATACGATAGTCCCTTATTTCCAGCCAGATAACCTTCATCCACGACACTTCTCCTCACGTTGGAAACATTTCTATGGATGTACTGTACAATATCATTGTTGGCAACCGAAGTAGCATGCTGTAGATTAATTACTAACATTTATACTTCCCGTACATATGATCACGAAATCAACCGTCACGTAAAGCTAGAAGCTTCCCTAAATAAAATCCATCTGCGCTTTCAATAGTTCCATCTATACAGGTCATTAAGAGAAAACTCAGACTACAACGTGGATAAAAAGTAGCTTTATTTTCTATAAACATAAATGCAACTATTCTGTGGATAATTGTCTCGATTTAGTAGATAAATAACAAGATAAAATACACATGTATACATATGTATACTATGCCATAAAGCAGCGGGAATAGATTAGACCTGAAATGGTGAAATATGGAGGGAAGACAGGGATGAAATGACGTCACTCAATAATAATATCAGCATGGAATGAAGGTAGCTTCTTACTGGACGATAACAGTAATTGCACCTATCTATAAGCAAGTAAACAGGAAGGATTGGAACAACTATCGAGGTATTTCATTGATAAGTATATCAGGCAAAGTGATCACTGGCATTTTGGAAAGGAGGGTGAAATCAGTGGTTGAAAGTAAGTCGGATGAAATGATACGCAATGAAACGGAAAGAATTGCAAAAACTATCGAGGTATTTCATTAATAAGAAAAGCAGGCAAAATGTTTACTGGCATTTGGGAAAGGAGGGCGCAATCAGTTGTTGAAAGAAACTTGGATGAAATGCAGTGCGGTTTTAGACCACTTGTGTCTAAAATAGTTTTCTAGTGCATGCAAAGTAACTGAAATATGCTACGAGACGAATAGACAGTAATGTTTCTTAGATCTAGGGAAGGCATATAACAGAGTAGGTAATGAAGGAAAATATGTTAGCCGTTCTGAGTAGTTATGAGATCAGGGATAAATTATTACTGGCAATCAATGCCATTTATGCTGACAATTGGGAAGGAGTGATAATTGATGGTAGAATGAATTTTTGGTTCAGGGTAGTTACAGGGGTTACACAAGGTGTAATATCTAATCTACATTGTTCGTATTTTACCTGGACCAGCTACTAAAGGGTATAAAATGGCGGGAAGGGATTCAGTTAGATGGAACTGTGGTAAGGAGTTTGTCCTATGCCGATCACTTAGTCTTAATGGTATAACATCCAGGTCGTTACAGATATCTGAAGTATTTTATAGTGTGTACAATTTAAATTGCTGCTGGATATCACTTAATATCAAGTTATATGTATTGAACCCTTTAAGGTCCTTCGTAGGATACTTACCTTCCTTACCTATATGCAAATCGGCATGATAAATCAATACTGATCTGCAATGATAACTTTTTCTTGGGTCGTCTATGGGTTCTTCGTCACTTGCTTAGGTAAGAGGCGGGTTTCAGTAATTTAAATTGTTTCCTACAATGAGAGGTCTCCAGTTAAAGGAAATGGATATTTTATTTATCATAACATTGAAATCGAAGAAACTTGTGATATTTTTTCACCCTTAAACAACGCTCAGTCGTGTCCGTACAAAAAAATAACGATGATGCGAGACACTGGCTTGGTAGACCTTAATTCAATTGCCTCAGGAGCATGCTTACTAGAAACCACCGTCTTAATTTAAGAATGAAATAAAGAAAGGCTGGAGATCCCTAGCATCGGTTTCCATGGGACACTGCATGTACCACCATAATAATTTGTGATGATCCAGCCCGTAACACGAGCTCTGGAATCTTAGTATAATTAACGCAGTCCAATCTGTATGTGCCACACAGTCGTTGTATGGCATGGAACCTTAATTGAATCGATGTGACCTGTGACTATGTCACGGACTGACATCTAACTTAATGATTTACTTGAAAGTCATTGTGTATGATGAGCGCAAGGAAAATGATGCTATAATGGCAGGTGGACCTAATTTAATTCACTGAGATTGATGACCCCACGACCATCCAAACTTCTAAGCTGAAGGCTGAACACAATTAAGTTACAGTAGTTTATGATCAAGGTTTCCACATTAATAAATCCCCAGCACATCTGATGCTCAACAAATCAAAATCAAAATAACAACAACGACAACAGAAAACGCTCACAACACTTGTAGCAGTAATGTCCTTTGCCATCGGACATGTCCCCTTAATCTTTAAGTTAATAAGTTGAAATTTCGCAGCAAGTAACTAAGATTTCGAGAATACATTTTCAAGTTAGTCACTTGGTTTAAGCTAATTCTCAAAATACTATTCCACTGAATTTAACAAATTAATAAATAAAGTAAGCTCATAATCCTAATTAACAACAAATTTTATCTATCCCGGACGAATGGTTTCTTTAAATTCCCTAACTACACTGACTGACAGAGCAAATGCAACACCAAGAAGGAGTGGTCAGAACTTTATGCCAATTGCAAGGTAGACTGACGTCACTGAGGTATGCTCATGATGTGAAATGCGCCGCTGTGCTGCGCACGTAGCGAACGATAAATGGGACACGGCGTTGGCGAATGGCCCACTTCGTACCGTGATTTCTCAGCCGACAGTCATTGTAGAACGTGTTGTCGTGTGCCACAGGACACGTGTATAGCTAAGAATGCCAGGCCGCCGTCAACGGAGGCATTTCCAGCAGACAGACGACTTTACGAGGGGTATGGTGATCGGGCTGAGAAGGGCAGCTTGGTCGCTTCGTCAAATCGCAGCCGATACCCATAGGGATGTGTCCACGGTGCAGCGCCTGTGGCGAAGATGGTTGGCGCAGAGACATGTGGCACGTGCGAGGGGTCCAGGCGCACCCCGAGTGACGTCAGCACGCGAGGATCGGCGCATCCGCCGCCAAGCGGTGGCAGCCCCGCACGCCACGTCAACCGCCATTCTTCAGCATGTGCAAGACACCCTGGCTGTTCCAATATCGACCAGAACAATTTCCCGTCGATTGGTTGAAGGAGGGCTGCACTCCCGGCGTCCGCTCAGAAGACTACCATTGACTCCACAGCATAGACGTGCACGCCTGGCATGGTGCCGGGCTAGAGCGACTTGGATGAGGGAATGGCGGAACGTCGTGTTCTCCGATGAGTCACGCTTCTGTTCTGTCAGTGATAGGCACCGCAGACGAGTGTGGCGTCGGCGTGGAGAAAGGTCAAATCCGGCAGTAACTGTGGAGCGCCCTACCGCTAGACAACGCGGCATCATGGTTTGGGGCGCTATTGCGTATGATTCCACGTCACCTCTAGTGCGTATTCAAGGCACGTTAAATGCCCACCGCTACGTGCAACATGTGCTGCGGCCGGTGGCACTCCCGTACCTTCAGGGGCTGCCCAATGCTCTGTTTCAGCAGGATAATGCCCGCTCACACACTGCTCGCATCTCCCAACAGGCTCTACGAGGTGTACAGATGCTTCCGTGGCCAGCGTCCTCTCCGGATCTCTCACCAATCGAACACGTGTGGGATCTCATTGGACGCCGTTTGCAAACTCTGCCCCAGCCTCGTACGGACGACCAACTGTGGCAAATGGTTGACAGACAATGGAGAACCATCCCTCAGGACACCATCCGCAATCTTATTGACTCTGTACCTCGACGTGTTTCTGCGTGCATCGCCGCTCGCGGTGGTCCTACATCCTACTGAGTCGATGCCGTGCGCATTGTGTAACCTGCATATCGGTTTGAAATAAACTTCAATTATTCGTCCGTGCCGTCTCTGTTTTTTCCCCAACTTTCATCCCTTTCGAACCACTCCTTCTGGGTGTTGCATTTGCTCTGTCAGTCAGTGTATTACGTTTGGTTATCATTCGGACCTGTTTATCACAAACATTCCCTTTGTCGAAAATATTGATCTAATATTGTTTATGCTCTACGTTTTCTTCACCGCAGCTTAAAAGCGGAATACATTGTCATAATTACCAGTACCATTTATTTATTTTATGACTTCACTCAACAAGTTTACATTATAAACACTAATAATCATTAAGAAACTAGTTTGGATAATCTTAATCTTACAACCTATAATCTACTTCCTAAACACAACGCAAAATAAAACAACTCATGTCAAATCGCTTATAACACCTACGGGTTATCCCTTGGACTAATTCTGACGCCTCCTTCTATATAATTTCAGATCGATGAGACTCAAGTGTCGTAACGCATCTCACCCAACGCTAGGGTGAATGGACTGCTGCACCCCAACATGCTCCACAAGCAAGACGTAATATCACAAGAACCTACATTTGTGCCTTGGAAACCAACAACAACACAACACAATCATCCATCACGAACTCTATGGATTTAGAGCTACCGTGACATTCAAATAAAACAACAGCAAAACTTTGTACAACCCTCAACACCAA
Organism: Anabrus simplex; assembly: GCF_040414725.1. Classification (NCBI taxonomy): domain Eukaryota; kingdom Metazoa; phylum Arthropoda; class Insecta; order Orthoptera; family Tettigoniidae; genus Anabrus; species Anabrus simplex. Next base: position 1,480,568,910 of record NC_090265.1, on the reverse strand, counting down.
ACAACACCACTACCGATTCTCAAATTTTGACATCTCTCAAAATTGTTATATTCAACATAACGTATCATCGTGTCATTTCCGTCGGTTCGATGATGAATTCAAGTCTCTACTAAAACGGATCTCTTCTGAAATAACAAAATCTAATTACAAACATCTACTACAAATGACAAATCTCAGTTACAGTTTATTTCTAACAATAAACTGGCTCGACCGCCTAACAGCTGGTTTGAATAAACGGAAACACGACCCTTCCTCGATATCTTTTAACAAAACACATATGTTATATTGTCCTGCATCAAATGAAAATTTCGCCTCGCTGGCAATTCGCACGAAATATAATTCCTGACCCACATAGATTATGCGAAAAGATTTAATGTAAAACGTCACTTGAAATACTGTAGTCTTATCCATCACGGTCCTACGGTTTCACGTGGAATCCTAACTATGGACTGACCCTATTCCCATATCATTACATTACACAAAATAAATCCTCGGGTTCCCTTCAATGAAATTCCCGGCATAAAACCTCTTCAATTATCTTACAAGAAAGAACTAACGTTAATTTTAGATGGGTAACCACGGAAGTAATAATTTGATGTATCAGGATCTATGTTGTATGGTGTGGCGATTTATTGGTACGACGCAATTAATCAGATTTTCCAACGTAGTAATTGGTAACATACATATTGTTGCCAGTCCGGGGTGCGAGAGCGGGTCCACCACCATGGTTGACTGTGCTGAAAGCGTGCAATCAAATATCTTGGAACTAGAAAAGTGAAGCAGTACTTATGATATGAAAATAAGTATTTCTGAGGTTAAGGTGATGTCAGTTGGCATGAAATCTACGAGAATTTAATGTCAGGTCAGGAATACAAAATTGGAACAGGTAAATCGTTTCAATTTTTCAGGATGTGTATTCTCCCAGGATGGCATTTAACCCTCAACTGGTGACGTATTCCGGAAGGAACATAACTGGTGACATGGTGTCTGAGAGACGTCTATAATTTGAGCATTTTTAATGGAATCACATTTCATTACGGCGAGGTTTATTCATTTTATAATGAAAAGGCATATCTTGACGAATGGTTTAACACATTTTATTACCAACTCCATTGCACCAAAAATTTTAAAAAATTCTGAATCCAAGTGTATGTCACTTTATGAAGAAGAAATCTAGGTTTCAACTTAGATTGCATCATCGTCGCTCATATGCATACGAATGGCTCAAAAACTACTTTCCTACACAGACTGAAACATAATCATTTCAGAAAACTTAAGTTTATCACACATTCACTGAAACTACAAAAACCTGTAATGCACTAATTTTTGCACTTTCAAAATACTCAAAAATATTACAAATATTCGTAATTTGTCTTATTTGATTTCTTTTTCGTCCAATACACACCCGAATCACATATTATATTCGTTTGCATGTTTTCACTAATCTCAAGAAAATACATGTAGGGTCTATCTTTTTCTGAACCCTTTGGAGCAAAAGAGGCCTAAGTGTTCAAATTAAGAAGTAATCAAAAGACATGTAGGTTCTTTAGCGGACCATTTATAACGGTTTTTTTACCATAGTAATAATGCTGTTCTGTGCATTCTTGATCTTCACCTTCACTACCTGTGCCTTCTTCTTCCGAGTCAGTACAATGATCACTTTCAATAGCAAAGTTACTGTCCACACCATTTTCAACATCACTAAATTCTGTATCTAACCACTGTGCTACCTGATCTTCGAACCCAGGACCTTCAGGCCTTATAGGTCGAGATGGACCAGCACGGTCTGCCATTGTTGAATTACGAACAAAAATTAAAAAGCAATGAGTTCACTTCGTATAACTTAAGAATCCACACATTAAAATGTTACACAACTGGTGACGTGGTGTCTACGAAGCCACTTGGAAACTTGTCTACACTTTGAGGAGAAAACGATAATACTGAAGGCGAATCTCTAATGATGAAACGTTTGTTGACAGAGAGATATAAAGGTACTGCAAACCAAAAGTCTCACTTCCGATTGTGTGCTTAGGGGTGTACATGTATCTCCTACAAGGAGTCTGTCAGACACCACGTCACCAGTTGAGGGTTAAGTGACGCTGAATCAAGGTGAAGCTAATGCAGCGTGTTCGCATTTTATAACATAACAGTTTACGCGAATTATACTTTTAAGTATCTTTTCCACATACCACCTCAAACCCCTCCCCTCCTTTCACTTGCAGCACCTAGAGAAATAACTTTTAGGACCTCATAGGAACATAGATTAAGCTTTTAATGTGTATACTATCCAAATGTTTTCATCTAAGTTATTTAGATACAGCTGAAGATAAACACTAAGTGGTCGAAACATGTCCTGTGTTTGTTAACATCTTTATAATTCTGCCAAAGGCAAGAAATAAAGTATCGATTAGGTGGTATTTTAAATTAATTTGTTGATCATTAAAGTAGTTTACAAGTTCAGCATTCTTTAGTATCATATTCCTATGGACGAATCCATTCAATCAACGTCTTTCTTTCATTCTTGCTTTTACTATCAAACCACTGTTCTTGGTTATATCGCCACCTGAATGGTTTCACCTGAAGGAATTGAAACAACATAAGTACACGTATCATGTACTTAATAAAGGAGCATGCCTTAATTAATCAAGGTCGAACACAAATGCGGAATACCAGGAAGCTGGCACAACATGAGTAGGCCGAATACACCGATACGGATATAGGGTTCAGTGAGAGTAGTACATGTAAAATTCACCATGCACGCAGCGAAGAGTTCGTACAGTAAGTTTCAGGCCGAACAGACAATTGATTTCCAATACAAGGAGCAGGGAGGAGATAAAATTATACTGTGCTCAATACAATGAAATGATTGATTAGTAAGGAAATAGCGTACTACAACACCATTCAATATGTTATGAAGAAACCTGTAGAGATATTGAGGAAGAAGTACGATTAAAATAACTAGATGTGGTACAGAATATCCTAACTACAAGATTAAGAACCAAATTGTCATAAGAATATGCTCGTCACGCTTAGGTTTTCGGCTTCAAATAACATATTACCACGCTATACAAGGTTGCATCGGACAGAAATAGAATAAACTATTCTGTTAAAATATTAATTTTAAAAGGCACATTTTTCTTATATTCGCTGTTATAATGGACACAATAATCTAGATTCTCGCTGATTCAGAAATCATTAGAAAATCGGTTATGATGTTTTAAAGTTATGAAATCTGTAACTTAATACAAAGACTGTTGCGCACACCATTCACAAGTAAAAAATTCAAACTCAATCTTGAAATTACCAGCGTTTTGCTCCAATTTAGTAGTGGGCTCCTCAGTTGCTTTGTTATACCTACGGCGGCTAGTGCACCGTCGAGACATCACTCCATGGAGTAACGGTACACTAGGGGAATCATGTACCTCCACTTGTATTAATGCCTGTCTTCGGCCTTTTTTCAATGCAACTGATTAGCTGACTGATATAATGGGACGAAACGCTGGTAATTTTACGATTGAAATGACCTAAAGAGCTTGAATATTTTTAATATTTGCAATCGATGAAATTATTTTTTCTCCTTCTGAGAACTTATTTTTTGACATTTATAAGTTTTTCAGCGCTAAGATACGGTAGTTTAATTTAATAAAATTATATTAACATGTGTAATAAATAATTAAATCTAGACACTAAATGAAGTAATTTTATCTAACTCTGCTTCTTGCTTATTCCTGTGTTTACGTTAGTCCACTCAAGCACGATAGTACGCAAAGGAATCGAAGGTCGTTCATCCACTGCTTCTTTCACACAGCTGCCCTAGGCTAAACTCGCCAGAACCGTGGGAATCGTGTATAACGATGATTTTAATGTTCAGGATCGTGTGCGTCTGTGTAAAAATTGATGAATATTTTCAGTTAAGCAATTAGAATCAGTGAAAGTCTTCATACAAAACAGTATATTATTCATTGTTTTAAAGTTATTTTCAACTAATGCCCATATTTGAGGGACGTTGTGTGTAGCAATATATTTTCAGCAATTCAGACTGACATATTTTCTACATTACCACGCAAATGACAATTATAACAGAGTATTATAAACTCATATTTCCCTTTAGATAATTATCACAGGTATCAAAGATTAAACAAATTCATCCATTCATAACATAGCAATGTAACTGATTGCAATTGTATTACTGCTGTGGTGGAATGGAGCTGATTTGCGTTAATTAATTGCTTCCCATCGGGTCACTTCATGTAGCTCGTGCTTTGCCACTCTCCTGATGGAAAACTAAATCCATTATTTATAAAACATTGTTCAAGATGACTGTCAACCAGGCAGAGTACACTCAGCATTATACTTCCATTATTATCGTGCTTTCTGATAAACTCGCATAAGATCAAGGTATGCAAATAAAAGCTTAAACTCACTGGAGTCGTTCTGATATTTAATTAAGAGTGCTCGCCCTCCGATTCACCACGACTAGTAAGGAAAGTGACGGAATCCCAGTTCTACCTGCTTACCCTCTTCAATCCCGGCTGAATACTCCGGAAATGGAATTTTTATACATGCCATTTCTGAGATTATGGGTCACTAGTAAGCAAACCATGCAATAAAATTTTTCTTCGTAACGTGCCCAAAGGGCTTAACTGAGGGTCCACATATATGGACCTCAGGTCTTTGTTAACACATTATGGATTACACTTCTTGATTTATCAGATGGGGTTTTTGGAAACAATATGTATTTTCATTCCAATTATGTAATTTAATTACTTGAAAAGAACCAAAACCTATTTTAAAACACTCTAATCATAACATAGGATCTCTGTGCATACATAGAAACTAAATGTATACATAATTGAACAATTTCTCATTATACAAGTCATTCTACTCATTACTTGGTGTGAAAAAGCCAGAAGGAGTTGTGTTTTAGAGCGCAAAGGTACATACCACATTTTGACAGACTACCCTCGTTTTGGAACGACATCCAGGCCTTCTGCATTTCGCGGCTTTCTTTGCATCAACAAAAAATTTTAAGTGGCCTATAATGTCAAAACGAACCTCTGGAATGGGTTAGTTCTGAACTCTTCGTATTTTGACCGTACCTTGTTTGTCCATGTCATCCTCAGAGTCATCATCTTCATCAACAGGGTTGCTGGGTGCTTAGGGAGGCCGTCCTCGTTTCCTAATGTTTATGTCCTTAAACTTTATCAATGCCTTTCCTACGTGCATTTTGTAATCCATTAATGAGAGTCGTTTTTGTCTAATAATACCACTACCTGCATACCATCTGTGATTCATTATCCAATAATTATCAGATCAATAAAGTGGTTGAACATACGCACTGGCCATTTGTTGGTACGAATGTCCACAGACGAGGATTGCGGTCGCTACGCAACAAATTTCACATTAAAACCCACGAGAAATTAGCTTACAACCGAGGTCCACATAATACGTGGACCGTCGGAACGTAGAGGTTGAATAAAATGCAGTTGACTAATGATCTAAAATTTCAAATGATGTCCGTTAAGTCTCGAGCCGAAGGCTGGTTGGATCCTCAAATAACACGGTGAATGGTTATGCTGTTATAGGAAAACCTCAAAAAATATGGCGGCCCTAAAATGAGGCGTGCAAGACGTAACGAGTAGTGTGGCAGTATGCCATTCTTTTCCTCGCAGGGCAAGAAAGTGCTATTGCAGCACGACCAGCCCCATGAGTAGCAATTTTCATAACATCCAGACAAACTAGTCGTGCTCCGAACCCCATTACTCAACACCAACCATCTTTTTCCCTCAAATCTGTTTGACACTTGTTAAAGAGAAGAAAAGTGAGCTAGCGTACTGACCTGAAGCTGACTGACAGATGCCACCGGACTCCTCTGTAGTCGAAATATGTGGCTACAAGGGAGGAGGGGCTCTCAACTTTGGAGCGTGGGTTGGTAACCACGGTTAACCTAGCCGAGTCAGGCATTTCTTCCACTTACTTGTGCCAGTCTCCTAGCTTTCATGTTTGCTATCTGACCTTGCTTGGTCAACTCCTGTTCTTTTCCAACGACGACGGTATTAGGTTTGCAGGCCTTTGCAGTCTTTCATTCTCTCGTCCTTCGTGGCCCGTCCTTTTTTTTTTTTTGTGATAATTTTCCAAAGTGTCGGATCTCTTCCATTTCCCCTTTGATTAGTTAAGAGAGGATGGTTGCCTAGTTGTACTTCCTCCTAAAACAACCTCTGAAGCCGAGCAAGGAGAATGCACAGGAAGGGAAGGGTAAGTTCTTCGCTTCAGAATACACAGCGAGAGAGATAGAGAGGGAGAGAAGGGAAGTGAGAGATATACACCAGAACCTCGTTTATCCGACCTCATTAATCCTGATCTCCGATTTATCCGGATCGAAAATAATAAAAATGTAATTTTATTTGTATTGTACAATATTTCTTTTACGGGGTCGATTCTTCTTGACTGTCTTTTCCGCCAAGGATAGTTAAGGACAGGAATTGGAAGTAATTCGGCCACGGTCTACCGTCCCGGCATTTGCCTGGAATTGAGGCACCCGCGCTCTTCTGAATGCAACGCACTACTAATTCACTGATGGTGAATTCGAAAATGAAACTGGCTCTCCATCAGAAGAAACAATGACTCATGGAGAGGCAACAATGCAGCTGGACAAACTGATGGTCTATTTAGAGTCCCAGACAAAACCACACCGGCAGAACTGATGTTAGTAAAATGTCTTCATGATCACGCTGCATGCAAACGCTATACAACATGAAAAAACTCATACATTATTTTAGTGCATAAAAATGAGTCGTAAATGTAAGAAAAGTGTTCTTGTATTTTTTTTACAATTGGAAAATGGTATTACTGTACAACTTATGTTGATTATATAACATGTACTGAATTTTTTTTTAGTTTTCCGGATTATTAGGATTTTCGATAATCCGGATCAGTTCCGGTCTCATTTATTCCGGATAAACGAGGTTATTGTTCTATCAGTTGCTTAAAATACGCCGAAGTGCAATATGGATTTATAACGTTAATACACAAAGTGAGTTATGTCACTAGTACAGAGTATGTTAAAATTCACTTTAAATACATAAAAACACTATATAGAAGCATGACAAGAAACTCTGACAATAAATGAGGAGTGTCTGTTAAAGAGGTGCTATTTTCACTTCAAAAATATGTTTAGTATTTCATCCACATGCATTGCAGTACTTGAATACTATCGAATTCCTTGAGCAATCCAGACCAGAATGATGTATTACCTTAAAGGTAGTACCATACTCGGTGGTGGGTACGTTCCATGTGCCTTTTGTTATATGTTTCCTTGCGCTTTTCTCACAACTTTTTTAGCGTGGAAATAGCACCTTTTGAACAGACACTCATATTATTGTTAATCCACTTCTTCCCTCACCTTGTCTCTTAGTTCTAAACGAATGCTTGAATGAATCCTTGTTTTACGTAGTAGGGAACCTGTCCATATAGAAGTCATTGTAAGTTAATTGTAACTGTGTTAAACATTAAAACCCTATGTGTTCACTCTAACTATTTAGTGAGATCATAATATATGCATCTGTTATATAGTTGCCGTGTTACAAATCGTAGCCCATCTCTGTATCTATGGTCTGACACCGTGGTAAGCCAGTCCGAGTATCGTTGATTTAAAAAACACCATCAGAATGATGGCTGCCCTGATGGGAGAGGTAATCGTATACGATTTCTAATCACCAGATTGCGTATCAGAAGCACCTCTACGCATATGAGAGCATATGACGATTTTGATGGTGATTCGTCCGTCAGGTAGATCAGACCTCAGTGTTTTCTGACAGTAGTAAGCTATGTGCCAACACTAAATTCTTCTTTTTAAGAATTTGCTTTATGTCGCACCGACACAGATAATTTCAATGGCGACGATGGGTCAGGAAAGGTCTACGAGTAGGAAGAAAGCGACCTTGGCTTTAATTACGGTACAGCCCCAGCACTTTCCAGGTGTGAAAATGGGAAACAACGGAAGACCATTTTCGGAACTGCCGACAGTGGGGCTTGAACCCACTATCTTCCGAATGCAAGCTAATAGCTACGTGACCCACGCCACGCTGTACTTGCTTGGTAACACCAGGGTTAACCATATCTCTACATAATTATTATCATCATCTCACATTGAGAGACTCAGGTCTCCCATGGGAGTCAAATAGAACGACCTAGCTCAGGTAAGTAGAACATGTCCTCGGCACTCCCAGTGCTAAAAGCCATACGTAAAATAAATAAATAAATAAATAAATAAATAAATAAATAAATAAATAAATAAATAAATAAATAAATAAATAAATAAATAAATAAATAAAATACAAATCATTAACAATGTATTTATTAGCAGATAGCTTGATAATGTCATGTCATAAAATTATTAGCATAGTGCACAAAATATCTCGTGAAGATAGAAGTAGAGGAGTCAAAGAATATGACACACACCCAGCATAGAAAAGAGCCGCTGAAAGTACAATAAAGGACATCAGAAATAACAAAATTGTAACTGAGGATTGGACAAGGAATAGGATTATGGCGACTGACAGACAGTATTCATAGGACGGCGAGACAGGGAGCCGACAGGTAAGTAGACGGCAGCACGTTGAGGTATATAGGTGACTCGCACTTTACCTTGTCATCTAAGGGCCCAAAGGCCAATTGTTCCGAATTAGTTATTCTCAGTTACTTCCATACTGTTCCGGCCACAAATAAAGCTAAGAGCTCTGTATTTTGCTCTGGCTTGTGCCAAGAGAAAAAAAATACTACATCCATCAATACACCAGAAATTCCCTTACAGTTCTTCACTGAGCAACTATATGAAAATTATTTGAAGTTATATCTCCCAGTGCTGACAATCAATTCGCCGCAAAATTGATAAACGCAACAACTTAACTTCTAGGATTCCACTCGGACGATCGAGGTCCGAATCTCTGTGGGTTCCGGCTTATAATCCTCCTCAGAAATATCATAGGACATCAGGAAGGGAATAAGGTTTGAAACACTCGCTCAAAACCCAGCATTAGCCTAGATAATTCCAGTGACCCCCGAAATTCCTGGGATAAGTTGAATTATTATTAAAATAAATAACTTAACTGACACAAGTTATAAATTAATATTTTTTAATAAATGATATTTGTTCGTGGCGTCGACCTCTGTAGATCTTATCCACTACTTTCACCGTATGTTTGGAAACTGCGTGTAAGTGGAATTGCAGAAGTGTAGAGTGTTGAATGTGAGGAAAGGAAAATTAATAAGATAGTAAATAATGATTATCAAATTAATTAAATTATTAATTTAGAATATAATAATGTGAGTGTGAAAATCACATAAGTTTATATACGCATTTTTATGGTCTGAAAATCTATGTGATTTTTTTTTTACTTTCACCAGAACGGATTTCTCTCCTCGCAACATAAATAAACCTTCATGAATTACATTGAAAAATACCCCAAATAATTAAATCAATTAGACTTGGAAGGCGACTGTCAACCCAAACCATCACAGAGAGAGAATCCACCTGTTAGCCGCCCCTGTTAGGGGATCAAAATTATCTTCCTCCTAATCAGATCACATGAATACATAATTTAGATGTAATCGGGATTTGAGTTATTACTCAAAATGGAAATTTTCAGCCATCAGGCAGACTGTCTTTTTGTGATTTATTTAAAATTCAATAGGTGTTATTTCAGGTCACCAATCGTCAACGCTATGGTCTGGATGATTATGTCCGGGAATTTTTTAGTTCTTAAGAAGTCCAGCGTCTCGTTAGGGATTGTCCCCCTTTTTGCTTCACGGAAAATTCTGTAAAAGAAATACAGTACTATACGGCAACACATAGTATTACAAAAGGAAACCTTGACTCCTCAAAAGCTGAGAATAAATCACAAATAAAACGAAATAAAAGCGATTTCAACTAATCATACAATGATGAATAAATTCTCATAAGTATGGAGGCAGTGCCTGAAATGAAATAAACATACAAGTGTACGTACATAGGAATCCCCAGATATGAAGAACTTCATGCATACGTTTTGTTGACTGTAAATTATTATTAATTAATTTGTTATTAGGCTTTCATGGTTGGAAAAAATATCAGAATTAAATCAACAAGGTCGAAACTTGTCTCGGCTAAACTATCAGCATAAAGCGTTCGCATTTATATGTCAGATGACGCACAAATGTAATTCCAAATATATCATTTAGCATATAGATCATCGTAAAGAAAAGTTTGTATAACACACAGCTATGTCGTGACATATTCTCGACCTAGTAAACTACTCTCACATCAAGAGAATTAAGTTAGGAAACCTAAGTGTATCTGCACAATACACCAGGACGCATTCCTCATGAGCCCTAAGGAAAAATTTTATGGATTCTTGAAAAAAGTTGGAGGTTATTGGTCAGTACGGGACAAAATAATAATTGTAATATTACATTTCGTGCTACAGTAGGTATGATATTTGATACCTCGGGACTTGAGTAAGTAAATTTGGTAATAACTAGCAAATAACATATTTCATAATTATGCCACATCACAATATACCTTTAACACTAAATATTGACCAGACATTCAAAATGAGGTCACATAATGAAATAATTTAGAAACTAAAACTAAAATATATGTTTCTAAATTAAAAATTCAGGTCGAACAATATTTATTGCACAAGTGATTAAATAAATATGTCACCCTCTAATGTTCAAAGAAGATTGCATTTTCAGACAGTAAAATAAGGTGAGACACTACAACTGATTAGTACCAAAAACAAAAGTAAAATATTTAAAAGTATTGTAAATTAAGCTCAAAATGGATAATACTTTTTGCCAGAATTGTAAATATACTGTAACTACACCCTTTACCCTGCACATTTTGAACACGGATAAGAAAATTAATAATTTACACCCTAAATTGTGAAACCTGACTAATTACAATTCTCTCTACACTTTTTATTTCTTGTGAAAGTCCATGAAGCAGTTACGAGAAGAACTAAAACACAAGAACACTTTACATGTGGTGCAACATACAAATTTCAGACTTCTACATCCTGGATTTCTACATTTGGACCTGTTTTTATGCTTTTTATCCATCATTTGGGGCAAGTGCTGGGCACAATATAATCTCATCTTTGAGGATGGCAAGACTGTTGGTGCTCTTGGTCTCTTCCTTTCAGGAGTTCCTTCATCTTCATCTTCTTCATTTTCAGGATCAATTTCTTCATACTCATTCAAATCCTCTTGGAATAAAATCAAATTTTCAGCTATATCCAGCTTGGAAAGGTAGTACGTAAGACTATCCTTTGTACGTCATCCATTTCCTATTGCAGTCTGACAATTCTTTAACCAAGATGCCGCAACAGCAAAATCAAAAAAATGATGAATTACCCTCACGGTCCTAGACTTCATGCCATAGTTTCCTGTTACCTTGTTCCACCCCACCCATATTAAGGTTATAAATTTTCACCAAATAAGGTCTTGGAACACTAATGTACTGTTCATGCTTTTTTGACCAACTTCGATATTGCTCAACTGGTTCTGCACGTAATTCTGTGGTTGACAGTAGCGACGTTATCATCCTTTCTAACAACCTGATCGTAAGAACCCCTGGGATGTTTCTTCATGTCCAAATCTCGCTTGAATTCAATAGAACGTGGCAGACGACTGAACATTATTGTACCACAAGCTGAAATGCTTCTGTGACCTAACAAGCTATCTAATAGTGTGACTGAGGTGAAATATCTATCCATGTAGATCAAGCAGTTGGGTGGTAGTGTATCTGACAGCTTTAGGACTACATTACCACCAATGTCCACTTTATCTGGTAAGGGGACTCTTTCTGAAATGATTTCCCTTCGCTTTACCCCATACAACCGGAAATATAAGGGTAAACACTCTGAAGTTACTGCAATAAAGTTTTTTAATCCTGTTGGGTGGGGTTTTCCTTTAACATACTGTCTCATTCGAACCTTCCCAGTAAATGGAATCATCTGCTCATCAATGCAAACATTTCTGGGTCTCGGATTTTCCAGGCATACATTCCTTATTTGATTTAACATAGGATGAACCTTCCAAAAGTTACCCCGTTTTTGTTCCTTCGAAACTGAATTATCGTCTATTACCTTCAGGTTTTTCTCATTAAATAAAACCTGTCATGAGATATAGCATCAGCAATTAGTGGATACCTTGTTTTTCTTTCCCAGCACATTCTTAGCCTGGGAAAGCCGAAGAGTGAAGCAACTAGACTGGCTCCGCAAAATTTCTTGATCTCATCTGCTGTACAATCTAATGATTTGCATGTTTTTGAAACATGTCTGGTATTCATGTTTCCGCTCATGTTTTCAAAGAATGATGGCTGTATATAGCGACTGAAGTATTCAAAAGGCTTCTTTACAATGGGAAGTCCATCTGAGGAAGGAGTTTCAGTCACAGAAGCAGTCAGCAGGGGAAGAAAACTGGAAGCATAAGAAGAAAAATTTAGGCTACTCACAATTTCTGAGATTGGCTTTTACCAGCAAGAAGTACCCACCTACACCTAAGCAGCTGTAGGTACTCATAATTATTATCCGAACTCGGACAGGTCAGAGATTTTTACCTGGACCTGAGGGCTAGTTCGAGGTCCACTCAGCCTACGTGATTAGAATTGAGGAGCTATCTGACGGTCAGATAGCAGCTCCGGTCTAGAAAGCCAAGAATAACGGCCGAGAGGATTCGTCGTGCAGACCAGCAGCGGTCGCTTGGTAGGCCAAGGACCTTCAAGGGCTGTAGTGCCATGGGGTTTGGTTTGGTATTTTTAAATTGGTAACTTACGCATTTTTATGCCACCAGCCTTAATTTCTCTTACGACCCATCGCTGGGGACACGTGTTCTTCTTCAGTATCATGTCCATCAGATTCGTCTACACACTGAGGCTGTGGCGGAACAATAACATTATCATCCTCATCACTGCTGTCATCTTGAAAATCAATGTCGACGTCAGAATCATTAGGATTAATTCTCACCATCAAATCTTCTATCTGATCATTAGTCAGTCCTGAAAAGGATGTGACATCAAAAAATACTTAAAAATAACCAATAATGGGACAAAACTTAGAATTAATAAGTCTACTAGTATAGAATTACCAGGAAGAATTACGTAAGAATACTACGTTAAAGAACATATTTGTAAAACAGCATATTAACACGAAATAAATTCCACTCCAAGACATGTTTACACAAAGAAAATAATAACCAAGTCCGTTGGTATCTTGAAGAAAATCCTTCTCTTTCACAAGTGATTGACTTCCAAAACTACAATTTTACTACTACATAATTCCAGACATGTCAGGTAACTTATTTAACATAAATTAGCACGAATTTAGTGAATTTAGTGAGAATCTTTCTTTACCTTTGTTTCTTCTTGCCATGCTGACGGTCACGCTTCCTGCTGTTTACACTCGCATATATATCTCCCTAGCGAGCACTGCAGCAAACGGAAACAAGTGAAAAACGCGTGCCGCGTACGTTGCAGTAAATGATACCACAGGCCGCGCGGAGATTGAATGTAGCGGAACACGGTAAATAATTAAAAACCGAAGGTATCATATATGATACCTCCGGACTGAAGACGCCCTGCCGCTGACAGTCACTATCGATTTGTAAAGTGTTTTAATGGCACACACACCCCCCTTCTAAGTCAAAAACAAACGACTTCAATGTATATATAGATCGACAAACGAAAGTATATTATGCATTTTTACAGTATTGCAGACCTTAATTTACCGATTAACTGCTGCTGAACGGTACGCTATATCGATAAGAGAATTGCACCATAAGACGTCTCTTTTAGCGGTCTAGATGCTTGACCCTATGACATTTTCTCGTATCTGCTCTATTTATGGGTTAGACTGAGTTGGAAATATTGAATAGGGAGATATGTGGGTAAGGTTTTCACACACTGCATTACTTTTCTGATACTTATGTAGCAGCTAGAAACATAGAACTTGGCCCACATATGGATTCTGGGAGGGCCAGTGTTCCTACCGAATTTGATGAATCTGTCTTTCCTATGAGTGTGTCGAACTATGAATTATACGTATAAAAACAGCAAAATGTACGTACAATTTAGACGTACAGCCAAATCTAACGCATAACAGATAGAGATATGACAAAAGGTTATGAAACATATCGAAAGGAAGGTCTGCACCGTCATTAAAATTGCCTCCATTAAATATCTTGCAATTTTTCCGTCGATTACAGGCTAAAACAGACAATTTTACCAAATTTCAGTTTTCTAACTCGTCTGAAATATTGTGCCACCATATTGATTTTGCGGAGAGGGGTAAAAATGAGGACTTTGAGGGAACGAAAGCTAAAATACATGCAGATGATATTTATTACACCTGAAAAGGATAACTGTACGAAAATTTCGTTAAAATAGTCAATGTACAGACACATAGTCGTTACGATTTTATTCATGGAGGTATCATCACAAAAATATTTCAACCCCTATTTCACTTCTTTCACCCCTCCCCCCACCCTTAAGTGGATTTCCGCGAATAAAAGAATACGTGTTACTTTGCTTTTAATGAAGATTACAAATACCAGTTTTCACGTCTGTAACATCTTCAGATTTAGAGATATCAGTATCTTAATAAATATAATTCAACCCCATTATCAGTCCTTATTACTCCGTCGCTTTAAGTGGTTCTTCAGGAAAAAATATATACGTGTCTCCTTATTTTTAAAAGATATTAATAATAACAGTTTTCACGCCAGTAATATGGTAAGTTTTTTATATAAACTGTAGATATGCTAATTTGAAAATTCGCCCGCCTTTTTTTCTTCCCCTTAAGTGCATTTAACGAAAACAAATTATGCATGTTTCCTTACCTTTACAGGAGATTCTAAATACCAAATTTCACGTCTGTAGAATGTTACTTTTTTAATATATTCTTGATATATGCATTTTGAAACATCATCCCTTTTTCAGTCCAGTTTAAACCCCTCCCCTCACCCCCCCCCCGTCAAGTGGATTTTCCGAAAAAATACTTGTTTCTTTATTTTTTTAGAATATTCCAAATACCAATTTCCGTGTCTGTAACATCATCAGATTTTGAGATATAAGTATCCTCATAAAAGGTATGCAATACCTTTTTCGCCACTTTTGCCCCCCTTAAGATATGTTCCGAAAACAAAATATGTACGTTTCTTTATTTTTAAAGTAGATTCCAAATAACAATTCTTACGTCTGTAAACTGTCAAGTTTTTGAAAAATGGATGTACTCATTTAAAAAGTTCAGCACGCCTTCCACCCTATTAGCGACGGAATATCCAAAAATCCTCCCTTAGTGAGCACCTAGACTGTAATATAAATGTATCTCCAAAATTTCACTTCATTATATCACGCAGTTTTGGCTGAGCGTTGATTGCTGTCAGTCCGTGTTAGCCCGTTATATAGAGAGAGATACGCTGTAGATGAGAGGTAGCATGGGTACGTTTATAAGTACAGACCATCATTTCAAGATTTACTGCTCCTAAACGGTACAGCATATCGACAAACGATTGGTCCATCAGACGTCCCTTTTATCGTTCTACGTGGTTGTTCTATAACATTTTCTTGTATTTTGTATATTTATGGGTTATTGAAATAGAGACTCTGAATAGAGCAAAATTTGGGTACATTTTTAAAACTTTACATTATTTTTCGCATACTTATGTGAAAGGTAGAATAATGTCATTTGGCTCGCATATGGTCATGAGTTGTGTGAATATCCTATTCGTTCCAAATTTAATGACTCCTTCTTTCCTTTGAGTCTGACAAAGTATAAATAATACGTGCAAAAAGTACAGAATTGACGTAAAATCGAGAAATGCTGCTCTTTATTACGTATTCATAAGGGATGAAGATAAGACAACATGTGAAAGGACTGACGTTGTAGATCTTATCATGTTGAGTACTTTGTGCCATCCGTTTTGTGATACAACTTACCGTTTAGCCACGAAATATATCGAAACGAATTTCTGCACCGTCATTAAAATTGCCTTCATATTTCGATATTTTCCGGTTACAGGCTAAAACCCATAATTTTCCAAATTTCAATCTTCTGGTTCGTCTGGCATAATGTGCACTATGTTGAATTTGGGGAGAGGTGTAAAAATGAGGACTTTCAGGAAACGAAAGCTAAAATATATGCAGATGATAATTATTACACCTGAAACGGATAACTGTACGAAACTTTCCCCAAAATAGTAACGTACAGACACACGATTTTATTTATATAAACTAGCAAATGTACCCATGCTTCGCTACAGTATTGTACAATGTATACGGATATCGAAGTAAATTACTGTACATGCAGTGAATTTTTTAAAAAAATGCATGTCTCTTAGCGTCATCCGAGATACAGCATGGCGAGATCCCCATACGTTGTTTCCAAAGTAAAGTGTTAATTGTGAGTTGTGATGATAACGGGCGGCTCACTTGCCTACTGCCATTCACAATGGAGTTGGAAAGTTTACATTATAATGGCAGGCCTCATTGCCTAATTCGTGGTCACAATCGATTTGTAAAGTTTCCGTTACAATCGCAGGACTCATTTTCTATTTCCAGACAGATTACAGTTGAGGAGTTTTTACCATAATGGCGGGCAACTTCCCTACTGCCAGCCAAAATTGAGTTGTACTGTTATTTTTATAATGACAGGCCCATTTTCCTAATGACAGGCAGCTTACTGCCAGGCACACCGAGTTGGCGAATTTCTATTAAAATAGCAGGCCACTGTGCCTAATGCCTTTCACAATTCAGATGGGTACATTTGTTCATAATGGCGGACACACTTGCCCACAGCTAAACACAATCGGGTAGGGAATTTTTGAGCAAAATTGCACGCTCCTTTTCCGTCTGCAAGTGAAATCCACAAGGGAATTATTCTTGACATTGGTGGGCCTTCCTAACTAATGCCACATACACAGGAGTAGGGAAAGGACTCCAAGCTTACTGCCAGTCAAAGTTGATATGGGGAGTACTGATTACAATAGCAGACACACCCTTTCTTCATCACTACAAATCAACACCAACATACTGTATGTAGAGAGACATACAAAAGTATGTACATGTTTAAAATATTGCAAACTTTCATTTACAGACTATCGACAAACGGATGGTACCATTAGACGCCGTATTTAGCTGTCTAAATGGCTGGCCCTATGATATTTTATCGTAGCTCATCTATTCATGGGTCAGGTTGAATTAGGAACGGTGAGTAGGGTGAAATTTTGGTAAGATTGTATCACAGTGCACGGATAATTATGTGAAAGCTACAAACATAGCATTTGGTTCACATATGGCTACTGTGAAGGCCAATGATCGTGTAAAATTTTATGATGCTATCTTTCCTGTAAGTTATTCAAAGTATGAATTATGCGTATAAGAAGTGCAAAATTTACTTACAATTGAGAAATAGAGACAAAGCTTATATATAAGGGATAGAGATACGACAAAAAGTCATAGGACCGAAGTTGTAGATCACTCCAGTTTGAAGGGTGATTGTGGCATCCGTTTTGTGATAGGACTTACCGTTTAGCCATGAAGTATCTCGAAACGAAGGTCTGCACCGTCATTAGAATTGCCTCGATATTTCGACATTCTTCGAGGATAAAAAGTGAAAAATGTAATGATCTTGGAATCTTTTCGTTGGTTACAGGCTAAAACGTATAATTTCAACTTTCTAGCTCGCCTGGCAGATTGTGCGGTAATGCTGATTTTGAAAAAGGGGGTAAAAACGAGGACTTTCAGGAAACTAAAGCTAAAGAATAAGCAGATGGTCACTATTACCCTTTAAACGGATAGCTGTAAGAAAATTTTGCCAAAATAATCAATGTGCAGACACACGGTCGTTACTATTTTATTTGTATCGATAGATCAGGAATCTGCTCCACGTACAACACATTTGGGCTATGTCCGCTGAAAACTGACCGTTCATTATATCACCCTTATTAATCCTGCTATCGAAATGATGTACATGAGAAAAAGTTTTAGAAATTGATTTCCATTAAGGATGGTAGATTTCCATTAATTTTGGATGTGCATATTTTGCGGGAGTGCAAAATCATGGTCTCGGTTTTGAATAAACCCCCAGTAAATTAAGATATTCAGAAATAATGTTGACGCTAAGGACAGTTGGATTCCAAATATCAAGTTTGGTAGAAATATATCAGGTAGTTTTCAAGTTATAAGAACACAGACAAACTAACAAACAAACAAACAAACAAACAAACAAACAAACAAACAAACAAAACACCAAAGCTAAAAAATATGCAGATGATCATTATTACACCTGAAACGGATAACTGTAGGGAAATTTCGCCAAAATAGTCAATGTACAGACACATGGTCGTTACTATTTTATTTATATAGATAAGTATCATAATAAGAATATTTTAACGCCTATTTCACTATTTTCAAGCCACCCGTAAGTAAAAGAATATGTGTTACTTGACTTTTAATTAAGATTCCCAATACCAATTTTCACGTCCGTAACATCTTAAGTTTTTGAGATATCAGTATCCAAATGAAAATATTTCAACCCCTTTTTCAATCCTCTTTGCATCCCTCCCATTTGCTTTTTCCGGAAACAAAAAGTATCGTGTTTCTTTATTTTTAAAGAGATTAATAATACCAAATTTCGTGTCTGTAACGTGTTAAGATAAGCTCATTTTAAAAATTCACCCATTTTTCACTCCTGTTCACCTCCGTTAAGTGGATTTTCCGAAAGCAAAGAAATGCGTGTTTCTTCATTTTTAAAGGAGATTACAAATATCAATTTTCATGTCTGTAACATATTCAGTTTAAGATATATGATCATCCTTCAAAAAGGTATTCAACCTCTTTTCCACCATGTTTCATCCCCCTTAAAGGAATTTTCCGAAAACTAAAATAATATTTGGTCCTTTATTTTCAAATTACCAATGTTTACGTCTGTAAACTCTTAAGTTTTTGAGATATAGATGCACTCATTTAAACTGTTCACAGCCCCGCCCCCCCCCCCACCTTTCCACACCATTAGCGATGAAATATCCAAAAATCCTCCCTTAGTGAGTACTTACACTGTAATATAAATGTATTTACAAAATTTTATTTCTTTATATCGTGTAGTTTTGTCTGGGCGTAGTCAGCCTTTTATATATACACTTGCAAGATACCCGTGATTCGTTACGGTATTATAATGAAATTTATAATTGAATGCTTAATGTTTTACATATATAATCCGCCGAAATTCGGGATCTAACTCGTTTTCTAAGAGAATCCGATAAAATTCGTAATCTGACCCATTTTCTGGGAGATTATGGCAAAGTTCCTCCCATTTTTCAATCTTTCTTTCCACAAATCGATTTCGTACTTCCCGGGCTAGGTCCAGGTGTTCCAACCGGTCAGTTGAGTCCCTAAATCTTTGCCATCTTTTTCTATAAGCATTTTAAATATGGATCAAATCCTTGTGGAGATCCGGCGTGGTGTCGTCTTGGGTGCCTTGGCGGTACTGAACCCGCGGCCGGACCTCAATTGTAGTCATTACGCGGCCAGAACCCGCTTCCAGGGCGGTCCGCACATTTTGACAATGTTTATGTAGGAAAGAATACCATGTACAAAAAGTTATTTATCGATCAGTGGATGTTAGAAAAAAGTCATATTTTATTCCTGAGGTCATTTTACCCGAAAAATGAGAAATAACTGTGAATGATGAGTCCCTGATGCCGTTTAAAGCAATTTATGTTGCATATAAATGCATATTTCGGACATTGTTACTGATTTGGTCATATTTTTCCCATTTTAATGATGTAAGGTCATAGTTGGTTATATTTTGAGAATTTTTGTTCAAATTGAGGTGTTGCTTTGACATGTCAATTACCTATATTTTCAAACAAAGGATTTCAAAATATTGTAATAGATGTAATTTTCTTTCTTTTCTCGAAATAGATAGGTAGCAGGTTTGAAAAACCTGATTCCGAGAAAGAAACTCAGTGCGAACGTACACCGACAGATACCAAAAAGCAAGGTGAGTCTACATTTTGGTTATTATTTAAGAAAACAGAATGAGAAATGCGCTTCAGGGCTATAATACTGAATTCATGTATAAAGTTTTCATTTGCCTGCAGTAGCTCTGTCAGTTTGCATGATAAATGTGTCTGCTGTATTATCGCACATCACTTGATGACACGTTTAATGTTAGTAATACTCTAATACTTGCTACTTCTCCTTAAAATACTTCAGACCGGGCGAGTTTGCCGTGTGGTTAGGGGCGCGCAGGTGTGAACTTGTATCCGGGAGATAGTGGGTTCGAACCCCACTGTTGGTAGCCCTGAAGATGGTTTTCCGTTGTTTCCCATTTTCACACCAGGCAAATTTAGGTCACGGCTGCTTCCTTCCCACTCCTAGGCCTTTCCTATCCCATCGCCGCCATAAAACCTATCTGTGTCGCTGCGATGTAAAGCAAATAGCGAAAAAATAAGATATATTTTACCATTCTTAGGTCACATTTAGCTAGTTTTTAGGGCATATTTGTTTGTATATTTTGTACTTCTTTAGGTCATAAACTTCGGAACCCTATATGTTCGGCATGCTATATTATAAAAATAAATTGTCCTCTAATTTCTGGTCCTATCAGGTGCGGAGTTCTCAAATCGGTAACAGAGGAGAAATTCAGATAAATATATAACTGATCGAGTTAACACTAAATTCTAAACTGCTAACCCATTTTCATAACACTTGCCAGTATTACAGCAGGCATATGCACAATTTTCCTTAATTTGATTTTATCTCATTCCGTTAAGTAGAAGCTGAGAAGTAATTATTTTAATCTCGAGAATACTGATTCTCTCCGTTAGGCAGGGAAGGGAACAATGAGTCAGCGACTTTCTTCGCGGGCCATCGATACCACACCCAGATCCACTGTTGGGTTCTTTAACTAGGGATAGCGGTTGTGTTTGGTAACTTCTTACCCTCTCCAAAGTACCTTCCTCTAGCACCACACACGTTGTTTGGAGACCACAGTTTTGGTAGTGAACCATTTGGAGGCGTCACTACGAGAAGTTTTTCCCAATCGTATTATAACATGCCCATTTACAGCGATTTTCTATGGTTGGTGGTTTCTCTGCACCCTTGTTCTTTTTCTCTCTCTCAAATTGATTACAATTTCTGTAAATAAATAAACAACCTCCTACATTACGAAAAATAAATTGAAGGTATTTTGATCCAGTTCCTCGTGTTCATCACTTTTATATACGGAATGCGAAGCCAAGCACAAAAGTGCGATCGTCAGATCTATTCTTGCAATACGAAGGTTCAAATATATTTATAATTATATTTTTTATAATTATAGCATGAATCAGGAAATATTCTTGTACTTTCCAAAAGGAAGTTGGATGAAACCCAGTGTGGTTTCAGACCACAGAGAGGCTGTCAGGATCAGATTTTCAGTATGCGCCAGGTAATTGAAAAATGCTGCGGGAGGAATAGGCAGTTGTGTTTATGTTTCGTAGATCTAGAGAAAGCATATGACAGGGTACCGAGCGAAAAGATGTTCGCCATACTGGGGGACTATGGAATTAAAGGGAGATTATTAAAAACAATCAAATGTATTTATGTTGAGAGTTGGGCTTCTGTGAGAATTGATGGTAGAATGAGTTCTTGGTTCAGAGTACTTACAGGGGTTAGACAAGGCTGTAATCATTCACCTCTGCTGTTCGTAGTTTACATGGATCATCTGATGAAAGGTATAAAATGGCAGGAATGGATTCAGTAAGGTGGGAATGTAATAAGCAGTCTGGCCTATGCTGACGACTTGGGCTTAATGGAAGATTGTGCCGAAAGCCTGCAGTGTAATATCTTGGAACTTGAAAATAGGTGCAATGAGTATGGTATGAAAATTAGCCTCTCGAAGACTAAATTGATGTCAGTAGGTAAGAAATTCAACAGAATTGAATGTCAGATTGGTGATAAACAGCTAGAACAGGTCGATAATTTCAAGTATTTAGGTTGTGTGTTCTCCCAGGATGGTAATATAGTAAGTGAGATTGAATCAAGGTGTCGTAAAGCTAATGCAGTGAGCTCGCAGTTGCGATCAACAGTATTCTGTAAGAAGGAAGTCAGCTCCCAGACGAAACTATCTTTACATCGGTCTGTTTTCAGACCAACTTTGCTTTACGGGAGCGAAAGCTGGGTGGACTCAAGATATCTTATTCATAAGTTAGAAGTAACAGACATGAAAGTAGCAAGAATGATTGCTGGTACAAACAGGTGGGAACAATGGCAGGATGGTACTCGGAATGAGGAGATAAAGGCTAATTTAGGAATGAACTCGATGTATGAAGCTGTACGCATAAACCGGCTTCGGTGGTGGGGTCATGAGAGGCGAATGAAGGAGGATAGGTTACCTAGGAGAATAATGGACTCTGCTATGCAGGGTAAGAGATGTAGAGGTAGACCAAGACGACGATGGTTAGACGCGGTTTCTAACGATTTAAAGATAAGAGGTATAGAACTAAATGAGGCCACAACACTAGTTGCAAATCGGGGATTGTGGCGACGTTTAGTAAATTCACAGAGGCTTGCAGACTGAACGCTGAAGGGCATAACGGTCTATAGTGATGATGTATGTATGTTTTCAAAAGACAACAGCATGTCCTATCACCTCTCAAAATATAAAACATTTCTTCAAATCACCTTGTATAGATCGACGGGTAAAATAACTATGAAAAAGAATTACAAAGATTAAATACAAATTTGTCCTCCTCTGTGGTGTAGTGGTTAGTGTGATTAGCTGCCACGCCCCCCCCCCGGAGGCCCGGGTTCGAATCCCGGCTCTGCCACGCAATGTGAAACATGGAACGAGGACTGGAACGAGATTCAGTCAGTCTCTGGAGATCAAATGAGTAGAGGGGGTTCGATTTCCACCTCAGCCATCCTCGAAGTGGTTTTCCGTGGTTTCCCACTTCCCCTCCAGGTAAATACCGGAATGGTACCTAATTTAAGGCCACGGCCTCTTCCTTCCCTATTCATTGTCTACCCCTTCCATTCTACCCCATCCCACGAGGCCCGTGTTCAGCATAGCAAGCGAGGACGCCTGGGCGAGGTACTGGCCCTTCTCCTTAGTTTTATCTCAGACCCAAAGTCACATACTCTTGGACACTGCCCTTGAGGCGATAGAGGTGGGATCCCTCGCTGAGTCCGGGAGAAAAACCAACCCGGACGTTAAACGGATTAAGAAAGAAAGAAAGAAAGAAAGAAAGAAAGAAAGAAAGAAAGAAAGAAAGAAAGAAAGAAAGAAAGAGAAATTAAATCACATGAGCTTTTGCCCTTCTAAAATGTCACGGCTGTTTTTTTCAACTCTCTCTTCTTTTTAGAACAAACTACTAGGGAAAAAGTTTGTAGTCATTGTATCATTAACGACTGTTTGAATTGCTAAATAATCATTCCGAATGCATAATTTCATTTCATAACGCCTTTTTATAGATAACATCAACGCTATCGTTATTGTTATTTATTGCTATTTGTTGTACATCGCACCGACACAGATAGGTCTTATGGCGACGATGGGACAGGAAAGGCCTAGGACTGGGAAGGAAGGAAGGAAGTGGCCGTGGCCTTCATTAAGTTACAACCCGAGCATTTGCCTGGTGTGAAAATGGGAAACCACGGAAAACCTTCTTCAGGGCTGTCGACAATGGGTTTCGAACCCACTGTCCCGCGGAGGTGAGCTCAAAGCTGAGCGCTCCTGAACGCACGGCCAACTCGCCCGGTAAACAACACTATCGTACAGTCCGTGTTTGTTGAAATAAAACTCTTTGTCCCTATGCTTTTCAAGAGGATCGCACTTTGGGAAATGTTACATGTTTCCATTTGTTTTTATGGCCACCATTCCAAAGATTGCATCTGCAGCGAACTCCGACGTTTATGTGAATATTGAGAAATTAAGCGCTATCCGCCCAATTTTCGCTATCACAGGCGTCATTCATTCTGTTCTTTTTAATTATTTACTTCCACGTGCACTTTTTCTGCTCCCTTTTTTAACGTTTCACAGGCCAGCTGTCGACCTGGACACTCGTTTTTTTAAAGCGCTGTGAAATTAGCTGACCTTTTTTGCGTTGCGTTAATATCACAAAGTACGTTTCTGACCCACCACTTGTGGCGGAGGCAGAGTTAGTTCGATCGATCGAAATGAATACAAAATGATAATGATTAACCTAGCCGAGACTTTATTTTGCTCCCTTTTTATATCGTTACCCTGGAACCTTGAGATTGTACGATAATTGTTATTTGTTATTAAAATGCTTAGATTTATATTTTTTAAATGACAACAAATGTTACTCCGTCAAACCATGAGTCATAGGATTGATCTTCTGGTCAGATAGCACGGGACCTATGGTAGTGATGAAACGGGTGTGTTACTACATTCAATAAACTTTATGTCAAATATGGAACACTACTACTAAAATATTTTCATCCCCCCCCCCCCCCCCTGAAGGTTAGACGGTGACGTCGTCTCTCAAGCCAGGAGATTTGTTGCGGTGAAGGAGATGTGTGGAGAAGGTGAGAGGGTTGTCGGCCGTGGCCTGTGCTGGGAACTGTCCCGGCATTTGCCGCAGTGCAGGAGAATGGCAAACGATAGCCGATGGTGAGGACCAGCCCCTCTCCGTCTTCCAAATGCAGAGGCACAGAACTACGGCAGAGCCGCGGCCAACCCTCCTCTACTCGGTTTGTCGGTCGGAGTGCAGAGCCGTCGACCCACGGACCAGCTGTGGTCACTTCTAGGCTAAAGGCCACTCTGCTCTTCTTCTTTTCTAGCCTATTTCAATCCACTGCTGGATATAGGCCTCTTCCATGTGTTTCCATCGTCTTCGGTCTTGAGCCACTTGGAACCAGCGTGTTCCAGCCAACAGCTTTATGTCGTCGAGCCATCTCTTCTGGGGTCTTCCAATGCCTCTCTTGTGTTCCCATGGTCTCCAGTGAACAATCCTAGAGGTCCACCTGTTGTAGTCTTGTCGAGCTACGTGTCCTACCCATTGCCATTTTAGTCTTGCCACTCTGCTACCGCGGACGAATATAGCGGATATTATCTCTTACTATTAATAATGTTTAAATTCATTTTTCTACACGAGATCTTTTCATCAGTATGTTATTTTCCTATTCTTACCGTCCTCGGCCTTCCAATTTCCACTTCTACAGATTTCATATACCCATGGGATAGAAGAACTGTGAGGGGTAGTGTTGGAAGTTATTCACTTGGTCATGAATTATGTGTTCACTTCCCTTCACGTTATGGGGATAGATGTGCCGCTACCTTTTAAATTAGAAGAGAATGTTCATTATTTTGTGCTTGATATAATTTGAGTATTCCGGTAATATTATCCTAAATTATCGTATAATCAAGATTGAGGGTTCATACCGGCATCTGTAGTATGGACAAGTATTGTATCAGTATTCTCTCAGCACAATACAATACGTTACACACACACACACACACACACACACCGCACATCTGAACGATTGGATTGTTTTAATATAATATTTCCCTATTTGAAGATTAGGCTACTTCGTTGGTATTTTCAAATGATCAGTCCCGTTGTGTAGGTGTAATGCGTTTGTTTCTTACCTAGAGTTCCCGGGTTCGATTCCAGTGCAAGAAGATTAATTCTGGACTAAAGGCTGGAACGGGGTTCACTCATCCACATGAGACCAACTGAGGGACAGGCTGATGCAAGAATCAGCTGACACGATCACGTAAGCCAAGCAATACGGCTGAGGATATCGTTAAGATGACCACCTGATACACGAACATCTGCGGGCCACCTGCTGGGGCAACAGTCATCTTGACAGCCAAGGGCCTAAATAGCCTATATGCAACACGATTTTGTTTTTGTTTGTTGTTTAATCACTGCACATAGCGTCGCACTTAACTTCTGAGATCAACTGCTATGCTGCAAATAAAGCTTGTTAGTCAGCAAAATACGAGTAACAGTCTAGGCTGCCACGTTCAGCTCATCAATTAGACACTACCCTGGTCGGAGCAACACCCATTCAAGGATCAAAACACCATTGTCTGACTGGGTGGTTGAGACTGTAAGGCGCTGAGCCCAAGTTGGCAGGTTCGATCCTACCCCAGTCCGGTGATATTTGAAGCTCCTTTCGGTAGGATTTATTGGCACGTAAAGGAAATCTGTGGGACAAAATTGCGCCACCTCGGTGTGTCTAAAACCCGTAAGAGTTGTTCGTTGAACATAAACTTAATAATATTATTAACAAAGCACGTTCTATATGCTACAATACTTCGTATTTTCATAGCTTACATCCTCGCAGAAATGGGCAATCATCGTAGAAATTCGCCTTCTATCCATTGCTGCTTTTAGGTGATTGATGTATGGGGATCCAAGTCATTATTTCGGATTTCACACCCAATTCTTCCGTTGTCAGCCAACACTACACTTTCCCACGATTCTTTCATCAATAATTTTAAATCTTTATAGTGAATTGGGTGTATTGTTTCATACGAAGGGAAACATTGGACTCCAAAAGAAAGCCAGCAGAACTTAACTGTGCTAGACGACAACACTGTAAAGTTCGTTAAAGTTGTTAGTCCCCTTTAGAAGGAACAACACACTGTAAAGACACATTAGCAAATGCTATCTAAAAAAACGACCTTTCCTCCATGTTAGGAGTTTATGAACTCATGTGTCAAGAACCTAATTGCAATGCCATGTATATAGGCCAATCAGTACGTAATTTCCACACAAAATGCAAAGAATACAAAAATACAATCAGATACAATCCGCATTCAGCCTTCAGAGAGCACATAAATGACTACTCACTACATTTCACGGACATCAACACAGATTTTAACATTTTACACATCGAAAATAAAAGCATATCTTTCAATATTAAAGAATTAATAGAAATTTACATCGTAAATAAAGCTAACCAAACGAACCTGAATGATCATGCACAGTTAAACAGTCCCCCCTCGTCATCCTACTTACTTAATAAACTTCTGAACAACATTTTACACCCTTCTACATTAGAGCATAATGAATCCCACAGGAGGCTACACTGACTTAAATGTATGGAATATGGGTTAGGATACTTTACTCAGTAGTAAATTCTCTCAATTTACGCATAGTTTTTCACCGGTTTGTTAGGTTATCATTTATCACTAAAAGTCATGTCTTACAAATACATATTTAATTCAACATCATACTTCTATATCATCAAAATCATTAACTTGTGTTTCGTAATACAAAAAATGAATTATAACATGAAGAAGCAATATTCCCTTCTCTTCCCCATGGCACAGAGTTCATTGCCCACAGAATTTTCCAGTCACCCCTCTGCTTAGCTACCAAGACCGGGCGAGGCCACAAGCCACAGTTCAGAGGCAATTGCTGAAGGTGACAGACGATTGATTATAAGCTTAGATAAGTACATAAACATCTCTATAACGTACGAGTATTAAGGTAGAAACTGAAGACTACTACAATCATAATTTGTTTTTACTTTTTCATGATATCACCAACTCCCAATCACTGACAAGTTCACACAATGTAAGCATTATACTGTATATACTATAAATAAAATCGTAACGACAGTGTGTGTGAACATTGACTATTTTTGCGAAATTTTCGTGCAGTTATCCATTTCAGGCTTAATAATGACCATCTGCATATCTTTTACCATTGATTTCTGTTTGTATGTATGTTTGTTTGTTTGTTTGTTCGTTTGTTTGTTTGTCTATAACTAAAAACTACTGGATATATTACTACCAAACTTCATATTTAGAATCCACCTGTCCTTGTGTAGGTTTTAGGGCCAATATGTTTTTCTAAATCCTTGAATTGATTGGGGTTTTATACGAAACCGAAATAGTGATTTTTTTACTCCCACAAAATATACTCAACCAAACTTAATGGAAATCTACGTGCCTTAATGTAAATCAATTTCCAAACCTCTTTTCCCTTATGCATAATTTCGATACGATGATTGATAATGCAGATATCATTAACAGACCGTTTTTCGGTATCTATATAAATAAAATCGTAACGACCGTGTGTCTGTACATTGACTATTTGCCAAAATTTCCGTACAGTTATCCGTTACAGGTGTTATAATGACCATCTGCATATGTTTTAGCTTTGGTGCCTGTTTGTTTGTTTGTTTGTTTGTTTGTTTGTTTGTTTGTTTGTTTGTTTGTTTGTTTGTTTGTTTGTTTGTTTGTTTGTTTGTTTGTTTGTTTGTTTGTTTGTTTGTCTGTTTGTCTGTTTGTCTGTTTGTCTATAACTTGAAAACTACTGGATATATTTCTACCAAACTTCATAATTAGAATCCACTTGTCCTCGGATAGGTTTTAGGGCCAATATTGTTTCTAAATCCCTGAATTGAGTGGGGGTTTATACGAAACCGAAAGCGTAATTTTGTACTCCCACAATATATACACAACCAAACTTAATAGAAATTTACCTGCCTTAATTGAAATCAATTTCTAAACTTTTTTACTCACATGCATCATTCTCATACGAGGATTAATAAGGAAGATATCAATAACGTACCGTTTTTCGGTACAAGTCTCACCGGACGTAACTCAAGAGCCGGTGCGTGTAAAGCGTATATCTTACAACTTGAAAACTACTGAAGATATGTCCACCAAACATCATATTTATCATCCACCTGTCGGTTTGTAGGTCCATACCATGTCAAATTTCCGCAATGGACTGGAGGTTTATAGGGAACAGAAACAGTTATTTTACTCTA
The DNA here is from genome assembly GCF_040414725.1 of Anabrus simplex. NCBI lineage: Eukaryota > Metazoa > Arthropoda > Insecta > Orthoptera > Tettigoniidae > Anabrus > Anabrus simplex. The sequence goes on along the minus strand of NC_090265.1, from coordinate 1,480,540,130 downwards.
CCCCAATATATACAAGACCAGCCTGGCTGGAAATCGACCAATCTTGATGGAAATGCATTTCTAAAACTATTTTCTCATGCGCATTTCTTCGATAGGAGGATTAATAGGGGAGAAATCACTAACGGTCGGTTTTTCTGTACAAGTCCCACCGGCCTCAACTCAGAAGTGGGTGCGTGTAAAGCTTATTTCTTATAACTTAAAAGCTACTGGGGATATTTCAACCAAACCATATTTAGCATCCACCTGTCCAAGGGTAAGTATTTAGGTCCATATCATGTCAGATCGCAGGAATGGACTAGGGGCTTATAGGGAAGCGAAACAGTGATTTTACTCTCCCACAAATATATACAAGATTAACCTGATTGGAAATCGACCAACCTTGACGAAAATCCATTTCTAAAACTTATTCTTCAAGTCCAGCGGACAAAGCCCAAAAGGTGTTGTACGTGGAGCAGATTCCTTATCTACATAAATAAAATGGTAACGACCGTCTGTCTGTACATCGACTATTTTGGCGAAATTTTCGTGCAGTTATCCGTTTCATGTATAAAATCGACCATCTGCATATTCGTTAGCTTTAGTTTGCTCAAAGTACTCGTCTGCCAGACGAGCTAGAAAATTAAAATTTTGCAAAATGATATGTCTTTGTCTGTAATCGACTGAAAGCTTCCAAGATCTTTAAATATTTCATTTTTTACCTCCTCAAAATATCGGAATATTGAGGCAATTTTAATGTCCGTGCAGACATTCGTTTCGAGGTATTTTGCGGCTAAACTGTAAGTCGTATCACAAAACGGATGGCATAATCTCAATTCGATTTGGAGTGATTTAAAACTTTGGTCCTATGACGTTTCATCGTATCTCTAGTCCTTATATATTAGATTTGTCTCTATTTCTCGATTATACCTACATTTGGCTCTTTGTACACATATAATTCGGAGTTCAAATCACTTATACGAAAGGTAGAAATATCTAATTCTGCACGAACATTGGCCCACAGAGTATCCATACGTGAGCTAAATTCTATGTTTGTAGCTGTAATGGACTGTGAGAAAACCTTACCCAAATTTCACCCTATTCAACATTTCTAACTCAATATTACCCATAAATAAATGAGACAGGAGAAAATACTTTTTGCCCAGCCATTTAGACCGCTAAATGGGGCGTCTTATGGTACAATCCGTTTGTCGATATGAAGTATCATTTAACAGCAGTTAATCTGTAAATGAAGGTTTGCAAAATTTTAAACATGCGTATACAGTACTTCGTATGTCGATGTATTCATTGAAGTCGATTTGTAGCGATGTAGAAAGGTTGTGTATTCCATTATAATTAATATTTTACATCGATAGTGACTTTCAGCAGGAGGGCGTCTGCTATTGTAATAATTACTCTCCACATAGACTTTGACTGGCAGTAGGAATGGGATCCTTCTACAACTCCTGTGTAACTAGCATTAGTAAGAAGTGAATACAATTTTAATTAATAATTCCCTTCTGGATTTGACCGGCAAAGGTCAAGGGTGCGTACAATTTTGCTCAAAACTCCCCCGAGTGTGCCCGCCATTATAAACAAAATTACCCATCTAAAATGTGACTGGCATTAGGCATAGTGGCCTTGCTATTATAATGGAAACTCACCAACTTGGTGACCCTGGCATTAAGAAAATGTTCATTATAATGATAACAGCACAACTCAATTTTGACTGGCAGTAGGGAAGCTACCGCCTCAAATGTAATCTGTCTGCAAGTAGGAAAGGGCTCCTGCCATTGCAACGAAAACTCCCCAAATCGACTGTGACCGCGCAGTAGATAATGGGGCCTCCCATTATAATGAAAACTTACCTACTCGATTGTGAATGGCAGTAGGCAAGTGAGCCTGCCGTTATAATCACAACTTCCCAACTCGCACTTTACATTGGAAACAACGTGAGGGAACCTCAACATGCTATTTCTGGATAACGCTAAGAGACATGCAATTTAAAAAAATAATATTCACTGCATATACACTAATTTACTTCGATATTCGTATACAATGTAGATTACCGTAGCGAAGCACGGGTAGTATATTTGCTCGTTGTACATATATACGCATGATTTAAAATGACTTGATAGAATCTGAGTATGCTATTGTAGAACGTAACATGTCATGCTTTCTTTAATAGCGTGTATAGGTATTTGGCAGTGCTGTATAGTTTATAGTTAGCGTTTTCGACGCACTGAAGGGCTTTAAAGGTATATTAACTAGGCATTGGAAAATATAGCTTCGTTCTTAGTAAATTATTTGAATAATTCTAAATTAATTAGAATGTAGATTTAAAGTCTACCTGCTTACCTCTCATCCTCCATTAGCAGACCACAGGGTAAAGAACGCCACTTTAGATAATTGATTTTTTGATGAACTGGAAATTTTTCCTTTTTTACTACCATAAATTTCAGAAAAGACTGATAAGGCCATTACCTAGGCATTCAAAGCAACATTTACCATAATTTTAATTCAATTTCTGCAGCATTTAAAATAGAAACAATGACAGCGATAAGAAGTTAGGTCTACTGGTTATAAAAAGTTTTCCTTTGTTGATTTTTAGCATAATTTCTTAAGCGAGACCTGAAGAACACACCCGCCAAAATTATTATCAGGACGAAGTATACTGATGTTTTTGTGGGAGAGAATAATGCATTGATATATGTCTTAGAGCCGCATATCTTGCCCTTGATTGACCCGGTGATCGGTTGGAGACGCTATCACTCTTCTGTTTTTCAACCTCATGCTGACATCGAGGACTCATAAATAATTTAAGCCACACTAAAATATAGCTTACCTACATATTTCTCTTCATCCATCACTTCACTGCTGTGTAGCATTCTTCCTTTGTAGATCTGAATGATGGCTTTCAACTTATCTGTTTAACAAGTCGTAAGAGCTTTTCTACAGTGCTGATACTACAGTAACCGAAATGAGATTTATTTTGTCATAAAAAAAAATATTCCTTCAGGTTTCAAAGAATAATTCGAAACCTTGTCATACTTTAACGCGAGGTTTTACAATTAATATACAATGCATATTCCATGTTAAATTAGGCAAACTGTTGGAAAATCTTGTTACTTTCTATTCGTATTTAACTCTTTGTCTATGTATCCTTCAAACATTCAGCACAAAATTAAGTTTACTCCCGGCTGCCGCGACTGTCCGTGTACTTCCATCTCCCTCCGAAACACACGTTCACTGAGTATATCGCAGTGGTAGAGATGACCGGAGAGTCGGCCGGATGTTATTGCACTCCTGGGGTGGATATCTTGTTCACTACTGCTCGAGGGCGATATATGGCTGAGTTTTAACTAATTTTGCCGGTTGAATACTAAATATGTCACCAAAGATCCTTTACATGCTGATATTGTGTGACGTAGTGTTCCGTATGAACTTTATTCTACCCTTCTACCTTTGCCAGGTTTGAACTGGCGATCTTCGGATTCTAACACCGATTCACAGAGGGAGTTTACTGTTTGTCGGTGATTACAGTTGTATATTTCCCAGACCGCAACCCCCTAGATGAGCACTGTTGAATGCTGTCCTGGATAATCACGATCTGAAGATTTCTTGAGAGACACATCCTTGCGTTACCGTCAGAGCACTCTTTCAAGGGCTCGGTGAGACAGTGTCAATAGCTCTACAAGTTGTGGGGAAGGGTAAAAATGATGTTTTGTTTAACGTTTTGTCGACAGCTGTTTGTACTAAGAGACGGGAGGTGAACGTTAGAGAACTGATGTTGCTCTTACTGCTGTATTTTTCATCTGACACCTACTGTATCGCCTATCATATTTCTGGTACCAGTTAAGTGAAGATTTTCAAAAATACATGACAGTAGTGCACAGCCACATCTTCAGAAATTAATTTCGCAAAACACCGATGAAGAACATATGTTACCTCGACTACAATTGATGGGCAACGAATTCGGAACTTACCTATTTTTAAGCACAACTCTTACCAGTTTACGAATTACTAACAAACCTATTTTACATCAGACAAGCAAATTATTGTGTGTTGTTATTCTACTCACTTACAGTAACCAAATTTCACTGAGCATTTCTTACGTTATAAGGGTTTAAGTTCGGTCTCCTGGTATAAAAACTGTGTATGGGTTACAATTTTGAGAACTTGACTATTGTTACTTTATTAACAAATACAGCACAATTGGGAAATACTCCGGTGGTAATGATCACTCTCAGTAGCGTGATAATAATGTATAGTTGAAACGCAATTACCACCACCACCACCAACAAAAAACAACAAGTACAACAAGAGTACAACAAGCAATTCCATGGAAAGAAAATATTACAAGAAATACTACTAGTTCAACATTCTAAATCCAGCATCGTCATATACAATTTCACACACAACTTAAATATTTCCAGTGCTTAATACTGCGGCTTACAATACTATAGGTTTAACTTACTACTAGCATAACATTACAAAGCCAACATACACAAATTCACACGAAAATTAAGTATTTCAAAATTTTACAGTATAAGTTACAGTAGATTGAGCGGCCCAGTTACTATTATCTTAGCGTTGTAGATAATTTAAATGCCTTAATACTATATTTTACTGCGCATTAAAACATGAAACCAACACATAGAAATTTACACACAATTTACAGAATGCTGGAGTCTATTCTTGAAGTAACTTGAATTTATGGGAAAATTCCATTCGTCACCTACATATGACTATTTCCGTATCTGACTCTCATTCTAAAACTGACAACTAGTGCTGACCTCAGTGTTCGGTAGGATCAACTAACCTTCACTCACAAGTCTGTTTAATATCAGCTGCCTATCTGATCTATCTTCGCATCTGTTATCCACAGATCTAGATGGCGCATAACAACAACGAAGAGCATTTGTTCTCTGGGAAATTATCTTCGTCGTCTGCTTATAGAAGGTAAGTCATCTTTATTATAACTTCGAAAACAGCATTTGCAGACATGAATGTATAGTATTATGAATAATATGAGTAAGTAATTTTAATTCTTAGTACGAATTCTTGATAATAATTATACACTGTCACCTACAGGTGACGTTGGGCATTACAGCCAGAGCCATCTACAGCCAGAAGGTACGGTTGGCAACGCTGTACTGCAGAGTTTTCCTGAATCACTTACTTACTTTAAAAACATAAAACTGCGTAATTTTGAAAAATATGAAAATGAATATTCATTAAGTAAGATACTCAATCGTCGGACTATGTACTCACACATTGTTCTTACCTGATTACTTACACACGTAATATTTGATGGGCGCCAGCTACAACTCAATGCAGCAATAAGAGAATGAGGTTCTTGAAGAGATTGTCGTTTTGTTTCCCCATTAAATTTGAGGTTATGTAATTCTACTCTCTAAATAAAACGATTATCACATTACAACCCAAAGAAACTCGGCATTAAATTTGAATTCTTCTTGACCGGACATTTAAAAATTATACAAGAAATGTATCCCTCACTGGTTCACTTGACTGTACCTTCAACAGTTTGAGTGTAATTACGACGTATTCCTTTGAGTTGGTGTTTTGCTGTAAGTGTATCAAGCCTAATTTGGTGATGTATCCATTTTGTTTCACTGACAACTAAGTATCCATGTGACTGCTGCTTCTCCATCCAGATGACTGACTACTATCATATCAGTACAACACTTCTTGGCAAGTGTCTCCATCCATATGACTTGTTGGCAAGTCTCTCTTTCAATATGACTTCATGGCAAATCTCTCCTTCTATGTGACTTCAACTAACTGACCGACTGAGGCCTCTTCATCCCTTTGACTAAGGCTATAAGACGCTGATCCTAGTATTTATAAACATTAGTTGATACACCTACGCAATCTCCAGAATAACTATAATATTCCTCCCACCCGGCTCTAAATGTTACATACAATGGTGAAATTGTCTCGGGCGGCTGTAGGAATCTCCAAAAAGTGAGCTCACCGCTAAATGCACACAATGACAGAGCGATGACTCGGCAGTTACGCTAGCAGTATTGCAACATATTGTAATGTCACAAGTTATTACACACACTACATCCACATCTTGATATCATACACCAACTCTCACTGTACATGTCTTGAATGTTAATCTGCACACACATATATACGTAACAATTTAATTACAATCACGCAAGCGATCATCATTTTCATAATTGAATTGAACAATAATAATAATTAAAATAATAACAATAATAACACAGATAATATAATAATAATAATAATAATAATAATAATAATAATAACACAGATGAAATAATAATAATAATAATAATAATAATAATAATAATAATAATAATAATAATAATACAGATGTCGCCTTGTAACCTGATTTGAACCGTTACAGTACCTATCTGTCAAGCGGAGGCCGAGAGAAAAGGGGGCGTATCCGACTTTGAATGACTTCACGCATATTCACTACATTTAGACCAACACAGTAATTATGATAAATGCACACTCTTCTTAAAATGATACTAAGGAAAACACATATCAGTAAATGCATTCACTGGAGTTGTAAATACACATTTTACATGAATAAAATCAAAACACTTTACTCACAAACTAAATTATTATGGAGCCTTGACACCTTATTCCGCTTAATGTTTCTATATTCACTGCTGAGTGCTGACATAACTCTTGTTCTTCATCTTCTTTCTATAATTATTTAACATGAAATCGGAAAATGTGGACAATAAACAATCTATTCGACACTATTGTCAAACCCACAATGGCCAAGTTCAAACCAGAACTGTTGATTTTCATCTCTCTTAAAGCAGCTCTGGACAGAGAAAAGAGAATTTTTTAAAGGATTTTCACAATCCAGTAGTCTTTCTTGTAGTCTTCAAATAGCAACTGGTAAATATTTCTGTTACTGTTACGCAGACACACAACATCATCTGGTGGCACAACTAACCCACCTCTCTGAAGTTCTTCAAAAGAGGGTTCATCTGTTTCATTACTCTGAAGGAGACATGAACATGTGTCACAGCTTATCCTTCTGAATATTGTTCTTACAGCATACCCAGAAATGTATATTAACCCCTTAAATCTCAAAATGCCCACCAAAATTTCACATCATAAAAGTGAGTCTAACTTTTTAATTACTTCCATATCGGGCCTAATATATATTGCCTTGATGGAATCAGACATTTCTAATTGGCTACAGCCAAATTGCACTTTTCCATACCACCGCCACTACCACTGCGAGCCTAGAACACCCTTAACCCCAATTTTCATCTCACTTTATAGGACTTGAAGTGTAGTAACATTGTAGTTACAACCACTAAGCTATCGGTACTGACCAAACCTTGTTTCTAAGTTATTACTTTGAAACTTCCCTGAAGGAAATAAATTGCTTTCACAGTTTCAAATGAAAATGTTTGAGTAACTCTCCTTCCTATATACTAAAATGCAAATTTGGCAAATTTTGGAAAATAATTGGACATGCATCAGGAAGAAGCTCATTAGGTTTAGGTGGTATAGTTACGTAGCCTTTACTATCACAAATTGTATACCCTGTTGAAAAACGTTCGTTTGTGAACTTTATAGTAAAAGTTCTAACTGTTCCCTTAAAAATATAAGGTAAATTAAAATAGTCTGTGCTTTCACTGCTTACCTCATGAAACTCTATGAGCTTGTCAAGCATTTTTAATACATTTCTTTGTACACATTCAACACTAACACTACTAACATTGGTTCCTGTATAATTTAATAAATATTCATTTAATTGGGACCCCCTGGATATTTTACCATCAGCGAAACATATAATTTCTTTTACTGACACCTGATAACATGCAGAAACATTCATATCTTGATGAATTTTGAGTAAATGGCTTACAATTGGCAAATCACTCACCTTCTTATTTTCCTTACTCTTCATTTCCAGTCTTCTACCTTCAGGATCTTTTCTTTTAACACTTTTCGATGACAAATATTTCGGCAAATTATGGAAAATAATTGGACATTCATCAGGAAGAAGCTCATTAGGTTTAGGTGATAGTATAGTTACTATCACAAATTGTATCCCCTGTTTAAAAACTTTCGTCCGTGAAATGTCTTATGCACACGAATGAATCATTCGCAGATTCCCCAGTTATACCGTTTAAAGTGACAAATTCATTTTCATTTTAATACCTCGTCTGAAGGAAACCTAAACGAGGTAGCATAGTTGCTACGACAAAAATTCAGTCTGCGCGTTCACAAATAATAATGTCAGTAACTATTTTTACTGTTTTTCGGAGACGCCGAGATGCCGGATTTTTTTCCTTTGGAAGTTCGTGCCAGTAAATCTACCGACACAATGCTGACATATTTAAGCTTCTTCAAATATCAGCGGACTGAGCCAGGATTTAATCTGCCAAGATACTCAGCCCTGCTGCGCCGTCACATATAGGCTATCGATAATAGGTTCTACGTATGATTATTCAATCACTTACCTTCTTATATATTCTCGAACATATCCCTCAGAGAAAAAACGAAACCCAAGACGAAGCTTACTACACATCAACATACACGGATAGCTACCGCACTTTCACCTTGGCCTCCGCTGCACGTTGCCAGACTTACATGACTCCGGCTTCTAATTGTACTCGGCTATGATTACAGCTCATTTCGGTTATTTATTGACTGCTGCTTCTAATTGAAATATTCGTATCCTCTTCGAGTAGACGATTAATATAATAAAAAGGCGTTGGATTCAGCTCAGTTTGTCATAATATCTCCAGCAGACGGTCAAGTTACAGACGAAGAAAGTGGAGATGAAGGTTTGGGTGACATAAACCGCCTTCCACCACGAATGCTCAATGCACAAGTAGATATATATTTATACAACTTCACTGCAGTGATAATGATGTGCAGCCTGCCACAACGTCTGCAGAGCCGAAAATTAAATCCAGTCGGTCAGGTTTCAATTCACATCCCCCAGACAAGCGTATGAGAGTACAATACAATTACTCATGGTCAGATAATGACTCTCTTTTTGTGAACAGATCCAGCATAGGTGATCAAGATGAAGTTACTGCTGACCGCCTAAGTTACAGTTATCCCAAATTTCTACTACCTTTTGAAGAGATTTTCACACATATTTTGGAATATATCGTATAAATGTCAATTTTTTTTCCTTGCAAAGGAATCGCACCTTTATCTCACTGTTGACAAGTTAAAAGTGTACATTGCTCTTCTTCAGATGACTAGTTATTTAACTCCCATATACACTAGAATGTATTGGAAAACAATATCTGACATCCACAACAATTTAGTATCAGAATCTATGCGTAGAAACAGATTTTTTTGAAATACAACAATATTTATATCTTTGTGACAGTCTGAAATACCTGAAAATGGCAGATGTAATAAAGTCCGGAAGTATTTCGATATGCTCAACTCTCCTTTTATAAAAGGTTTCGACGAAGTACACTCTTCTCATATGTCCATTGACGAAACCATGGTATCCTACTATGGAAAGCGATGGAACAAAACAACACATCCATGGCAAGCCGCTCAGATATGGATATAAGCCGTGGTCTTGTGCAACATGGTTAGGCTACTTTATCAGTTTTGAGCCGTACCAAGTTTCGAGTAGTGCACCTCTCCCAATGCACGAACAATATGGATTAGGTGATGGTGTTGTCCTTGAAATGGAAAGCGGACTTCCAAAAACTACATACATACATACATACATACATACATACATACATACATACATACATACATACATACATACATACATACATACATACATACATACATACATACACACATACATACATAAATACATACATACATACATACATACATACATACATACATACATACATACATACATACATACATACATACATACATACATACATACATACATACATACATACATTATACCGAGCTCGATAGCTGCAGTCGCCTAAGTGCGGCCAGTATCCAGTATTCGAGAGATAGTAGGTTCGAACCCCACTGTCGGCAGCCCTGAAAATAGTTTTCCGTGGTTTCCCATTTTCACACCAGGCAAATGCTTGGGCTGTACCTTAATTAAGGCCACGGCCGCTTCCTTCACACTCCTAGCCCTTTCCTGTCCCATCGTCACCATAAGTCCTACCTGTGTCGGTGCGACGTAAAGCAACTAGCATACATTATCATTATAGATCATTATGCCTTTCAGCGTTCAGTCTGGAAGCCTCTGTGAGTTTACAAACGTCGCCACAATCCTCTATTTGCACTAGAGCTGTGGCCACATTTAGTTCTATACGTCTTATCTTTAAATCGTTAGAAATTCAGTCTAACCGTCGTCGTATTGGTCTCCCTCTAATTCTCTTATTAACCTTCATAAAGGACTCTATTATTCTCCTAGGTAACCTATCCTCCTCTATTCGCCTGACATAACCCCACCACCGAAGCCGATTTATGCGTACAGCTTCATCCATCGAGTTCATTCCTAACTTAGCCTTTATCTCACCTGTTTGTACCACCAATCATTCTCGCTACTTTATTGTCTGTTACTTCTAACTGAGTCCACCCAGCTTACGCTCCGGTAAAGCAAAGTTGGTCTGAAAACAGACCGATGTAAAGATAGTTTCATCGGGGAGCTGACTTCCTTCTTACAGAATACTGTTGATCGCAACTGCGAGCTCACTGCATTAGCTTCACTACACCTTGATTCAATCTCACTGTAAATGCAGCACGGGTGAAGTTTAAGAAAGCGGAGATTGTTATTAGTGGAATACTGTGTAGGAGGGATACTGACTGGAGGGTGATTGGGGATTTAAATGAGTCTATGGAGTGGGTATGTGGGAAACTGGGAGTGAAATTTCTAGATCCTAATGGTGGGTAGGAGATAGGGATCTGCGCTCAGATGGCCTTCATTTAAACCGCAGTGGTACGTATAAGTTAGGAAATTTGTTTGGAAGGGTAATAGGGAGGTACATTCAGGGAAACGGGATGGCCTAGGGAGAGGTGATAAGGGAACAGGGAACTGGAAATCAAGTAGGGATGACATAAAATTGTTAGTGTTGAACTGTAGAAGTATTGTAAAGAAAGGAATAGAATTAAGTAATTTAATAGATATATATTTACCAGATATTGTAATAGGAGTTGAATCATGGCTGAGAAATGATATAATGGATGCAAAAATTTTCTCACCGCACTGGAGTGTGTATCGTAGAGATAGGATGGGAATGGTGGGAGGGGGAGTGTTCATTCTGGTGAAAGAAGACTTTGTATGCTACGAAAAAGTTAAAGATGAGACACATGAAATTCTAGGTGTAAGGCTCATTTCTAAAGATAATAGGCAACTTGATATATTTGGAGTGTACAGATCGGGAAAGGGTAGCACTGACGCGGATTTAGAATTATTTGATAGGATAGTCAGCTATGTGGGAAACGACATGGAAAAAAATGTGATTGTAGCGGGAGATCTGAATTTGCCAGATGTCAATTGGGAAGGAAATGCGAACGACAGGAAGCATGACCAACAAATGGCAAATAAGTTAATATTGGAAGGACAGCTGATCCAGAAAGTGATGGAACCAACCAGAGGGGAAAATATCCTGGATGTGGTGCTGATAAAACCAGATGAGCTCTATAGGGAAACTGAAGTAATAGATGGCATTAGTGATCATGAAGCTGTTTTTGTGGTAGTTAAAAATAAATGCGATAGAAAGGTCTTAAAAGTAGGACTATTAGGCAGTACCATATCGATGACAAAGCAGGCATGAGGCAGTTTCTAAAAAGTAACTATGATCGGTGGAAAACGGTAAATAAAAATGTAAACAGACTCTGGGATGGGTTTAAAGAAATTGTTGAGGAATGCAAAAGCAGGTTTGTACCTTTAAGGGTGGTAAGGATTGGTAAAGACCCCACCTTATTATAATAGAGAAATAAAGAGACTAGGAAGGAGGTGCAGACTGGAAAGAAATAGAGTTAGAAATGGCTGTGGAAGTAAGGAGAAATTGAAGGAACTTACTAGAAAATTGAATCTAGCAAAGAAGGCAGCTAAGGATAACATGATGGCAAGCATAATTGGCAGTCATACAAATTTTAGTGAAAAATGGAAGGGTATGTATAGGTATTTTAAGGCAGAAACAGGTTCCGAGAAGGACATTCCAGGAATAATTAATGAACAGGGGGAGTGTGTATGTAAGGATCTTCAAAAGGCAGAAGTATTCAGTCAGCAGTATGTAAAGATTGTTGGTTACAAGGATAATGTAGAGATAGAGGAGGAGACTAAGGCCAAAGAAGTAATAATATTTACATATGATAACAATGACATTTACAATAAGATAAAAAAGTTGAAAACTAGAAAAGCGGCCGGAATTGATCAGATTTCTGGGGATATACTAAAGACAATGGGTTGGGATATAGTACCATATCTGAAGTACTTATTTGATTATTGTTTTGTCGGAGGAGCTATACCAGATGAATGGAGAGTTGCTGTAGTAGCCCCTGTGTATAAAGGAAAGGGTGATAGACATAAAGCTGAAAATTACAGGCCAGTAAGTTTGATATGTATTGTATGTAAGCTTTGGGAAAGCATTCTTTCTGATTATATTAGACATGTTTGTGAAATTAATAACTGGTTCGATAGAAGGCAGTTCGGTTTTAGGAAAGGTTATTCCACTGAAGCTCAACTTGTAGGATTCTGGAGGTCAAATGGACTGTATCGCGATTGACCTGTCTAAAGCATTTGATAGGGTGGATCATGGAAGACTACTGGCAAAATGAATGCAATTGGACTAGACAAAAGAGTGACTGAATGGGTTGCTGTATTTCTAGAAAATAGATCTCGAGAATTAGAGTAGGTGAAGCTTTATCTGACCCTGTAATAATTAAGAGGGGGATTCCTCAAGACAGTATTATCGGACCTTTATGTTTTCTTATATATATAAATGATATATGTAAAGGAGTGGAATCGGAGGTAAGGCTTTTTGCGGATGATGTTATCCTCTATAGAGTGATAAATAAGTTACAAGATTGTGAGCAACTGCAACGTGACCTCGAAAGTGTTCTGAGATGGACAGCAGGCAACGGTATATTGATAAGCGGGGTTAAAAGTCAGGTTGTGAGTTTCACAAATAGGAAAAGTCCTCTCGGTTTTAATTACTGCGTTGATGGGGTGAAAGTTCCTTTTGGGGATCATTGTAGGTATCTGGGTGTTAATATACGGAAATATCTTCATTGGGGTAATCACATAAATGGTATTGTAAATAAAGGGTACAGATTTCTGCACATGGTTATGGGGGTGTTTAGGGGTTGTAGTAAGGATGTAAAGGAGAGGGCATATAAGTCTCTGGTAAGACCCCAACTAGAGTATGGTTCCAGTGTATTGGACCCTCACCAGGATTACCTGATTCAAGAACTGGAAAAAATCCACAGAAAAGCAGCTCGATTTGTTCTGGGTGATTTCCGACAAAAGAGTAGCGTTACAAAAATGTTGCAAAGTTTGGGTTGGGAAGAACTGAAAGAAAGAAGAAGAGCTGCTCGACTAAGTGGTATGTTCCGAGCTGTCAGCGGAGAGATGATGTGGAATGACATTAGTAGACGAATAAGTTTGAGCGGCGTTTATAAAAGTAGGAAAGATCACAATATGAAGATAAAGTTGGAATTCAAGAGGACAAACTGGGGCAAATATTCATTTATAGGAAGAGGGGTTACGGATTGGAATAACTTACCAAGGGAGACGTTCAATAAATTTCCAATTTCTTTGAAATCTTTTAGGAAAGCAACAGATAGGGAATCTGCCACCTGGACGACTGCCCTAAATGCAGATCAGTATAAATTGAAATTGAAATTACTATCCTGGGAGAACACACAACCTAAATACTTAAAATTATATACTTGTTCCAGCATTGTATCACCAATCTGACTTTCAATTCGGTTTAATTTTTTACCTACTGACTTCAATTTAGTCTTCGAAAGATAAATTTTCATACCACACTCATTGCACATATTTTCAAGTTGCAGCCTTTCGGCACAAGCTGCCATTAAGACTAAGTCGTTAGCATAGGCTAGGCTGCTGACTATATTTCCACCTAACTGAATCCCTCCCTGCCATTTTATACCTTTCAGCAGATGACCCATGTAAACTACGAACTTACTGTCGATTAATGACTTGCCATGGACTTGCGACCGTCTAGCTACATTCAATCGCGATTGACGCATTCAAGACTGACTCACTTGCGATTGTCTGTAGACTAACTGATGTGCGCCAGTTGAGCTCTTTATACAGGCGAGTGGAAGATTCCAGTAGCTTCCTCTGTGTGCCGGGTCCATTGTTACAGCTTCTTCGTAGGAGCTCCCTTACTTCAGCCTCAACAGTTGGCTGGAGCTATTGATTTGTTCGCTTCTGGCCCCGTACAAATTGTTGCCGCTGTGTCGCTACTATTATCTATCTTTCGCTGACATTCTTGCCGGCTACCCTGAGTCGATCTTCATGGTCCCAATATAGTAATTTTGAGAGGTGGAAGCCAAAAATAGGGAGTTCTCGCATTAAACTACTAAAATCACAGACCATAGCCAGGTCGAACTCGATATCTTGGAAAGAGAAAAACGGCAGTGATGATGATAATGAATTAGTATTCTCTTAATTATTGAAAGAGATCTGATCCTTCAAGTTATGAAGAGGATGACAAAAGAAAGGAACAGACAGAAACGAGAACCACTCAGCTTACAACAGAAGTGAAGGTAAAGGGAGGTAGAGGCTGTGGGTAATTAACCACTGTATCACATTCGCTGCCGAGGGTAAGATTAGTGGCAGCCTTTATTTTCTATTCTTACAGGGATCATCGTGGTCTGTAACAGAGTTTGTTTTGGTTTTTTTTTTTTTTTTTTTGTATATGCTAGTAGTAGTGGTGGTGATAATTTTTAATTAGTTATCTACTCCGTCATAACACTGATTAGGTAAACAGTTCCAACCTTTCGAATAATGAGTGTTTCCAGAAAGGAAAGAGAGCATGAAAGTAAAAATCCGCAACCTTGCAGATAATGTACTACAGCAAGTATAAGAAGAGGACACGAGTTAACCAAGGTAGGTTGGATAGCAAATATGAATGTGAAGAGCTTTACAAGAGCTTTACACACAACCAAGTTGAAGGAATGTAAACTCAGCTAGAGGCCACATGGTCACCAACACACGCTCCCCTGTGAGTCCCCCTTCAAGTTGCCCCTTGCGACAGGCAGGGAAGTATCTGACCCCACCTACAGGGTTTATTTTATGCCGCTCTGTGAAAACGTGACTTTATAGTAATGAAGGAGGTCTACATCATAACTATCTCCTCTAATACAGCGAATATTCTTGATAAATGTTCTGCTGTACAACACGAGTTACTTCTTGGAGACTGTGAACTCGAGTTAATCATCTGAGGCAGCAGTTAAGAGGTAGAGTGGCATGTTGAACACAGTGGCGGTGAGAATATGTGTGCACTCCAGTCCGCTTTGACAAATTGCACGCAGATAATGGGAGCTACTTTGCACCATACGGAGTGAACAATGTCACGCATGTCTACATTTAAACGCTGGTCTTAAATATGGCCAGATTATGCTAATCTACGGCACTTTAGTGAAGTACGAGGGCGAGGAAAATGTCAATGTACAGTGAGTAATTGTTATTGCTGCTTTCTTTGATCTGTTATAAAGTTATTACTGATATATCCTTCTAGTCCCTAACTGAAGAATTATATCTGATTCGAGTACGGAAAAAACATCTGACCTGATTTAGTGTTGTAGGGGAATTTATGTGGGTCTCCTTAAATCATACCACATTGCCAGATGATTTTCTTCAACATTTCCTTTGCCCAGAAGAGGATAAAAGAAGAGTTCACAAGAGCAGATCACAGGCAATACGTAAATATACTGATCACCATAGTTTAATACATGTAACTGTGAGCGTCGTTTAACCAGTATACGGAGATACGTCGGATTAAATTAAATTTGATAATACTTTGGTTTTAAATAAGCGTACAAAAGACACAGAAATCCAAACTAAACAGAACAGGATGAAGATGCTGGTAGTGATGACTGCTGACTTAAGAAGCCAAACATAGAGGATATAAGTCTCAACAGAACTGTAGAGGAACAAAGACAAGACTTGGGGGTGAGTCGAAAGATGATTCATGATTCATATGCCTCTACGTACAGAGCTGGATTTCACTAAGAGATAATTCTAAGTCTTGCAAACTGATTCCTGAAAAATTACATTTTTATAGAATAAAACGTTTTTGTACACTGCGTGTACAAAGCTAGAACAGGTCGATAATTTCAAGTACTTAGGTTGTGTGTTCTCCAAGGATGGTAATATAGTAAGTGAGATTGAATCAAGGTGTAGTAAAGCTAATGCAGTGAGCTCGCAGTTGCGATCAACAGTATTCTGTAAGAAGGAATTCAGCTCCCAGACGAAACTATCTTTACATCGGTCTGTTTTCAGACCAACTTTGCTTGACGGGAGCGAAAGCTGAGTTGACTCAGGATATCTTATTCATGAGTTAGAAGTAACAGACATGAAAGTAGCGAGAATGATTGCTGGCACAAACAGGTGGGAACAATGGCAGAAGTATACTCGGAATGAGGAGATAAAGGCTAATTTAGGAATGAACTCGATGGATGAAGCTGTACGAATAAACTGGCTTTGGTGGTGATGTCATGTGAGGCGAATTGAGAAGGATAGGTTACCTAGGAGAATAATAGACTCTGTTATGGAGGGTAAGAGAAGTAGAGGTAGACCAGGACTCAGTTTCTAAAGATTTATAGATAAGAGGTATAGAAATAAATGATGCCACAGCACTAGTTGCAAATAGAGGATTGTGGCGAAGTTTAGTAAATTCACAGAGGCTTGCAGACTGAATGCTGCTAGGCATAACAGTCTATAGTGGTAATGTATGCATGTAATCACTTTGAAGTTTAGAGAATTGTTCACTTATTTTGTTTTTTCATTATAAAACAAGGACTTTAATGTTTCTTAAAAAGTAGTCCCCGCCAAAAAAAATATGGTGTGTATTTGTAATAATAAAGAGCGATCAGACAATTAAATATTCAAAGTTGAAGATGGTTTGATTAAAGGGAAGGTAGATGCCGCATGTAAGAAAACTAAAGTAACTGTTGGAGAAAGGAAAAGAACCTGCACAAGTATTTGCAGCTCAAATGGAAACCATTCCCAGGAAAATAAGAGAAGACTGAGAGATAGCATGAACACATTGAGCAACCCGTATTTAAGGAAATAAATATGTGATATTGCATGCAAATACAATAGGTGATCGAAGGTAATGAATCGATGACTAAATTTTTAGATCATCATTTGACTACTGAGATAACTAAGTACGAACGAGGCATCTGAACTAATGATATACCCTCAGAATTACAGGCTGCCTTGGAAGAATCGATCACTATAAAGCTATTCTATTCTATTCTGTGAGACAGGAGAACAATTTCAAAATATTATTATTTCCTGTATACCTTGCAAAACAGCTGTTGACGAATATCTAAACTACCACGTCATTATTTTAGTACCTCATGGGAATAAAATGTCGACACATATTAGAAAGAAGTTTTTGGGAAATTTTCTCTGAACCATGCATGCATGAAAGTTAGATATGGACAATAAGAAGAAGAAGAAGCAGAAGAAGAAGAATCGTATGGGCTCAGCTACCGTGTGCAGACATTTCAATATGACGCCATCTGGCTGTCTGCTAGTCAATTTCGACGTTCCGTTTTACTCTAGGCTCACTAGATAGCAGACCAAGTAAACCGAAACTCTCTTGGGCGTCTATGGCTGAGATTTAATGAATTTTGTCGGGTGAACACCAAATGTGCCACCAGAGATCTTTTACATGCCGACATCGTACGACATGGAGTGTCGAATGGACTTTTTTCCGCCCTTCAAAAATCCGACTACATCTGCCGGGTTTGAACCCGCTATCTTGGGATCCGGAAGCCGACACTCTACCACTTATCCGCAGAAAGCAAGAAAGAATATGTAACCCAGTGAAATGTAGTGTTACAGAATAATTTTGAAGATAAAACGGGTAGATCAGATCACAAATTAAGTGATACAGAATCAATTTGATGAGATAGACGGATTAAACGTACCCTGAGACATCCATGACTTTTTAAGTTGCATTTTGAAGGAAGCCTAAGGAAGGACAAAACATGAATGTGACAAGCAAGTTGTAGTAGATGTAGGATGGAGTAGTTACATGAAGGTGAAGATGTTGGTATTGAATAGGGTAGCAGGGTAAACTGTCCATCGTCGAGCTGTTTTTCCACGTGGTCACTTGCCTTCGAACTTAATGTTCTCTCCATTTCATCCCATGATATGGTCAAAGAACTGATGCATTCTTTCGTAAACCCGAAAGTATTTGGAAGTTCAAAGATTGAAATATTTGTGCGTCCCTCGAGCAAAGAGACACGTAGCAACAGCCTCTATATGACTGCCAAAAATGTACAACTTGGCGACAGATCCAAAGGGAATCCAAGTCTCAGAGCGAGGAATTACTTTTTTCCATATTAATTTGTCACTATTGTCAGTCACGGTATAGTTCTAAATGTCCTGAGTTCTATGTATTTTGGTGACATACTGTAATTTATTTTTGACGTAAGTTATCATGAAGAGTCTGAAAGATATCGCCTTTAGTCTGCAGTTTGTGAACTATTGCTATAGTATACTCTATTATTACAGTATATGGACAAACTTTTAAGAAAAAAAATTGCGTGCCTCAGGTACCGTACACTGAGAGGTGTCTATTTTATCCTATATATGATTGCGAAACGAAGTCACTGAATAAAAGAGGCGCGTGATTGTTTAAATAAATTTAATGCTTCTTCCTTCTACTTTTCCTACCGCATTTCCCACATCTGTAGGGTCGTGGATGCGAACTGAGTCGCTCATATGGATTTGGCCCAGTTTTACGGCCGGATGCCCTTCCTGACGCCAATCCTATATGGAGGGATGTAATCACTATTGCGTTCTTCTGTGGTGGTTGGTAGTGTGGTATGTTGTCTGAATATGAAGAGGAGAGTGTTGGGACGGACACAAACACCCAGTCCCCGAGCCAGAAGAATTAATCAGAATAGATGAAAATCCCCAACCCGGCCGAGAATCGAACCCGGGACCTTCTGAACCGGAGACCAGTACGCTGAACATTCAGCCAACGAGTCGGACAAATAAATTTAAATGTTTACTGGACATTTAAATACGTTGAGACATCGTGGACAATATTACTGTGAACGTAATGCGTGTAAAGATTAATTATTTGTATAGAATTGAATTGAATTGAATTGAATTGAATTGAATTGAATTGAATTGAATTGAATTGAATTGAATTGAGTACTCCCATCCCCTAGTTCCGCATCGCCTGAAACAAGGGAGAACACACTCCTTTATTGCAATTTATTAACGTTGGATACTGTACATGAATTATATTTTCCTCTTACAATTACTTGACTATTGCTACATAAAATATCATTTATTTTGTCCTAGACGTTAACAGTGCTATATTGTCTAGGACAACAAATAACTTGTATAACAGGTGGTGCTTGTACATTATTTGTAGGTTTGTAATGGAGCCGCCATCGTCCTCCCAGCACGTGCCAGGAGATAAAAGGGAAAACCACAGAAAACCATTTCTAGGATGGCGAATCGTAACACACTTCCCTTCTTAGTTATGTTTTCTACACTAACCGTACGCAGTTCTACACTCTCCGATCAGTCTTCAATTCGCAACAGAGTCCGTAGTAATGAATCCAAACAGAAGGAAAACAACTGCGCTAACCCCTGTACCACAATGACAGGCAATATAAAACATATATTTATTTCGCTCACTAAAGTAACCTTTAAACCTGCATACACTCACAGGAAGGTTTTACTAACTCAGATCATACTTTTCCCATTTCCATAACCAATTACAAATGCGGAAAATAGTTCTTTTTTAAGTATCGTGTGGTAGTTCTTATAAAAATCTATACCTAGAGCGTCACATGCCGAGGTCATGCTGCAAGTCGTAAGCTGTTTTACTCTTTAACCTTATAAGTGGCGCCTGGCATAAATGTACAGACTGGGTTAACCATTCCATGTCAGAATATTTATCCACGGGTAGAAAAATTAACAAAGTATGGAATTTGACCTTCTGAAAAATACCAAATGAGTCACTTTCTTAAAGAAATGCATTGGCGAAAGATGAAATCCCAACACCAAGAAGATATTGTGCTAGAAAAACGAAATTTGAGAGGCATGTTTGCACATCTGAAAAATGATGTATATTCAAATTTACGCGCTAGTCGTCGAAGAGTGATGCTAGTAGTTCCACTATGACCTTGCAAAGCAAGTTTACTTTAAATACGCGCTGTACGCTTTATGAGTATTAGTCATCGTCCGGAGTGTGGTAGATGTGAGTCAAACATGCCTGTAAGTAGACGAGGAAGTATCAGCAGCTTACTGAGTTTGAACGACGTCGCGTAATAGAGCTACGAGAATGTGGATGTTCTTTCCGCGGTAATGCAGAAAGACTTGGCAGGGATGTATCCACAGTGCATCGGTGTTGGTAACAATGGTCACGGAAGAAGCCCTGCCGCATACGGGCCAGTACGTCGCATGGCTGTGGTGGATCGTACTGCATCTGCAGCGACCATTAGAGCTTCAGTTGGCACCAAGCGACATAACCAACTGCAGCAAATAGATTACTTGAGGAACAGTTCCAAGCCAGACGTATTGTAGCGTTCATGCCACTAACTCCGAATCACTGCCATCTGCGACTTTTGTGGTGTCGAACTAGAGTTTATTGGAGGTCGGAGTGGACTAATGGTGCGTTCTCAGGTAAGATCCAAGACGATGACATACTGGACCTACATCAGGGGTTATGGTCTGGGGAGCGATTTCCTTTGACAGGAGGAACACCCTCGTCATTATCTCAGGGACCTTGACAACGGATTTGTACGACGGGCTGGTGATTGAACCGGTTGTGCTGCAATTCATTCTCATTATTCCAATATTAAAGTTGGTATTTTCCAATAGGTAACGATCGTCCTCATATCGCTGCTATCACCCAGCGTGCTCTACAGAGCGTCGACCGATTGTCTTGGCCTGCGAGATCACCAGACCTTTCGCCAACTGAGCACGTATGGGACATTATGGGATGAAAAATCCAGCGTCATCCAATACCAGCATTAACCATTACTGATTTGACTGACCAAGTGCAAAAGGCACGGAACTCCATCCCACAAAATGACATTCAGCATCTGTACAACACAATGCATGCACGTTTGCATGCTTGCATTCAAAATCGTGGCGACTACATCGGTTATTAACATACCAACAGGATACACGTTTCTTCACGCATACTTGAGCCTGTGACCTGGGAACTTTAATCTAATAAATATGTTACCTAGACAATTGTTTAGCCTAAATTGCATTTCTCTAAACTAATGTCTTCTGGTGTTGGAATTCAATTTTCCTCCAGAATATATTTTTAATATTTCATGACATTTATAGCGTGTCCACAGTCATATAGTCTTTCCGACACAAGAACTGAGTTTACGTATGCACGGAAAGTTGTACACCTCGTGTATGTATGTATGTAATTTTATGTCTTCGTTTTTACTCTTTAATATATGGCTTGTCCTATACACATGTTACCAAAAATTTGTGTATTTCTATTATGTTAGGAAGATAACAAGTCCTATTCGGACAATTTCTAGCGAATATTATAATTTAAACTAACTCTAAAATTATAGAATGCACAATTTTATTGGGAAGTATATAGTTCTTGTATTATTAGCAAAGAAATCTCTTCGATCGTGCTGTGACCCAGACGTTTTTAGCCGATCACTTTCTGAGTCCTGAAATGTACGATTTGTACTGCAAAGCGTTATTATGTATATGCTTTTATTCTTATCCTTCATTCAAATTTGCCTATTTCGGACCACGTTTGCTCAACCGCGAGGCTTTGATAATTGCCCAATATTATAATTTCTTCTCATGGAGTAGCTCCTTTCCTTCTTCTTCGAAAGTTTCTCCTATATACTCTACAGAATTTCTTCAGGATCTGTCTCATAGCCTGTCTGTTTTATAAGCATGTCAGGTCCATTTCATTATGCCCTTCTCCTCTCCGTCAGCCAGGTGGTGCGAACTTTCTTGTTCCGTCAAAATGTGAACAGATGATTGGTCAGTATGTTGAGATACAACCTTACCGCACGACCATAGAAAGTTACCGTCCTTCTCATGGCACGGTTAGAGAGTCTTTCAAGTATTTGGGAGTAGAGCTCTGAATTGTGACGTCTCCAATATTTTCGGTCTCTCAGTACAGGTTTTATAAAAGATAAATTACAGTCTCTATAAACACGCTTTGTGTAACATCAAATAGCATTGAATATTCACGACCGCGCTGTAATCGAAATCGACTTTCAACCTATTAGGTCGTGTTACGTACATGTAATAGGTGTTGAAGAGATTTTAAATACAGAAAAATATGGCCAACCGGACACCAGTGGGATCCGAACTCACAACCTCCCGATTTCATTGACTTGGCCCACAACGGGCGACTTGCACGCACTCTACAGTATGATGGCAGTAGTGCCAAACCTGTAGCTTACATCCTTTCCAACAGAACAAAGATGACCTAGGCCACCGTAGCTCAACCGGTAGAGCAACCGAAGCGAAATCGGGTTCGTATCCCACTGGTGTCCGGTTGGCCATTTCTGTTCTGTACTTAACATATCTTCAACACGTATTAGATGTACGTAAAACGACCTAATAGGTTGAAAGTAGATTTCGATAAAATAACGTTCATTTACTCATAACATAGCAATTGCAGTACCCGAAATATTCCCAGTCCTATTTTCAAGCTGTTGTTTATTTTTTCCTTCCCCTTTTACCCAATTCTGATAGGCGGCACTATGTTACCTAAAGCCAGAAACATGGAAATTCATCAAGCAAATCATCTGAAAGAAGTACACAAAAATGTGTACATTAGAATGTACTGTACCCATGAGACTTCTCATCAAGATCACGTTCGGTATTTGAAGGCGTATCGGGTATGAAGAGGAGTAATAAAAAAGGAAAGATAGATGTGGGCTAAAATAAAAACTTTCATTCATTTAACACATCGCTATTCCTAGCCTTTTAGCCCCGGATATGACGTTGAACAGCGTCCACCGAGTGAACACCGGAATAAGTGGTCTTGCTCCATCAAGAATCAACAACCAACAACAATGAAATCTGATGATCAACGGTGTACGATATGGAACGAAAGGAGAAAGCATCGCATTAAAGATCTTAATGATATCTCGTGAGTGCATCACGCAGTCACAGAAACGATAATGTTATACAGCACAATCGGAGTAGCTATTGACGCCAGCCCGGCTCCGGTTAGACTGGTGTGAAATATGAGACGGGATGTGCAGTGGTGAGCGATCAGGCCATGCACGGAAAATCTGATACTGATCCAACAACTATAAACCAGCTCCACAGTGGCCAAGCTATCGCAACATGGATCGTGAGACGATCGTTCCAGACGGGAAAGCTTCACATTGTAGAACTGGAACTGATATGGTAGAAAGTCGACATCTGTTGCTTATCAGAAATCACTGGAAATGCTGCGGGCATTTCAGGACTGAATATCATGTTTTATCCATCGATGACGCAGGTGAGACGGGTCAGAACGGAGTCGCATTTATTGTCAAACGTGCGACTGTCTCGTTATGTAGAGGCGTAAAGAACAATCAATGAAAGAATGTTGAACCCTCGCACCCTCACCTCCTACACCAATCCGAGCAAGTTACACCTGATCCAAGTGTACATGTGGACCGAGAAATTGAAGAAAGTTAAGAAAACTTAGCTAGGAATTCACCAGCAAATCTTAATCACATACGGAAAGACACTTTCACCACTGTAACAACGAAAATTACGGTTGTTTGGTAATTTTTTCCACTACCGCCTTGACAGCAGAAACCTAGACCTTACAGATGACAGACCGCCGCTGGGCCCGGCTGCTTGGAAATGTGGTGCTGTAGAAGAATACTGTGAATACCTTGGACAGCACACCAAACTAACGAGTCAATCCTGAAGCAGCTCGGCATCAAAACAAGGCTATCGACATTTATTAAACACTAGCAGAAGTACCCGTTCTTCGTACGGGTTATCAGAAACTGGCTTTAGTTACTCATGCTATCGGTGTGACTGACTTCATTTGATATTTATATCACCGATGTATTTATTAAGTACGTAGAAATTATTTGTCATGTTTGGAATTATAGTGTATCTTATTCTTTTCTTCATGGAGGCCTCTAAATATTAGTTCCTAATTAGCGTCGATCTCTAAGATCTTTTGCTGCTAGGTTTTTCCTTCAATCCCACCTAGTTTAAGTATACTTCCGCTAGATAGTACCACAAATATAAATATTATTGAATGTATTTGTTTGATCCGACATTTCGTAACTATTACAAATGATCAAGGAAATACGCGATGTATAAAAGAAACGAAAATAATTATCGAGAATTGTAACTCTCGGGGCATGTCGCTCATGTCGCACATCATATAATGAATCTGAGTATAAATGTTGACAATTGGGTACAGTATATAGGTTGTTTTCAGAGTTACGATGATCGTAAAAGGGGACAAAAATATCGGCACTGATGTGGCACTAATAACATCAGTGATCCTACTACTCCATGATTTGATAGAAAATAGTTTAAACTATAGGTAACAGACTCCGTAAAATGCTGAAACTTAAGGCAGGTGTAAAAACGGAGGCCCGTCGGCAACCGCTGGTCGCTGTACTACGGAGATCTCCGGGGCTATTATTTTTATACTTCACTCCCTTTCCATCCCCGCCCAAAGGAGTGCTATGAGCGTCTTTCACAGCAGTTTATTTTTTCCAGATTGTAAGTCAAATGTGTATCAATTTTGGTTGGCAGCTATGCCCAAACGTACATGCATAATCTAGCTGCTGTCGAATCCTGGAGCTGACGTTACTATGGTTACGGCCGTTCGTTTCTTTATGCGATTCCTAGAGCAGGGGTAGTGTGGTTCCAATATCTCCATTACGGTTGGTTTTAGGGCCTTAAAACATGGTTTTCGGGTAAGTACAACTAAGTCACTTCTTTGTGAATTATTCGCATTGTTCATTAACTAATGGATATTATAAGTCTGAGTTGATCTGGCGCAGTGAAAAGTTTTATTGTTTCGACGTGTTTAAAACATTGTTGGTAAAAGCTGCTGTTCGTGGCGCCTTTCGTGACATTGTTCGTATTCGTTGATAGAAAATAAATATAAATGTGTATATCGCCTTCAGAATAAGCTAACAAATATTGCTCTAAGTGCTGTATGTAATGGAAAAACAAAGAGGTACGATACAATGTCTGCATTAAGTCATGTCATGTATTTGCGTTCAAGCGCTCCAAATTGCATGGAAAGTGGCAGGAGCGCTCAAATATTGTCGCTCAAAATAGCTTTTTGGTTCTTTTCCGTGTAGAAATACGCATTTAGTCAAAATATTAATTTCAAGTAGCTGTGGTAAGTAACTTTATGCTCGCTTGTCTCAACTCTGAAGATGGTATGCGTAGAGACGTGGCTATTTTCAAATGTGCTCATTGATACGCCGTATCTTGCGTCGAACATTTATTTGAAAATCCACGTCTTCATGAACTGAAGATGCAAGAAGCACTATTTAGTTCATATCAACACTTTCGTCTACACTAGGTAAGTAATCACCGTTTATGTAACACACTTGTACTGATGTACAGGCTGAGCCAAATGTTCGTTAACATTTGATGAGGAATATTGAAGGTGGAGAGGTAATAATTTACACATGCGATAGGCATGGAGTTTTATTGACACCAAAGTAAAGTACACAAAATGACCAGCAGATGGCGCTGGACAGTAACACGTCAGGTACAAATGGCCACACATGCTTGACATGACATGTGGCTTTAATGACATTAACGATGGGTGCACAAATGGCGCTGGACAGCAACACGTCAGTGATAGCACATGATACCCGTGTACGGTTTAAAAGGAGCTGTCATGAGAGAGGGAGTCAGAAGCGCCTGCAATCGCGGCATGCTGACGTTACCAGATAAGGCACTGGTAGTGAAACTTTATTTACTTTATTCTGGTGTCAAAAACCTCGTCAATTAAGGGACTTTTGGGTCATCCTGTATGTCTGCCCCTTACTTCCGTTTCCTGATACGGGGTCGGGGAGGCGATGAAACGAATTTATATGGCACGTTTTAAGATTGGATGGCCTTCCTGACACCAATCTCAGTTGAGCAGCCAGTGAAGATGAAATCAATGATGATGAATGAAACTAGGTAAGGAGGTGGTGGTGATTATTGTTTCAAGAGGAAGTACAACTGGGCAGTCATCCTCTATTGGGTAAAGGGAAGGAAGGAATTGGTTGTGGCCTATGATTAGGAACTGTCCCAGCATTTGCCACAAGTGAAAATGGGAAACCACAGAAAGCCAGTCTCAGGACGGTGGACTTCGACGCCACTTGTCTCCCGATTGCAGAGTTTTAACACGCGCGGCCACTCCGCTCTGTATTACACTTGTATTGATAATATAATTAATTTCTATGGGTGCTTTCTGCTCTTTTTCAACGTTGCGATGTAATGTCATAGCATAATTGTACTAACCACAAATATTCGAAGTTATTCACTTGATCAAATGCGTAATTTTGCACGGAAAAGAACCCTGTAGCCATTTTAGGCGATCATAAGAGCTTTCCTCCCAATTTTCACGTAATTAAGAGCGTCCAAACACAAATACTTCTCTCGTCAGTCCAACCGAGTCACTACTCAGACCATAATTGAGTATGATTAAACACACTAAGTAACTTAGTGTATTTTATCTGACTGAAATTTCTCTCTTAAGACTTAGCAAGAAAATGAAAGTTTAAAAATTCAGTAACCAAATGACCTCGCATAACCTAATGGATATCACCCGCGAAAAGAGCGAAAAATCACGTTGGATAATGTGAAAATGTCAAAAAAATTGTTTTGCTTCTAAACCCACTTCTTCTTCTTTTGCTACCGCGTTTTCCCATACCTGTGGGGTCGTGGGTGGGAACTGTATCGCACATGTAGAGTTGGCTCTGTTTTACGGCCGGATGCCCTTCCTGTACGCCAACCCTATACGGCGGGGTTTAATCACTATTGCGTGTTTCTGTGGTGGATGGTAGTGTGGTATGTTGTCTGAATATGATGAGGAGAGTGTTGGGACGGACACATACATCCAGTCCCCGAGCCAGAAGATTTAATCGGAAGCGATTAAAATCCCCGACTCGGCCGGGAATCGAACCCGGGACTCTTTGAACCGAAGGCCAGTATGCTGACCATTCATCTAACGAGTCGGACGCTTCTAAACCAACTTTATACGCTATAATCTTACGTCAGTGCTAATGTTAATGTGAAGGAGAAAGATGCATGTTTCTATGGCCAAGCAATGATCATCGGGTCCGTGGAAAGGTAATTATAACACCTTATCTAATGTATATAAATAAGACTATAACTTTGTCTGTACAATTCGTCTTCATATCGGATCAGGTATACAAAAAGTCGAAAGTAAGTTCAATTCAGTTGTCGGCTGTTTGTTTGTATGTCTGTCGGTCTGTTTGTTTGTTTTGGTTTTGGTTTGTTTGTTTGTTTGTTTGTTTGTTTGTTTGTTTGTTTGTTTGTTTGTTTGTTTGTTTGTTTGTTTGTTTGTTTGTTTGTTTGTTTGTTTGTTTGTTTGTTTGTTTGTTTGTTTGTTTGTTTGTTGCATTGCGTGAAAGGGGTGAATATAATTTCTCAAATATCTGTATTTAAGTTGAGAGATAGCCGGTTTATGCACAAGGCTATAATATTATTTGATTAGTAACTGAGGCGTAGCAGAATTAATGAAAACAAAGCTGAAAATGCCAAATTTCTCTTCTTCTTCTTCTTTCTTCGTTTCGGCCTGCTGTGGACCACGTTATTTCAACCGTTTGCATCCTTGAGCTTTAATTCTTCCCCAGTACTCACGCATTATCGTTCTGTGACCCTCCTTTCTTTCATCAGTCCACTTCTTGTATCCCTGGAGCTTTTTGTGGAGAGGAGCACGTTTCTGGATGTCTTCGAGTGTAATTCCTATTTCTTGAAGGTCTTTTTCAACTTCGATAAACCAGGGTCCCTTGGTTTTCTTGTTCAGAAAGTAGGAAAAGATCCTATTGGTCTGTCTCTCTGTGCTCATGCGTGCTATATGGCCATAAAAATTAATCCTCCTTTTCCGAATCGTGTCCTCTCCTCTCCATATGCTGGTACAGATCGTTGTGTCGTCTCCTGTACTCACCATTTTCTTTGATTGGTCCAAGAATCTTTCTCAGGATTTTTCTTTCTTTAGCTTCTAACTTCTCCATCAGACCTTTTCTGTTCATTGCAAGGCATTCTGCTGCGTACAGTGCTTCCGGGCGTACAACCGAACAATAATGCCTAAGCTTGGCGTTGATGGACACTGATCTTTTGTTGTAGACATTCCTAGTCAGCTGATATGCCACCTTCATCTTGTTGATTCTACACATGATTGCTTCTTTCTCAGAGTTGTTAGGTACTATCCACTCGCCTAAGTACTTAAACTTTTCCACCAGCTTGATTTTTCCCTGTTCCACAATGAGCTCTCTGGGAGCTGGCTTGATGTTGGTTATAAACTCTGTTTTTTGGAAAGAGATTTGGAGGCCAGCTTTTGCTGCTTGGATTCTCAGTTGGTTAATTTGTTTTTCAGCAGTATCTAGGGAATCAGAAAAGATCGCTAGGTCATCTGCAAAAGCTAGGCAGTCTATGATAAGATCATCTTTCTTATATCCTATTATAAGGCCATTCTCAACCTCTTCCTTGCACATCTCCTTGCGCCATTCCCGAATGATTTTCTCCAGAGCGCAGTTGAAGAGAAGCGGTGATAGTACATCCTCTTGCCTAACACCAGTCTTGATTTCAAAGACGTTCGAAATTTCTCCCCTGAATTTCACCCTGGATGTAGTGCTGGTTAAGGTATGTTGAATGATAGCTCTCGTTTTGTTGTCTAAGCCCATTTTCTTCAGAATGCGGAGGAGTGTGTGTCGATCTATGGAATCGTAGGCTTTTTGGAAGTCAACAAAAGTAACCAAAATTCTTATTCCTGGATTTTAGGTACGACAGGACAGACTTAAGGTTCATGATCTGCTCTGCACAAGATCGTCCTTTTCTAAAGCCTCCTTGGTATTCACCCAACTGTGAATCAAGTTGTTCTTCTGCCCGAGTTTGAAGGGCTTTGGAGAGAATTTTGTATGTTACTGCGAGAAGGGAGATGCCGCGATAGTTGTTTACATCTGTTTTGTCACGTTTCTTATGTAGGGGATGAATCAGGGCTGCTGTCCAATCATTTGGGATCTTCTCTGTTTCCCAGATCTCGCGAATGATCTCAGTTATTTTATCGATCTTTTCACCTTTTCACCTACAGCCTTCCAGAGTTCAGCAATTATCGCATCTTCTCCAGGTGCTTTATTGTTCTTTAATGATGTAATTATCTGTTTGATTTCCTCTTTTGTTGGGGGAGAAGAGTCTGGGTTGGGATGTCTGGATTCTTCAAAGGTGAATTTCTCTATTAATATTATTTAAATTAAAAAGCGGCAGACCGAGCTCGATAGCTGCAGTCGCTTAAGTGCAGCCAGTATCCAGTATTCGGGAGATAGTAGGTTCGAACCCCACTGTCGGCAGCCCTGAAAATGGTTTTCCGTGGTTTCCCATTTTCACACCAGGCAAATGCTGGGGCTGTACCTTAATTAAGGCCACGGTCGCTTCCTTCCCACCCCTAGCCCTTTTCTGTCCCATCGTCGCCGTAAAACCTATCTGTGTCGGTGCGACGTAAAAAAACTAGGAAAAAAAACGGCAGCCAACAATGGCTAGAATATAATTCCAGATCTCTTACGTATCATAAATGTTGCCGTACAGGCAATAATAAGGAAGATTTTCAAGATTATTACATTATTCCACAAACTTTGTAGTTAAATTGGCGATCTTCATCAACAATAGCACTACACGAAGTAATTATTATTGTTAGTTGAGATGTTCTCCGTCTCCTCTGCTGCAACTGGCTTCAACTGGATGGTCATACTGCTGAGAAGATGATAAGGATGCGGTATGTCTTCTGCAATTGTGGAAAAACTGACCAGGTACAACAAAAGAACCAAACCCCATGGCTGAAAAGCTCCGAAGGGCCAAGACCTACCTAGTGACCGCCGCTCAGCCCGAGAGACTGCAGATTACGGCCGTCATTCTTGGTTTTCTAGATCGGGGCCGCCATCTCACCGTCAGATCGTTCCTCAATTGTAATCACGTAGGCTGAGTGGACCTTGAACCAGCCCTCAAATCCAGGTAAAAATCCCGGGGCCTCCGAGTAAAAGCCAGGCACGCTACCCCTATACCACAGGGCCGGTGTAAAATACATTTTAGACCCTTTCTTGTGAGACAGTGTTTACGGTGCACTACAATTGTTTGATATTCATTTTACGTCACACCGACACAGACAGGTCTTATGACGATGATAGGAAAGAAAAGAGTTAGGGCAAGGAAGGAATCGACCATGACAATAATTGAGGTACAACCTCAGTATTTGCCCGGTATGAAAATGGAGAAACCGCAAAAAATCGTCTCCAGGGCTGCCGACAGTGAGTTCGAACCCATTCAGAATGCAGAATCAATCAATCAATCAATCAATCAATCAATCAATCAATCAATCAATCAATCAATCAATCAATCAATCAATCAATCACTACTACTGATCTGCATTTAGGGCAGTCGCCCAGTGGCAGATTCCCCATCTATTGTTTTTCTAGCCTTTTCTTAAATGATTGCAAAGAAATTGGAAATTTATTGAACATCTCCCTTGGTAAGTTATTCCAATCCCTAACTCCCCTTCCCATAAACGAATATTTGCCCCAATTTGTCCTCTTGAATTCCAACTTTATCTTCATATTGTGATCTTTCCTATTTTTAAAGACACCATCCAAAATCGTCTACTGATGTCCTCCCACGCCATCTCTCCACTGACAGCTCGGAACATACCACTTAGTCGAGCAGCTCGTCTCCTTTCTCGCAATTCTTCCCAGCCCAAACTTTGTAACATTTTTTTGTCGGAAATCGCCCAGAACAAATCGAGCTGCTTTTCTTTGGATTTTTTCCAGTTCCTGAATCAAGTAATCCTGGTAAGGGTCCCATACACTGGAACAATACTCAAGTTGAGGTCTCACCAGAGACGAATATGCTCTCTCCTTTACATCCTTACTACAACCCCTAAATACTCTCATAACCATGTGCAGAGATCTGTACCCTTTACTTACAATCATATTTATGTGATTACCCCAATGAAGATCTTTCCTTATATTTATACCTAGGTATTTACAATGATCCCCAAAGGGAACTTTCACCCCATCAACGCAGTAATAAAAACTGAGAGGACTTTTCCTATTTGTGAAACTCACAGCCTGACTTTTAACCCCGTTTATCATCATACCATTGCCTACTGTCCATCTCACAACATTATCGAGAAGAGCAACGTTGCTTAAATCGCGTAGGCAACTCGCTCGGTGCACTATGATCGTCATTTTTAAGTAGTAACTTAAACAAGCCGCCTCCGTGGTGTAGTGGTTAGCGTGATTAGCTGCCGCCCCCGAAGGCCCGGGTTCGATTCCCGGCTCTGCCACGAAATTTGAAAAGTGGTACGAGGGCTGGAACGGGGTCCACTCAGCCTCGGGAGGTCAACTGAGTAGAGGTGGGTTCGATTCCCACCTCAGCCATCCTCGAAGTGGTTTTCCGTGGTTTCCCACTTCTCCTCCAGGCGAATGCCGGGATAGTACCTAACTTAAGGCCACGGCCGCTTCCTTCCCTCTTCCTTGCCTATCACTTCCAATCTTCCCATCCCTCCACAAGGCCCCTGTTCAGCATAGCAAGTGAGGCCGCCTGGGCGAGGTACTGGTCATACTCCCCAGTTGTATCCCACGACCAAGAGTCTGAAGCTCCAGGACACTGCCCTTGAGGCGGTAGAGGTGGGATCGCTTGCTAAGTCCGAGGGAAAAGCCGAACCTGGAGGGTAAACAGATGATGATGATGATGATGATGAACTTAAGCAAGCGTTACGATAATGTGAAGTACGCAACGCTTCCTCGTACTTAATGCTGCACATCACAATACCCGCTGTGGATGAAGCTGGGGAGTGTAGCTGGTGACGTTGTTCGTCAGCCGCAGTCGGTTGTAAACAATTAATGTGAGTTTCGTGTTCAACGTGATCCAGGCTTCCGGCGATATCTGACAGAGTAATTCAACATTTATTTCGGAGCTAACTCTGCCATACTTGCTGATACAGCAATGCACGACAGGAATATGAATTCCCAGCTCTCTAAACCAAATTGCTTATGCAGTCCTTTTCATGCCGAGTACTATGATGTCCGCATGAATGTGACATGACTTCACTTTCATGAAAACACAACATTCTACTGTATTGATTCTCATCCAAATCAAAGGAACCAGAGAAAATCTATTTTTCTCCCAGTATTGATGCTGGGTGATCCTTTTTTTGTTTTGTCCTGCTGACAGTTACCACTTTAGTTTTATTGAGCCTCCGAAACCCACATAGTTTGACTCATACGTTTTCAAAATACATGAGAATTTGTTTCGCCCTCGGTACAAGAGTTATATTACAATCTTTATCTTGAAGAAATTTAAATAGGTCTATTAAACGTTTTAAACGCTGTAGTAGAGGATTATTTTACAATTTGTTTTACGCCGTACGGACACAGATAGGTCTTATAGTGACGATGGGATGGGAAAGAGTTAGGAGAAGGAAGGAAGTAGCCGTGGCCTTAATTAGGCCTAAGCTACAGCCCTAACATTTGCATTGTGTGAAAATTAGAAACCAAGGAAAACCACGCCCTCTCCTTTACATCGTGTTCTTTTTTTCTAGTTGCTTTACGTCGCACCGACACAGATTGCTCTTATGGCGACGATGGGACAGGAAAGGGCTAGGAGTGGGAAGGAAGCGGCCGTGGCCTTAATTAAGGTACAGCCCCGGCATTTGCCTGGTGTGAAAATGGGAAACCACGGAAAACCATCTTCAGGGCTGCCGACAGTGGGGTTCGAACCTACTGTCTCCCGAATACTGGATACTGGCCGCACTTAAGCGACTGCAGCTATCGAACTCGGTATTTACATCGTTACTTACACCCCTAAATATACTCATAACCATATGTCGAGATCTGTAACCCTTATGGCACTGCTCTGTGAAGGTGTACAATGCTCTTCCAAAACATATACAACAGGCAACAACAATTTCAAAATCTACACAAAAAAATAAATAATCAATGGACAGAAGAAAATGAGCAGTAAATCTTACAAACTAAGTAATGTGCAGTAATATTATACATTTGTAAGAGTTTCCCCTTCTCTAAGACTGTAACGTATTCAGAAATAAGGTACTGTTGGAACGCCTCTGTGGTTTAGTGGTTAGTGTGATTAGCTGCCACCCCCGGAGGCCCGGGTTCGATTCCCGGCTCTGTCACGAAATTTTAAAAGTGGTACGAGGGCTGGAATGGGGTCCACTCAGCCTCGGGAGGTCAACTGAGTAGAGGGGGGTTCGATTCCCACCTCACCCATCCTCGAAGTGGTTTTCCGTGGTTTCCCACTTCTCCTCCAGGCAGATGGCGGGATGGTACCTAACTCAAGGCCACGGCCGCTTCCTTCCCTCTTCCTTGTCTATCCCTTCCAGTCTTCCCATCCCCTCACAAGGCCCCTGTTCAGCATAGCAGGTGAGGCCGCCAGGGCGAGGTACTGGCCATCCTCCCCAGTTGTATCCCCCGACCCAGAGTCTAGAACTCCAGGACACTGCCCTTGAGGCGGTAGAGGTGGGATCCCTCGCTGATTCCGAGGAAAAAAACTACCCTGGAGGGTGAACAGATTAAGAAAGAAAGAAAGAAAGAAAGAAAGAAAGTACTATTGTATTGTAAATATTTTGTGAACTCAGCCAATATTTAATCCTTGTGTTGCACCGTAAGAGCCTCGGCTCAGAGCCCTTTCTTAAGTAAATAAAAAATGAAATAAAAATCTTCAGGACTGCCGACAGTGTGGTTCGAACCCACTATCTCCCGAATGCAAGATCTCAGCTGCGCAACCCTAACCGCACGGTCAACTCGCTCGATCGCTGTGGTATTACTGTAGACTTACACGCCCTCTCCTTTACATCATTACTTACACCCCTAAATATACTCATAACCATATGTCGAGATCTGTAACCCTTATTTACAATCCCGTTAATGTGATTACCCCAATAAAAATATTTCCTCATATTAACACGTAACTAGACAGTTCACTATTGTTACTGACAGTGTTCAAATCCTGTTTCCAATTCTGAGTTCAATGCGGGTGGAGTCAACGGCATTTTATTCACTAATTAATTTAGTAAACACTGAAACATATAGTAGGGGTGTGTATTGTTTCAAGCTCTACAAGTACGCTCGGCTCCAAACAAGTCATGATTATGCCCAAGTTAAGGGCAACGTGAAATCATCTTCTTCTTCTAAATCTACTTACTCTCCAGGGTCGGTTTTTCCCTCGGACTCAGCGAGAGATCCCACCTCTAACACCTTAAGGCAGTGTCCTGGAGCTTCAGACTTTGGGTCGGGGTATACAACTGGGGAGAATGATCAGTACCTCGCCCTGGCGGCCTCACCTACTATGCTGAACAGGGGCCTTGTGAGGGGATGGGAAGACTGGAAGGGATCGACAAGGAAGAGGGAAGGAAGCGGCCGTGGCCTTAAGTTAGGTACCATCCCGGCATTTGCCTGGAGGAGAAGTGGGAAACCACGGAAAACCACTTCCAGGATGGCTGAGGTGGGAATCGAACCCACCTCTACTCAGTTGACCTCCTGAGGCTGAGTGGACCCCGTTCCAGCCTTCGTACCATTTTTCAAATTTCGTGGCAGTGCCGGGAATCGAACCCTGGCCTCCGGGGGGTGGCAGCTAATCACGCTAAACACTACACCACAGAGGCGGACGCAACATGAAATACTACGTCATAATTACATGATTAAATTACAGTCCTGCAGGTAGACTAGATTTAATTTCACATGTGGAAAAACCGGCATAAGTTCGCCATCAGAATTTTTGTAATGAGAACGACCATTCTTGTGCTTAGTTTGAAGTACGCTGAACTATTTTGAGCCAAGTTGTGAATTAATAACATATCTCATGTGCTGGCATTCAAGAGCACAAGTTGACAAGTTGCCTATTTTTGTATTGTACAAGTTCAACAATTAGCTGTGTTAAAATTATAATCAATCATCTTTAAGAAACGAGTTCGTAAGTACTCAGTTTTTCTATTGGAACGTTTTAATATCCTCATCCTTTCCTAATCAGTATCCCAGTTATCTGAGGTCGACACTTCAAGGCTCTCAAATCAAAGCTGGAAAATGAAATTGCGTATGGCTTTTAGTGCCGGGAGATCCCAGGACGGGTTCGGCTCGCCAGGTGCAGGTCTTTTGATTTGACTCCCGTAGGGGACCTGTGCTTCGTGATGAGGATGAAATGATGATGAAGACCACACATACACCCAGCCCCCGTCCCAGGGAAATTAACCGATGATATTTAAAATTCTCCACCCCGCCGGAAATCGAACCCAGGACTCCTGTGGCCAAAGGCCAGCACGCTAACCATTTAGTCATGGAGCCGGACATTAAAGCTAGACTCTTACAAGAGCAGACGGTAATGTGATGCAGGGGCTGTCCCACTGACGAACTGTACGGGCCTTTACTCACGGTTATCTGCTCGCCGCTCCACTGCACTCATGCCGACAATGAGGGTTGTACAGTCCCGCCTGGTATCACTCTACTATTGCTTACATGTTTAATTCAGGGATTTATTTCGGGCTCTTGTAATTGAAACAGGCCTCTAAAGTTTTGCATGTAGTCGGCCCGCAGCATATGACGTTTATGTCACCGAAGTTTCAAGGTAGGTTTCGAAATTGTCACACGAACGTAAAGTTTTCGTCAGTTTAAACAGGAATATGGGCAACGTTTGAAAGAATGCAAGGACTAAAAGGCTAAGGCGACTGACATACTCAACAATGCTCAGCCCAAACTACACTATCCAGAGATCAGAAATTCGGAGAGTGGCACTTTAATCATATAGGCATGATATGGGCTTTTAATATGAACCATAAAGGTTACAATAGCCAAGGAAAACCCACCAGGTCGCTGAGGTTGAATATGTCATGCTCAGCTTATAACCATGTCACTAAAAAAAGAAAGGAAGACGAGTTTGCGGGTTTATCTTTTCAATTCCAGTAGATTTTCTAACTTCAATGTTTGTACTTTTTCTTTGTGAATACGTAAATTTCAGTACTTCGCTAGTATTAGTCATCGCCTCTACCT
Source organism: Anabrus simplex (assembly GCF_040414725.1). Lineage (NCBI taxonomy): Eukaryota > Metazoa > Arthropoda > Insecta > Orthoptera > Tettigoniidae > Anabrus > Anabrus simplex. Next base: position 1,480,503,722 of record NC_090265.1, on the reverse strand, counting down.
AGACATTATCCTTATATCCATATATATTTACAAACTTTCTTTCTTTCTTTCTTTCTTTCTTTCTTTCTTTCTTTCTTTCTTAATCTGTTTACCCTGCAGGGTTGGCTTTTCCCTCGGACTCAGCGAAGGATCCCACCTCTACCGCCTCAAGGGCAGTGTCCTGGAGCGTGAGACAATGGGTCATGGGATACAACTGGGGAGGATGACCAGTACTTCGCCCAGGTGGCCTCACCTGCTATGCTGAACAGGGGCCTTAATGGGGGATGGGAAGTTTGGAAAGGATAGGCAATGAAGAGGGAAGGAAGCGGCCGTGGCCTTAAATTAGGCACCATCCTGGCGTTTACCTGGAGGAGAAGTAGGAAACCACGGAAAACCACTTCCAGGATGGCCGAGGTGGGAATAGAATCCACATCTACTCAGTTGACTCCCGAGGCTGAGTGGACCCCCTTCCGGCCCTCGTACCACTTTCAAATTTCGTGACAGATTTCGGAAATCGACCCCGGGCCTCCGGGGGTGGTAACCAATCACACTAACCACTAACTAATAAGGCGTACTTATTATTTAACACTTATCATAATTATTTATCAACAATATACTAATATTCCTTCTTTTGCAACCTTCTCTCTCTCACATTTATTTTTTAACTACGGCTAAAACAGCTTCATGATGACTTATACACCATTCACTTCAGTTTCTCAAGAGAGCTCACGTGGTTTTACGTTCGCCTTTATGGCTAAACGGTTAGCGTGCTGGCCTTTGGACGAAAGGCTCCGGGGTTCGATTCCAGGTCGGATTTTTAATTTTAACTTTTGTTGGTTATTTATTGGGGCTGACGACTAGGTGTTTGCGCCTTCTTAATCATTATAATTAATATTAGAAAGGGTTCTATCCCCACAACGGGCAGTTGTCAACTCAAAAGACCTGCACCAGGTCCCCCTGGAGGCTACACGTCAATATTATCTGATTTTATCAGCACCGCGTTTAAAATATTATTCCCTCTAGTTGGTTGCATCACTTTCTGATTTATCTTTCCTTTCCATCTTAACGTATTCACCATTTGTTGGTCATGCATTCTGTCATTCGCATTACCTTCCCAGATGATATTTATTAAATTGAGATCACCCGTTACAGTCTCCTACATAACTGATTATCTAATCACATTATTCCCCGTACACGTCAATATGTCCCTTTTCATGTCTGTACACCTCAGAAAAATCAATTTGCCCTTTTTCTTTAGAGGCTAGTCTTCCTTTTGTAATTCCATGTTCTTCGTAAATAACTTCCATACAACTTGTCAATTTTTCTTCCACCAGGATGAATACTCCCCCTCCTTTCGATTCTATCCTGCCTCTACGATAAACACCCCAGTCCCATAAGAAAATTTCTGCATCCCTAATATCAGTCCTCAGCCATGATACAATATCCGGTAAATATATATTAAATGACTTAATGCTATTCTTTCCAGCACAACATTTCTGCCGTGTGATTCAGCCGCCCCCTTCCAATATAGTTTTATGCAACCCTCAATATTAATTCCGTCCTGAAAAGATCTGCCCTGCAGGTATGCTAAGACAACACAACCGGATATTTTGGTATTTACCGTCTCATCATGACACCATGATAGGGCGCCGTAATATAATACTCGTATTAAACACTGGAACGCATGCGCGTGCCTTCCAGTTCATATGGAACTGACACGCGGGCGAAACACAAAATTGAGATTGTGACCGCAGTAAACCTAATATATGCTATAAGCTGCACACTACCTGTCGTACGGAGCCGTAGAAAAGGCGCGGCGGAGAGATCGTACGTGAGAGGTGGAAGGATCAAGTGCGGGGCGATGATTCCATAACTTATTTTTTAAATATTGTTTAATACGTACCGCAAGTAATGTAAGTTCAAGGCCTGCTTTCATGCAAACTGTGAGTGAATGAATAAATTTGTGGCCCTAAGAAGAGCCGCTTAGTCAGCAAGCCCGACACATACAGATCGGAAATATTAGGAACACAGCTGCCCTGTCAATGTTTTATCATAGTAAATGCTCGATGTGATGATCGTTTTGTTTTTATGCACATTCGGGCCCGGTGTCCAATAGATAGTCTTGCGTGCTGAAGCATTCCAGGTGTAATTGCTCGGTAGGCGTCCATGATGAGTCGCCGGGAGGTAGTAGGGGTTTTCCGACGCTTGAGTGTAAACGACGTTCTTCAAATACCCCAGAAGAAGTCTGACGGCGTTAATTCCAGTTATATGACGGGCCAAAATAGAGGGCCTCCTCATCCTATCCATTTCCCTGGCAGTTCCTCGTTTAGATGGTTACGAACGGGTAAAGTCGAATGTGACGGAGTTCCATCCTGTTGCAACCACATCGTCAAATAATCGTGCATGGGCACATCCTCCAGCAACAGTGGGAATTCCTGATGCAGGAAGTGCAAGTAGCGTGGGCCCATCCAATGGCCCTCAAAGAAACTAGGTCCGGTCAGGTGATCCCCCAAGATTCCACACCATACCTTCACTCCCCATCGTATTTGGTGGGCCGCCTGTCGCACCCAGTGAGGATTGTCCGAACTCCTATAGTGCATGTTGCGGCCATTGAGGTTTCTATTTTTGTGGAAGCGCGATTCTTCTGAGAACAAGACGTGCGATACGAATGCTGCGCCATTGTCCAGCTTGCCTAACAGCCACCGACAGAACTCCATTCGAGCTTCAAAATCCCACCCATGGAGCTCTTGGTGTAGCTCAAGATGGAGTGGTTGAAATTTATATCCAAGCCGTATCTGCCAGACGGACGGCTGGATGGTCTTCACCTTTTGTGCAATCACACTTGCACTGAAGTGTAGATTATCAGGATCTGCCTCTAGAACGGCCTCTTCTGTTTCACTCGATGTTACGGACCTATCGTGGACTGGTGGCTGCTCGAAAATCACGCCTGTTGTCCGTAGGCGCCTTTCAACACGGCAGAATGTCGTAGCAGCTCGGGGGTCGTCTGTCGGGATACCGATGTCGGGAGCTTGGCATTCCTTTCCGTTAAGGGCCATAAATCTTTCTCTAAGCGGTAGTCTATATCCGCCAGCTGGGAGAATTACTTTCACTTCGTTCCCCAAACATACGTACAGAATTCTATTTTCTCTCGCCTTTCTCCAGGCATATGATTATTCATGGCTACCAAATGTCATTTCTCGATGTTCCGGCCCTATTCAGCCTTATTCATCACATCGCTTTGATTATAATTATTCGTACTTTCCTCTTTCAATCTGTCATCATAAACATTGTCACACATACCGCCTCGTCCCTCCTTTACACACGTGTATCTCAAACACACATTATTTATGCATTAGGAAGATTCTCATCCAACAAGTAATTAACACAACTTCACCCGCGTAATTATATAAATCATGGTTTGCACCTCGAGCCCTTTTCTTCGTCTTCTTCCAATGGTCATCATCCTTAAGATTTAAGTGAAGTAACTGGACGCATGCATTAATTTGTGAAGCATTGAAACAAAATATATTTGAAATTTTGTGAAGACCCATATCGACTAATGGAACTTGGAATTAATTATGACGTCTGGTGAAGTATCATTTCCACACTTAAAATGCTTCACACACATTTAAACACTAGGGATCTTACAAACTATTTCAGGCAAGAAAAAGCCACGGAAAATATTTTTGATTATTATGTTCACGGAAGATAATCCAAATAAAAATCAAATTAATAAAAAAATTTACCACCTTGAAACACGCATATAGCGTTCACCTACACTTTATAATTTTTAAAATTTCAAGCGGCCCCTGTGATTGCCATGCATAGAAAAATGAAGTGTACTCATCATTTCTGCGTTTAATCGTGATGTCATCCGAGGGTACACCTCCGGGTTAAGCCCCCATCACTGAAGCCTCATTAGCTGACAGTCCTTGGTTCATCTTCTTCTGGGTCGTTTACATGATGCCCTGATCTGCATCCCGAGGTCGGAAGTTCTGGACGGTCCCTGAAGAGATGATTGCAGGCACAATGACGGGTTCTGGACAATTCCCCTCTCCAAATTCTGGCACAATGGCGCATTCTGGCCTATTCCAATCCTGGGTTCGACGAAGACTCAGATACATATGGGCAAATGGGAAACTGGTTAGTGAAGTACTGCCTATGCGTTTCAAACAACATACTATGGCTAGACTCACTCAGGAACTCGAATGGACTACCCGAGTAGCGGTTAAGTCCCTGGAGATCGCTAATCATTTCATTTTTATTTCCACACGACACAAGTAGTGATTGCCGTTATTTTTATGTGAGCGTCACTTGTTCAATTAGACATCACTCCCTGACTAATTTAGCACTTTCTATTACGTTGATTAACGTCTCCTACTACTGCACCTGCCTTAATTGCGGCCTATAATTATTAGTAGAATATAGTCAGCATCTCACTACGTCTGAGCGATTATCAGAAGTTTTAATCACTCTTTAAATATTATTAACGTGAGCCGCCACTAATTTTAAAATTCTGCACCCTCTTAATTATTTTACACCATAAGGTCTGATTACATTATACTCGTACGTGTATCGGTCTAACACGGAACAGAATTCTAACAATTAGTAAAAATGAATAACACAATATTCTTCAGTAGCACTGAATCACAATAACTGAGCACAATGTTTCACAATGACCGACGAAGATTCACAGCGAACGTGTAGAGAACGCGGTAGAAAAGATCAGATTGGGTACTAAGGGTAGCTTGGTTCTTTTTTTAGCGAATCCGGCTTGCCGGCTGGTGAGAAGGTTGACTCCGCGCATAAGCGAAATATCGATCCGTTAGCAATGATCTCTCATAGTCCTATGAATAGTCATTTTGTAGCTCCTAAATTCTACTGCATACTGATCTAACTTCATGTAGATCGCATCGCTGAAGCTCTAGTAATCTTACAAGCTTTCATTCACAAATTTGCGCGCCAGCCATTATCAACCGGGGCATCCCTCACTTTCGTCGGGCTACTGGCATTCAACATCTGGTTTCCATTAGGTACATCTGTCTAAGGTGCATCATTACCGATACATTCAGTAAGTAAGACATCTTCTAACATCATTGAATAGTAGAAATTACAATTCCAGTGAGCCCTTTCTCGTAAATTTCACAGGTTGGAAGCAAAATTATTATTATTATTATTATTATTATTATTATTATTATTATTATTATTATTATTATTATTATTATTATTATTATTTGCGCGCGTGAATTGTGAATTGGCACTCATGAATATATAGGGAAACTGTTGAGAATCTCCAGTTCTTAGGTTAAAATGTAAAACAGACTCCGCCTTCTGACTTAAAAGTTCACTGCGGGCTTGCTGTTTTCTTATGTATTGGCAAATAGTGGTTGCAACTTCAAGGTTCCGCTGCAATGAACTCTATCTCGCCCTGTACGCGTAAGTAGACCCTCACCCTCGAAGCTACCGCAACGCCACTCGTATTCCGGATTAGGCGAAAAATGCTCATTACGAGAAAATATGTCGTTGAATGACGCGGGAAACGGCATATATTACTTGTTGGACCTCCTGACATACCTATTAGCATGGCAATGAACGGTTACAATATGTATGTATGTATGTATGTATGTATGTATGTATGTATGTATGTATGTATGTATGTATGTATGTATGTATGTATGTATGTATGTATGTATGTATGTATGTATGTATGTATGTATGTATGTATGTATGTATGTATGTATGTATGTATGTATGTATGTATGTATGTATGTATGTATGTATGTATGTATTTATGGGGACATTTCCCATCAACCCCATTGCTCATGGGACCATGTGACCCGACCGGGTCATGAAAACATAGGCCATGCGCCACAGAAGTCAACAGTCAAGGGTCCTTTCCTGTCTAGTGACAAATACCGCCTCATCTGGATTGAAACAACTAATCCGAACACACGAGATGACAAATGCCCTTACGACAGTGATAGGTCAACCCCACCCCTTCCGTTCCGAGGTACGAGCACAAGTCTCCCAGGGCAATGGTACGTCCGGGGCTACGAAATACAACTAACTTACATCTAACTTACAGGCATAAATGAACGGAAGAGACTAGGATGCAATTGTGGGCAAAGATAAGCAAAAACAAAGTTTTAAAAGGTTTAATTAACTCTCGTTAAAATATATAATTAAAATTTTACAACCCTGATAAATAATGTACATTAATTTACATAAATATGTTAACACCCGATAGAACAATGGGGAACCAACTACGTGCTATAAAACAGGTAAAATACAGATCGTATGTACAAGAATTTCCTTAGTTGGACTATTGAGTTCATGGTTTCGAATCTCAATTAAATATAGGACAATCCATTCATATATTAATTATGTACTTGAGTGTTCCTTCTTTCGATTTAACAACAGGTCAAAAGGTTGAAATTCAAATGATTATGATTGATGTTGATGTTGACCAACCCTTCATTACATATCAGCTGTTCCCCGGGAATTTACATATTAAAAAAGCACTGATTTACACTGGGATTAGTCTTAGAGTGGCCGCCTAATTTAAATACAGCACAATAAAATGATATGCAAAAAACGATATAAAATGAAGAAAACTAAACACACACCCCACATAATTACGACACATAACCCACGAATAATAAAAATAAACTGAGTCCCGGTGAATACAAAATCACCACGTTTGATGACCAACAGTGCAAAGTAACGAGGGTCTGAACCTCTTCACCTGATGCATTTTGTATTTACACGTTGCTGTGTGACTAGTTATCCTCATATGGCCCGGGATTCGAAGTGGTGGCCTCGATTTCGCCATCATTAGAGGATCCTGAAAAACCTAGCTATCGCGTCAATAAGGGTAATAATTCATTACTCAGGTATTAATTTTATCATATCTTGTTACAAATAAGGAAACCAAATAAAAAAATATCTCCTGCTAAAAGCTGGAACTTGTATGTAAGAACCCTGCATTTTAAAACTAGCATTGAGGTCTCTGTTCCCTTGTCCTTTCTTTTAACATCTCCCCTTCGAATCGCAGCCCTCCGGACCGCCATAAATTTTAGTCTGACAGTGCCGACAACACGAGGCAAAAACATTATTTCAAACAAGCTTCTCCACAAATAAATACATTCTCAATGCTTCTTCAGTGGCTAATTATTTCAACAGAATAACTCTGATGCGTCACTCATAATGCTCAAATCAGCTCGTGCATTCATCAAATTTTTTAAATATGTCTAAGTATCATGCCGCTATATCATTTCGATTCATCTCAACTTCACAGAAGTCCGGAGTTCAGACACGGCTCCTTACATCGAAGTGTTAACCACGGTTTCGCCTAGCTCACAAGCTGAAAATGTATCATTACTTCTAACAAAGACATGAGATTGTATAATTGAAATGAAGCTAATTTACTTGAATTGAAAACCAGCATTTAATCTCAAATAAAATAAAATTTTAAAAACTATAAATGTGCATGGGTCTAGCTACTTTTGGGAGGATGGACTTTCGAATCCGGGCACGATGTCTTCTTCACACACAGGTCATACAACCGTTCCTTAATCTAACATGAAATCTACATTACAACTTTACATTATGAAAAGAGTGCCTTCACTATTCCCGCATTTAAAATACTGTCCACAGGCAGTGGTGAATATCCTACCGTCCTCCGATCCTGACTCATATTGAATAATTAACTCAGAGGAAAGCTACTACTTTAAACTCACCAATAATAAAAGATTTTCCCCCTGATCTAAAGCACTCTTGATCACATGTAATTTAAAAGGAAATCCTACTGACCACTCTAAGAAAAAACAACTCTGACAATTCAATATCTATCAAATTATACTAATCCTATCCTTACATTCTCTACCTGTTTACAATTAGGAATATTAGAATTGCAATGTCGTAACTTTGTACTCGACACTGTGACGGGTCCTCCATTGTTCGAGCCTCGGGAGACTCGCAGGATGAGTCTAGTCCATGTCGCTGCGGTGGTAGGTCACGGGTTCAAAATGTCCCTCGATGACTCTTGAAGTATGCATGGGTCTTGAGTTCGGGAACACTGGAACAACACTAATCACACCACGTTTCACGAAGACTCCTTCTCCACACGTTACAGTTGAATTTCTACTTACAATCTCATGATTGCGTTCACCTTCAGTATGAAAGATAAATATTTGTTAATCTGATTCTGGCAAAGGCAATGCTACTTCAATCAGAGCAAGTTAGTACAGTAACAACTGTTTTGATACTGCTAGAGTTTAATAAATTTTAAAAGAACGTGACATTGGGTTCCTATGTTTATAATCCTGTCTGGCATGTCTGTTTTTCTGCACTTAGCGACAATTACTCCGTAGTTTAGCACTATAATTTAGACCTGGAGTTACATTTATGTTATTTTACATGGACTTCCCTGCTTCGATACCTGCGTGTCTATCCACACGATTTTACAGTTTATTCGCGCGCACACCACGGTCTTTCTCTCTCTCTACCCCAAGTCATTGATTAGAGGATAGTTTTCTTCGTCCGACATTGGGCACGATACAATGTCGCGGTCTCGCGATAAGAACGTACAACATAGTTCATTTAATTACGCGGCGCATCGAGACTGATCCGTTGCTCATACGGCACTATCGTTCAATCACAATTTTTCACCGATAACACAGTAGAAATTTATTCATTCTCCGCACTCCCGTTTACTTTTTCGGTTTTAACACAAAGACAAAGCAGAGTCCGACCACAGAATGGCCGTGTGGCTGCATCAGGGACTCATTGTCGACTACCCAGCCACCCTCACAAGCGTAAGATTATATGGTTTCACATGGGGTAGCGCGTAACCCAAAACGGTCAGTTGTTTAATAATAATTCGGCCGTCTAAATCAGGCCTCCAACAGGGAATCCCTATTGGCGGTCTCCTTCGTAGCTAGCGTGGGGACGCTCCATCCGCTTACGTAACCCCTTGGTGTCGTAATTTCATAAATAACGTTATATTAGTCTGACTTATAATTTTGCCAATGACCAAATATTCTTGATGTTGCTTTGACGCGTGCTTTATGTTTAATCTAGGCGTTATTTTCCCAAAAATGCCTCCAAAATCACCTTCTCACGTTGTCTCTACTGTGAGTCGGCATTTGTTTTAGGGGCGGAGTTAGCTAAATATATTTTTTCGTTGTCTTCCCTCATCATTCGCTCTCACTTCTGGGGTTTCTTCATCGACAAAACTCGTGAGTTTGGCGTCATCCAGTCGGAGATGTTTCGCTATAAGATGAAACTGAGCTCTCGTTCGGACAAAGAATCTCGAAGCATGTATACTTCTCACATATTAATTTCATAATAAATATTCGTAGAGCCGATACTGTCACTGTATGTATGTATTTATGTATGTATGTATGTATGTATGTATGTATGTATGTATGTATGTATGTATGTATGTATGTATGTATGTATGTATGTATGTATGTATGTATGTATGTATGTATGTATGTATGTATGTATGTATGTATGTATGTATGCATGTATGTATGTATGTATGTATGTATGTATGTATGTATGTATGTATGTATGTATGTATGTATGTATGTATGTATGTATGTATGTATGCTGAGTCCTCACGCCGAAGGCCAGTTCGATCTCTAGCAGTTCCACCATAAAGAATCACTGGAGGTGCGTACTATGGAAATTAGTGGTGGAGAAATTTCCCGTTGGTTTCTTAACTAAGCCCGTGCTATTACGTATAGGTCTGTTAGGCCCACTGAACTTTATACATCAAATACAGAAATTAATGCGTTTCTAAGTGAAAAACACTTTAATAATTCATTTCGTCTTTGTAGGAATTTACCTTGTAAATTTACTTCCATGATGAAATTGGTTTAATATTTCAATTTTGCCACAAAAGTTTAATTCGGATGTTAAAAGGTTATAGATAAAAAATCCCAGTTTGGGGAGTTGCCAGCCGGTCAAATTAAGTTCCATAATATGAGGCGCAGCGGTTGAGTGTTAAGTTAGCTCTAGCATTTAATTATCATATCAATACACAAATTAATTTGTATTTAGTCACTTTTTTGTTCCATACGAGCTGAAAGTTATCAGTAGGCTTGGAGTCATCTGTATTAGTATAGCTGATGCAAGGGTCAGGAGTGCAGTGATCGGTAGTGATGATTATTTGTTTCAAGGGCGAAAAAAATTACATTATCAGCCCGTCTTAATATTAAACGTAGGAGATACAGAAGACAGCTGAAGGACGGGGTACCGGCTTGAATAGAGAAAGGCGTGGAAAGGAGAAGAGGAGAAATCCAGAATAAGGAATCGAGATGTCACCAAGGAAGGCCATGTAGGGTTTATAATACAGAGAAACCTGACAAAGGTAAATAGAAACAATTTCTGGTTCAGCTGAGTCTCCGTGTTAACTACGCATGTAGGCAAATTGTTAGTCCCTAAGGGTCACGAAGGGGGATGAATTTCAGTGCAGATTAATATCTATTTTTAAACTTTGTGCAGTTTTGAAATCATGAGCTGAACATTTGTTTTCTCAAACTAGTCTAGTATAGTGCCGGATACTATTTTCGTCTTACTGTGCACTAGTTTCCTGAGTAGACTGCGAAGTCCACCTGTTGTACTAGGCTACAAGATACACCTTTGAGTCAAACAACTTACTCTGGCTAAACATGAAGGAATATTTTATCTTATCATCATCATCATCATCATCATCATCTTCATCATAAGTGTTTTTTACTTCGTTTATGCCAGTTTTTGTTTCTTTTTTAGCTGAAGATGTTCCATGTTAGAAATGAAACATGTAATATTTCAATAATGTAATTATATTTTAAGCTTGAATAGGTTTCATAATTACATACTCTAGCAGTAAATATCAAACAAGTATCGCAAGGTGGAATTCTCCATTCAACCTAACCTTAGTTGAGTTGATGCCAATACGGGACAAAAAAATGAGACTTTTAAGTCACAACTTGTTGATCATGAAATGCCATATGAAGTTGAAGAAATTGAAGAAGGGAAGGCATCCAAAGAGATAGGATCCATACATGTTGAAACAAAAGAGTGTGAAGGATTGAATCAAGGAATATGTTACACAAGCACTAAATAGAAAGGATAAAGGAAACAGAGCAAAGAAAGAATGGACAGTCATGAAGAATGAGGTCAGTAGATCTGCTGAAGAAATGTTAGAAAGAAAGGAAAGATCAACTAAGAATCAATAGATAACTGAAGAGCTACTAGACCTGATCGATAAACGACGAAAATACAAGAATGCAAAAAATGAATAGGGCATAAATGAATACATGCGATAAAAAATAAACAGAAAGTGCAGGACAGTTATGGAAGGAGGAGTGCAAGGATGTTGAAGGTTGTATGGTCCTAGGAAAGGTAGATGCTGCATACAGGCAAATCAAGCAAACCTTTGGAGAAAGGAAGATTAGGTGTATGAATATTAAGAGCTCAGATGGAAAACCACTTCTAGAGAAAGAAGACAAAGCAGAAAGATGGCAGGAACATATCCAACAGTCGTATCAAGGTAAATACATAGATGATATGCCTCTGGAACAAGAAGAGGCTGTCGATGCTGATGAAGTGGAAGACCCAATTTTGAGGTCAGAATTCGACAGAAAATTGAGAGACCTAAATAGGAAAAGAGCACCTGGAACTGATGACATTCCCTCTGAATTAATGACTGCTTTAGAATAAACCAGCATGCCAAGGTTACTTCATTTAGTGTGCAAGATGTATGAGACAGGAGAAGTGCCATCCAATTTTCGGCAGAATGTTGTTATACCTATTATCAAGAAAGCCGTTGCTGACAAGTGTGAAAACTACCGCACCATTAGTTTAGTATCTCACTCCTGCAACATTCTAACACGTATTATTTACAGAAGAATGGAAAGGCAAGTTGAAATTGAGTTGGGAGAAGATCAATTTGGCTTCAGAAGAAATGTACGAACACGTGAAGCAATCCTGACTTCACGTCTGATCTTAGAGGTTCGAATTAGAAGGACAAGCCGACGAAAATGGCGTTCGTAGATCTAGAAAAGGCATTTGATAATGTTGATTGGACCGAGCTATTTGAGATTCTGAAGGTGATTGGGATCAGATACCGAGAAAAAATAATTATCTACAATATATATAAAAATCAGTATGCAGTGATAAGAATCGAGGGCTTTGAAAAAGAACCAACAATCCAGAAAGGGGTGAGGCAATGCTGAAGTTTCTCCTCCCCCCTTTTCAATGTTAATATAGTCTGTCTGTAAGGTCATCAGCCCAGAGGCTGGTTGGATCCTCAAATAGCACCACCAAAGGTTATGCGGTTATAAGGAAACCGCAAAAACCAATGGCAGCACCAAAATGAGGCGTACTAGGCAAGACGAGGAGTGAGGTAGTTTGCCATTGCTTTCCTCACTGGGTCAGAAAGTGCCATTGCAACACGACTGACCCTATGAGCAACACCTTTCATAACACTCAGATGCACAAGTCGTGCTCTGAATGTCATTACTCAGCACCACCCATACCCCAGCAGCTTCCATATTGTCACAGCCATGGATGAGACTGGGACTTCAGTGGAAGCTACACTTTACTCTGGCCTGTGCCAAGAGATGGATACAAAAGTACTGTATCCATCATGACATGGCAGCAGGCAGGTTAATATAGAACAGGCAGTAAAAGAAATCAAAGAAGAATTTGGGATAGGAATCACAATCCAATGAGAGGAAATCAAAACCCTGAGATTTGCCTATGATATTGTTATTTTATTTGAGACTGCAGAAGATCTGGATAAATTCCTGAATTGCATGGACAGAACCTTGGGTAAGGAGTACAAGATGAAAATATAGAAGTCCAAAACAAAAGTAATGGAGTGCAGTCGAACGAAGTCAGGTGATGCAGGATATATTAGATTAGGGAATGAAGTCTTAAAGGAAACAGGTGAATATTCTTACTTGGGTAGTAAAATAATTAACGATCGCAGAAGTAAGGAGGGGGGCGGGCATAGAATGCAGGCTATCACAAGCAAGGAAGGCTTTCTTAAGAAAATTTGCACACTCCAAACATTGATATAGGAATTAGAAAAATGTTTTTGAAGACTTCCGTCTGGAACGTGGCATTGTATAGAAGTGAAACATGGGCAATAACTAGCTCAGAAAGAAAGAGAATAAAAGCTTTTGAAATGTAGTGTTTCAGAAGAATGCTGAAGGTGAGATGGGTAGATCGAATCACGAATGAAGAGATACTGAATCGAATTGGTGAGAGGAGATCGATTTGGCTAAATTTGACGAGAAGAAGAGATAGAATGATAGGACACATCTTAAGACACCCAGGACTTGTGCAGTTGGTTTTTGAAGGAAGTGTAGGTGGTAAGAATGGTAGGGGTAGACCACGGTATGAATATGACAAGCAGATTAGAGCAGATGCAGGATGCAATAGTTACGTAGAAATTAAAACGTTAACACGTTAACAGGGTGGCATGGAGGGCTGCATCAAACCAGTCTATGGACTGATGATTCAAACAACATTATTATTACGCTATTATAAAAACTTTTTTTTCGCTCTAAGGTATCTGATAGCTATAAAGATTAGAAAAATAAAGCTTTAGGATGTCTAATCTTTAACTCTATCTTCCTGCAAAATATCAATAATGTGACAGATCAGTTTTTTCTTCTTGAAGTCAAGTGAAATTTGAGCACTGTCTGAGAGAGCCGACAGCTGCTTTAGGCTTGAACATCGAAATAATTTATTATACAAAGACTATTTCCTAGCTTCACACACCCAGTGTAGCACTCCGGGCTCGTAAACACAGATGTTGTCTCACCAATTTACAGCTGTACTAAGTCCGGCGGACAAGTTTATTAGAGGGTGTTGTCGTCATGAGCTATGTGGGAATAGCCACACGCCCACGTGGACAGCGGAATGCACTTCACTTCTGAGATTTCGAATTACGTCTGAAGAATATATTCTCTGAAAAAGTAATATATCACAGATAAAGCTGGTAATGTACTGTCCAGAAACTCAGCAAATAAAGTTTCAGTGTTACGGGGAAATACAAGAAAAATTACAGCCAATTTATACAAACATATAACCATCTTGCTGGAACTTCCATGGATATGTACGGAAGGTTAACCCATCAGGAGTCATTCTTCTTGTCTGGTTCTCACCCGTACATCTCGTCTGGTTTTTTTAGACTTACTAAAGTCAGAAAAAGGGCAATAGTATAACTGATTTGATGAAAAATGACAAATAAGAAAGCTTGTATTTTTACGTGAGTATTAACATCATGACCGTAGCCACGAGACCTCCAATTTTACGTTGAATGTGAACCACCGGGACATAACATGATTTCAAAGGAAAAATCGCATGCATTTGCTGGGATTCAAGCCGTCCGCGGCCGCCTTAGTAAGAATGAAATGTGCAACAGTTACGTAATCTTAATCTTACTTTAATTAATATAAAGAAATGTCATTGTGTATACATGTATGTTCCACATTTCCTCCTTAATCACAGGACCAATTTCAACAAAACTTGGTGCACATATGAATTACTATCTGGAAAAAATACTTTGAGGGTAAGGCACCCCTTAGGGGTGGGACTGGGAAGGGGTGAAATGTAAACGGGAACCCCAACCAAACTTAGTACACAAATGACTTAGTCTGAAGAGAAATAATACTGTGTGGGGGGGGGGGGTTAAGATACCCCTATCACCCCTAGGGTTGAGGATGAGGAGGGCGGAATGTCAAAGTAATCGAAAACGATCAATATTGTGCCCGGCTCTTCACCTTCGCGTATTCTACCCGACCTCCCTTGGTCAACCCTTTTTATTTTCCCACCCTGACGGTATTAGCGTATTCGAGGCCTAGGCAACATTTTATGTTCTCGCCTTCGTGGCTTTCCCGTTTCTTTGGCCGATACCTTCATTTTTTGAAGTGTTGTATTCCTTCCACTTTTTTCCTCTGTCCAGTGTCTGCAGGTCGTATGGCCATCTTATATTTGCATTTACGGTATTGATTTTCATAAAGGGCACTTGAGCCGTGGCTCATATAGGTGCAATACATATCTGATATGCATGAAGCAGAATTAAGAGATAACACAGAGTTTTAAGTACACCGATGTTTTTACATGAAAATAAACAGAAGTGAATTAAACTCATTATAGATGTGCGATACATTTAACGTATATAAGTTGCATAGTTAAGATAACTATGTTCAAAGCATCTTACGTAAATATTTGTGCTTAAATGCAGAAAATGAAGCAGCCTGTCGAATATGTTCAGGAAGTGAGTTATACGCATATGCAGAGTAGTATCATGCCGATTCGTAGCCATATTTAGTCGAGTTCATTAATTCAAGGTGAATTGCATTCATACCTCTTGTATTGTATGATTGGATATGATATGATCTGTCACACATAAACTATTGGAGTGAACAAATTTATTTCTCAGTTTATAAACCATCACTACCGAGCTCGATAGCTGTAGTCGCTTAAGTGCGGCTAGTATCCAGTATTCGGGAGACAGTAGGTTCGAAACCCACTGTCGGCAGCCCTGAAGATAGTTTTCCGTGGTTTCCCATTTTCACACCAGGCAAATGCTGGGGCTGTACCGTAATTAAGGCCACGGCCGCTTCCTTCCCAATCCTAGCCCTTTCCTGTCCCATCGTCGCCATAAGACATATCTGAGTCGGTGCGACATAAAGCCAATAGGAAAAAAAAAAGTAAACCATCATCGCTGAAGCTTTTTGACGTAAAGCCTCAAGTGGAAGAATATTAGATGTTTGTAGAGATGAGCTGTTGGTGTCAATGTAGGTAGCTTAAAAATGCTTTTAACGCTCTCGTGTGTAGAATTTCAACAGTATGAAATAGCTCTTTACTGCAATATGTACCATATAAATTATATGATTTTGAATAATAGCGCAATAAATATGTTTCAATAGAGTATTGGTTTGTATTTAAGTCTATTAAGAACGCCAATTGCTGGTGTAATTTTATTACATGTCGCCAGAATCTGATCACTCCAAGAGAGGTATGATAAAGTAAACCACGGAAAATCTTCACAATTGTTTTCGGTGGGCTTCCTACACACCTCCCCGAATGTAGGCTACTAAGCTACAAAACGTACCGCGTAGGCCACTTGCTCGATGATGATGATGGTGGTGATGATGATGATTATTATTATTATTGTTATTATTATTAGGGTTGTAGTCCCAAAATATTTACGGGGTATACTAATCCCGACTTTCAGATGGCCACTGTCCCTAAAATTAGTGTTTGGCGCTTCATATACAACTGATTTCCCGTAACGTGAAACAAACGTAGTACACAGAAACAGGACATTTTAAGATGGAACAATAATATCATGCTCACATTTAAACATAAACACAGAAAACATACTAACAGGTCGTTTGTTTAAACACTAATCTTCTACGACAGCACTTTCCTGCTATCTAATAAAATCACTCCAAAATATTTTCCGGCTCCATGGCTAAATGATTAGCGTGCTGGCCTTTAGTCGCAGGGGTCTCGGATTCGATTCTCAGCAGTGTCAGGAATTTTAACCATCAGTGGTTAATTCCGCTGGCACGGGGGCTGGCTGTATGTGTCGTCTTCAACATCATTTCATCCTCATCACCACACTCAGGTCGCCTACGGGAGTCAAATTAAAAGACCTGCACCTGGCGAGCAGAACATATCCTCGGACACCCCCGGCACCAAAATCCATTCGCCTTTTCATTTTTACTCCAAAATATTATTTTATTGTGTAGTCGTCATCACACTTCTCACTAGAACAAACTCTTGAGTTGGAGTCTGTTTCAGCACGATAGTTTTGTAGCCAGATCTTTATTTCTCAGACTTAAATCGGTCAACGGGTGGTGCATTTGAATTAATGTCCGGCTCCATGGCTAAATGGTTAGCGTGTTGGCCTTTGGTCACAGGGGTAAAGGGTTCGATTCCCAGCAGGGTTGGGAATTTTGATCATAATTGGTTAATTCCCCTTGCATGGGGACTGGGTGTATGTGGCGTCTTCATCATCATTTCATCCTCATTACGAGCGCAGGTCGCCTACGGGAGTCCAATCAAAAGACCTGCACCAGGCCTCTCCGGAGGCCACACGACATTTCATTTGAATGAATGAACATAAGGCTGGAGGAATTAGCAACCAGCAGTGATTCTCTTAAGTCAGTGATGATGTTATTCATCAATTTGAACCTTCACTCACACTCTGCAGTTGAACATGGCAATGTGGAAAATGTTCTCAGCACTGGTAACAGGTTATATGGGATGTCTTCAACTCCAGGATTGTCTGTCAAATCCCTGGCCCTCATATTCCAGAGGTTTCGTTTAGTTTAAGACTTCTGCAGATCCTTCTTGGTTTATATTCACCGTAACGTATGTCTCCTTTCCAGATTTTAGTAGGATCTAGTACTGCAATGTCCCGCAAGATCTGATCATTCTCAGAGTTTACATGAGTAAACAATCTGGATCGTATTCTGTCTGCCACACTCTCAATGTACTGTTTAGCATGTAGTGAAAGTATATTCGGATTGTGTTCAACTATGACATTGTTGAATATGCCATTCTTTTCAGCATTCAAGGCCCATTGTGTACGTTCTTCTCGTTCATTTATAAAACTCTCAGTCACCCTTGTGACAGTAATTCTGTGAACAGTATAGCAATTTCTAGCAAGATGGCGTACATAATTCCTCGATCTAGAAGAAATTCTGGATTTGCAAGTCTCTTTCACAAACCACGAGTTTGCATCTAAGGTTTTGTCCTCCAACGAGTTGTAGAAATGAAGATGAAGTGTTCCGAATGATGTCCATTGGACATTTATGGTCTTCAGCGTACGTGCAAACCACCGCATACCGAGTATTCTTCCTACTTTCAGGAACTACACGCCTAACTCATGACGTGCTTCTTCTAGTGCACGAGAATTCTTGGAAGATTGGGTGTATGAACTGTAGAGATTGTCCACTAAGGCTTTGCAATGATTAATTCCTCTGATATAAATGACAGTGTCACGTACAGAAAGTTCTAACCTGTGGTTTAGGATATGCCATGAAGACAGTAGTAGGTATTTATATTTCAACCCTGTTATAACTCCCGAACATTTTCCAACCATTACACTGGCAACCCAATTTTTTCTTCATTACGGTCATTTGTTTTCAGACAGTTCAACAACTCTTTCTCGACATGTTCAGCATCCTGAAAATGTAACTCGATCAAGTCAAAAAGTAATTGGGGTTTTCCCCCTCTAAATACACTCATGTATACTACAAGTGTACTCTTATTGTCTACACTTGTTGATTCGTCAATAAGGATACTTAACTTCGATGATCTGGCAATAATTGTTTGAACCAATATTGGTGCTTCATTTCCTTGTCAATGTGATTTATACTGTTCACTCGAGTAACAAAAATAAAGTATGAAACCAACATTTACCTGAACTGACACTAGGAACGCGACGAAGACCCAGTGCTGTGGATTTGGTCAAAACTAGCAAAAAAACTGCCAGGAACTGGACCCGGGCCTCTTACAGACGACAAACTTATAAAAGACGCAAAGAAATAAAAATATACCAGTAATAACGGCAAGAACTTAAATTTATTACGGAGAAGAAATCAAAAACAAAGTTGCATAGGTAAAACAAGGGGGCCAAAAATCAAATAGCTAATATTAATAATATGTGGCCCATAATCAAAATACACCAGACTCATTGATTACAGCACCTTCACACACGCTTACCTTCATAAAAGACGTAAAGAAAAGTTTGGAATAAGGACATGGCATCTATATTAAATAATTGAAGAATATGAATTCAGGTGGGTACAAAACATTTCTTTGTAGCACATCGGGTCTAAACAGTCATAAGTTTAGGGAGTAACAGCACCTGATCATAACATTCTCCCTTTCAATTCCACGGATAAGAAACAAAACTCTCACCAATAAAAATCACGTCCCCCGAGAATACAATATCATTAAGTAAAAGAGCTTAAAACGGGAGAAGAAGGAAGAGTGCACCGAGCTCATTTATACCATAAAATAAATGCGAAGAGAAAAGGGGAAGTTACCATGGTTTCACGCAAAACAACTAAAATAACACAGAAGGCGCCCAGCAAAGAATATAACATATAAAACAAGAAAATAGGTAATGAAAGCCAATGACGGCAATGTGAAACGAACAATAAACAAATTAGACACAAAAGGTTTCACGGATTCAAACGTCAGAACCACCCATGCTCACACATAGACCAAGAGGTTAGGTCGCCGAATAAGAACGTCAATGCACAGCACATAACAAAATAAACAACCGCTCTCGAGCTCAGAGAGTATGAACCAGAAAGTGGTCCATCTTAAAGAGACGGAGTGTCTCCAACACCAAAACACACAGAAGCAAGCAAATCGCGTAGTTAGCTTGAATACATACCAGGTCTATGAATTGGACATGAATTATACAGAACACGCGATAAAATAATACAACATGATCTCAAGCGGAATGTTAGTGAAGTGACATGAGAAAAGGTCTCGGCCACACATAGCAAACAATCTCATACACACACACACACACACACACATGAATCCGTGTCTCCTTCTGTTCTCAAGATAAACATAGTAGATCGGTAAATGAAAATACCGAAAGAAGCGTGTAAAAGTAAAGTTAACACACAAATAAATTAGAAACACATGTAATGAGGGAAGCCTTTCTAACCAAACCATGGTGAGCACAGAAAGAATCATTAATAAAACCAAGAAAAAATTAAAGAAAACTAAATACCTCAATTATATAAGCAATTCACATTCTCGAAGTACGAGATGTGTACAGGCATCTTAAATCTATTAAAATATATTTCATATGCCACGAAGGCGACTTGGAAATCCAATCCTTCCATCTTCTCAAGTCAAAAATCTCCACACCGCACCAACCAGAAAGATAACCCAACGAGACGGAGCAGAAAAGAAATGCTTTGACCTATGCTAACGTATGAGATGCCATCTACCGGAATAAGGAAGGATTACATAGTGGTAATAACACATGATGGGAAAGAGTAATAGTTCATAGATAAAAGAGTTCGCTAGGAACCTGAAGACTTCAGAAAAGGCAAACGTACCTTAAAATGATATGGTGCGGTTGATACCTCATTTATTTGCTGTAGTTGCATAAGATCTTCGTGATCTGAAAATGGTGGATTGCTTTTTTGCTGCATTGTAAGCTGTTCAGATGGAACAATGTCTCCTTTGATGCTCTTTGTCTGTGATTCTTGCTGAATTTTGGAAGCAGTTTTGTGGCCTTATGATTCATTGTGTTTTCTTAATTTTGTTTCGAAGACTGTACAGCTGAAATTCTCGGTTATTACCAGAGGCCTCTATCTTTTTGGGGCTCCATTATAGTGAAATGCGGATTCTTTCTTCTTTGCACACTCCTAACATTTTAACAGATGAACAAATACTACGTCCAAGTTTACCATTTTCACCATTAAACCAAACATACCTCCCCTTAAGTCCAGTCCACTGATTGTGAGCTGGAGTCTAAGCCTTGGGATAGCGTTTTCCCTCTTCCACTTAATCATCACTCACTTTGTATGTCATTACCGGTAGATACGACTTCCAAACTGATAAACCTCTCTACTTCTGATGGCTTACTTTTCTTGATACAACAGGTACACACTACATTATAAAATGCGCCAGTAAAATTTATCTTTACTATCTTCGTTTTCAGATTTTCTTTTTTGACTCAAACTACCCATTTTTAACCAACGATCCATCTTTCTTGTTACTATATCTTGTTGTTTGCTTTCAGTCACAAAGAGACGGTAATAAACGTGTAGGACAATACAGGAGAGTGTTTCTAACTCATGAACTAATTTAATTTAATTAATTTACACCGTGATGGAAAGATGATAGACCGACCTACAGCCATGAAACTGATCAACGTACCAATGCTTTAAGATGTTATGTTGTGAGTATTTATAAAATATGCAAAGCTATACAATAACGATACCATCCTATACAATCGGTAGCTGCATTTTTACACACTACATTATAAAATGCACCAGTAAAATTTATTGGTAAAATAACAATATTGGTAGCACTAGGTAAAAATCGATCAATCGGACATGCTCGATACCTCGAAATCTAAAGTCATGGTGGGAATAACTGTGTTTCTAACATCTGTGATTGTCGTTTATGCCCGTAACGACCGCACTGGGGGTAGGTTGCTACTAACAACTTGCTAGATATTTCGATGGATCACGTCGGAAAGCAAACATCAATATTATTCAACAGATGGTGAGAGAAAATTGATATACATGTTACAACGTTCATGATTATTATGAGCGGAATGTTCAAGTAGGTATGTTAAAACTTAGTGGCAGAATAGCGAAATTAAACTGAATCAGTAAAACAAAGCAGAAAGTATACGCAAAAATTAGAAGGTAAACTCTAATAACTGAATTGAGCATAAGGCATAATGCGTATACCTGCGTATACCTAACACTACAGCCTTGATGATGATGATGATGATGATGATGATGATGATGATGATGATGATGATGATGATGATGATGATAAAATTATTCATTTTACTTCTCCCAACGAGCGAGTTGGCCGTACGGTTAGGGTCACCCAGCTGTGAGCCTGCATTCGAGAAATAGTGAGTTCGAACCCCATTGTCAACAGCCCTGAAGATGGTTTTCCGGAGTTTCCCATTTTCACTCCAGGCTGTACCTTAATTATTAAGGAATTTTTGCTATCCGATTGTCGCCGTAAGACATTTCTGTGTTGATGCGACGTAAATCAAATTTTTAAAAAATAACTTCCCATTACTATTGGCTTTAAGAGACCCTGAAATGCCAGAATGTTACCCTGAAGAATAGTTCTTGAACGTACCAATAAAATTACTGACACAGGTCCTTCGTATTTAAGCACTCTTAAAATGCTGAATGTACCAGTTACCGAAACAACACCGTTGAACTTATATAAGGCGGGAGACTAACTAACTACGCTACACAGTCAAGAGTTCTCGGTGAAAGTAACATCCGGTGTGCTCAAATCACAGCCATGTGGTAAACAACTGAGTAGATTAGAAGAACATATGCGGCGACCACTCATTAATCTTCTCTCCAGCCGGGACTGTACGTTATCGTCAAAATCTTGTACGATTGAGAACTAAATCATTTATGTCAACGTGTTGGTGAGAACATAAAGAATGACATTCATCCTCTATAGAGGAGCCCAACCTAAGATGAATTATTGCAAATCGATGAAGTCTTCATTCTTCAGAGAAGATCAGTGTTCGTGGGGTTGATCGAGCAAAACAAAAGCTATTTATCATTAAAAATCTGACGCGCAGAATGTTCCCGTTATAAAACAGGTTCTGCCTTATAGTCTATAATTCATTATGAGGTGTTGCTTCCCAAAAAATGCTTAGGGAAGCTGACTGACTGGTCCTGACTACCACGCACTGTTGCGCCGAAACAAAGTGGTGTGGTATCATACAGGGGATGCCTAGCCGAGGCGGTAAAGGGGACCTCAGTTCACCCGAAAGAATCTAAGTTCCTTTTCCTGTCAGGATGTCGGAAAATAATTTTAAAACGAGACTTCCACTTCTGGAGAAGCACATGAACCTAAGGTACACTTTGTCTACACCAGAACTGAGTGCCAGGTTGTTTCCTAGGGACAAA